>NC_045428.1:487724653-488425153 GCF_902635505.1 Sarcophilus harrisii | reverse complement strand
CAACACTATAAGGTAAAGTATTTTTATCCTCCATTTTATAGATCAAAAAAACTCAGGCTTAATTTCAACTCAATTTAACAATTAATTCAGTGCCTAATATGGCTAAATGATTCATCTAATCTTTTAATAAACAACAAAACTTAACCTAGGACCTGTCACATAGTAGGTGCTTAGTAAATATTTAATGATGAATAAATTGAATCTAGACCTTATTACTCATGTGACAGAATTTTCTTCCTCTCTAATTTCCTGGTTATTCTCCTAGAGCTTCATAGCAAAACCACCCACCAGGTTCTCAGAAAAGGTAAATACAAGTTTTGAACATTCTTTGCACAGTTCCTGCAAGATAAAGGCCAAAACCTCCTCTGGTTGCTACCACTTCATTTTGGGTCTTTCTTTCTTTCTCCTCCTCCAGCCTTCCTCCTTGGTTATCAGTCCCATTCGTTATTGTGGGTTCTCAATCACTCACACAGGGAAGAAAGGGGAAAGGGTAAAAGCTTCTAGCACTCACTGCATAATAGTGTCTCTAAGCCCTATTAGTCATAATTAATGACAGAAACCAATAGCACTTGAGAGATTAAATTAACAGTGAGTGCCAATTGCCTATGTAAGCTAAGGACATCACCAGGAATGAATCTAGTTTTCAAGAGCCATGTTATAATGAAGAATATTTTCAAGATACATGGAACAAGACTACACCTATGGTTTCACTAAAATAAGGAATTCCTTATATTAGTTCTTTTAAGACCACAGGGAAGTAGATTTCTGTAGTTTATAACATGGAATAGATGTCTTAGACCTTGAGAGATTGGGATTTGTCCATCAGAAGCAGATCTGGAACAGGTCTTCCTAAATCCAAGATCAGTTCTCTAGCCTCTACTGCACAATTTCTCATGCATATATTCTCAAGGTAAATTGGTTTGGACGATACCTCCTTCTCTGGCCAAGAATCTTTGTCACTGCCCTTATGTGCGGCCAAACTGGAATTTTCAGAGTAATGAAACAATAACCAAAGTATTACTAGGATTCCTATTATTTCCTGCCCTGTTGACTATCTTGACCCAGGACATCTTCATTAATAAATTCTCCAGCTGAACATAAGGAAGCAATATTTTCCCCTAGATAATTGCTAGATTCTCCAAAGAAGACAAAGAATAATGGTTCGCCCTGATTTGCACTTTCTTTAAATAAATCAAGTGCTTTTATCACAATAATCCTATGAGATATGTGCTAAGTATTAAGACCCTCATTTTGCAGATTAAGAAACTAAGGCTCAGAAAGAAACAACACCTTGTCCTGGGTTACCCAGAGAAAAGGGATCAGGCTGGGCCTCAGGCCCTAAGTATCTTGCCTCTAGAGCTTGACACATCCTCTTCCTGATATCATTCTGCTTTTTGTTACGTTGTGTGTGTGAATGTGTATGTGTGTGTGTGTGTGCGTGCGCGCACACGCCACAGAAATGCATATGCTGTGACCTCCAGCTGCATAAACTTTTTTTTTCTACAACATAGGGAGTTGAAATTTCCAACCTTAGCTTCTAGTCCTGTTGTGGAACTAAACAGAATAAATCAAATCTTTTTGCCATATTACAGTCCTTCCAAATGCTTGAAGCCAACCTTAAATTTTTTCTCCAAACTACACATTCCCAGTTTTTTCCACTAAATTGCAGTCTCTCACCTTTAAGTTAACTTAAAGAAGTTAACTATCCAGGAGCTTACTAGTCATAAGACTGTTGCTTTTTTATTAAAAGGGATCTTTGAAGACATCTCATTTAATTTCCCACTTTCCCATAAGTTCTCTAACAGAAGGATATCCAGACTTTGCTTAAATAGAGTTTCAGATTCCCAGAGTAATGCATTCCTGTAAATTACACTGTAAATCATCACTGATGTGCTGAAGAAGTATTGTATTTTCTCATATGCAGAATGTTATGATTAGTTGCATTCCTGACCAAATGAAGAGATTCTGAAAACCATTCCAAAAAAAGATCTCAAAAATGTTTTCAGCAGTATTGAAGTAAATATACAGACTCTCTAAGTGACTACTGTGAAGAAGAAAGATACTCATTTTTGTAAATAATCAGTAGATTATAAGTTCCATGTGGTTTGGGAGCTATTATCTTTCAATCTCCCATAGCATCAAAGACAGTCCTTTTCCCTGTGGAAGGTATACAATAACGATTGAATGAAGGAGGCTATAAATGGTTGGTTGGTTGGTTGATTAAAAGGAAGTATTATAATGAAGTAGAAGGAACACTGGAAATTGAGTCAAAAAACCTAGATTCTAGTTTTGGCTCTGCCACTGATTGTGTCATTATAACCCTCTAAGTCTATTTCCTCTTTTGTAAATAAGACTTCTAAGTCTCATCAGCTCTAACATTCTATGAGATAAAATATATAAATTACTTTACAGACTCATACAAATATTAACCATAATGATGACAATGACCATGGTGATCATGATGGGGTAATGATGGTGATAATGATGATGTGCTTCAATGGCTTCCTATGATTCTATTCCATGGTGAATGAACCAAAGTATAACATTCAAAGAATAGAAAAATGAACCTTTAATGACAGAGGTTACTACTTGGATGAGCAACTTACCCTCCTGAATGGATCGATTTGTTAAGAAGGCGAATCTAACATTGTATTTTGGACCTTTCACTCATTGCTTCAAAATTTTAAAATCTCATGTTGTTTATTATCTAGATGTTTCTCTAATGCCTCTACTTCTCTTTGCCATGTTATTTCCCCATCTTCTCACTACAGCAGAAAGATCACTGATTCTGGATCTAACATATCTGAGTTCAAACCTTGCTTCTGACACTACCTATATGGCCTTACAAAAATCACTTCATCTTCCTGGGCCTCAGTTTCCTCACATGTAAAACAAGAGAAATGAATTAGATTAACCTCTGAAGTTCCCTTCAGATATGAATCAATGATCTCCTTCCCTCCTCCCAAGTTCCATCATGTATGGCTATGGAATATAGAAAAGTTAACTGGTCCACACAGGGATGCAACCCACAACCTTGACATCAACTCAGTAGGTCAACCAGCTAAAAGATCCAGGTAGAGGCATTTTTGATATAGCACCCATTGCCCAAAGTCTAAAGGCATCATTCCATAACTTAGAAAGTATCTATGTGAATAGGGACTCTATAAAAATCTTAATGCTAGTGGGCACTGAAGAGGCATCTTTCTTCTTACAACTCAACAGAGTAATCTCTGACTCAAAGGGTCTTTGCTGGGCTGAAATGTACCCTGTTCTCTTTAGATTCTGCATTAGCTCCCACTCCATATCTTCAAGAAAAAGTAACTATGACATGACAGGAAATTGTGACTGAGGAAAGAAACAATCATTCCCCAATATTTGCTTCCTACTGGAGTCTTCAAGTCCTCCACTGCTTTTTTCATACATTTATTTATTTATTCATTTATTTATTTAAAATAAAGCATATTTTATTAAATTAAAAGGCTTTTATAGAAAGGAAACCAGTATAACCAAGATCAGCTTGAAAGCAGAAAGCTAGGAAACAATCTTAACAGCAAATGTGTCTGATAAGGGCCTCATTATTCAACTATATAGAGAACGGAGTCAGATTTATAAGAATACAAGCCATTCTCCAATTGATAAATGGTCAAATGACATGAGCAGGCAGTTTTCAGATGAAAAAAAAATAAAACTATCTATAAGCAAATGAAGAAGTGCTCTCAATCACTTTTGGTTAGAGAAATGCAAATTAAAACAAGTCTGAGATACCACCTCACACCTATCAGATTGGCTAAAGTGACAAAAAAGGGAAGTGATAAATATTTGTTTCCTTCTTTCATTCCCTAAAGCACTATATAAAGGTGAATTATTACTAGCAATACTATAGCATTTAATATGATTTACTACACACTATTTCTGAATGCATCCCCTTCCAAAAATATTGGCCCTTTTTGTGACTTCAGACTCTCTCCATTCACACTCATGGCTTCAAAAACTATCTCTGTGTAGATGATTCCCAAATCTATAATATAGCCCTAATGTATCTTCCAAGCTCCAGACAAGCACCTCCAACTGCCTATGATCTATCTCTATTTGGATTATTCATCAGAAACTCAGACTTATCCAAAGTCAAGCTAAGTGTCTTTCCACTTGAACCGGCTTCTTAGTATGACTTGATTCTGTCACCATCCAAAAGGATGAACATTCAATGACTCTCTCACACTTGAAATTTTAATATTTGACTCTTTCTCTTTTTCACTTTCTATTGACTATCTACTTATCTGACCCTATTGACTCTATCTCTGCTATTTTGCTTCTGTGCAGAACCATTATCTTCTCTAGGCAATCCTCCTGTTACCTCTAAAACCACCCTAGTTCAAGGCTTGATTATGACATACATAAACTATTGTAATATCCTCATAATAGACCATCCTATCTCCTAAACCCTCCCCATCTCTAATGCCTTCATATTTAAATGAACTAATCTTTCTTATGCAAAAATCTGATCATGTAACTTTATCTGCTCAATACCATTCAACAATTTCCAAGTTCAAAATGCTTATCCCAGCATTCAAGACTCTTCAATCTATTCCACTATCTTTGTGACTTCATCAACATTCTTCCCTTCTCAATTCCAATAGACTTGGATGGAAATACTAACTGCATCCATATAGGAAAACATGGAGAACAAATGTGAATTTAAAAAGTATTTTTGCTTATTTTTTTCTTTCTTGTGTTTTTTTCCCCTTTTGGTCTAATTTTTCTTGCACAACATGACAAATATGAACATATGTTTAAAAGGATTGCATTTTTTGCTTGCTGTCTTAGGGAGGGGAAATGTAAAGGAGCAAGGGAAAAAATTAAGAACACAAAGTTTAACAAAAATGAATGTTGAAAACTATCTTTACATGTATTTAGAAAAATAAAACATTTTAAAAAACCATTCTTCCCTTCTACATACTCTATGAACTCCAGAACACTAAACTGTATGTTGTTCTTTACATATACTTCCACATTGTCCCTCCTCTATACTTTTGCTGTTACTTATGCCTAAAAATCTTCACCCTATCACTGTCCCATGCTTTAGTTGTTGAAACATACTTTAAAGGTCAGCTCAGACAATAATTTCCCCAACAAGTACTTCTTATCACTCCATAATAAGTAATAAAGAATGCTATCTCTCTCTTTCTCTCTCTCTCTCTCTCTCTCTCTCTCTCTCTCTCTCTCTCTCTCTCACACACACACACACACACACACACACACACACACACACCCCTTCCTCACAAAGTATTTTGCTTATACCTTTCCTATTCACCTATTATTTTATTCTGCATTATAGTTACTTGGGTATGTACAAAATATATCCCCTTGCTATATAGCAAAAGAAAATGTAAAGAAAAATATAACTAGGTCTTAAATTTTCATATGCCATTTCCAGTGCCTAGCATGGTGTTTATACATGATGGATATGAAAGGAAAGGATATGTCTCTCTGTGTCTCTGTGTCTCTGTCTCTTTGTCTCTCTCACTTGCTCTTCTCCCTCTCTCATTCCCTTTCTTTGTCTCTATTTCTCTTGTCTCTCTTTTTCTGTCTGTGTGTGTCTGTGTGTGCATTTCTCCTCTCTCTTCCCATCATAAACAAAGTAAAGGATGGATATGGAAGGAAGGAAGGAAAGAAGGAAGGAAGGAAGGAAGGAAGGAAGGAAGGAAGGAAGGAAGGAAGGGAGGGAGGGAGGGAGGAAAGAAAGAAAGGAGGGAGGGAGGAAGGGAGGGAGGAAGGAAGGAAGGGAGGGAGGAAAGGAGGAAGGAAGGAAGGAAGGGAAGGAGGGAGGAAGGAAGGAAGGGAGGGAGGAAGGAAGGAAGGGAGAAAGGAAGGAGAAAAAAGGAAAGGGAATAGAGGACAAAAGAGAAGGAAAGAAGAGAAGGAGGAAAATGGGAAGAAAGAAGGAAAATAGGAAAGAAGATAGAGAGATGCTGGTAAAGAAGAAAGCAAATGAACAAATGTCCTGAATTTCAAAAAGAGGAAGAAACTAATTCTTCATACTACTCACAAATAATAACTTACAATTATATCACAATATAACAAAAGCCTTACAAAACATTTTCCTTGCTTCAGATCTATGAGGTAGACAGGGAGTACAAGTATTATCAACTTCATGTTACTGATGAATGAATTGAGAGATAATGTAACTCACTTATGGTCATACATTCTAATCTGTTTCAGCATCAGGATTTGAATCCATTCTGACTGCAAATCCAGAATCCATTCCACTATCCTAAACTGCTCCAAGTAGAATACCACTTTACTATTTTGTTGAAAACATATTTCCTTCTCCCAAGTATCCTGCTAAGAATATATTATTAAGAATTAGAATAAAAACATAAAATCCCTCTCCAAATTTTTAGTACCTTCCTTATAACATGAAGCTACAGTAAGACATCAGAGACCAAACAGACAAATGAAATTTCTTTCTTTCTCTCTCTGGCTCTGGCTCTTTCTTGGTGTCTTTTTCTCTCCTTAGCTCTCTTATCTCTCTGTCTGCACGTGTGTCTCTCTGAATGTTTCTCTTTCTTTCTCTCTTCCTTTCTTCCCTCCCTCCCTTTCTTTGTCTGTTTCTCTATCTCTTTCTCTCCCTATCTCTCTTTGTCTCT
Organism: Sarcophilus harrisii; assembly: GCF_902635505.1. Taxonomy (NCBI): domain Eukaryota; kingdom Metazoa; phylum Chordata; class Mammalia; order Dasyuromorphia; family Dasyuridae; genus Sarcophilus; species Sarcophilus harrisii. The sequence continues at coordinate 488,418,506 of NC_045428.1, read as the reverse complement.
CTGCCCTTGTATCTCTGTGTCTCTCTTTGTCTCTTCTCTGTCTTTCTCTCTCTCTCTCTTTTCTGTCTCTTTCTCTCTTTCCCTCTTCCCTCCTTCTTTCTTTGTCTCTGTCTTTCTCTATTTCTCTTGCCTCTGTCTCTCTGTCTCTCTGTGTCTGTCTCTTTGTCTCTCTTGCTTGCTCTTCTCCCTCTTTCATTCCCTTTCTTTGTCTCTATCTCTTTTGTCTCTGTTTCTGTCCTGTGTGTCTCTATCTCTCTCTGTGTGTCTGGGTGTGTGTGTGTGTGTTTCTCCTCTCTCTTCCCACCATAAACAAAGTAAAGTAAAAAGTTGCAATAAGTGCCTGGTAAATAAAACAAGTACCTATTAATAGAAAATAATTTAATTGGGCTTTTTAATACCTGATTTTCCAGAATGGGAATTATTAACCCACAGTTATGGTTACAAAGTATTTTCACACATATTACATTTAACCTACATATGTTATACATATACATACATGTATGTAGGTAGGGCAAATATTATCCCAACTTTATAGATGAGGAAACTGAGATTCAAAGGGATCACATTACTTTTCAAAGTCACATGATTAACTTAGGCTCAGATCTCCTAGCTTCAAGGTCAGTGTGCTTCCCATAGCATCAAGCCTTCTCTACAATTCTGCTACATTAATAGTTTTCTGATCTTTTCAACTCTAAACTTTATAATAGCAAGGTTCTGGGATGACCGACTATAAATGACTTTGCTATTATCAGCAGTACAATGATCCACAACTATTCTGAAGGACTTGTGATGAAAAATCCTATCCATACCCAGAGAAGAAACAGATTGTGTCTGAATACAGATTGAAACACTCTCTCTCTCTCTCTCTCTCTCTCTCTCTCTCTCTCTCTTTCTCTCTCTCTTCTTCTCTCTCTCTTCTCCTCCTCTTTCTCTCTCTCACACTCTTTCTTTTTCTCTTTCTCTCTCTCTTTCAACTTTATTATTCTTGAGGGGTTTTTAGTAGGGTGGGAGATCTATGCTTTCTTCCACAACATGACTTCTTTTGCATAACTTTACATGAGGTTTCTTAATGGGGGCTGTGGTGTGGATAATAAAGAGAAAAATCTGGAACTCAAAAAAATTTTTAAAATGTAAAAAATTGTCTTAAATGTAACTGGAAAAATATTAAATAAATAAATTAAAATTAAAAATTAAAAAAAACTTCACTTTGCTTTTTGGAAATAGGGAGACGAATGGCTGAAATAGAGAGGAAAACAAAACAGGAAGGAGGAGAATTGAAAGAATGTATGCAAAGAGCTTCATACTTCTTCCTAAAGAAGTTATCTGTTTAGAGGGAGATCGACAGTGATGTGGGCAATTGCAACTGAAGAGGATTGGAAGCAGTTTGAAGAAGCTGCCATGGAGAAATGTCTAAGGAGCCAGGTAGAACTGAAAGGTAGGCACTTGCTCTGATTTCATTTCAAATAATACTTACTGTAATAGAGCTTAGAAGTGAAATACTAAAGAAATTAGACTCTATAGTTTCTTCTCGATCTGAGCTGGCATTCATTTAAAAAAAATTTTTTTTAAGACACCAGTACTCACAAGGAAATTGCTTCTCCTTTTGGAAAAGGGTGGGAATTTAAAAATTGCAATTACCTGACGTCATCCTGCCCAGGAGTGTATAAGCAGGAGGAGGGTGCTGCAGAAGGGACAGTTCTCTCTGCTTGCAGGTAGGTGCAAGTGTTTCTCTCCCACAAGTAGAGACGATGGCAGCCCTCAGCTCTGTCCTGAAGCATCTGCTACTGTTGCAGCTGCTGGGCCTCCAGGTGATACTTTTTTCAGGCTTGGTTGTAAGTGCCCCTGATGACTGCGTCTTCCCTGAAACGATGAACACAACCAGCAACCTCTCCATCAAGGCAGATTCCAACATTTACAAAACCAATAAAACTTACACAGGTGAGTAAGATCAACTGGCTCTTCAGCCGTGGCCTTTGTCACAGAAACTGACAGAGACAGAGACAGAGAGAATCAGAGAGAGTCTCAAAGAAAGACAGAGTCAGAGAAAGACAGAGAGAGTCAGAGGGAGTAAGAGAGAGACAGAGTCAGGAAGAGATAGAGAGAAAGAAAGTCAGAGAGACAGAGTCAGAGAGACAGAGAGAAAGACAGACAGAGAAAAAGACAGATACAGAGAGAAACGGAGAGAAAGATGGCTAGTATTTTATAGTTTTGTGGGGACAAAATATGCACAGCTCTACAACTCACTCCTGTCATAAGTGCTACCAGTGCAGTAACTGAAATTATGTTTAAGAGACAGGAGAAAGGGGCAGGGAGAATCTCCCTTTCTCTAAAAGGCAACCATAGTATAATGGGAAACGCCCTAGATAGGATGTCAGCAGAAGTGAATTCTAATCTTGTCTCTGGCATAATAGCAGTGAGATCTGGCATAGGTCACTCTATTTCCCTGAAATTAAGTTTTCTCATCTCTGAAATAAAGAAGGTGATCTCTGAGGTCTCTTATCTCTAAAATGCAATAATGATAATAATAACTTTTTTTCCATTGTCTTCTGTACTTTCCCCAGGCAGATCACAATCACAGGAGTCATTAAACCTCAATAAAATGAGTAACAGAAATTTCCTCGCTATCTTCAGTATAGATGAAGCTTTAAGGGTCTCTTCTTGTATTATCCAAGTAATTTCTTGAACTAGCAGAAACTACAAATAGGGGTGGTCATTCCTGCTCACTTGGGGGTCCTTCAGCTTCTACGCCTTACAGATAGTATCTCTCTACGTGATGGTTGTTCAATCATTCAATCATGTCTATGTGACCCCCTGCATTTTGTCCATGGGGTTTTCTTGGCCAATATACTGGATGTGCCATTTCCTTTTCCAGCATGTCCTCATTTTACAAGTGAGAAATTGAGAAAAATAGCCAAGCCTGGTGTTCAATTGTACTCCCTTCTAGGTAATATCTATGTTCTAGGTAAAACAACAATATCTTGAATCAATATGGCACTTAACAGTTTACCAAGTACTTTCTCATGATAACACTGTTGGGAAGCGGCATCAGCATTTTTTAGCAAAGGCAAGGAAGCTGTGCCTCAAACACAAGTTTTCTGAGAACAGTCCTCTTTCCAATAAGCCAAAATGAGGGAAATCAAGGCTTATGCACTAGTGATCCACAGGCTGCAGTATATAGAACATTATTTGGAGTAAAAGGACTTGGATTTAAATCCTAGCTGTACCACTAGTTTAATAGTGTACCAAATAAATAAAATAATACCAAATGTTAAAAAATGACATTGGGCAATTCATTTTATTTTGCTGAACTAAAGTTTCCTCCTATGTGAGATGAGGGAACTGTACTAGATAACTTCTGAGGTCCCTTCTATCTCTAAATCTATAATCCTAAAAACAATTCAGACTTCAAGAATCATCTTTTATCAGGTGAAAATACAAGCAGTATTAGCATGTGCCTTATGTGCATTTTCTTTGGGGTTTCAGAGTAATTGCCCCACCAGAACTTCCATTTTAGACTATGCTGAGTACATTCTATAGGCTCTCCCCTTCTCCCCACTCCCACACTCTTATTAGCCTGTTTGGGATCTAGGAAACTAATATTACTTGTACAAAGAATGAAGAAGTTAACTTTAGAAGAAACATTGTTAACTCATCAAATAGGAAAGAAGCTGGAATGAGAGAAACCAGCATCAATATTACAAGTATTCGGTAGAAGAAAATGGTAGGAACTGAGAAAAATCATAACGTGGAGTGAAAAAGAAGAAGAAATGAAATTGAGGGAAATAAGGAGTTGAAAAAGGGGAATAAGAGAAAATGTCAAGATTCCTTTTGTGAGAATGTAAGGGCAATTACAAAGAATTTTGGAGGAGTTATAGATAGCTACATACTCTTGTCTGAATAGAGACAGAAAGAGAGATGGAGACAGGGAAAGACAGAGTTTTAAGGTTCTAATAGCTTAAAGCTGCTCTAAGATTTTTGGAACAATCTGTAGATAATTAACATTTGTAAAGAGTTCTAAGGTTTGCAAAGTACTTTACAAAGATTTATTTCTTCTTCACAACATTCTATTATTATCTCCATTTTACAGATGAGGAAACCAAGACAGAGGTTAAGTGATTTGCCCAATATCACACCATTAATCAGTGTTTGAAGTAGAGTTTAGACTTCAATTCAAGGTCCTGGTATTCTAGCTATTCACTATGTTCCCTCAAGAGGAAAGGGAAAATAGAGTAAGACATTATTTTAAATCATAGCATTATATACAGCTGTATTTTTACAGTAACAACAACTCACATTTGTATCCTCCTACAGTTATATCATCTTACAGTTTACACGATGCTTTACTCATGACAAACCTCTGAGGTAGCTAGTACAAGTTTTACTGTTTCCATTTTAAATACGAGGGGCCTAAGTCTCAGAAAGGGGTATGACCAACTCAGGAGTCACACACAAAGCTCTTAAATGCTAGGTCTGGGACTTTGAACTCCAGTCTCTCCTGGCTCCAAGACTAGACAAAGACTACTGTTGCCCCTCTGTAAACAGATAACACATACATAAATAGGACATACATAATTCATCTTACTCAAATTGAGATTGGCCCAGCACTATCTAGTAGTTCTGGACTTATACAGGAGTCTTCATTTCCCCCCCTGTGTTTGAATCTTTGTTGCAATCAATGAATGACTGAGCCAGAGAAACCTCTGATCCCAGAGCTGGAACATGATGGACACTCCTGGATAGTGCTGGCCAATCTCTCTTTGAGTGAGATGGATGCTTATTGACTAGACTAAGAGATGAGCAGGGAGCAAGAAATTCAGAACAGATTAGAATCGGAAAGGAAAGGGATAAAAGAAAGGTGATAATAATGTTTGGGGACTGGGGTAAAATCTTATATTTTCAAGTTTTCTCTTGATTTGTATTGTACATAGTCATGATACCTGGGCTTTAACAGTTACAAGATAGATTCATCTGGGACTTGGTTCTTTTCAATAACAAGGTGATTCAAGTCAATTCCAATAGACTTGTGATGAAGAGAGCCATCTGTATCCAGAGAGAGGACTATGGAGACTGAGTATGGATCACAACATAGTATTTTCATCTCTTTGTTGTTGTTGTTTGCTTGGTTTTTTGTTCTTTCTTGTGTTTTTTCCCTTTTGATCTGATTTGTCTTCCACAGCATGAAGAATATGGAAATATGTTTAGAAGAATTGCACATTTTGCCTATATTGGATTGCTTGCTGTCTTGGATGGGGGGGAAAAAAGGAGGGGGGAAAATGGAATACAAGGTGCAAGAGTGAATGTTGAAAACTATCTTTGCATGTATTTTGAAAATTTAAACACTATTTAAAAGATGATTCATAACAAGACGGAATCACCCCACCCATAATATGCTCTTTAGAACAAGTCAATATTGGTAGAGTTAAATTTATCTGGATGTTAGCTTCAGTTTCTCTATTGTACAGGAGCCACTTGACTTGGCTAGATTCCCTATGGAATCTTAAGCTTCTACACTCTGCTGGGTACACAGGGATTGTTTTTCCCTTTATCAGCTAATCTTAGCACTCAGCACTGAAAACTTCAGAAGTAAAAGGCATGTCCCTACCTTTAAGGAGGTTGCAAAATGAAAATGACTGAAAGAAGAGTAAATGTTATAAGACTGTATATAATTCAAAACCAAAACACATTGCACAAAGCACTGAAGTATAGTAGAATGCTAGGCTCAGGAAAAACTGGGTTCAAATCCTATTTCACACACCAGTTGGATGTCTTTAGGTAAATCTGTGAGGCTGTTTCCTCAACTGTAAAATGAGGATAATAATTGTATCTGCCTCATAGGATTGTTCTAAGACTTAAATGGGATAATATATGTAAACCTTGAAGCACCATATGAATGTGAGTTATTATTATTGTTGCATAGCCTATAAAATACTGTGAGAATTCAGAAAAAGAATAGATGAGGAAGAGATGAAAGTGTCAAGAAAGACTTCATGGAAGAGAAAAGATGGGTCAGATGTGGATGAGCAAGGAGGAGTCAATATGAGCAAAGATAATAATGATGGGAATGAGTGAGAAAGGAGTGTCAAGAGACACAGGTGTGAAGAGAGTGTCATGATTAAAGGCATTCAAATAGAAGAATTGGCCGGAGTGATTAATTCGGCAAGGGGAATGAGTCACAGGAGTCAGAGATGAGTCCAACACTCATCCCATTGCCAGAGCAGCTGTGACATCCAGATACAGGACAGATAAGGGGATTTTCCTCAATGAGTCAGCTCAGTTTAAGAATGCATGCCTCTTACTTCCTATTTCACAAGATCTGATTTCATCCATGAGAGTATTTTCTCTGACATAAAATCTAATTGTACCAATAATTTTATAAGATTGCTTTTATTTAGACATTTTAGTTGTGTAGGATTCTCCATGACTCCATTTGAGTCTTTCTTGGCAAAGATATTAGAATAGTTTGCCAATTCCTTCTTCAGCTCATTTGACAGATGAGAAAACTGAGGAAAACAAGGTGAAGTAATTTATGCAAGGTCATACAGTTAACAAGTATCTGAAGACATATTTGAACTAAGGTTCTCCTAACTCAAAGGCAGCACTCTATCCATTGCACTACCTGCACAGTTTAATAATGTTGATAATGATCATTATTATTATCATCATCATCATAATCCTATTCTGGTGAGGAAACTCTCCACCTTACCAAAACTGAATTTCACCAAACCTGTAATGGAAGACTTTCCAACCTGGTAGCAACAACCCCAGTTTGGAAAGTTCTCACAATCTTTGGAAATCCAGGATCACCACTGTGCTATGAGGAAGCATCAGAACCAGACTTGACTAGAGGAGCTACCACTTTCTAAGAAAATACTAGAATTTAAATATAAATGTTTTCTCTCCTTTATGTGGGGGAAATGTGAAGGATTTATCAGAAGATTGAGAAGATCCCAGAGAAGTAAAAGCTTGAGGTTGGGAGTTGATACTGAAGTCCCAAGTGCTCTTTTTGTGTAGTTTACCTATGGGACAAACATTTATTAAGTACCAGCTATGTACAGAGCATTCAGGTAACTAGTTCTTCTCAAAGGAATAGATTTCAACTTATAATCCAAGACTCATAGACTTAGATCCACAAGAGAATTAGAAGATCAAGTGTAGCTTCATTTTTTTAATAGATGAGGAAAGAAAGTGATCCCTTCATTTTACAGATGAATGGAACTGAGGTCAGAGAAGCTGTGCTTTGCTCAAGGTAGCACAGGCAGCAAGAGTCAGCATGGCATTTTATAAGATCAAGTACAGGTTTTCAAATCAGAAGTTCTCAGTTCAAATCCAGCTTCTGACATTTATTAGCAGTGTGACAAGGAACAAGTCAATTATCCTCACCAGCTTCTGATTCTTCAACCATAAGAAGATGATTATACCCATTTGTTGGGATTATTGAGATCTTCAAGGATATAAACTGTTTTGTTCATTTTAAAGCTCCCTACAAAAGTCCTAAGTTTGGGAAGGTACAAGGGAATTGCAGCATCTTATAATCACTAATGGGGCAACTAGGTAGCACAATTAGATAAAGTTCCCAGGAAGTTGAGAAGACTCATCTTCCTGAATTCAAATCCAGCCTCAGATACTTACTACCTGTGTACCCTGAGCAAGTCACTTCATCCTTTTTGCCTCCATTTCCTCATCTGTAAAATGAGTTGAAGACAGAAATGGCAAACCACTATAGTATCTTTGCCAAGAAAACCCCAAATGGAGCCTTGACCAATCAAAAACCACTGAAATGCTAAACAACAAAAATAATCACTAATAAAAGCTAATATTTATGAAGTTTACAGAATAATTTAAACATATTATCCCAATTGAGATGATCCTCACAGAAATCCTATAAAGCAGGTGTCTGAATATAGTTAAATGCCCTGACCAACGTCATATAGCGAGTTAGTGCCTGAGGATTCAAGCCCATTTTTCCAACCCTAAGTCTGGCACTCTGTCAATTTACTAAACAACTTAGCAATGCTTTGCCTATATTGGAGAGAGGATTAGGAGAAAATGAAAGAGGAATCAGAAAGATAGGTTGCAAAATTTTCTTTATATCCTCCACCCCAAATCAAATACATAAATAATTCCCAAGTGCCTTCCTTGTATACATCCAGACCTGTAGAACTAGACAAGATCCCACCCTGGCTTGTGAGCTGAGTGATTTTGTGCTCGTGGGGAAGTGGAAGTGGCACAAGGTGAGTCTGAGGGGCACTAGGTATGATAACATGGCTAGCTGTTCAAAGGCTGTCCTTACACATCCTCTGCCACACATCTGGCAGATAATCACAAAGCCTGGGATTGTCATAGGTGGTCTTTCCAGATGCAAGACATAGTTGTATTCATTCAGGTCTTCATAATTCCTGTGACTTTCCTTTAAAGATAAAAAGCTAACATATTTTTTAATCATTTCTTCCTAGTGACTTTTTCTCAGAATGAGAACCTATATTCTGTGATCCTGCAAGCTGTGGACAAGTACAACAAGTCAATTGGCCATTGGGAAAATCCTGATCACCTGTGCAATGACTCTGTCTTCTACCAAGTGAAGAATTTCAATAGAACCAGCTTCCAGGCAAACTGGACATCTCCTCATAACTCGGACATCAATGAAGTTGAAATACGGTAAGATAAAGACTTTCAGTTTAGGTTTTTTGTAGGGATTTTTGTTTGATTTCTGTAAGGGGAGTAGAGTAGGGAAAGTTTTCAAAAAAGTAAAGTAGAGAGGAAAGAGTGTGATTTTCTTCGATAAAAGCCAATGGCAATTCAGAATAGACCTGGAATGGAAATTCATTTTTTGCACCCCAGGAATCAACTGTGATCTGAGTAATATACAGTGATGTTTAGAGACATTATGTGGACTCAATCCTTCTGTGTAGTACATATTTTCATATATATTTATGTTTTTCACATATATGTTTTCATAAATGTACACATATATATGTATAGATGTGTGTATAACACATATATTTGTAAATATTATAGATAATATATATATATAATAGATTAAAATCAGAAGGGGTCCTATCTAGTCTACCCCCTTCGTTTTACAGATGGGGAAAAGAGATCAGAAGTGACAAAAATCACACAATTAAAAAGAAGTAGGATTTGAACCAAGGGTTTTTGACTTCAAAGCCAGTTCTCTTTTCTTTGTACCATGTTGTCTAATTTTTCAGTATAACATCTTATGAGAAAATCAGTAGGTGCAATAATGGAAGAAAAAAATATTAATTTCTTAACTGTTTGGGAACTAGATAATTAATGTCATTGCGATAAAGGTAATATTCTCTCAAGCAAAAGTGCTTGAGCCAAGCCCTGCCTGAAGGCTAACAGGGGTCTCCCATGGCACCTTAACTGTCTTCCTCACTGTCTCCTGGCAGCTATTGAGTTTCTTACTTAGAATCACTCTTTGGCAGGGAAGTTTTCCCACACATGCTTTGAGTCTATCTTTTTCCCCATGAAAGTAAGTATTTGACTACAGTGTCACTATGGGCGCCAGATAAACATTTGCTAGTAGCAATGGGACAATGAAGACAGCCAAGCACTCCTGCTAGTTGGTTGAATTAGATCGTTTGAGGGGAGGGCTGGATATTTTCATGGGGTAGTGAATTGTCAACAGAATGATTCAGGGGAGCAGAATCTCGAGTGAAACTGACCTGCCAGTCAAAGGATGGTTGCAACAGTGGTTCAGTAGCCAGACAAAATTGGGTAAGATAACATATTTCCTTTCATTTCAAATCATTAAAAACTTCCACACCCCCAGTTAGAAATGGAAGAAAGCTCAGGCTGTAACTAACTGGAATCAAAGCAGTCAGTTCCCACTGGCTTCTCTCTTCCAAATAAGCAGCTCAAATTCTCAGAAATCCCTGATGACTCAGATATCCTTCCACAAATACTGTCTTTTCCCTGGTGCTGTAGAATGTGGATGTTTAGAAAAATCTTTCTTCAGTTGGGTTGGGTTTAGAGCTGGCAAGGTTTTTAGAGATTGTTGTTCAGTTGTTTGTCATTTATGTTTAACTCTTCATGGCGTCATTTAGGGTTTTTTGAGCAGAGATACCAGAATGGTTTGCTATATCCTTCTCCAGCTCATTTTACAGATGAGGAAACTGAGGCAAACAGGGTTAAATAACTTGCCCAGAGTCATACAGTCAGTTAGTGTCTGAGGCCAGATTTCAATGTTTGAAGATGAATTTTCCTGACTCGAGGTCCAACACTCTATTCCTATATGACCTAACTGCTCTAGCTGCCATTTTAGAGGTTATAGCAGCTCAAAGATAGCAGGAACCTCAGAGGCCATCTAGTCTACTTCATACCTGAACAAGAATTCCCTCTATAAAATATCTTTCCTTTTTTCAACCTCTAAGTAGTCAATTTTTGCTTTAAAACTTCTAGCCAGAGAACCTACTCCCCACTCCACTTTTCCCATTCTGTTTCTAAAATACTCTATTTTAGGGTGTTTTCCCCTTATAACAAACTTAAACTTATTTCTTTGCAATTTCTATCCATTCCTTGACTCTTTCTGCCTCCTGAAACTAAACAGAAGTCTAATCCTTTCACACAGCAGCCTTTTAAATATTTAAAAACTGCCCTGCTCTTTTCTTGTCCTCCCAACCACAACCCACAAGTCTTTTCTCCCTGTTAAGTATTCCTACTTGGTCAACTTGAGGCTATTCACTACCATGGCTGTCCTATTTACATTTTGCACCTTATCAATCATCTTCGCAAAATGTGCTACCTAGAACTGAACAAAGCACTCCTACTATCATCTGACCAAGATGTAGTTCTCCAGAAAAATCATGTCCTACTCCTAAACCCTATTCCACTACTTCCATTAGCTTTTTCAAACTGTTATATAATACTGTTGGGGCAGCTATATGGCAGTAGATAGAGTGTTGGGCCTAGAATCCAGAAGATTCATCTTCCCAAGTTCAAATCTGGCCTCAGATATTTACTAGCTATATTACCCTGGGTATGTCACTTAACTCTGTTTGTCTCAATTTCTTAATCTGTAAAATGAGCTGAAGAAGAAAATACTCCAATATTTCTACCAAGAAAACCTCAAATGGGATCACGAATAGTTGGACATAACTGAACATCAATAATCATACTGTTGAGTCATTAAGCTTCATTAAATATAATCCACTTAGATTTCTCCTTTTTTTTCAAATTAACTATTCTCTTGCTATACCAGCTCATTAAATTTAACATCTTTATTTCACAAGTAGTTATAAATAAGGATTATTGAATTTTTTCTATGAATAGAGATTAATAAAAGACAAACATTTTTTGTATTGAAATATGGATTTAAATATTTTTTGGGGCTTGTTTGATTTTTCAAACTAATTGAAGGTGAATGGCACATGGGGTAATAGGAGGGAAGGGGGAGGCCACATAGAATAGAACAATCATAGAGAACTAACAAGTGGTTATTGAGCACCGAGTATATTTTTTATCACTTTCCTAGGCACTATGGATCAAAAAAGAATTGTACACAGTACAAGGATTTTATGGTCTAGTTGGAGAAAAAAGACAAGTTGGAGAAAAAAGGGAAACAATTTGTGATATATCATCTATTATCATTGATGTTTGACAGCTGGTGAACCTCAACATTTCATATTGCCATAATAAATAAAGGGCTTTGCCTTCTTCACTGTGTCTCACAAACAAACTAAAAAAGTAAATAAACATAATAGAAAGCTACAAGGTATATAATAACAAACTAATGGTGCTCTTCTATAGAAAGAAGGCAAAAATAGTTAAACAAGGGAGATTTCAAAGTGAATTTGGGCCAGCAGGGAAGACTTCCCTGAAGAGGCCATTCTGAGAATTGTTTCAGATTACAATACCAATGGAAGGCAGTCCCGATTCACGTTTTCAATGGATCTAATCAAAGCAATAGCTATTTAGTATACCCAGCTCTTCTACCTGATGTACATATAGCTTAGATGAACTCTTTCTCCATGAAAGAGGAAAATATGAAATAGATTTAGTTTCTCCCCATCTCCTGTTGTTTACCTTTCCACAGAGCCTTTACCTTCTATTTCAACAATGGAGTCACCTTCTCTTCACTCAAACTGGACAGAAAAGGTGAGTTATTTTGGAGTGTCTTGGTGTGATGGATTGGGAAAAGACCTCAAAGCCAGAAAAACTCAGGTCCCACTTCTGACATATACTGGTTGAAATGGCTCAGAGGAAAGTCACTTAATCTGTCCAAAATTCTGGGTAAATCTCTTAGAATATAATTGTAATAAAGGTGATAACCAGTAGTGGGAGGAGTTACTTCATCTGGGAATTCTCTATGCCTGTGAAATCACAGTCTATCTTTGCTTTCAGAGATTATCTTAAAGTTTGGAGGGCTTGGCATGGGCAGATGGAGGGAGATTTTTTCTAATGCAAGAGCTAGAAGGAACCTTCAAAAGCATCTAGTCCAACACCCTCATTTACAAAAAAGAAAACTAAGGCTCACAAAAGACAAGCAAACTACCCATCACATTATGCAGAGTAGCAATGACAGAGCCAGAATACAACCCAGGACTCCCAAGTCCCAACACTTTCCATTATGCCTCACTTCATCTGTTCCATTTCTAACAGGGAGGGCTAATTGGAATCCCTATGGGGCCCCAGGAAGAAGTATCAATTATTCCTACTTTACAACCCCGGCCCCCTTCTAGCTTGGGAAATGAGTTTTTCCTTCTAAGTCACATCCAAACAGCTGGATTCTAAAGCAGCCTTCCTGGTCTCTTGTGTCTTAGTAAGTTGTCTCTTCCTCTTTCAGAACATTTACTTATAAAGGTGTCACAAACACAACATGCAGGTCATTTTTTCAATTAAATATTTAACTAAGAAGTTCACTTAAAAACAGGAAACTGATTAGGTCTGATCCAATAACATACTCTCCTCATTGGTAACCAGCAGCACAAGACTGAAAGTTAACAATGAAAAACAAAGTGAATAGTCGGTAGTCCTGCCAACCGCTTGTCATAAAACATGTTAAAGGGAAAATCTATTTTCAACAACAAATTTAGAAGTGGTTAGAGATCATGCAACCCAGAATACTCCCGGAGGGCTTTAACCACATGCAATTACATTTCACAAGCTCCTTCTTTTAGTGTTTTTTTTTTTCTGGATGGCAAGGTTTGGCACTTGCTGTTTTCCTTCCTCTTAAGTGTAGCTTATTTTTCTGTAAATTCCATGGGTATAAAGGGCTAAGAAAGAAAATAGTTTTGTTCCTAATCACTACTTCTTGAGTTGCAAGTCAACAAAATCCTTCAATGTAAAGAAGATTGGAAACTTTGATTCTATGCTCAAACCCACCTGCTCCAGGAGATACCCAGAAAACATTTGTCATGAGGAAATGCTGAATAAGGTATTCTAGCATGACAAGAGTGGAAGTGACAAAATATCAGAATGTGACAGCATTGCAGTGTACATCCAGAGGAAAAAAAAAAAAAAGCTAAGACATAGGAACTAGCTTAGGATTCCACTGGCATTCAAATTTCTCAAATGAAGGAACACACACACACACACACACACACACACACAATGCAGGTCAGACTGAAATTTTGGAGAGTTTCCTAGAGTCCAGCTTTTTAAACTGTGGTCTGAGACTTCATGCAAGGTTTTATAACTGAATGTGGAGGTCGCAAAATTATGACATTATCAGTAAGCATTTGATTTGTATACATACTTTACATATCTATAAAACTAAGGTCACATAAAAATTTCTCTGGCAAAAAGGGGTCACAAGTAGAAAAAGTTTAAGAAGCCCTGACCTAGAGCAATGATGTCAAACTCATTTTTAATGATATTTTATTTTTTCTCAATTAGATATCAAGATTTTTAGTGTTCATTTTTACAATATTTGGGGTTCTATTTTTCTTTTCTCCTCTCCCTTCTCCCAAAAATGATAGACAGTTTTATATAGTTTATATATGTGCTATCATGTAAAACATATTTCCATATTAATCACAGTTGTGAAAAAAGAAATAGATCAAAAAGGAAAAAAATTTAAGAAAGAATAAAGTAAATGAAAAAAATATGCTCTGATCTGCATTCAGAGTCCATCAGTTCTTTATCTAGTTAAGGATAGCATTTTCCTTTGTTTGTCATTTGCACTTGTCTTGGATGATTATGTTGCTAAGAAGTATATCATGCTTCTTCTAAAAAGAAGGCATGTTCCTAAGTAAACCACTAGAAAACCTCCTTCTCCTTGTTCCATAAAACCAAATTCCCTTTGTTGCTGTTCAGTCATGAAAGACTCTTCATGTTTTCTTGGCAAAGATACAGGAGTGGTTTGCCACATTCTTCTCCAGCTCATTCTACAGATAAGGAAACTGAGGCAAACAGAGTTTAATTGACCTGTCCAGGGTCAGTCACACACCTTAGTAAGTATCTGAGCCATGAATCTTCCTGACTGAAGGTCTAGCACTCTGTGCACCATAATGCCACCTAACTGTTCTCAAATTCTCAAAATACACAAATATTGTGGAGTGGTCTTATCTTGTTCCTCCTAAATAAAGGTTCTGAATATAACAAGAAGACCTGAGTCAAGTTATCCCATAGATATAGGCCATATTGAACCTTGATTACTCCAAAGTTCCAGGCATAGAGAATCAAATTATAATTCAGTTCACTGTATTTGGGAATGCCTAATACTTGTGTATGGATCCTTGATCCTAAGAAATCTACAAGTGTGGTATCCTTAATATTATTAGATTCTTGCCTTCTTGATAGTAAACAGCCTTTAGTCCTAGACCTTCATTCATTGCTCTTGAGCCCTTTGAAACAAGTTGGAAGGAAGGAAAATACCATTACAAATAATATTGATGCTGTGATTAAAAATAATGTTGTTCTCTTTCACACCTTTCAAATTGGCTAAGATGACAGGAAAAGATAATTATAAATTTTGGAAGGGATGTGGGGAAATTGGGACACCAATACATTGTTAATAGAATTGTGAAGTGATTCAATCATTCTGGAAAGCAACTTGCAACTGTGCTCAAAGGGTTACAAAACTGTGCCTACCCTTTGATTTAACAGTATCTCTACTGGATATGTATCCCAAAGAGATCATAAAAAAAGAAAAAAGACCCAGGTCTGCATAAATGTTTGTAGCAGCCCTTTCTGTAATGGCAAGGAACTGGAAATTGAGAGGATGCCCACCAGTTGGGGAATGACTGAATAAGTTATGGCATATTAATGTAATGGAATATCATTGTTCTATATGAAATGATAAGTAGACTGATTTCAGAAAAGCCTAAAGAGACTTACATGAACAGATGCTAAGCAAAGAACATTGTACACAGCAACAACAAAATTATGATGATCAACTCTGATGGACTTGGTTTTTTCACCACTGAGGTGATTTCAAGACAATTCCAATAGACTTGTGATGGAAAGAGCCATCCATATTCAAAAAAGGTACTATGGAGATTGAATGTGACTTAAAGCAAAGTATCTTTGGGTTTTGTTGTTGTTGTTTGCTTGTTAATTTTTTTTCTAGTTTTTTTTTTCCTTTTGATCTGATTTTTCTTGCACAGCATGACAAATATGGAAATATGTTTAGAAGAATTGCATATGTTTAACCTGTATTGGATAGCTTCTAAGGGAAGGAAGAAAATTTGGGACACAAGGTTTTGCAAAAATTGAAATATTGAAAGATAGTTGAAAACTATCTTTGCATATATTTGGAAAAATAAAAAGTTATTAAAAAGAAATAAAATAAAATTGCCAAAACAAAAAAGAAAAATAATTAATGTATTTAAATACAACTGAATAATATTAATATTGTCATTCTTGTGCATAGTGCATTTAACAAAAATTCTACTATTAAAAATAATATTGCTACCTTTGAAAGATTTATAATATTAAAATAATAATAGCTAGCATTTAAAGTTTGTTTTTAATTATTACTCATTTTTTTACACTTTTAACTATCACTTAATTTTATCTTCACAGTTCTGGAAGGTAGGTGCTATTACATCCCTATTTTGCAGATAAAGAAACTAAGGCAGACAGAGGTTAAATAACTTGCCTAGGGTCACATAGTTAGTAACTTTCTAAAGCTTAATTTGAACTCAGCTTCCAAACTTCAGATCCAGGGAACAGAAATCTCTGGTGCCATCAAGCCCCTCCAATATTAAAACAAAGACACATGATATATGTAGTAGAAGTAGCCTTGGACTTGGAATCATAGATAGCTATGTGATGATGAATAAATCATCTATCTTTTTTTGTCCTTAGTTTCTTTATTTGCAGAATAGAAATATCAATATACTACCTACCTCACAGGCTTTTTGTAAAAGCACTCTATGTATCATAAAGCAACATGGAAATGTCATCTATTGTTATTAACATTAATAATAAAAACCAAATAGAATTAATATCAGAATTAACATTTTGAAGCCAGAGTTCACCACAATAATTTCTCCACTCTGAAATCCTGGCAATCCTGCTTGATTATTATTGTTGTTAGTATTAAAATAGTTAACTATTATCAGATAGTTTATGTTATTATAGTAATATATTGTAGTATCATTATATATAGATTATATATAAAGCTCTAAATAATTATTTATAGTTATATATACATTATATATTATAGTTTTATATATATATATAATATATTAAACATACTATATTGTATAATAAATATAACACTATAAAATAATTTTATAGCTATAATGTTACATTAGTTTATATTACTATAGTGCTTTCTTTTACACAGAATGTCTTCACAGCAAGCTAGTGTGATAGGACTCAAGTTGATTTATTTTCCTTTTAATAGTTTTTCCATGCACTAGCCTAGCAGTGATCCTAATGTTTGTTTTTTCTTTTCCAGCATCAACCCCATGGCTAATCACTCCCAAAAGTTCTGCCCAGATAGTCTATAGAAATTTATTCATTGACATCATTCAGTTCCTGTTCGTCTATTTCAGCTGCAAAATGATCTCCTAAAGAACCATGTACTATGGCACCATTTACCTTCTTTTCCTCTTGAGCCAAGATGTGAAGACCATGTGAATGAATGTTCCACATTGCCACAATGTATGACTGTTACAATGTAAGTCTGACTGTAGCAGAGACAGAAAATTCACTCCGCACACAGTGCTAGGGGTCTGACAATCCCACTAGCTGGTAAAATTAAGCTATGTAAAATAGCCAAATAGATCTCTGGAACTGGAAATTAGGCTTTTTCTTCTTCTATCCAGGCAAGCCAGGTTAAAAAAAGGCATGGATGATAGCAGTAGCCATTTGGCCAGAGTGTAAATTAAGGTTGTTCCTGAATTATCACTTTGATGGCCAGCCTCACTTGCATCCAAGCCTTACTTGGTGCCAAATAATTCCCCTGTACCTTTGAAAGTCAATGAAGGAATGGTCAGGAGGGACAAATTTCTGGTCCAAATTTATCCAGACTATTTAAAATGTTTTCATTCGATAGCATTTTTAATTTATTGAGGAAGAAAGGAAATGAGCTGAAATCAGTCCTTCTGCTACTGGAAAACTCTCATTTCCTTCAAACTGTCAGGTTTGTGAAGGGCAACATAGGAAAAGACAATGTTTGGCCAACCAATCTGGAAAGAGAGAGAGAAGAGGCAGAGAGTGATAATTTAAAATTTTTTTTTTTATTTCCAATGAAATTTTTTCAACATTGTACCCAGTGAATTATAAGGATAAACTAGATAAATTGATAAAATAAAAAAATCCTAACATAATCCCTATTCATTTTCACTTAAAACAGAGAGTATGACACCAATTTCTTATTTATAAATCAGGGCATTAGGAAAGTGGAATTGTGTATTTTTTTGGTTTTGATGTTTGTTTTGGGGTTGTTTTTTTAAGTTCAAGGCCAGATACAATGGTTGATAATATCTCAACAATCATTTTCCTACACACCAGACTACTGGCCATTTCCCCTTCCAAATAATTTTTTAAAGTAAATTTGTGTAATTTGTATACATAAAGAAGATACAAAATCCTAGAATCAAATTTATCACAAGCCAAAAACTCTTGTGCTATATATTAAATAAAGATTTTTGTTTTCATTTAACATATGCTACAAATGGTCAGATTTCTTTCATAATCTAATAAACCATCATTCTTTTCCAGTTGCCTCAAAGTCTTTTTTGGGGAGAGAGAAAATAGATAATTCTAACTATAAAACATACATTAAAAAGATCTTTTCTGTCTCCTAAAGGCTATGTGGTTTTCCCAATTTTCCTGGTTTTCTCATTTTTCTATGCATCTCTTTCCTCTGCTGTAAACCTAATGCTGCTCAGCATCAATCTGTGTTAAAGTTTTCCTTGTGCAAATAGGTGATATCCTTATTCATGTAAGCTTAGACTAACTGGATACCATGGAAACTGAGGGAGTCTAGCAATGACTCTTAACAATCTAGGAAGCTTTGCCTTCAAACAAAGAAATAAACTACTAAATCTGCTAATTCTTTGTCCAGAAGTGGTATTCACCATTTGTCAAATGACTGCCAGCTGTGTATCTTTCCAGAGATTGCCATGCCCCACTCCACAAATATGTTCTTTCTTTGGTAGAAGCTTGAAATTCCATTATGGTAGCTCTGTCCTTTCACATAAAGTTCTAACCCTTGTCAATTAGCCAATACTTGGAAAAATTGTGAAATGTGTGATGCTCATGACCTCATATCCTAAACTTTCTATCCAAACATGTTTTGTGTTTTTGTAACATAACATTTTCCAAATCTAGCACCATTTTCACTGTGCCATGGCTGAAGTCAAGCAAAGAGAATTCAGGTGAAGAAGGAGGTATCAAATGTTTTAGAGAAGTCCCATAGAGAAAGGTAGTGTGATACAGTGGAATTTGGGAATTGCTATGAAAGTAGTTGGCCTTAAAAAGCATTTTCAACTTTCTCTCTCTCTCTCTCTCTCTCTCTCTCTCTCTCTCTCTCTGTGTGTGTGTGTGTGTGTGTGTGTGTGTGTGTGAGAGAGAGAGAGAGAGAGAGAGAGAGAGAGAGAACCTTCGTTCTTGACCAAAATGGCATCAGTATGTTGGAGTCAAGTTACAGTGTGTCAGGCTGTATGATCAGACCAAGATGAGCTCAGAATGCTCTGCCATAGTTATGGCACATATAATCCATATGAACACTTGGGGTAGATTCTCTAACTTTGCATATCTTGTGTTTCTTCTAGGCTAATTCAATTCTGCTTTGCTTTTAGAGCACAGCACCATCTCTGATGAGTGCACATTTTATGGAGAAGTCACACAGGGCAAGCCCTCTCAAAGTGATCAGAAAAAGCAATACAAGAACACTCTCAAAGTCTCGCTTAAGAACTTTAAAATTGATTTATGACATGAGAGATACTGGCAGGAGACCGTCCAGCCACTTACTATCTATGTGACTAACTCTTCTTTCAACCCCTCTGGACCTCATTAAAATGAGAAAGATTAAATGACTACTTTCAAAAATAAATCTATGATCCAACGATACTTCCTCCTGATACCTACCTCTGTAATCCTACCCTCTCCCGGGATCTATATCCTTTCCCCAATTTCTTAATGTGGCTATACCCACATTGGGGTTCTATTCTGGGTCCCTCTTCTCTGTCTATACTTTTCCCATTGGTGATATCATTACTCCTGTGACTTATAAACTCTGTCCACAGACCTCACATCCACTCTGAGTTCCAGATTCATATATCTATCTACAGGATACCAACATATCTCATGTGTTGTACTTCACGTGTTTGGAATTTTTGTGTTCCTTTGATTCTTCCATTCTCTTTCCTCTCACACTCCATCAGTTACCAACTCTATCCCCATAGCATTTCACACAAGCACGAAGGACAACAACAAGTTGGTGGAAAAGCCTGGTTTGAAATCTATGCAAACGTGTTATGTGTTTTTTTTTTAACATAACACTTTGCAAATCCTATATCATTGCTACTACCTTGGTAAATTCCTCTGGGACTATTACAATGATTTCCAAACAAGTCTTTTTTCCTCTATTTTTCTCCCCTCTTTTAATTCACCTTTTATACCAATGCCAGATTAAGTTTCTTTATCCAAGGATTTGACCATGTCCAAAGTTTTCAGTGGCTCCCTATTGCCAATTTATATGCATGTAAGTGGCACAGCAGAGAGAGCACTGGGCTTGAAATCAAGAAGATTCATCTTCGTGAATTTAAATCTGTCCTCAGATACTAGGTGTGACCCTGGTCAAGTAACTCAGCCCTGTTTGCCTCAGTTTCTCATCTTTTTTTCCTGTATTTTATATAATTAGCTAGTTGGAGGAAGAAGGAAAAGTATAAGTATTTATTAAGCACCTATTATGTGTCTAGGCGCTGTGTTAAGTGCTTTATAAATATTTCATTTGATCCTCACATCAACTATGAGAATCAGGTGCTATTATAATCCTCATTTTACAAATGAGGAAACTGAGATGGGGGTAAATGACTTTCTAGAATCATCCTGCTAATAAGAGGACTTCAGCTCAGATCTGACTGCCTCTATATCCAGTATCCTAACCACTGTCATTTAGCTGCCTTTTAAAAGTCTAACCAAGATGATATGTCTTCCACAAAGCCTTCCTTAATCCACACCTGTCCCCCAATTCATCAGAGTTTCCTAAAGGGATTTCACATATCACTTTGCTTTGCATCCCTTAACATATTTTTCATGTTATATTGGAGACCATAAATCTCTATGCATGTGTCATCTGCCCCTACTCTATTAGAGCATGGGACTGTATCTCAAATAAACTTCTTGCCACCTTCCAAAAAGGAATAAAACAGAGGGAATGCTCGCTCATGAAGAGCTTATAATGACCTCTGAATGCCTTTTCAACTCTAAAATTCTGTGATTCTGCTATATCATTCAGAGAATTTAGAAACCTACTGGAGAAAAGATGAACCATATTGAGCTATTTCATTTCTGGACTTCAAAAACCAAAAATGTAGGTAGGTGTGTATGTATATATACATATATGTGTGTGTATGTGTATATATATATATATATATATATATATATATATGATGTATATGTGTACACCTTTTCTTCCAATTTTACATCTTTTTGTATTTTATTTTATGGGACTTGGGATATGGTACTATTTTAAGTATTTGGAAGTATATATAAGTTTTTGTGAAATAAAGAAATGATTGAAATGAAAACATTATTTGCATAACAGGGAGGAGCATGGAATAGTATTTTCCACTAAGGGTATAACTAAGCAGTTTATCTTTCCCCAAATCTGTTAGTTTCTACCCACCCCCAGTTTCCAAAATTCACTAGCAATTTTCTTCTTATGTGACAATAAACAAGTTACTTAACCTTTGGGACAAGTTTCCTTATCTATAAAACTAGGACCTTGAATTAAATGCCATTTGAGCTCCCTTCCACATACAAATCTTATGAAGAACCTATAAGGCTTTATAAGAAAAATCACAAAGAGAGAGGGGGAGAGGGGGAAAAAAACAGAGAGAGAGACAGAGAGAGAAACAGAGACATATATACCACATAGCATTCTATTATAACATATCATTTGAAATTTTCTAAAAGCATTCTAAAAGTATTCAGTGTACAATGATTCTTCTTACTATAGCCTATTCAATTTTGTGTGGATATCTAAATGACATCTGGACAATTGATTTTTAGTCAGTTCTTGTTTATCAACCATAAATGGTGGGAAATTATTATGGAGTGTTCAGAATAAGAAAGGCAATGATCACCTTGTACTCTGCCTGGTCAGCCCAAAACTGAAATACTGTTTTCATTTCTGGGAATATTTTAGGGAAGTCATTGACAAACTGTGACAGGTCCAGAGGATAAATAAGAGATGAAAGACCTAGAACCCAAGCCATATGAAGAACAATTAAGAATGGTTAGCCAAGGGTATCTCCAAATAGAGTTCAAATCCTGCCATTTACATTTACTGTCTAAATGACCATAGGCAAATCAACTTCATTTTCATCGGTCAAATCAAGATAATAATACCACCTACTTCACAAGTATTTCGAGGATTAAATGGGATAACATAAGTAAAGTGCTTTAGGAAACTTAAAGCACTATATAAATGCTCTCTCTTACTTTATAATTATTCAAATGTTTGAAGGACTAACCAGTGGAAGAGGGATTTTGTTTCATTCCATCCCAAAGGAGAAAAATAGAAACAATGTGTGGAAGTCACAAAGAAATATGATTAGATTTAATGTTAGGTGTCAGCATCAGAAAGTCAGTCAACAAGCATTTATTAAGTATTATTATATACTTAACTATGTTAGTTCAATAATATTCTATTACAGACATGCCATAATTTTTCAGTCATTCCCTCGTTGGTGGGAACAAACTTATTTGTGGTTTGTTTTTTACTTGCTACCACAAAAAGAATGCAGTAAATGGTCTCATCCTTAGACATGTTTAAGAAACTACTAGATCACTTTTAGGGACCACTGCAGAGGGCCACAGATAGCTTAGGTGGAACTAATTGGTTTCTGAGATCCTCTCCAACTCTGAGATCCTCTCCAACTCTGAGATCCTGTCAATGAGGTCCAGAAAGTCATGAGGAAATACAAGTCACAAAGTTAGGGAATCATCTGGAATGAATTCAGACTCAAACTATCTCCAGGTCAAAGGACAGTTTTATTATAATGCCATAAGATGGTAAAAGTACCTAATAAACTCACATTTAACAAGGGGGAGTATGGGATCTTTTATGGAAAAGGACCCAGAGCAAGGTGTGTGCTAATTATGCTAATTGTGTGCATCAGTAAATAAACTCATGGTCATGGTCCTCCTGTTTATATAAGATGTCCTCTGGAGTTGATGTCTATAGCTTGATCTCCAGATTGTATAAGGCATCAGTGGACATCATTACAGGATAGCTCTATCTGTTCAAGATAACTCCACAAAATTGTGAACACATCCAGCCATTCTGGAGAGTAATTTGGAACTATGTTCAAAAAGTTATCCAACTGTGCATACCCTTTGATTCAGCAGTGTTTCTACTGGGCTTATACCCCCAAGAGATACCAAAGAAGGGAAAGGGACCTGTATGTACCAAAATGTTTGTGGCAACCCTGTTTGTAGTGGCCAGAAGCTGGAAAATGAATGGATGCCCATCAATTAGAGAATGGTTGAGTAAATTGTTGTATATGAATGTTATGGAATATTATTGTTCTGTAAGAAATGGCCAGCAGGATGAATACAGAGAGGCTTGGAGAGACTTACATGAACCGATGCTGAGTGAAATGAGCAGAATCAGGATATCATTATATACCTCAACAACAATACTGTATGAAGATGTATTCTGATGGAAGTGGATTTCTTTAACAAAGAAAAGATCTAGCTCAGTTTCAATTGATCAAGGATGGACAGAAGCAGCTACACCCAAAGAAAGAACACTAGGAAATGAATGTAAACTGCTTGCATTTTTGTTCTTCTTCCCAGGTTATTTATACCTTCTAAATCCAATTCTCCCTGAGCAACAAGAGAACTGTTCGGTTCTGCACACATATATTGTATCTAAGATCTACTGTAACCTACTTAACATTATAGGACTGCTAGCCATCTTGGGGAGGGGTGGAGGGAGGGAGGGGAAAAATCAGAACAGAAGTGAGTGCAAAAGATACTGTTGTAAAAAATTACCCTGGCATGGGTTCTGTCAATAAAAAGTTATTTAAAAAAAAGATAACTCCACAAGATAACTCCACAAGATCAGTTTGCTCTTCACTGGAGCCCATTCAGATATCTGGGTTGCTGCCAGGAACATGGTTTTTTGCTGAAGTCCATTCATCCTATCATTGCTACTTGAGACAAATGATTATTAATAACCAATGATTCAGGGAGATCCAGAGTCCTTCATTTTTTCTTAAGTCCTCATTTTAAAGGGTTAATAGTTTAAAAGTTCAGTTACCAAAGTTTGAACTTTCTTCCCAATCATGGTCAGATCTAATGCAGGGTAAATTCCTGGATTTATTTGAAAGTTGAGTTCTACTCAGGTTGGAATAGGGATAAATTCTTTGATTAGATTGATTAGATTTGATTAGGTTAGATTAGAAGGCTGGGATAATTTTGAAGTAAATAACATAATCAAATATCATTAGAATAAGTCTAGCCCCTCATTGTAATATTCATTTTCTCTCATTACTTATTATCCAATTAGGGTTGATTGCTACTGTCTGGAATACCTGCTTTTCCAAAGGCATATAAACATGAACCCACTGCTGCCAGGTTTGGCTTTGGTATTCAGAGTACCACTGACTTCTTTTATTAAAATGCTAGCATTATTAATAAAATGACTACCTAGAGAATAGGTCTGGTGAAATGAAAAATGACTACCCAGAAAGTATGTCTCTCAAGTTTTTTAAATACTACAAATTATATGGCCTTAGTGGACTGACAGTCTAGTCATAAAGGTGGAATAACCTGGTAGGAAAAACATTAAAGCCCCATATCACAGTATCTATGATGGGAGGAGGATATGTAATTGTGGCTTACACAAGCTTGTTAAATAAGACATTCCCCTCAAAGTGACAAAGAAAATAAAATATGGAAATAATGTCAGAGGGGTTGTGGAAAACATACCCAATATACATCTGAAAGAGCTGTGCATTGGTCCAACCATTCTACAAACAATTTAAAATTTTGCAAGAATAAATCATTAAATTGTACATACCTTTTGACCCAGAAATCTCACTACTGGGCATATATGACCAAGAAACAAAAAGACATCATGTATACCAAAATTATTCAGAGCAAAACTTTTTTGTGCTCACAAAAACATAAAAATTTTTGAGAATACTATTTAGGGAATGACTGAAAATTGTATAGAATATTATTGTACCATGAGAAACAATTAAATAAGGAATTCAGAAGAGCCCAGAAAGACCTGGAGGAACTGAAGAGTTTAGCATAGTACCTGGTACATAGCAGGCACTTAATAAATGCTTGTTGATTGACTGACCAACTGATATAGAATGTAGTAAGCAGAACAACATACATGACTAAAATATTAAAAATTATCCTCATTATCCTCAGATTCTCATCCCTCCCACACATTCCACACATCCACTTAGTCACCAAATCCATTTTTATCTTTACAAGTTCTCTTGAGTCCAATTTCTTTCTACTCTTTCTCAGAAGGTAGTTTAGGCTCTGATGATCTCAACTAGACTCTGACAACAGTCTTTTAATTGATCTCCTGGCCTCAAATCTTTCCCACTCCAGTAAATCCTACACAGCTGTCCAAAAGAAGCTCTTTAAATATTGATCTGACTGTGTCACTCCCCTAACTCAAATCAACTTCAGTGACCTCCTATTGCCTCTAGTCACATATAAATCCCTTCTTTAAAGCCCTTCCCAGCCTTGCCCCAAACTTTCTTTCCAGTTTCCTGAGACATTCCCTCTCTAGAATTCTGAAATTCAGCCAAATTGGCTTTCCCTCTGTCCCTCACATAGGACATGTCCTTACCTATATCCCTTAACCCAATCACTTCCTCAACTCTTCCTTTAATACAAATTTCAAGCACCATATTCTGCATAAACTTTTTCCTGAATCCCCTCCACTGTTAGTACAATCTTATATTTAGCTACTGTGTATATATTTGGATTTATTCCTTTTATATTTAAGATGGCTATATTTACATAGGAACTTTTTATCTACATCTCTCACCCTACCACATTAGAAGGTAAGCTCCCTGCTTAGAGGGATTATTTTATTCTTTTTACTAATATCCTGAGGACCTACCTAGAACCTGGAACCTAGTAAGAGTTTAATAAGTGCTTGTTGATGTTTGATTGATTGATAGTTATAATGGCTAATGACTTATTTCAATCATGGTGAATAGATGAAATATACCTCTCTTCCTCACAGCAGTGATAGAGCATGATAGATGTGGTCTACACTATGAGATCTGTCAGCTTTATGTTTCTAAATGTGTTTCTTAATTCCATGAGACAGTTAATGTGAGGCAGGAGGGCTGGAGCAGGGAAGAACAACCGTGATATAAAAGCAAAAAGCAATAATAAAAAATTAATAAATACATAAATAGGTCATGCCTGTCTACTTAAAGAGCTTAGATAGCTGAAGGCTTGAGTTCTTATCATCAGGTTCACCATGAAAACTTTTAAAATGCTAGCTGACCAGTAATAACACACCACTTAGAGCAGCATGGAGGTTGATAACTTCAAATATAATTGATACCCCATAGAGTTACAAATTGCTTGGCCCCATGATGGTTTCTGTGAAATCCAAGTTTACTGTTTTTTGCCTCAGGGGAACAAACACTGCAGCATCTAAACAGAATTTGAGAGGACTTTACCATACAGGAGCTGAAGCATAGCTGCAGGGCCCAACAGAGACCAGCAGAAAGAATGCCACAATTAATAATGGTGATGATAATTTAAGTGAATCTTTTTCTTGGAAGGAGGTCACATCCTTTCATGTTTCATAAGATTTAAAGCTAGAACTGACCTTAGAAATCATTTTATTCAATTCCCCTATTATACACATAAAGAAACCTGAGTCCAAGAAAGACAGGAAGTGATTTAGCCAGAACCATAAAGGCAATAAAAGATGGAGTTCAGAGTCAGACTTAGAGCATTTCATTCCAAACTCAGTGCCTTTTCCACTGACGCTGGATAACTCCATTACCTACTAAGTAAGGTGAATCCTTAGGAAGTCAAAAGAAGGTAGGAATTTTTCCCCCATTTAACAAAGACAAACTAAAGCAGGGTAGGATATTTCTGTTTTCTCTGCTATCTCATTACAGTAGGAGGAAAGCAAAAGCTAATTCCTTAGAGCTTTTTGAGAAAAGGCTTTATTTTGGGTTGTTTTGTTTTGTTTTGTTTTCAAGATTTCTTTGCAGTCCTAGGACTTGGCACAGTATCTGGCACATGGTGATTGACTGATCTGTGAGACAATGAAAGGAAGGAAGAACACTGGCTTAAAAGTTGGATCTAACTTCTGACTCTAATACTTCTAATTAGTTAGCCTTAAATAATCATTTAACTTTTCTGAGCCTCAGTTTCCAAGCCTGTTATATATATAATGATGAGTACTACTTATACATCCCACAAGATTATTACTGCCTTGCATATCATCAGTATATAATACTTGTTACTTGAATTGAAAAGTCTGTCTGGTATAAACAGATCTTGTGGGGGAGTTAGGCCATGGAAAAGCCAGTTGTTTTAGTCATTTTCAGCTGTATCTGACTCTTTGTGACCTTATTTGGGGTTTTCTTAGCAAATATTCTAGACTGGTTTGCCATTGTCTTCTCCAGCTCATTTTACGGATGAGGAAATTGAGATGAACAGGGTAAAGTGACTTGCTCAGGGTCACACAGCTCAAAAGTGTCTGAGGGAAGATTTGAATTTAGGAAGTGGTTGAGTCTTCCTGACTCCAGAGCCACCACTTCAACTGGCTAAGAGTATATTTCCTTTCAAGGAACAATTGTTGTTATTTGTCCTTTCATTCTCAAAGAGGACTGTGGCATGAAGAAAGTGTAGGTGAGTTGGATTTAGGTGAGGGAGGGTTGTGCAAGGTCACCTGTCTCATTTTCTCCTCCAGAGCCAGTGGCAAGACATAGATCAGGATGACTGGAGATGGTCCTGGATGCAGTGGGAGACCTTGGCCTGTTTCAACTAAGATCTTTAACAGGTCTCAGTTTGGCTGAGGCAAGATTCAGTAATTAAAGCTAGGGTGGTAGTGATGGTGGTGGTTGTTGTTTATAGCCTTTATTCTGAAAGGGGATCATGACATCAGGGTGTTAATGTCAAGCCATAAAAATAAATTGGATTTAAGTGAAGCAGAGCTGTGTAAAGTCACCAACCTCACTTTCTCTCCCAGAACTATCTGAGTCCAGTGGCCAGATATAGATCAGGATCAGTGGAGATGGCCCCGGATACAGTGAAAACTGTATTAAGAGAAAGAGAAAGAGCTTCCCTGGTTGGAGAGGTATCATATTTGACAGGAATTCAACTTAATAAATAAATGAAAATGTAGGCAGTAGGACAGAACTAAAAGGGCCCTGGTTCTGAGCTGGAGACCTTCTATTCAAATTTCATCTCTGATGTGTGACCATTCACTAGTTCTTAACTTTCCTGGGCCTCTCTTCTGAATTTGTGATCTATTAACAAAGTATCAGTGATTGGATGTTGTTGTTAAACCTTCTTCTTAATAATCCAAGCCCTCCTCCCTATGTTAAATATATGCTAACTATGTAATACCTTCTTTTCTCAGGGACACCCATGTTAACTGGTCACTCTTATGGGTCATGTTACAAGGACAAAGTCTGGTTGTCCCCAGGCTTACACAACAAACAGTTGGGAACTGGAAGACAATGAGTTGTTTTTTTTTTTCTGATGTCATCCCACAATAAATCACAACTAGTTCAGTCCTGCCAGACCCAGAAGAAATCAATCAACCATTCTCTCAGGTCTGTGTGGAAGGTTTGGCAAATAAGGACTTGGCCACAAAGCAAAGTCCCTTGAGATACTGCTTGCTGCTCTTTGAAGTTGGGTATTTTGGGAAGGATAAAGGGAACTAGGTGACTGTTTGGACAGAAAGTAGAGAGCCAGAATGTTTCCTATAAAAACAACTGGATTAGAAATTAGGAAAATGGCAACACACGCTTGCTCTGTGGCCTTGAACAGGTTACTTTTATTTTTCTAAGTTTTTTTCAACAGTTTTACCTGTTTGCTGCTTTTTTCTGATGCAAATTGAAGGAGGTGGGTAGACAACATGATACAGCAAAGAAAGCTGAATTTGAAAGGGGTCTGTATAATTGTGACAAGTCATTTAACTGGCAAGACTCAATTTCTTCATCTTCTTCATCATTTTAAAATGAGGTAACCCCCCCAAGGTCCCTAATAACTAATTCTATGAATCCAAAGTGTCCAAAAGAAACTCCTTGAGAAGTAATATAGCAAATACTCGGTCTTAAAGTCAGGAAGAACTAAGTTTAGACACTGACTGACATTTACTAGCTAAAGGCACCATTATATCTTTAGTCTCCTCAGGAAGGAGATAAAATGGGATAAGATTTGTAGTACTTTCCTTATGGACTTGTAAGGCTCAGAGATTAAAGAGAACTATTATTTCTTTTTTCATTTCACCAAAACTATATTTTAAAGAGTGATTTTCTTCAGACAGTTTCTGTATTTCCTTTTCCAGGGCTTTCATTTCCTTTCTGCATTTTTCTTCTAATTCTTTTAAGATCCTTTTTTTTAATTCTTCCAAGTGAGCCTTATGAGATGGAGACCAACTTATATCACCCTTTGAGGTTTCATCTGGAGATGTTTTGACTTTAGTTTCCTTAGGGCTTGAGATCTGTTCTTCTCTGTCTCTATAAAAGCTATGGAGCTCTTTTTGCTTTTTTGCTCATTTTTAAAGATTGGGGTCTACTCTTAGGGCAAGGGAGAGATTGTTCCAAATTTCCTCTACAGGTGGCTTCATGCTGTCTTGAGGCCAGTGTTGCTGGCTTCCTTCCCATACTGGATAGATGTGCTTAAGTCCTACTTGTTATACTCGGGTTCAAGGGCTCACTATTTGCCTTCTGTAGTTGTGTTGGAAGTCTCACAGATATTCTGTTGATTCACTGGCTTCTGAACCAGGACAGAGTAGCAAATGCTGCTGTATTTTGGCCACTGTATAGTGGCTCCCACTAGATTCAACCAGTACACATAAGCACTGGGTTTTCCTGCACTGTACCTATACTGGGCTGCAAACTCCCCCCCACCATTGAAATTTCCTGAAATTGTTCCAAAATATCTTCTGCTGGAAATTTGTTACACTCCAAATATTTGTGGGGTTTGTCACTCCAAAACCCATTCAGAGGCTTGATCTGGTTTAATCTGAGGGAAGCCAGGAAAAGCTCGGACAAAAACCTTTCTACTCTCCATTATCTTGGCTCTGCCAACAACTGTTTTTAAATAGAAGCCTTTGAGTGGACAGCTAAGGGTCAAAATGGATAGAGCACCAGCCTTGAAAGCAGAAAAACCTGAGTTCAAATCCAATCTCAGATATTTACTAGCTGAGTGACCCTAGACAAATCATTTAATACATCCTCCCATTGCCTTAAAATAAATGAATAAATAAATAGAAGCTTTTTCATAAAGTGGTCTGCACCTTTTAAAGAAGAGCAGTTTCCAACACACATACACAGTCTTCCTTTTCCAGTCCTTTATTTGCAACTTTCAATTAACATATGTACAGTGTATGGCACAATGGAAACAGGATTTTTTTTCCTTTTCAAAGGTGAGGGTTATTTACACCTGGAAAGTAGAGAGTGATTTCTTAAGGAGGTAAATATTTTTACCAAAAGATTTCCATATAATGTAAAGATTTTCAAATTCTAATTGGTGGCTTAGCTATTTCAGAACAATATGCAACATACCCAAAAGTTCAATACAACCAAAGACCTTGAACAATCTCTTAGGGTTTGCTGGAAATCACTTCATATGCATTCTCTCTTAAGCAGTGAGAGAAGTAAGAATATAATATTTATATGTAGGGATAAGGATGGGACCAGTGATTTTACTCAAATAAAAATCTCCAGGGAAGCCCATCACTTGGATAATGTCTGAACAAGTTGTGGCAAATGATTGTAATGGAATACTACTGTTCTATAAGAAATGATGAGTTTAATGATCTTAGAAAAACATGAAAAAACTTGCATAAAATAATGAAGAACAAAATAAACAGAACCATTAGAACACTGTATACAGTAATAGCAATATTGTTTTAAGAATGACTTTGAACGATTAAGTCATTTTGAGTATTATAAAAATCCAAATGAACAATGAAGGGCATATGAAGAAAAATGTCTATCTGCATCCAGAAAAAGAATTGAAGTATGCAGAGAATAATTTTTCATATTTATACTTATTTGATCTCTGAGGAGATCTCTGGGGAGAGGGGGAAAGAAAGCAAAAAAAAAGTATATGATAATTTTATTATATATTTAAAAGGAGTAGCAACTTATAAATTATAGATTTGCTTTTATGTGCAATCATCTTTTTTAAAGTTATACTATGTTATAGAAATGCTTGTTTTATTACATAAATTAAAAATAAATAATTTTTTTAAAAAGAACTCCCAGATGAGGAAATGTAGGACAGCATCTCTCTGCAATTAAGAATCTTAAAGAGTTGCTTCTCTATTTGGCCTCACAATTCCAGATGGAGCAAAGACCTGGGTTTGAAAACTTACAAAAAACTAGAACTTGGAAAACTGGCACAGAGGCAGCAAGCAGGCAAAACAGAAGTACACACACATCCCATAAGGCAGCACAGAGATTTGGTCACATAGGACCATGGTCACTTATAATAACATTTGAACTTTACAATTATTATCTCAATTGTTTCTGACAACAATCCTGGGAAGTAGGTGCTTACTTACTTCATTTTAAAGATGAGGGCACTGAGGCAAACAGAAGGTCACACAACTAGCTAATAATGTCTGAGGCTGGATTTCTGAGCCAGAAAGTTTTGTACTTTAAAGATGGTTGTGGATGATAGATATGAAGGAAAGGATTCCTAATCAAATCCCAGGTCACTCATTAACACTTGGGTGAGGGAATTTCCTGCACTGGACTAAAAATTGGGTGAGAGTCTCAATCTATAACTGGAGATACCAGAACTGGGTGTCAGCATACAGCTGTTGCAGTCATCTAGGAGCCACAATTGTTTATATATTCAACATGGCATCAGAAAGAGTCAGGACAGTGGAAAAGTACAAGCTGTCTGCCATTGCTTATATGTTTATAGTCATTAGGATCTCTTAGCCTAAATGACTCCATATTGGAGTCTTGTCACTTGTAATTAAAACATCAAACAATATATTTCCAGAATGACAATTATCACAACTCAAAGACTGGACTTGAACTTTGACCTTCCTAAATCCAAAGTCAGCTCTCTCCCTATCAGGTTACTTTTTATAATTTACAAAACAATTTTACATTGATTAGCTAGTTTAATCCTTGCAACTTTTAAGGGGGTTGTTCAAATACTATTAGCCCTCAAATATTGTTCAACCATGTGGCGAAGTACAGAAAGGTTAATGACGGATGGAAAGTGATGGAGCCATTACTCTGACTTAGGTCTTCTGCCTCTCAATTTTATTTTCATAAGATGATAGATTAAGACCTTAATGTCCATCAAGTCCAACCTCTTTCTTTTAACCACAAACAATGACATGAAATTATATACTGTGCTGAAGGTACTTTTCACTTACAACAGATCTTTTTCTTTGGTTTCAATCATCTAAATCCTTCCTTTTTTATTTCTGAGGTGAGTAGAGTACTCCTTTTCCTGGATAAAACAGGGTGAGAAAGAAAAGAGAAAAAAAATTCCTTCTTTCCTTTCCTTTTTTCTTCCTTCTTTCCTTCTTCATCTCTATTTCTCTCTCTCCACCCCCCCTTTCTGTTCTTCTGTCTCTCTTTATTTTTCTCTATCTAGGACACTGTCTCTGTCCCTCTCTCTCTCTCTCTGTTCTTTCTTTCTTTCCTCTCTCCCTCTCTCCCTCTTTCTCTCTGTCTATAGATAGATAGATAGATAGATAGATATCCTTTTCTCTCTATTTTTTCTCTATCTAGGACTCTCTCTGTCTCTGTGTCTTTGTCTGCCTGTTTTTCTCTCTCTCCTTTCCTCTTTCTTTCTCTCTGTGTCTCTGTATCTCTCTCTCTCTCTCTCTCTCTCTCTCTCTCTCTCTCTTTCCCCTTCTTTCTAACTCCCTCTCTCCCTCTGTCTCTTTCTGTCTGTCTCCCTCTTTCTTTGTCTTCTCTGTCTCCCCATGTTTCTTGGCACTGTTTTCTCCTTCAGGGAAAGAAATCCTCCCACTATCCCCCACTCATTTCACGTAGTACTGAGTATTATTTTGGCAACAAATCAGTCCAACTTCATGTTTGTTGAATAATATGTGTTGGTTCAGAATTGGTGCTCATCAGCTCTGTTATACTGTCCACAAGATAGACTGTTCAGGGAAGCCAAACAAAGGGGAGTGGTTTAAAACAAAACCACACATACATTTTTTAAAACTCATACTGAAATCCTATCTGGGTTAAACCTCTACAGAAAGTCAGTAGATGGAAGAGGGAAGTGAGTTTCAAGTACACAGGAATGTTTATGGTTTTATATGGGCACCTGGTCAGTAGGACAGTCTGAAAACAGGTTACTAGTTAGGCAAGCCCAGGAAATAAGAAGCTGTCATGGGATATTTTTATAATGGGACATTTTGTCTACCCAAGAGATAAGGGAGCAGAGTTCTGGCTTCTAATCCTTAATTAGATTTGTCCCCAGGGACTACACAGAATGCAAACTCATTTAGCTATGGAAATGGAAAACAGGCTCTCCAAACTAGAAGAGATCTTAGAGACAAGAGGTTCTTAAACTGAGCTCAGTAGATTTGGTTTTTTACAATGTATGTGTATGTGAGTGTGCAGGGTGCATGTGTATATGTATATGTAAACATATATAGAGATAACGATTTCAATATCATTGTTTTCCTTTGTAATCCTATACGTTTTTGTGTGTGTTTGATGTGATTTTCATTCAGGCACTGAACAATGTGATCTAAGAGAGCAATTTCTAGTTGCTAATAATGTTTTTGGAGTTCAACACCAAAAAAGGAGATTGTAGGCACCAAATGTCGGAGTTCGGGCACATGAGGAATTCACAATAGCCATTTTCTTTGACAAAAGGTATATTATTTAGGAGAAAAGGTTATAGACAAAATGAAGAGAAACAATAGACACCAGCAGTGGTAAAAATGAAATAGAGTAGGGGGAGCATATAGTTAGCAAGGAAAGGGGGTTTTAACAATTAATGATGGAAAAGACAAGTTCCTTAGTAGCACTCACAATTAACCAGAAGAAAGGGAACACCTAGGAAGTTAGAGTATGCCCATAGCTGACAGGTCAAGGTCAATTCTTTAGAGAGATATAGCACTCTAAAAAAGATAGCTATAAGAAGAAAGAATAGAGGCATGGTAGGAGATGAAGGGAGAGATATCTCATGCCATAGAGAAGGAGGCAGAACTTGGTGACTGACATAACCCAAAGGGGTTCAGAATAGAGGGCATGAGCCAGAGACAGATTTAAAGGGGAAATGTCACCTCAGGTTTTGACATGACTTGGATTTCTGACTGGACATAGCAAGGTGTGGCTGCCCATAATCTTCAAGTAGGGTGGGAGTATGAATCTAAATTGATCCCCAACAGTGCCTTTCTCTACTTGCCTCAGGGAGTAATTTCAGCAACTGCACCTAGTTACTTAGGATTTCATCATTTTTTATGCATTTACAAACACTTCCAGAAAAAGTTTACAATACAAAAAAAATTTGAGAAGCCCTGAAAAAGTTATCTAAGGATAGCCTAATTCGAGGGATAGTTAGGAGGTAAAGTGCAAGCTGGAAATCAGGAAGACCTGAATTGAAATTTGACCTCATAATTCTGGACAAGTCACTTGACTCTGTTTGCCTCAGTTTCCTCACCATAGAATGAGTTGGAGAAGGAATGGTAAATCATTCAAGTATCTTTGCCCCCAAAAAAAATCCTAAATGGGATCGGGAAAAGTCAGACATGACTGAAAATAATTAAACATTTTAAGATAAGAAAATTGAAGCCCACAATAACTAATTGATTTGCACAGGTTCACTAGGATAACTTGGTCTCCTGACTCCCAGGTCAATGGTTGTTGCCAGTTAGATTATTACAAATAGTCACTTCATGACTTCTAGAGGCTGTTTCAGGGCTATCATCTCTAATGGTTCC
Organism: Sarcophilus harrisii; assembly: GCF_902635505.1. Lineage (NCBI taxonomy): Eukaryota > Metazoa > Chordata > Mammalia > Dasyuromorphia > Dasyuridae > Sarcophilus > Sarcophilus harrisii. The sequence goes on along the minus strand of NC_045428.1, from coordinate 488,383,735 downwards.
CCCTAAGAATGGAACTCCACCCCTATAGAGTCACCCTGGCTTTGATAGTTCACCTTAGTGCTAATTTTGTACCATTCCAAGACTCCACTGAACTTGAGCATTCCCGTCATTACCTCTCTTTCTCAACTACCTTTTATCTATTATCTTCTCCCTTTGGAAAGTTAGATCCTTGAGAGCAGGGTATATAGCTTGCTTTTATTTGATGTCCCCAGTATTTAGCATAGGATATGCCAAGTAATAAGTGCTGAATAAAGGACCCATTTATCAATCTACCAATCTGTCCATTTATGTTAATGGAAAGAATATGGTATGTTACTTTTGAATAAATTAAGGGTTTAATGGTTTCATTTAGCTAAATGATATGGAGAGGCAGCATCTAATAGAGATCTAGTTTTCTAATCAAGAGAGATAGGGATTCAAGTTCCTCCTCTGACACATCCTAGGCAAATCATCTAAATGCTCAATCCTCCCCTCACCCCGCCCCAGGCAACTCTATAAGACAGAAGAATTGTTCACCCACATAAGTGGAAAAAAAGGTCCAGTAAAGCAAAGATTTTTAACCTGGTATCTATGAACTTTTAAATATATATAAATAAATAATATAGTAATAAAACATTTTTACATCCTCTACTATTTCAACATAATCAATTTCCTGTGTAAGATTATACATTTTATTTTGAGCATTTAAAAACATTACTCTGGAAAACAGTTTATAGCTTCACCAGGCTACAAAATGGGTCTATTACATTAAAAAAAAAATTATTCCCACACCAAAGGACAAAACTGGTCAATATTTGAATGGAAACTTTTCATTTTGAATCTCACCAGATTCATAAAGCTGGGTTCAAATTAGGTTTAGTAGTCCTTTTGCTTGATTGATTGGTCTTAGTCAATGGTTACTTCAATAGTGAGACTGCAGGAAGCATTAACACTAAGTCAGTCCTCCATCAGCTTGTTCCCTACAAATAGACCTCTAAACAGAGGTGAAAATGAAAAGGACAAGAAAACATCTTATAAAGGACTGATCAAGTTCTGAATGAGATTCTAGAGCTGCACTGTGTAAAGAAATGGTTGTTGTTTGTCTTTTATTTTCTAAGAAGACCATGACATCAGGGAGGTGATACCATAAATTGCAAGTGAATTGCAAGTGATTTAAGTGAGGGAGGGCTATGCAAAGTCACCTGCCTCACTTTCTCCTCCAGAGCCACCTGGGTTCAGTGGCCAGCTATTGACCAAGAGGAGTGCAGATGGCCCTGGGATGAGATTGAAACTTCAGCTGGTATTTCAAAGATGAGATAACTTAGCTAAAAGAAAATACAAGGTTTGATCATGCCTCAAGAAAACACTTCTGACTGTATATTAATGAATTCTGACTTTGTATCTCCAATACTGAGCACAGAAGCAGAAAAACAAGAAAGGATTGTTGACTGATGGATGGAATGAGGAAGAAATGGGGGAGGCATTCCCCATTTTTAAGGATCAGTGTGATTTCAGAGGAGTGCTCCATGAATATAGATCTTTAAACAAAAAATATGGAATAGTGGAAGCAGATTTATTATATAAATAATGAAAAATATGAAAAAGTAATAAGGATCCCTAAAACTGTGTCTTTTTACATTATATTCCAGGAAAGAGAGAGAGAGAGAGAGAGAGAGAGAGAGAGAGAGAGAGAGAGAGAGAGAGAATGAATATCCCGGTGCATAGGAATTCAATAGACATGAGAGAAAGGAGAATTTAATTCTTTCTTTACTACATCTATCCTCTATATAAGAATGCATTTCAGATGCAAATTAAGACAACTCTAAGGTACTATTACACACCTGTCAGATTGACTAAGATGACAGGAAAAGATAGTGACGAATGTTGGAGGGGATGCGGGAAAACTGAGACACTGATGCATTGTTAGTGGAGTTGTGAACGAATCCAACCATTCTGGAGAGCAATTTGGAACTATGCTCAAAAAGTTACAAACTGTGCATACCCTTTGATCCAGCAGTGTTACTACTGGGCTTATATCCCAAAGAGATTTTAAAGAAGGGAAAGGGACCTACATGTGCAAAAATATTTGTGGCAGCCCTCTTTGTAGTGGTAAGAAACTAGAAACTGAATGGATGCCCATCAATTGGAGAATGGCTGAATAAATTGTGGTATATGATAGTTAGGGAATATTATTATTCTGTAAGAAATGACCAACAGGATGATTTCAGAAAGGCTTGGAGAGACTTACATGAACTGATGCTGAGTGAAATGAGCAGAATCAGGAGATCATTATACACTTCAACAACAATACTACATGAGGATCAATTCTGATGGAAGTGGATATCTTCGGCAATGAGAAGATCCAATTCAGTTCCAATTGATCAGTGATGAGCAGAACCAGCTACACCCAGAGAAAGAACATTGGAAAATGAATGTGGACTGTTTGCATTTTAATTTTTCTTCCCAGGTTATTTTTACCTTTCTAAATCTGATTTTTCTTGTGCAACAAGAGTACTGTATAAATATGTACACATATAATGTATTTAAGCATACTTTAACATGTTTAACATGTATGAGACTGCCTGCCATCTAGGGGAGGGCGTGGAGGGAAGGAAGGAAAAAGTTGGAACAGAAATGATGGCAAGGAACAATGTTGAAAAATTACTCATGCATATATTCTGTCAATAAAAAGCTATAATTAAAAATAATAATAATAAAATTTTTTAAAAACTAAAAATAAATAAAAATAAAAGAATGCATTTCAGACTGGAAAAAGTAGAAGAAATCTACCCATAGGTGACAAACTTATCAAGTGAACAACAAAGGCCAAGATAAGTTAGAAATAAGAAATAATGATTCGTTTCTCTTGTGTTAATATTCCTGGTACCAGATAAATTATGCCCCAGGATAATAATAGCAAATAATAAATGTGTGTGTATGTGTACATGTACATAGAAGTGTGCATATGTGTGAGGTATATATTCATACATAAATCTACAGAGAGAGCATAGTGAATAGATCTCAAAGTCAGGAAGGCACAAGTTCAAGCCACATCTGTGACACATACTGGCTATGGATGTGACTTTGAACAATTCAATTAAGCATTCAATGCTCTAGCAAATTATCTAAGATAAGAAATTGCAGAACTAGTTGCATTAGGAAGAGGAGTTTCCTCTTAGAAGAGGTATATCTTACAGCCCTCATCCTCAATTAATGTAACTAATAAGATGTTCTATATACCTTTATCAAGTGAGAAAAGTCTTTAATTAAGTTATAAAATCATCAATGGCACAAGTTAGGTGTGAACAATTCCTAGACAACTCTATTGAATCTATCAATCAAAAGTATAAACCAGGTACAGATTGAATGCAATCAGATAAGCCCACATAGAAACTTATTTTGTGTTTGATAGAAGAAAATTAGACATGATACACTGAGAAGCTTGTTAAAAAAAAAAAAAAAAAAAAGTAAGCTACTTTTTTTTTAGGTAATCAGGGTTAAATGATTTGCCCAGGCCCACACAGTTAGTAGGTGATCTGAAGCTGAATTTGAACTTTTAAGTTCTCCTAACTTCAGGATTGGCATTCTATCCACTGCTCCATCTAAATGCCTGAGAAAGCCATTTTAGAAGCCAGTATTCAAGTAGCAGCCTATAATAGCAGTAGAGCAGTTCTAGCCAAACCCCAGAAAGGAATTCCTTTGATGGAGAGGGGGCAGACACCCCCCCACCTTGAGTAGAGGGTGACTTTGTGAACTTTGAAAGACCTAAAGATTTAGATTTCCCATCTATATTGGTAGCAGTGTCCCTAGAACATCAAGGGATAATAATAGCATCATCCTTAAGAACTAAGGTTACATTAAAAGAAAAGCAGCTTCAGAACTCTGTAAAAGTGCTGACTCTCACAATCCCTAAAGTGAGCTATATCCACCAAAAATTCATGTAAACTCCATAAAGGGAGAAAAGCACTTCCAGAAACCAGGAGCTATATTACTTATTTATCATATGTTCTGTCTCAGCTTGAGCCCATTTTCCCCAGTGACCTTGGGACATTATGCCCCAGATTTTAGGGGCACTTTCTATAACAATTTGTTTTCTATACTGCCTTAATAAATATCTGTTCCAAAAAGGTAATTAACTCTGGCTGGCTAATTGATAATTAATGAGAAACACACGAGATGGGGGCTCGGGAAGAAAAGTAAAGAAACTCTCCCACCTCTACAGGGATAGATAGCCCTTAAACCTTCAGAGGAAAAAATAATTAGTCACCTGGGGACTCAGGTTGATGTGACTAGGAAGTACCCACAGAACTACATTGTCCTGGCTGTTCCCTATACCCCTATATAAGATCAAAGACCCAAAGCATTTTACATTTATAATCTCATTTTATCATCACAATCCTGTGATAAGAGTGTTTTGGACGGGTGGGGAGATCTAGCAAGATGTAAAATATATAGTAAATAGTGCTGGATTTGAAGGCAGAAGACTCAAGTTGAAATCATACCACTGATACTTAACTGTCTATGTGACCATGGGCAAGTTATTTGACTTTTCTATGCCTTAATTTCCATATTTATAAAATGGAAATAATAATACTTATAATGTTATGCCTCAGAGGGTTGTATAAGAGTCCAATGAAAAATTATATGCTGATCATTTTGTAAATGTCTGCTTTTATGGCATGACTGCTGCTCCCTGTCAGTGATCTCTGTGGAATGAAGGTCTGGAGATGAACCTGATTCTTCAAAGTGATTATTAAGTGGATAGTTTATAAGAACTTTAGAAAAAAAGTGGTGATCACTAGGAACCAGAGGGGACTCCCTAAAAAATCATGCCAGAATAATTTCATTTTCTTTTTTGTTATGATTACTAGACTGATAGTTTGAGAATTTGTTGTTCATTTTCAGTCATTTTCGGTCATGTCTAACTCTTCATGACCCCATTAGGAGTTTTCTTGGTAAAGATACTGGAGGGGTTGGCTATTTCCTTTTCTAACTCATTTTACAAATAAGAAAACTAAGGAAAACAAAATTAAATGGCCTGGAGTCACACAGCTGGTAAATGTATGAGGCTAATCTGAACTCAAGCCCGACATCTTACCCACTGTGCACCTAGCTACCCTTGATTGAGAACAGGTATAGTCTATCTGGATTCAGCCACACATTTGGCAGTCTTTAGATCTTGCAGACAAGCTCTTAAGCTCAACTCTGGCTATTTATGCATATTATTTAGGAGGATCCAGTATTTTACCAGTGGTCAAAGCAGAGGCAGAACAAGAAGGTAGTGTCCATCCAGTTCTCCAATACTTTTCAAAGGTTAACCTTTCCTGGAAAAGTACAGTTCTTTCATAACTACCTGTGATAGCATCTGATCTCTCTGCATCCCCATAGAGATTTTAATAGTGTTTATCTGGGATATCTTCCAAAAGTGCCTTGCAACAGAATCTTTCTATAAAATTAAATTATGTGAAACTAACGACTTTACTACATACAAAGGAGGATAGAAATATTCCAGACAGCACAGAAAAGAGATGAACAACTTGTCTTTGTCCCACCTTTCAAATTATTAAAATGCTCATGACACTGTGGAATATGAGCAGATTACTTCAAACATCTTCCTATTTGGCATATGGTGATCCACATTGAAAAGTCAATAAGAACCAAAATGACCGAATGAACTACATTGTACCCCCAAGGTACATAAGTTATAAAGATATGGTTATAGTCACTTTTTCCTCTCATTACCTAAGAGTGAGGCTTTAATTATTAAAATTGGGATTTAATGATTTGCATATGTTCTTCATAGGAGATAGCCATAGTCATTACTACTCTAATATTTTTATCCCCCAGCACAATTAGATGTGGTTGAGTCCTATTGGAGCCAAAAGCATTATAAAATCTGCTAATGTATGCAAAGCTGCCATGCTACTAATCTATAAATCATTAACATAAGATTTTCATTGTTTTCATCCCTTTAAAGAAAACACACTTGAAAATGGAGTTAAAAAATTCACCTTTTCAGGGTTTTTTAATTGACTAGTGACAATAATTCTCTTACCTTCTTCCAAAATGCTTACTTTCTGAATAGTTCATCCATTCTCATAGAGAAAACTATCATTTCCATTTTTGTTGGAAATTTAAGTTGTGTCCAACTCTTCATGACCCCATTGAGGTTTTCTTGGCCAAGATAATAAAGTGATTTACCATTTCCTTCTCCAGTCACTTTATAGGTAGGGAAATGAGGCAAACTAGGTTAAATGACTTGAGCAGGATTATACAGCTAGTAAGGATTTGATATAAGACTTAAACTCAGATTTTCCTGACACTCTGTAGGTAAAGTAATGGAAATCCAATAATATTTTAATATTACTATTTGGGCAAGGCTTCATAACTAGGGTCAAGATTCAAACTAAAACCCAGTTCTCCTCACTCCTTGGTCAATACTCTTTCAATTAGACCACACTAATACCTCTCTCTCCTATCCCAACCTCACAGGTCAAATAAAATTAGTTCTTTCTTATTATAGAAACCTATCAAAACATTGATTTGGTTTGGTTTGGTTTTAAAGAGAAACAAAACAAGATGGAGAGAAACTCTTAAAGAAATGTTAAAGCCAGTTACAACAGCCTCAAAGCCTCATAAACAGTTCCATTCCATTAAGACCTCCTATTCTTTCTCTTTTTCTATCCCTCTTTCTCTATCTGTGTCCCTTACCTTTTCTCTATGTGTCTGGCAGTCTTCTCAACCCATCTCTGTGTCTGTCTTCTTCCTCCTGTATCTGTCTCTATCACTTTATCTTTGTTTCTCTGTTTCTCTGTTCTTCCCTCCCCTCCCTTCTTGTCCCTTTCCCTCTCCCCCCAACCCCTTTCTCTCTATGTCTGTCTCTGTCTCTGTTTCTCTGTCTCTCTCTTGTGTCTGTCTGTCTGTCTGTCTGTCTCTCTTTCACACACATACATACACACACACACACGCACGCACAGACGCACAGACGCACACACACACACACACAAACATCCCAGAAGCAAAAATAAGAAATATTCTCATCATTAGTGTTCCACTAATGCTAATTCTTTCTTTTTTAATTATTTAATATTCCCCAGTCACATGTACAAACAATTTTAATGTTCATTTTTAAAACTTTGACTTCCAAATTCTCTCCTTCTTCCCTTACCAACCCATCCCTAATTGAAAAGGCAAGATATTTGACAGAGATTATATATGTGTAGACATACAAAACATTTCTATAATAGTCATGTTGTAAAAGAAAACATAGAGAAAAAACAAACAAAAAAAAGACTCAAGAAAAATAATGAAAGTAAAAAAAAATTATATATGCTTCAATATATATTTAGACACCATCAGTTCTTTCACTGGGTAAGTATACATTTTTTAATCATAAGTGTTTCAGACTTATACTTAACAATACTTAATACTTATGTGTATTAAGTCATTCATAACTGATCATCTTACAATATTGCTGTTATTTTGTACACAGTGCATTTCACTTTGCATCAACTCATAGAAGTCTTTCTGATAGCATTTTGCTCATCGTTTCTTATAGAAAAATAATATTACATTATATTCATCTACCACAACTTATTCAGTCATTCCTCAATTAGAATAGGGTGGGACATCCACTTAATTTCCATTTCCTTGCCAATACAAAAAAAAAAAAAAAGTGCTGCTACAAACATTTTTGTACTTGTGAATCCTTTTCCTCTTTTATGATATTTTTAAGATACAAATCCAGTAAAGATACTGCTGGATCAAAGGGTATGCACAGTTTGATAACTCTTTGAATATAGTTCCAAATTGTCCTACAAAATGGTTGAATCAATTCACAACTCCACAAACAATATTTTAATGTTCCATTTTTCCAACAACCTCTATACCTTTTTCCCTTTTTTCCCCTTGTACTACTACCCAATCTAATAGGTATGAGGTAGTCCTCAGTAGTTTTAATTTACATTTCTCCAATAAATAGTGAATTAGAGCATTTTATATGATTATAGATAACTTTACTTCATCTGAAGATTGTTTATATCTTTTATTTTTATAAATTTCTTTTTTAGAAATGAGATCTTTATCAGAGAAACTTCCTTAAAAACTATTGCTCACTATATTTCTCTCCATACTAGTCTCCCTGTCCTTTTTATTCTATTCTTTCTCTGTCCCTCTTCAAAAAAGAGTTTTGCTTTTGATTATTCCCTCCTCCAACCTGCCTTTTTTTTTTTTTTTTTTTTTTAATTTAATAGCCTTTTATTTACAGGATATATACATGGGTAACTTTACAGCATCAACAATTGCCAAACCTCTTGTTCCAACTTTTCACCTCTTACCCCCCCACCCCCTCCCCTAAATGGCAGGATGACCAGTAGATGTTAAATATATTAAAATATAACTTAGATACATAATAAGTATACATGACCAAAACATTATTTTGCTGTACAAAAAGAATCAGACTCTGAATTATTGTACAATTAGCCTGTGAAGGAAATCAAAAATGCAGGTGTGCATAAATATAGGGATTGGGAATTCAATGTAATGGTTTTTAGTCATCTCCCAGAGTTCTTTTTCTGGGTATAGCTGGTTCAGTTCATTACTGCTCCATTAGAAATGATTTGGTTGATCTCGTTGCTGAGGGATGGCCTGATCCATCAGAACTGGTCATCATCTAGTATTGTTGTTGAAGTATATAATGATCTCCTGGTCCTGCTCATTTCACTCCAGCATCAGTTCGTGTAAGTCTCTCAGGCCTTTCTGAAATCATCCTGTTGGTCATTTCTTACAGAACAGTAATATTCCATAATTTTCATATACCACAATTTATTCAGCCATTCTCCAACTGATGGACATCCACTCAGTTTCCAGTTCCTAGCCACCACAAAAAGGGCTGCCACAAACATTCGCGCACACACAGGTCCCTTTCCCTTCTTCATAATCTCTTTGGGATATAATCCCAGCAGCAACACTGCTGGATCAAAGGGTATGCACAGTTTGATAACTTTTTGAGCATAGTTCCAAACTACTCTCCAAAATGGTTGGATTCGTTCACAACTCCACCAACAATGAATCAATGTCCCAGTTTTCCCACATCCCCTCCAACAATCATCATTATTTTTTCCTGCATCTTAGCCAATCTGACAGGTGTGTAGTGGTATCTTAGAGTTGTCTTAATTTGCATTTCTCTGATTAATAATGACTTGGAGCATCTTTTCATATGACTAGAAATAGTTTCAATTTCTTCATCTGAGAATTGTCTGTTCATATCCTTTGACCATTTTTCAATTGGAGAATGGCTCAACCTGCCTTTTTTCATACACACACTTTTCTCCTATTCCCTTCCCTTCCTACTTTCCTATAGGAAGAGAGTTAAGTTTCACTCAATATAACAATAGTGTTGAATTTTATCAAAATAAATCATGTTAATAGCTTTCTTTATATTGAACCCAACCTTCCTTTCCTGTTATAAATCTCAGTTGATCACAATGTATAATGTTTGAGATATATTGTTGTTGTCTTCTATTTAGAATTTTTGTATCCATATTCATTAGTAACATTGGCCTGTAATTTTCCTTTTTTTTTTAATTAAAGCCTTTTATTTACAAAACATATGCATGGGAAATTTTTCAACATTGACTCTTGCAAAATCTTCTGTTCCAAATTATCCCCTCCTTTCCCCCATCCCCACCCCTAGATGGCAGGTAGTTCAATACATGTTAAATATGTTAAAATATATGTTAAATCCAATATATGTATACATACTTATACAGTTATCTTGCTGCACAAGAAAAATCTTATCAATAAGGAAAAAAAGAAAACAAAATGCAAGCAGACAACAGAAAGAATGAGAATGTTATGTTGTGGTCCACACTCAGTTCCCACAGTCCACTCTCTGGGTGTAGATGGCTCTCTTCATCACTGCACAATTGGAACTAGTTTGAATCATCTCATTGTTGAAGAGAGCCAAGTCCATCAGAATTGATTGTCATATAGTTTTCTGGTTGCCATGTACAATGATCTCTTGTTTCTGTTCATTTCACTTAGCATCAGTTCATGAAAGTCTCTCCAGGCTTCTCTGAAACCATCCTGCTGATCATTTTTTAAAAGAACAGTAATATTCCATTACATTCCTATACCAAACTTATTCAGCCATTCTCCAATTGAGGGGCATCCACTCAGTTTCCAGTTTCTGGCCACTACAAAGAGGGCTGCCACAAACACTTTTGCACATGTGGGTCCCTTTCCCTCCTTTAAGATCTCTTTGGGATATAAGCCCAATAGAGATACTGCTGAACTTTTTGAGCATAGTTCCAAACTGCTCTGCAAAATGATTGGATCTGTTCACAATTCCACTGACAATGTATCAGTGTTCCACTTTTCCCACATCCCCTCCAACATTTATCATCTTTTCCTGTCATCTTAGCCAATCTGAGAGGTATGTAGTGGTATCTCAGAGTTCTCTTAATTTGAATTTCTCTTCTGCCTTTTTTTTTTTCCTGAGGCAATTAGGGTTAAGTGACTTCCCCTGGGTCACATAGCTAGGAACGGTTAAGTGTCTGAGACCAAATTTGAACTCAGATCCTCCTGATTTCAGGGCTGGTTCTCTATCCACAGCGCCACCTAGCTGTCCCCATGCATTTCTCTGATCAATAGTGATTTGGAGCACCTTTTCATATGACTACAAATAGTTTCAATTTCTTCATCTGAAAATTATCTGTTCATATCCTTTAACCATTTTATCAATTGGAGAATGCCTTGAATTCTTATAAAATTGAGTCAATTCTCTATATTTTTTAGAAATAAGGCTTTTATCAGAACTCCTGAATGTAAAAGTTTTCCCAGTTCATTGCTTCCCTTCTAATCTTGTATGCATTCATTTTGTTTGTATAAAACTTTTTAACTTAATATAATCAAAATTATCTATTTTGTGATCAATAATGATCTCTAGTTCTTCTTTGATCACAAATTCCTTCCTCCTCCATAGATCTGAGAGGTAAACTATCCTACATTCTTATAATTTATTTATAATATTCTTTTATGTCTAGATCATGAACCCATTTTGACCTTATCTTGGTATATGGTGTTATATGTAGATCAGTGCTTAGTTTCTGCCATATTAGTTTCCAATTTTCCCAGCAGTTTTTGTCATATAGTGAATTCTTATCCCAAAAGCTGGGGTCTTTGGGTTTGTCAAATACTAGATTACTATAGTCATCGACTATTTTGTCCTCTGAACCTGACCTATTCTACTGATCAACTTCTCTATTTCTTAGCTAGTACCAAATGGTTTTGATGACCCCTGCTTTATAATATAGTTTTAGATCTGGTACAGCTAGGCCACCTTCATTTGCTTTTGTTCTTGCAGATAAATTTTATTATTATTTCTAGGTCATTAAAATAGTTTCTTGGGAGTTTGATTGGTATAGCACCAAATAAATAGATTAGTGTAGGTAGTATTGTCATCTTTATTATATTCGCTCAATCTATCCAAAAGCATTTGATATTTTTCCAATTGTTTAGATCTGACTTTATTTGTATGGAAAGTGTTTTATAGTTTTGCTCATATACTTCCTGCCTTTCTCTTGGCAAATAGATTCCCAAATGTTTTATACTATCAACAGTTACTTTAAATGGAATTTGTCTTTGTATCTGTTGATGTTTGGGTTTTGTTAGTGATGATTTATGTGGATTTACTTTGTATCCTGCAACTTTGCTAAAGTTGTGGATTATTTTTAATAGTTTTTAGTTGGTTCTCTAGGGTTCTCTAAGTATACCATCATATCATCTGCAGAGTGATAATTTGGTTTCCTCATTACTCACTCTAATTCCTTTAATCTCTTTTTCTTCTCTTATTGCCAAAGCTATGCTAATTCTTTCTAAAAGAAATGCTTTATAATCTATGCATTAGTCTTCTATCAGAAGTTGGCATATGATTTTTCATCCACCATTGGTTATGGCATCATTTATCAAATAAATGACTCAGCCAAAAACTGTATGTGATACATACAGATCTATCCTCAAATTTAAAGTAAATCACTGCCACAAATTTCAAAATTTAAAGAATATCTTCTCAAAGCACTTATAAATGGCATAGACTAGTGCTTTCATTGGTATATGGAACTACCAGCTGTGGGAGTTCCCACCAATCTGGAGCACCACTTTCTTTGCAACTAAAGAGTCTGCGTGTATAACTCACTTATTAGAGTCACAATCTTATGTGCCTGAAGTGGAATTTGAACTTAGGTTTTCCTAGCTCCATTGTTAGCTTCACTATACCACACTACCTTTCTACATGATTTGTGGGATCTATTTGATTCTCACAACATCCCTGTGGGATGTCATTAAAAATCTTTGTTCTCTTAAAGAAAGAAAACTGAAATAGAAAAAGGCTAGTAATTTTCCTATGGTCCCAGGACTAATAAAAGTAACCCACCTGGACTTTGAATCTAGATTTGGTCACCCTAAGTCCAGAACTCTTAATTGTTTTTAAATTTATTTTTAATTCACAGAACAAAACAATCATTTCTTTAACATGGTACAACCACCACAACAACAAAATATGTTTGCACATGAAACTGTATTAAGTTTAATACTTTAAAACATATTCTGGCCTTTCATTGTCAAGCTGATTCTTTACTGGATACAAAGCACAAAGAAGAAAAGGAGATACTCCTCCCCTTTCCCCCCAGCAATGCAAATGAGAATCCAAGAAAGAAAAAGTTCTGTGCACACAACATAGACCTACAGATTTACATTCATTTAATTTAATACAAATTAACAGAGGAAAAATGATTAGGGACAATGAGTAAGCAATTCCTATGGGAGGGTTGTCACACAAGAATAGAGCCTCCTTTTTTTGTTCAATTATTTTAAGAGGATGTATAATAAGTAATCACTATTCATGGTCTTCAAAATCAGCTACGTCATTCAAACTTGATTTATTGTAAAGTTCTACACACATTTTAATATTTCAAATAAGTTACAAAAGCATCCTTTACCTCCAGAATTGTACCCTGGAGGACCTAACATGTTCTTACCTACAAGTCCTATCTTTGGGCCTTAGAGGCTAATTATGGTTGCCATAGTGGCCCACCAAATCTAGGTTCTGTCTCTGACATATTTCATTTTAAACCTCAGACTTCTTCACCCACCCTTTCTATTCCTAATATTCCTATCAATTCTGCTATAGTTCCTGAAAAGATGTGTCAATCTTCATTCTCCTATGATTCTATTCTGTGCCTTTAACTTTCCAAGCAAATAATCTTCATTGACCACCACTTTGATTTATATGTTGTATGTAAACTCACTGAAAGGAAGGCCTGTCTGCTTTACTGTATCCTCAAAGTTTAGCATTATGGATGGTACATAGTAGGCACTTATACAATGCTTTTTAATTCATTCATTTATTATTCATGTCTAGAGATTTTCTCAATTAGGAAAACTAGATGACTATAACAAAATAAAAGAAAGAGTTTGTTGGTTTGTTTTTTAATGACCTAGCAAAGCACTATGACAACAATTTTTCTTTTAATTTGTAAAGTACAACTCTCTAGATTTAAATAAAAATTCTACAAATTTGAAAGGTTTTTACATTCAGATATTCCAAGACACAATAGTAGCATCAATATAGCAGCTTATTAATATACTTCAACAGATATGTTCTTTTACAAAAAGATTAGCCATGAATTTAATGTTAAGATAGTAATATTAATTCCCAAGGGCTGATAATTCTCCCTTGTAGACAACGATGTTATTGTCAGTTTCATGCACTTTGACTTTATAAAGGACTCCCACAGGAAGAATCTTCTGAAGATTTTCCCAGATATATACAGCTACATTTTCTGTTGTGCTGTGAATAGAGATAAACATTTTACAAACTCAAAATGAAAATGATTAGCAGTCTCATACCTATCATTCTCAGAAATAAACCTTCTTGCAAATTTGAGCATTTACATTAACAACCAGATATGGTAAATCCCATAGGCTATCCCAAATTGAGGATGCCCCTCTAAAATCAAATCTTTTGGGAAGGAAATATCTATATGTATGCATTTAATTATGTGAAATTATCATGTAAAATGACCTGTTTAGGAGAAATTGCTTTTCAAAGTTAACAACCAACCTTCTTTCTCACTAAATACTAAGTATAGGCTGTCCCAAAAGTCTCAGCACAACTTTAAGTTTAAGTTAAAAGCCTTTAATTAAGGCTTTGGGGACACTCTATATAATAAAGTTAAAAGAGAACTCCTAGAATACTAAACATTGAGCTTAAAATACTAAAAGATATTTTTAATTCAAAATATTTGGGCTTGTACTAAGATGCATACTATTATGTATTACACTACTATATCTATCATATCAAAGACAACATATCATTGTAAAGTAAAGAATTTTAAAATTCCACAAACACCTTCATGGATAGAGCTGCCAGCCTCTATACTATAGACTGGAGCCTGGGCCCATACTACCAAACAAATGGTGAAGTTTTCAGTTTCTCAAAATTCTCTTAATATATTTTGTCCAGTACTAGTGTGGCATTCAAGCAACAGTAAAAGAAACTGAAAAAGGCAAATAAAATATATATCCAGGAAATTAAGTCAACTTTACAAATTCAGAAACTTTTAATAACTAAGTGTGGTCTGCTTAACCACTTTTCTGTGGGTCATATTTTTGGGATGTAATGTTTCCACATCAAGAGAAGGAAACCTAGAATTAAGCAAACCTACTCTGGGAAAGAAATTCCATTAGAAATATCATTTGTTACTCATGATTTCTGAATTGACAGTATTGAGAGAATAGTAACTTTTCCTTTCTCTTCACATATCCCCCAACATCCTCCCACCCTTCTTTACCACCTTCATTCAATACCTCCAAAAAAGGCCTGACAAGAAAGAAGGTTCAGTGCTTCCAACATGTATACTTCTTTCCTTTCATTTTCCCCATCTTGTCCTTAGTTTCAGATCGACTCCAACCTCTCTGGAGACTCTAGGCTAAGGGTGTCACCTTTCTACCACATTGAGACCAATTAATAGCCTCTACCCCACCCCCACCAACTGGCCATTTTAAAGCTAGAAAAGACCAGATTCCATAACCTGGAAAGGCTTTTTGCCATCTACAAAGCCATGAGCAGCAGGATTTACTTAATGGAATATGGAAACCAAAGCATAAATTCTGCAAAGAGGGGGACTACAACCAATAATCCCTTTCTACCACTCACCTCTGGTAGTTTTTTTACACTGAGAGATATGGGGTCATTCATTGGGTGCTTAGATGTTAAATCCTTTTCTAAGGCTCTTCCTCTCTTATTTCTTGTAGTAATAGCAGTTGCAGGTACACCAACCCAATCTCTTTTTACTTGAGTGAGTGAGATCCCTAGAGAAAGCCATGGCTACTGTTTGTGCCTCTGCTGCTACAGAAGCAAGGTTTAGGATATATCTATGATGCTACTACTTCTCTCATAAGTTACATTCATGTCTTATATGAGCCACATTTTGAGGGGAAGAAGGGAAGACTGCAATTTATTTGAATTAATATGAAAATTTATTTTTATTTTATTATCTGAGACAAAAGTGGGAGTCAGCACCTACCTCACGACATCTGCAAAGTAAGGTACATCCTGGTCCAGGTTCTTATGATCAAGGGGTTTCATAATTGCCTCCTAGAGCCAAAATATAATAGAAATAAGAAAAACCAAGATTGGCTCCATTTGTGATTTGGATTTGGATGGGCACTGCTTGTACTTCTCAGATGCTGACTCTGTTAACTGGAAGTTCAGCGCCTGTGTGTTATGACCCTATCCAACAAAAATTCCAGGCAGTATAATGCTATCAGTAGAAAACAGGACCTCCTTCTCCAAACTGATGAATTGTCCTTCATTTGTCCAAAGACCAGCTGGCAAAACCACAGTAAGAAACCCACAATTACCGTCCAATCATAAACATATACCACTTCATATCAGAGTGGAAATACTTACATTAGAATTTTTCTGTAATGTGGCCCAAGGCAATTAAGAACATCAAATAACAATCATATGTTCTCTGAAAATTTTTTTTATTTCAAACAACACCTCAACATAACTCTCATCTATCAATATCACAACAAGACATTGGAAGTTAGCAAAAGGACATGTAACCAGAATACTTAGGTTTTTTAAGAGTCACTCAATTACAAAGTTAGTTCAAAATTTGTTTAGAATCAAATGATTTAATTACCTTGAGCTCCTAAAAGTATTTATAAGTGCAAAGTAGATTATTTCCAAGTGTTCAAACACACATCATTTTTCTTCTTTTCTTTAACAAGAGCTATTAATTGCCATTTTTTCTGATATCAGTACCCAGTTTCAACTACCTAAAAAGCCTTGGTATCATGGAAGCAGTCATTTTTAGAATCTCAAGAAGTATCATGATTCATGCAGTAAAAAGAACATTGGCTTTAAAGCTGGGCAAGGCTAGGTTCCAATCTGCCTCTGATACTTGTAAGCTGGGTAATTATGGACAAGTCTACTAGCATTACTATGCCTGTTTCATCTACTATAAGGGGATAATAATATTTGTTGTACTGAGCTCATCACACCATGGTGGAATTAAATGAGGCAATGTCTGCAAAGCACTTTGTAAACCATAAAGTACTTTATAGAAGTTAGCTACTATTAGTATAAATTGTGGTTTCAATAAATCGAAAGGATTGTCCTATTTGAGTAGTAAGAGAATATGTGAGATTTGCCTCTGTTTTCTGTCTCAAGATGAATGACTTGGATGCTGGAGAGAGAGAAAAAGTAGAAAATGGCTAATAAAAAGCTAACACTAAAAAAATAAGACAAGAGTATCCCTGAGAAGTTCAACACAGATGAGAATGCCAGCCGAATCACTATCAGAATGACATAAGACAGGACAGGTGATACAGAACTGAGGGAGGCCAAATATTGTCTCAATTTCCCCAAAATGGAAGAAAGCAGAATCTGCAAAGTAAAGAAGGCTAAATTTGACTTCCAATAAAGTATCTCATTTAGATGAAAAGGCTGATTTCAGAAAAGCTTGGAAAGACTTAGGTGAACTGATGCTAAATCAAATAAGGAGAGAACTTTGTACACAGAAACAATAAGATTATATGATGACCAACTGTAATGGACTTGGTTCTTCAACAATGAGATAATCCAATAGACTTGTGATGGAAAATGCCAGCTACATCCAGAAAGAGAACTATGGAACAGAATAGGGATCAAAGGATAGTATAATATTTTCACTTTTTCTTGCTGTTGTTTGTTTGCTTGTTTTTTTTTTCTTTTTCATGTTTTTTCCCTTTTGAGATAATTTTTTTTTTTGTGCCACATGATAAATATGGAAATATGCTTAGAAGAACTGCCCATTTAACTTGCATCAGATTGCTTGCTGTCTTAGGGAGAGGGAAAAGAATGAGAAAAGGAGAAAAATTTGGAACACAAGGTTTTGCAATATAATTTTCTATCTTTGGAATTTAGTATTTGGAAAAATAAGATACTATTTTTAAAAGGAAGGTATCATTTAAGGGGATGGTATGCAGAATATAAAGCAGGCATCATGAAAAGATAATACGGCTTCATTAAGAATAAGATCTTCCACCAAAAGTTATTCCCAAATAAATAGTCAAAGGATGTGAACAGTTCCCAAAAAAAATTACAAACTGTTCTTTTAAAATAATAATAGCTTTTTTATTTTTCAAAATACATGCAAAGATAATTTTCAGCATCCACCCTTGCAAAACCTTGTGTTCTAAATTTTTCTCCTTCCCTCTTTTCTCTCCTAGACAGCAAGGAATCCAATATAGGTTACACATGTGCAAAGGAATTATAATTAATAACTATTTGAAATATCACTCCAAATCACTACAAACAAAAGAAATATGAAAATCAAATCAACTCAGGTTTCCCCTGAGGCCTAGCCTGGCAAAGATGACAAAAGAAAGAAACAGACTGTTTTGGTGAGAAATTATGAAAAGACAGGCTATACTGCTAGTGCAGCTGTGTATTGATCCAAGACTTCTGGAAAACAATTTAAAATTATGCAAAGAAATTGACTAAAATCATGCTAACTTTTGGCCCTGAGGTCCCACCCTATTAGATATATATTTCAAGGAGGTCAATGACAAAAAAGAAAAGCGCCATATACATGGCAGTGCCTTGTATAGTATAGTAAAGAATATAAAATAAAGCCGCTAGAGAAGGGATAAATAAGACATAACACAAAAAGGTAATGGATAACTTCTAAACTAAAGGAAACAATGAATATGATGGATAAAAAAAGTATGGGCAGGCTAACAGAAACTGGTAAAAAGTTAAATAAACAAAACTAGGAAAGCAAAATAAACAATAATTACAACCACATAATAGAATTAACAACAATTAAAAATTGAAACAATGCTAAAAAATTACAATGACCAAGCTTGCTAAAAGAGAAGAACTATGAGACGGAATCTCTCCCATTTTTTTTGAAGAGTTAGGGCCTATGGAGGTAAAATATTGCATACATCAGACCTTTTCTATGGGTTGATTAGTTTGACTAAGCTAGGGTTGGGATTGTTTGAATCTTTGGGATTTTATTTGAGTATTCTTTATATCAAGAGCTAGCTATAAGTAAGGAAAATATATTAAGAAATGCAGGTGATGTAAAAAAAATTAAAAATCATTTTTAAAAAGAAAGGCCACACTAGACTATCATTTCGTTTTCTAACATAGTTACTATTCTGACAGATCAAGGGAACTTAGGTATTAGCAAAGCATTTGACAAAATCTCTCATACCATTCTTGTGGACAAAGAATGATATGTACTAGCTAATAGCACAGTTTGGTGGATTTGGATCTTATTGAATGGACACAAAAGATAGTCATTCATAGTTCAATGTCAATATGGCCCAAGGATCAGAATTTGGTATTGGGCTATTTCATATTTTTATCAATGATTGCACAAATGGCATGATTATCAAATCTGCAGATGACACTGATAGCTAAGAGAGGTAGTATATATATATTGGATGACCGTACTCAGAAAATTCTCAACAAGTTAGATAGCCAATAAGATAAAACTTTATAGAAATAAAGGGGAAATGAACAACTTCATAAGTGTAATATGGGAGTCACATGGCTAGATAACAGTTCACCTATTTTTTAAAAAGGCCTTGAAAATTGTAATGGTGGAACATTTAATACAAGTCAATATGTTTTTGGGCTCTAGTGTATATGACTAAGCAAGTAATAGTGAGGATGCATTCTGCTGTAGTCAGACACTATGTAGAATATTCTATTCAGTTCTAAGTTCTGCATTTATGAAGTACTCTGATTTTCTTGAGAGCACCCAGGAGACCCACAGAATAGTGGCAGACTATTAGGCCATATGCAGATGAGTTGAAAGAACTAGGGATATAGATTAAATTAGAAAAGAAAAGACAGAGTTGTCTTGTGCAAGGGGGATTATACTTCCTTTGTAGGAGGAATGGCAGGAAGTTGAAAAGAGACAAATTTAGACTTAAGGAAAAAACACATCCCTTTGTACCAGTTAGAGCTGTTCAAAAGTAGAATGGGATGCCTCAAGAAGTAATTAGTTCCCTTCAGTAGAGGTCATTAAGCAAAGCTAGATGAGCATTTTTCAGGAATATTGTGGAGGAAGTTTTCGTTCCATTAACTGCAACTTGGAGATCCTATGACTTTTAGGGCCCAGGACAATGTCTACTTCCTCCATGAAGCCTTCTCTTTACGAGTACATCCCACATGGATCTCTTCTTTCTCTGAATCTACAGCAATTCAAACTTTCAGTAAACATTTTAACAGGCATTTTTATCTCCTATATTGTTAAGCTTTTACACATACGTTTCTTATCTTCCAAGTTATTAAGCAGTTTGAAGGCAAGGGCTCTGAGATATACTTTTTTTGTATTCCCCATAGAGCTAATATACACTTTTAAGTGTTCAAAAAGTATCTATTGTATATGTCACAGGGAAAAAAAGGTAACATATAAAGAATTAAATGTAGTGTGATGTTATTGTCTTTTAGAATTTAAATTTCAGAAAAAGTACTGAGTAACAAACCATATACATCTAATATACTTAGTAACATGCTAGGAGTTGAGGAGAATGCAGAAATAAAAAACATCCAGAAACAGAAATATGCTCAGGGAACAATATAAAGTAATTCAGTGCTAATTTTTGTGGTAGTGTTTATAGACTGAAAGAATATAGAGAACAAAAAGATCTATGAGGGCAGGAATAGAATAGAAACTTTCACAAATGAAATTGGTTCTTTTATGAGGAGAAGAATTTAAACAGATAAAGCAGAGAAGTAAGGTGTAGTTCAAGTAAAGTAAATGATACAAATAGCTCTCTTGGTCACTATATATTATTTCTGATTGGTTTCAAATATATGAATCTTTCAAACAGCAGCAAAACAAGGAGTATTGAGGCTAGAGGTAAAAGGAAAGCTTCCCAAGGCCTACAGCAAAAAACAATTCTAGAGGTAGAAGTTTGCAGAATGAAGCCTTTGAAAATTTGTATTTGAGGAGCTCAATTTCAAACATATACCACGAAGCTATACAATACTAAATAATATTATTACCTCCATATATTCTTTTAGGTCTGTCAGATTCATAACCATTCCTGTAACAGGATCAATCTAAGGGATAAACAAAGTTAAAAAATTAGATTTGGACAACTCATAATAATTAATCCTTAGAAAATGAAGAAAGCCAGCATGGAGTCCAGAGAGCAGGCCAAAATATTTCTGTTACCCCACAGACTCATTTCCAAGATAATCATTTAAATCTGAGATCTGTCCTCACATAGTATTATTTGTACTATAATATCAGCCAGAGCTTCAGAATCCAGTTTGAAAAACAATTCATTGGAAGTGGAGTAACTAGAAAAAGCAACAATTCACCAGATAAAAAGACTAACAAATAAGCAATACTAAAGGAAACATTTTAAGCATAGAATACACAATAATAAGAGTCCATCACATAAGCTTAGAAAAGGTCTAAGCAAGTTGCACAAATCACAAGAGACAAAGAAATATTTTTTTTGCACATACCTCGCCATGTATTGTCACCACAACTATGGGGGGAAGACAAAATATCAAAAATAGTCATGATTTTCAACAAGTTATCAAATGAGCAGATATTGGCAACATAGGCTATAGCAGACAGAAAACCTTATATTTCCAAACAAAACAACTCTCCAATTTGGAAGCTGGTTCCTTTATCATCAGATCCCATCTAAATATGAGAGTAAGACCAAAGCCAGGGAAAGTATATTGTAGTTCTGCAGGAAAACTACCAAGACTGGTGTCCAATTTTGAGTTAATATCTTTCTGAGTAAAGTCACATACCAAATTAAGCATACTCAATGACTTAAATTCTTAGTAGAGACAAAAGAGGAAGATGAATCTCTACCTCATTCACATGAATACACACATAAGCTGACAGCAATAATATGAGGAAAAACAGGTGCTTTTATAAAGTAAGGAGTAATTTAAAAGAAAACTGCTTCACAAATGGATGTTTATCTGAAGGTAGGCGAATTGTTTATAGATCAGCACTTGGAAGCATCTGTTATGTCTTAATAGAATAAACTCTCAAGTACAGAACTCAAAAGAATCTGTGATTTGATTTTATCAGAATAGAAAACTTCCTCCATCTATGATGTGGGTATCAACTACTGACACTGACTTCACAAATAAGTCCTAGGAAATGTTCTAGGACTTAGACATTAAGTGACATGTCCATGGTGACACAACTAATGAGTACTCCAGAGGTAGAATTTGAAAACAGGTTTCCTTTACGCTAATGTCTATACTTTATCCACTATACCATACCTGGCTGACTCTTCTAAAGAGGCAAATCTCAATTACCCAGGTATAAATTATTCTTTGTGGATTATCACAGACAAATGTTTAAACCCAGCAGTATCCCTACTAGGCAGCATATTCCTTAACTACCTCCTTTCCTCAGTGAGTGTGTACTTAAGGGAAAACAAATTCATTTTAATGTTAGCCTTGGCCAGACCTAGTTAGATGAATATATACTGCCACAAAAAAATCTTATTATGAATTCCTAAGCCAAATAAAAATGATTTTAAACCACTGATTATTTTGGACTAGCTCTAATGTTGCTCCACTCCATTGGAGCAGATAATTGAGAGTATTTCTCTTCTCCTGCTCTTATGAATACTTCAAAACTATTAAATTGTATTCACCTAAGGAAGAGATAGTTTATATTTGAAATTAATGTAGCTTCTCATTTTTGTTTAAAATTGTGGAAATTTAAGCTTATAATGTTTTCCACTTATTAAGTCCACAACGATAGAATACACTTAACACTTGGGTTCAGAAAATGTAAGACCTGGAAGAAACCCTAAAGATCATTGTAATCCAACTCTGCTACTTTACAGCTATGGAAATAACGACTGAGAAAAAATAATTTGCTCAAGTTAATTGGCAGAACTGAGTCCAGAGTAGAACACAAATCTCCTGACTTCCAAATAAATCACTGTTCTTTCTGCAAGATTATGTGCTCTACCTCTCATTTCTGTGAAAAAGCTTAAATTCTTATGCTCCCTTTCTTACCTTTATAGTTATGCCCATGACCATTGGGATTATTACATTTCCCAAACAGCTTCAGATTCTTTTCATCACTGAGAGATTTGCTGCCAAAGAAAAAAGAATAAAAAATAGTATACAAATAATACCTGTAAACTCTTATATGCTTTTAAAAAAAAACCTTTATCCTTTGAAAATCAATCAATATTAGCTCGTATACCCTATATGGGTTCTCTTATGTCAAATTTGTATTTTTCAAAATTATAAGACTTTACTATGATCCCAGAGCAGAACACTATACCACTGAGGTTAGCAATTCACAATCCTTAAATTTATCCACATTAAAGTCACATATGTCCATAAAAGTGATTGGCCAGTGTCCATTTCTACTGATTGTGAATCATTCCAAAACTGTGAACTTCTAGCATTCTTTCATTTGAGAGACTATTATATAACCATCATATATATATGATGAAAGATAATCATATCTTTCAAAGTTTCTGTTTTTACTATCTCCCAATTGTGTCTAAATGTAATAATTTTTTCCTCAACCAGTCAGACAGAAAGTCAACAAACATTTATTAAGCATGTATTATTCGAGAGTTCCTGGGCTAAGGCCATGGAGATAAAAAGAAAAGTGAAATAATCCCATGCTCTTAATGGGCAAAAATGGCAAACAAGTATGTACAAACAAGATCTAGAAAGAAACATTGGAGATAATCAACAGAAGGAAGACACTAGAATTAAAGAGGACTGAGAAAGGGCTTCATGTAAAAAGGTGGGATTTTTGCTGAAGACCGAGGAAGCTAAGAAAGCCAGGTGGGGATAAAGGGTAAGAGAATTCTAGGGCAGAGGGAAGGGTTTGAACCAATGAAAATACCTAGCATCTGGATATGGATTTTCTAGTGTGAAAAAAAGGAAGGTCAGTAATAGTGAACCAAGAAAATTGGAAGTGTGGGAAGGTGACAGATTATATTTGATATGTGATTCTGGAAGCAATCATTTAGAGACTTTCAAATTAGTTATAAACTTTTGTTCTGAAGAGAGCCAATGACATCAGAGGGTGATGTCTTGATTTCCCTGGGAATTAGATTTAAATGAGGCATAGCTGTGCAAAGTCATCAGCCTCACTCTCTCTGCCAGAGTTGCTGGAGTCCAATGGCATAAGTCAAGATAACTAGAGATAGTCCAGGATGCAGTAGAAGACCATGTTCTTTTTAAGTTAAGGTCTTTCCCAGATCTATTTGTTTGAGGTAATGCCCTTTCAATGATTAAAGGTTAGGTAGGAATTGAGACAAAAGATGGCCTCGTTTGCCTTCACAAAAAAAATCAACCTAGGAGGGAGCTCTGAGGAGTTTCTGGCCAGGGAAGAAACAAATGCTATCCATACTCCCTGTGAGCCATCAAAACCCAATGAGCAAGTGAGGCTTGGACTGAAACCTACTACTAACCAATCAGACAAAGTCCAAAGATTTGGGTTTAAACATTGTCAAGATTTTAGCTCCATTTGAATCCCATTGGGCTTTTTCAAAGCCTGCTTTTCCAAAGGTATAATTCAAGAAATCATTCATGAAAATTACATGAGACAAAAAATTGTCCCAGGTTTGGGGAAGGGGGAGAAGACAGAATAAATAAATAGGGAAAGGCTGATACTGGGACACTCCCATAAGGCCACTTAGTTCATAAATGTTTCCTGTTCCCAGAGGCTAGCACATAGCACTTGGTCATTGTTGATTGATTAGACTTCTAGACTTCTCGTCCTTACATCTCCATCTCAAACAGAAGGGATTCAGTATCTCTGGTACATTAGCACCACTTCTCCTCTAATCTTTAGTCCCATTTCTCCCCAATTTAACCTGTGGTAGATCACAAATATTAGTTATTACACACCTACACTCACGCCATATAAATATATATATATATCCATCTGTCCTTCTTTTGTAGGTGAATCCAGCCCCTGCCTCACCTGTGGGCCCCACCCGAAAGGTCCTGCCCTGCTCTGCTGCGATGCACCCAAGTAACCTGTCTCTTTTTCCTTACTCCAGGGGCGATGATGATGATGATGATGATGATGATGATGATGACGACATCACCTCCCAATTCTAAATTCCCACTGCTGTCCATCGCCTCTAGGCGCAAATGCGAACTCTTGTCTGGCATTCAAAGCCCTTCGCATCCCAGCGCCTTCCTCTTTACCTTGCTCCCCCACAGGTTCCTTGACGCAGAGACCCTGCCTTCCTGGCTGTTCCACAAACCAGATGCTCCATCCCTCGGCTCTAATGTCCTTTCTCTGGCCGTCCCCCACGCCTAGACCGCTCTCCCTCCCCAGTTTCCTTTAAGCGCCAACAAAAACCCCACCCTCTACGCAAAGCCTTCTGCGGCCCCGCCGGATCCCAGAGCTTCACGTATTCCTCTCGGGCTTATGCGGTAAACGCCAAGCTACATAAGCGTGCACGTGGTCTCCCCGATTAGACCGCAAACTCTCGGAGGGCCGGGAGGATTCGCGTCGCTCCTAATCCCCACGGGGTTCTCAGCGGATGCTTATGACAAGTTTTATTGTGTTATTAATAACTACTAATTACAGCGTTGCCAACCTGGAGCCGGTGACCTTTTAGAAAATATCTCGATAACTACTTCAGTTTAATACTTTTCTTTTATAACCATCGGTGCAGACTTTCCCGCCCCTCAATCCCGATGTAGACTTTTGTGGTACACGGTTCACGCTACCTCCTCTACTCAAGCCATGGCCCCGCCCCCATGTTGCTTCTGCCCACCCATTGGTCCAAGCAACCAATTACCCCTCCCTTGAAGGGAGTGCATGATATGTGGCCCCCGCCCCCATGTTGCCTCTGCCCACCCATTGGTCCAAGCAACCAATTACCCCTCCCTTGAAGGGAGTGCATTATATGTGGCCCCGCCCCCATGTTGCTTCTGCCCACCCATTGGTCCAAGCAACCAATTACCCCTCCCTTGAAGGGAGTGCATGATATGTGGCCCCCGCCCCCATGTTGCTTCTGCCCATCCATTGGTCCAAGCAACCAATTATTCCTCCCTTGAAAGGAGTGCATATGTGGCCCCGCCTTCATGTCGCCTCTGCCCACCCATTGGTCCAAGCAACCAATTACCCTTCCCTTGAAGGGAGTACATGATGTGGCCCTGCCCCCAACTAGGTCCCTGGCCCCTCCTCCGGAAGATCCCAGCTCTTAGTCCCGCCCTCTTACTCCCAACGCCTCCCTACCCCCCTCACCTGTGGAGCCGATGGCTCGCGCTGAAGGTGACGCACCGCGAGACCCGCGCGCAGGGATGTCCCGGACGCGAGCCTGACGTGTTCATCATGTCGCAAACTTGCCCGCCAGAGACCTCTCCAGTTACCCACGGGAGAAGGTGGTCAGAGAAAAAGCGAGAGGCCGGCGCCCTCTCCAGCAACGGCCGGCCTGCTCGCTTTCCGGAAGGCCCCGCCCGCCAATCTCGGCTGCGGGAGAGGCCGCCCCCTGGCGGCGTGGTGGAGCTCCGTCTGGGTGCATGTCCAAACCCAGCCTCGCTATCCCAGGAGGCCAACGGTCACCCAGGCCACCTCCCACAGCTACGAAAGACCTCCAGAGATGGGAAGCGCTCTGCTTTACGAAGCCAGTCCCGCACAACTCCTGCATCATTCTAATTTGGGGCAGTTTTTCTTACATCCGTATTCAAGTCGTCCACGTACAACTTGGAGTGTTGCTAATTCCTGTAGCTGAGAGGAATCTCAAAACTATCCCTCTCTGCGCTTAATAACGAACCGTTAACTAGATCTAAGCTCTCCAATGTATCTCTTTTTTATTACCCATCCCTATCAGCAAAATTAATAATATTAACTTTTAAAAGGGGAATTGGCCATCCAGAGCAATCTCAAAAAACTTTGGCTGGGAAACACCATCTGCATCCAGAGAGAAATATGGAGATTGAATGTAAATCGACACAGGCTGTGTGCACTTTTTTTCTTTTTCTTCTGTTTTTTTATTTGTTTTTTCCCTTTAGTTCTGATTTTCCTCTCCCAAAATGATCCTAAGGAAATGTTTTTTTTTTAAATGTATATGTATATATATAACCAGAAAAATTAATTTCAAAAGGAATGCCTTTAATTATCTTAAATATTTTTGTTTCTGTATTGATAAATTATAAGCACCTTTGCCATGATATTACACACTTATGTATATTATAGTACAAAACAAAAATGGAAATTTTAAAAAGGAAATAATATTTGGTCCTAGAATCAGTAGGAAGCTAGTGGAATTTCTTGAGTAGGAAAGTGATAAAAGTCAGATTTAGGAAAGATAAAAACAATTTTGGAAAAAAAATGATCAAAAACTAGTTTGGAGAAAATTGAGACCAGAAGCCAATGAGGATATTGTGAAGAAGTGGTGAGACCCCAAATTAGTGTAGTGGCTCTGAAGTTAGAGAGATGGGGACTTTGGGGAAAGTTGAGTTATGGCAGTATTTGGGAATTTACTTAGAGATCTGGAAAGAAAGAGCGAAGATTCGTGGATGATAGAAGTTATAAACTGAAGTGATTGGAAGGATGGTGGTGCTGTCATCAGTAATGAGGAAGTTTGAAAGAAGAGAAGAATTGGGGAGAGAAAATATATAATGGGAGTTGCAATCTGTCATAGGCCATCCATGATCATCCACACAGTAAAATTCAGTGCATTAAAAAAAAAGGGGTTCATATTCTTAAAACAGTATCCCCTGAAGGGTATCTGGAGCATTGTAACACAAGAACAGCTTATTTTGGAATTAATCAGCTGCAACCATTTGAGTATAAAAGCAGAAGTGGTTGGAAGGTAGGAACACCTGGTGGTGGTTGCTGGTAAATGCTGGAGATACAAAGAATGACAAAAGTAGTCCCTCTTTTCAAGGCACTCACAGTATAATGAAGTAGGAGCTACCTGGTCAGAGGACAATGGACATGGCCAGTTTTATCTGGGAATGTACACTTTCATTCCAAAGGTGAGGGTCAGGTAAGTAAGTTGTTATTCATCTTCATCCTCCAAATCAGTACTCAGACAGGTATGATTAAGCTATACTTTAATCAATTAAAGTGACTTAAGAGTTTAAGACATGGTGCTGCATATACAATTCTCAGATCATACAATTCTCATCAGCCCCAAAAGTATAAGGAAGTAAGGTTTTTTTTAAGAATTCATTTTGTCCTAATATTAAATATCTAGGTAAAGCTCCACATATAACCATACAAACCCTTATTAAGGAAATTTTTCATGTAGAACATGTGGGAAAAACATAATATGGTACTCTCTTTGAATTGATCATTATTTAATAGAACCCTATTGACCAGTCCTCCATTACACTTACATGTTTGCAAATTAACCTTGGGTAGGGTAATCCCAGCTTTTAAAAACTAATAACTCTCACAGTGGCATTTAGAATTGGCCTCAGCTCCATTGTTATCTTTCAATATTAGTCTTCCAAACCTAATAAGTTCATATCTCCAGTGTCAGAAAATGATTAAACTAGATAAAATTGAAAAATAAAATAGATGTACTACTGATTAATGAAAGAAAGGGAATTTTTCCTGTGGATTTGGAAATTAAATGGAAATCAGAAGCTACCTCATCCCATTTTAGCCAATGCATTAGTCAGATTACCCTTTTGTGACTTCATTTCCCCTCCAAGTCAGTGCTGTATGTCCACTTAAATCTAATTTCCCTTCTCTAAAAATGTATCCGGGTAATAGAAAGCCAACAGTACAATTGGACCGGGCTGCTTTTTCTTAGGAAGGAAACTGGTCCCATAATTTTGTTGGTTGTTACAGGGCTGGGGAGGAGAAACAATGGGTAGGAAGGAGAAAGGGTGGCTAATATTCTGAATATTAGCAAGGTGCAACAAGGGAAATATAAATGGGACAGTTGTTTTTCTGAGACAGATAATCCACCAGACATAATAATAAAACAATAATAACAACAACACTAACAGTATAGCTAGCATTTGTATATCATGTGCCAGGCACTGTGCTAAATGTTTTACAATAACATCATTAAATCCTCACAACAATTCTGCTAGGTATTGTCTCCATTTTACAGATGAGAAGACTAAGATATAAGTGACTTGCCCGAATGCCTGAGGAAGGATTTTAATTTTGAATTCCTGACTCAATATTCTATCCACTGTGCCACCCAGATGCCTCAATATTATATTAATACCAATAACATTAATAGACTATTAAAATTATTTTTAATCTTGTGCTGGGTGTAACTTTCTGGACCCTCAGTTTCCCCATTTGTAATATGAGAGGGTTAATGAGACTAGATGATCTCTAGAATCAAATCAGTTCTAAACCCTATGATCTATGGGTTTTTGAGTTTGTAAGGTTCCACAAAGCAGCTAATTGAAAGGGGGTTTTTATGTATTTCATTTACATGTGAAATGTTTTGTAAATGAGCAGGTGAGAGGCTCCTAAAGGCAATTGACTTCATCAGCCAAGTGTTTTGATTGCTCTTGAGCCAAAGAGAAATATAATAGCCAAGTTATTTATGTAAATGAAAATTATGGGATTATGTGGCCTGTGGTGCCACCTGGTGCTCGGTTCTATTAAAACATAACAATAATTGAAAAAGCTATTGCTGAAGGCTAGTTTCCAGTTTCTATGGAGATTAAAAGTGAGTCTCAGAACTGGATTCATTTTAAAGGTGTTTGCTGCTTACCTCACTTCCACTGAATTGCATTACACCAGGACAAAATTGAATTGGGAGAGTGCTGGATATGAATTGATGAGAAGATGTAGAAGTGACAAGAATCACAGCTCACCTGTTTTGTATTTGTCTTGGCCATACATCTCTTATAAATTAAGATCTCTTTTGAATCCCCTCTACTGTTTTATCTTTGTCCTCTTCTGGTATCTATGGAATAAAGGATCTTAGGGGACAATAATGATGTTCTCTGAGTGAGTTTACAGACACATAATAGTTGTTAAGGAGACGGTAAAGATGAGAAGTAGAAATTAATTTTCAGATGCATAATAATCAAAATATTAATTTGTATTTCATCTCCCTTTCCTTCCAAACTCCTAGAATCATTATCCAATTTTTATCCATGATAATAGCAATATGCTTTAGTTTTGCTTATATTATTCGTATTGCCTAGGGATGATGTATATGACCAATTAAAAGAAGTGAATAGTTACCTGGTGTTACGGAGAGATAAGTAAAAACATTTAGAAAAAGAAAAAGTAGGTTTCTATTCTTATTGAAAGACATGTATTTTGACTTCTAGTTTTACATCTTGCTAGCTGATGATTTATAGCTTTCAAATGAACCTATAATCTCATCAATTTAGGAGTCTATCCAGTCTCCCTCTCCTCCCCTTCTCCAAACAGTGCAGATTAAAATTATTTATACCTGCCAGCCCTGTGGAATTCTCATCTATGAAAGCTATTATAGTAGTAGACAGAGCACTGGAAGTGATGTTCTGAAGACCTAAATTCGAATCCTTCCTTAAATACTTACTAGCTCTGTGATCCTAATCAAATCACTCTCTTTATGCCTCTTTTTCTCATGTCTAAAATGAGGAGGTTGAACTCAATGGCCTCTAACTCCTCCTTAGAAGCTCTAAAGTTTTACCACAAGTATTCTATCCAATAAGCTGGAGGCTTCTGAATATATCATGAAATTGCCTGTTTGGTGAAATGAAGTGAGCACAGAACGTTTTTATGTTAAACATGGTAGAAATACATGTTGAATCCAACATATGCATGCATATTTATACAATTTTCATGCCTCACAAGAAAAATCAAATCAAACCAGAAAAAAAAGAGAAACAAAATAAAATGCAAGCAGACAACAAAAAGGATGAAAATATTATATTATAAACTATACCTCTCTCTGGGTGTAGATGACTCTCTTCATCACTAAACAATTGGAACTGGTCTAAATCATCTCATTGTTGAAGAAAGCACCGTTCATCAGAATTGATCATAGTATATTCTTGTTGTTGCCGTGTACAAATGGTCTCCTGATTCTGCTCATTTCACTTTGCATCAATTCCTGTTAGTCTCTCCAGGCCTCTCTGAAATTATCCTATGGGTCATTTCTTACCAAACGATAATATTCCATTACATTCCTATACCACAATTTATTCAGCCATTCTCCATTTGATGGGCATCCATTCAGTGTCCAGTTTCCTAGTCACTACAAAAAAGGCTGCCACAAACAGTTTTGCACGTGTGGGTTCCTTTCCCTCCTTTAAGATTTCTTTGAGACATAGGCCCACTAGAAATACTGCTGAGTCAAAGGGTATTGAGCACAGAACTTCAAGCAAGAGAGCCCAGATTTAGATCCCAGTTCTGATTATGATCTATGAACTTAACCAAATTACTTCTCTTCCTTGGTCCTCAGTTTTTTCATGTGAAAGTGAGGGGCTTGAACTAAATAATTTCCAAGGTCTTTTCTAGTTCCAAATCTATGAGCTGTAAAATAGGGATAGCAAATTATCCCTACCTTTCTTATAGTGAAGATATATGTGTATATATATATATATATATATATATATATATATATATATATATATATATAGTGAAGATATAGTAAGACAGTGTGATGTTGTGATCAGTAAGATGTGAGTTCACCTCTAGACTAGGAAACTTAATTTGATGATTAATGACATTGAATTTAACATCTCAGATTAGATTTCCTCTTTTGTAAAATGAACATAATACTTAAAAGGGCTTTGTGAGAAAAACATTTTCAAACTTTAAAATTCTATATAAATTTGAATTATTATTCCTGCATGTTAAAGTACAACATACATCCAAAGGGTTATAAAATTGTGCATGTCCTTTGACCCAGCAGTGCCACCGCTGGGTCTGTATTTCAAGGAAATCATAAAGGAAGGGAAAGGACCCACATGTTCAAAAATGTTTATAGCAGCTCTTTTTGTGGTAGCAAAGAACTGGAGTTTGAGGGGATGCCCATGAATTGAGGAATGGCTAAATAAGTTGTGGTATATAAAGATAATAAAATATTATTGTTCTATAAAAAAAATGATTAACCAGCTAATTTTAGAAAAGCCTAGAAATATGTACATGAACTAATGCTGAGTGAAACAAATAGAAACAGGAGATCATTGTACACAGTAAGATTGTGTGATGACAAAACTATGAAACACTTGGTTATTCTCCATGCTTCAGTGACCCCAGGCAATCCCAATAAATTTTGGATAGAAAACACCATCTGCATTCAGAAAAAGAACTATGGAGATTGAATCTAAATCAACACATACTATGTTCACTTCTTTTTCCTGTTTTTTTCTCTCGTGATCTTTCCCTTTTGTTCTGATTTTGCTCTCCCAGCGTGATTGATAAAGAAATGTTTTCTACTCACATCAGAAATAGGTTAAATTGGCAAATATATATATATATATATATCACCCTCCAAAATCTATATTATATTATATATATGCTATGAAGGATATAGCACCCTCCAAAATCTATAAAGAAATAAAGGGGGAGGGATGGTGGACAGGAAAGCAAAAGATGAGGGAAGAAGACAAGGGAGGGATCTATGGGTGTGGGAAAGATAGATAGAAAGATAGATAGAGAGATCCTTTCTTAACTCATACCCTGCTTGGAGGTATTGGGAGGATAAAAGAGGGAAAAAAGAATAAAGTTTTTTTAAAAAAAGAGCACAGCAAAGAACAAAAGAACAACTTACAAAGAAGTAAAAAAAAGATGGACATTCATGAATATAATTTCTTCTAATATATATACTTTTTTGAACTGGTAATTTGTTGTTACATATTTTGAATCCTCTTTAGTGTTCTGCTGGATACATGACAATGTTCTCTTTTGTTTCATTTTGTTTTGTATTCCTTTTCTGTTTTTTTTCCTTATTCTGTTTCTTTAAATAAAATAAATTTGGGGAAAAAATGTTTTTTAAAAAGCCAATATACATATATAAAGAGAAAAAATAAAACAAGTACAATCTATACAGTAAAATCGTTTATTTTCAGGCACAGTCATTGTAGGAATCTTTTTTAACTGAATATTTATTGCAAGAACTTTATTTCTAGAGAGGAGAATAAGAAGAAATAGGGATAAAGTGGGTGGGGAAATGAAATAAAATAAAATCAGAGGAAACCTTTTAAAAAATGGATAAATGGAGAAACAGCAAATAAGTAAGACAACTTGGAAGGTGTTGTTCAGTCATTCTCAATCATATCTGACTCTTTATGACCCTATTTGGAGTTTTCTTGATGAAGATACTGACATAGTTTACCATTCCCTTCTTCGGCTCAGTTTACAGACAAGGAAACAAACTAGAGTTAAGATACTTGCTCAGAATCACAAAACTAGTAAGGATCTGAGGTAATATTTTAATCC
This sequence comes from Sarcophilus harrisii, assembly GCF_902635505.1. Classification (NCBI taxonomy): domain Eukaryota; kingdom Metazoa; phylum Chordata; class Mammalia; order Dasyuromorphia; family Dasyuridae; genus Sarcophilus; species Sarcophilus harrisii. The sequence goes on along the minus strand of NC_045428.1, from coordinate 488,350,835 downwards.
GAATCTTCCTAACTCCAGGACCAGCACTCTACCCACTGTACCACCTAGTTGTCCTTTGAAAGCTGTAGCTTTCAAAGTCTTATTAAATATTTAAAAAGAAAAACAAGCTGACCAAAAGAGTTATATGTATAAATATACAATATATGTATATGTACACATGCATATACACATATTGTACAATGTATAAACATTGTTTAGGAGATCTACCATTTTATGTATAATCCATGCAAATATCCATTCTATTGGTATATGTTAACTTAGAAAAAAATGAAAATTAATTTTAAAAGCTAAAAAGCTATATAAATGTGAGACCATGATATTTCAGCTTAATATTTTCTTTCTACCTAAAAGCACTCTGAGGATTTCAAAGTTACTCTCCAGTGTTCATGATTTAGAAGGCCAAGGCAACAGATTGCTTTCATAGCTGCAGTGTATGATACTTGGAATAGATTATAAATTCCTTGAAATTAGGAACTGTCTTTTGCCTTTTTTTAATATTCCTAGTGCTTAGTATAGTGACTGGCCTAGAATGTTGTTAATCTTTATTGATTGATGATTGAATGAAAAAGAAACAAGATATCTCTCTGGGTGCCAACATATCAGGGTCTTTCCATTTCCCATCTGGTCATGATGTCCTTGACAATGTCCCTACTGCCTGGGAACAAAGGTGCCATGAAAGCCATAGGGCATTGGCACTGGCACTTCCACTCGGCCCAGCTCTTCAAAAGTCTTGGCATCCAGCACCAGCAGAAAGGTACTTTCATTCTAGAAAAGAAAACAGCACTCTGCTTTCCTTAAAAGTAAGAGGGACTAAGGAAAAGGAAATTAGTCAGCTTATAAGAAATAAGAAAGCTCTTAAGAAATAAGAAAACCCCAAATCTTTGGATTGGGCAGTACATACTGTGCACAACATGGCAAGAGGTATAAAGTTTAACTAAGCCAGTTTCTGCCATGGTAAAATGTATAATCTCACAGGGCAAGAGTATACAAAATTGCATGATAAGCACATTAAAGAAATTCAAAACGGTTCTACCTGAAGTCTAAGGTAAGAAGGTTGTTACCAACAGTGGGTTTCAGGGAGGACTTCATGAAGAGTTAGCATTTAAAGTGGACTTTAAAGGATAGGTAGAAATTCAATGAGGAACTAAGAGGGAAGAGGACATTCAAGGCATTGGAAAAGCACTGAGGAAATAGCAATCAATAGTAAGCATTTTAAAGCTGCCGTGCCATGTTTTAGGGTACAAGATTCTTTGCTGTTTTGATGAAATAATATATTATCTCAAATGTGATAGGTACTTAATTAATGCATCTTGATTGATTTATATAAACTAGAAAAACCGTACATAACATAGCTATGTCACTTCCATGGAAAAAAAGACAAGAAAAGTGAGTTGTACAGTGTGGAGATTGGGTTGGGCTGGAAGTAAGAGGAGATGAAAGGCACAAAAGCCTGATGAAATTATTCAATTAGGCATTAATTCAACTCAATTCAACAAATAATAAGCACCTATATGTGCGAGGCCTGTACTAGGCATATAGGTAGGTAGGCAGGCAGGCAGGCAAGGAGGCAAGTATTTTTAATATTCACCAACAACAAGGAAACATAGTTACCTGATTGGGAGTGACCACTACAGAAAGAATAACCCCACCATCTTCTTCACTGGCTCCAGGCACTGGAACAAAAACAGGTTCTGAGGGAAAAAACCCATCCTTTCTCCATACCTGTAATATATGATTAAGAGGTTAGTAGCCAGTTAGAAATTACATGTGAGTGTTCTCACTCCCAGCCTAACTTGGTTACCTACAATGGTATTGTAATATCCACTAATAATAATTACTAAATTATAATAATAATTACTAAATTAAATGCTAGACACTTAGGTCTTGGGGACTAAAGAAATAGAGATGATTTCCAAATGTTTTCACCTTCAGTTCTTTGGTCATAACATCAACTTTGATCAGGGAATCTCCCACCAGGTGCCTAAAGCCACAGCCATAAAAGTATCGGTACTTCATGCTGTTACATTGAGCATAGTTGATCTGGGGAAATTCTAGGCCCCCTTCCTCTTCCAGATCCTTGTGATAGAGATTTTCATGAGAGCACCAGATCTAGAAGAGACCCAAAAAGAAGCATAAAAAATTTATAAGGGAAGCAGATCGTATGCTTTTCATTGTTATGGATAGGAGGTGAATTCTTAATCAGATAAAGGACAAAGGCTATTAAAGGATAAAATAGATAATGTCAGTTACATGCTGGCACAAACAAAATTAATATATCCAGGATAAGAGAATTAACTGGGAAAAAAATCTATAAATCAAAAATCTTTTACAAGGGTTTGATATCTAAGAAATAGAGATAATTAGAAGAAATAAATAAGATCAAAGAATATCAATTAATACAATAAGTGTTTTATAAAGTATCTACTCTGTGCCAAGAACTGGGGACATAAATACAAAGAAAAAAATTATCCCTTTTCACAAGAAGTTTATATTTAATGGGGGAGACAATGTGTATGTGTATATAATTAATATATATAATGAATAAATTATAGATATATGCAAAGTAAAGGTAAGATAGTTTGGTAGGGGAACACTATCAGCTAATAGAAATCAGGAAAGCCTTCATGCAGGTCATTCTTGTCTTGTATCTTAAAGGAAGAGATTCTATGAGTTGCAAGTATCGAAGGAATCCCAAGAATATGAGTCAACTATTGCAAAGGCATAGAGATGAGAGTGTCATGTAAGAGGAAGAGAGAGCAGAGTAATTAGGAGGAATATCTAATGAGGCTGGAAAGAGATTGGAGTCAAGTTATTAAGACTTTAAAAATTAAACAGAGAAGTTCATAGTTTATCCAGGAAACTACTGGATTTGGTTGAGTGGGAGAGGAGGAGTCACATAATTGCATATGATGTCACACGCTTAAAATCTCTGCTATTAAGAGAGGTTGGGACTGGTAGATTCCTTGAGTTCAGGAGTTCTGCACTGTGTAGGACTGCGACCTTATCGGGTATCTATGCTAAGTCTGGCATCAACATTAAGAGACCCTTGAGAGACAAGGCAGGTGACCTAAGGGTGAGAAAATCTGCTCAATTCAAAAAAATAAAGTAGGTTTAAATTTCTGTGCATATCAGTATTGGAATTGGCCCATGATTGATCACTGTATTTCCAACCTAGGTGATATAGGAAGAAAAGAAAGGGATAGAAAGACAGGAGAGAGGGAAGAGAAAAGAGAAGGAGGAAAGAAACAAGGAAGAAAAGAAAGGAAAGGAAAGAGGGAAAGATGGAAGAAGAAATTACTTTGGCAGCAGTTGTTTGTCTTTCATTCTCATTCTTGAAGAGGACCATAATGTCAGGGAGGTGGTTATGATACTCAAGTGAATTGAAGTTAAGTGAGGGAGAGCTGGGCAAGGTCATGTGCCTCACTTTCCCCTCCAGAACCATCTGGATCCAGTGGCCAAATATAAATCAGGACAACTGGAGATGTCCTTGGAGGAAATGGGAGAGCTTGGCCTTTTTAAGCTGACGTTTTCAACTAGTCTCAGTTTGATTAGGTTGAACCCGTTCGATGATTAGGTAGCAATTGATGCAAATAATCTCTTCTTCATATAAGTCCCAAAAAATCTAAATAAATAATTGAATGACTTTGAGAGGGGAAGACCTTCAGAATTTATGGCCAAAGCAGAAATAATTACTATTTATATTCAATCTGAATCAGTAGGGACCCAATCAATGACCAAATGGGGGTTGGCTTATTGGTGGCCTGTTAGAATCAGACTGCTTTTGGTTCAAGGCCTGGTCCTGAAGAAGAACTCTAGGCGAGTAAATCCAAGATATTTTGGAAGGGTTCAGAAGTGCAAAAGAGAAAAAAAATGCTTTTAAGAGCATCTATAGATAAAGGGATGATATCCTATGTGGACAGAGGGAAAAAAGGATGGAGGAAAGGGAAAGGAAAGGAGAAAAAGAGAAGGAAAGGAAGGAAGGTTTGTGGGCATTTTAATTATTTCATTTGAATAATTCCAAATCGTTTTCCAGGATGATTATACCAATCCATAGCTCTACCAACAATGGATTAATGTTCAGTCTTTCTACAACCTCTCCAACACTAACTATTCTCACTTTTTGTCATCTTTGCCAATTTACTGGGAATAAGGTAAAGCCTCAGTTGTTTTAATTTGCATTTCTCTTTTTGGTGATGTGAAATATTCTTTCATGTGGTAGTTAACAGTTTGTAGTTCTTCTTTAGATAACTATTTGTTCATAATAACATAACAGTTCATGTTATTCAACCTCATGTGAGCCTTCATGCAGCAAGGTAAACATTTTATTCTCTCATAACTAATTCCTTATCTCACTCTTATGGAAGCCATTCCAAGCCTTCTCTTCCTTCCTTAGGCCTTTTGAAATTCCAAAAGATGTGTAAAAGTTAACTAGATTGCCCAACATCACAAGGCCCACAATCTTTCACCATAAGATTCCAAGGCTAAGCATCTGTCTCAATAAGGTTATTAATAAAGAACCAAAACAGTGATTGAGGAATGGCTAAACACATCATGGCCCATGAATTCAATGGAATATTTCTATGGGGTTAAAAACAACAAACATGATGAATAGACAGTCATGGAAGAATTTACATAAGCTGTTGGAAAAGAGAATTAAGCAGAATCAGGAATGCAATATACAAAGTGATTATAACAATGTAAATGAAAAGAACAATTTCAAAATAATTGAAACTTAATGTTGCAGAATTACAAAGAACAAGCTTGGTCCCAAAGAAGAAATATGAGAACGTTTCTTTTTCTTTTCCCACTCCTTTGGAGAGGTGGAGGATATGGAGGTTCATAAGTGTGAAATGTTGCTTGTAACAGCAGATCTTTTAATATAGTGAATAGGTTTACTGAATTATACTTGTCTTCTTCCTTTTTTAAAAAAAGTGTATTTAAGGGATGATTAGGAAGAATTTGGGGGGAGGGGGATTATGTTAAGAAGATATCCAAAAAAAACCATTTAAAAAAATGATTATCTAAATCAGGTTTCTGTATTCTGACACAAAGATTTTTTAAGTTGGTTGAAATACTTCAGGATTTAAAACAAATTGGAAACATGATTTTCTGTTCATATTTTAACCGAAGGTCAAAATTTTAGATCTGGAAGGAACCTTAGAGGTCATCTCAACCAGAGATGTCAACTTCATGGCTGAAGCAGTGAAATTCTCCAGGATAGTGAATCATGTTAAAATGTAGTTGGGAAATATTTGACAAAATTCATTAAAAATACAATCCAAAGTAGATAATGTATGGTTTTCTAAGTCAATCTTTGGCTTGTTGGGATATTTTTCTATTTGAGTTAGAATCCAATGATCTAGGCCAACACCTTCATTTTACAGATGGGGACACTGAGCTCAAATGATGAGGTTGTTTTACTAAAGTCACACAGATAGTGAGTGACAAAGGTGGGAATTGAACCCTGGTCCATTAGGTTGTAAACTCCTTGAGGGCAGGGACTTCTTTTGCCTCTTTTTGTGTCCCCTTAACTAAGCATAGTGCCAGCTAAGTGGTAGGGGCTTAATAAATATTTTTTTGTTTACTTCATTGATTGTTAGGGCTTTTGACTTCAAACTGAGCATCAGTACTTTCTCAACTACTTTTACTTCTAGAATTTATATTCAAATCATGAAAGATGTTAGAGGACTGAAAATAATAAGCCTTTTAAAATCCAATCTATTATCTGGTTGTTGTGGTGGTATGGTGGTAGTGATGGTAATGAGAAAACAAAGGCTCTGGATATATGAATTCACAGAAATTAGAGCAGTCCCCCCCACAGTGGTGCTGATCTGTATCAGTTTCAGGCAGACACACCACAAGCACAAGACTGATTTATGTCAGTTCTACTGTTTCTACCCACCTGGCTTCAATTATATGTGATGAGGTAAAGATGAGCAACACAGCAAGAGCACTGTGACATTACCTGGATCAACAAACATTTAGTGTTCACCTCAGCCCAGCCACAAGAGAATGGGTAGAATTTTTATCAAGAGAATAAAACTGTTCTTCCAAGCTTCATTTCATACTAGGCACCAAGTCACTAGGAAACTGGTGTATACATGTATGTGTATGCACATATACAAAATATGACACAAAATACATACTATTTAAATATATATTAAATAATAATATATATGTATATTTGTATGTATGTTTGTGTTTATGTATTTATATATGTGTGTGTATATACCCAAAACTAAAATTTTAATCAATAAGTCTTCAGAGAATACCGTCCCATCTTTCTGTTTCACAGCAGTAGCTGATGAGTAGGTCAATGGACTGAGGTTCTGTCCCACGGAGGAATCTGTGCTGCTACCCAATGGCAAAACAAATCTTCGGGGGAAAGCTTTTGGCGCTGAGTTGTAGACCTGTTAAAGGAAAAGAGTAATTTAAAAAGGGAGTTATCATTAAAGAAACAGAATAGCACTTTGTTCTGAAGAGAGCCATTTCTCCCTCCCTCACCTACTGTTTTAAATACAAGAAAGTTTTAATTGTATTCAAGTTGCCAGTAATTTAGAATTGAATTATCATGTTTTAAGCAACTAGCCTGGATTTTAAAACTGGACATATTAATAAAGGATTCGTTCTTTAACTTCAGGGTTGCTGTGACTTGCCAACTATTGTTTATTGTTTGCTCCGGATCTGCATGGGGATGATTAGTTGAACAAGTGAACATTGCCTTAACTGATAATTGTCTCACCCCTGTTTGACTCATAATGTTTAAAAAAAAAAAAAAAAAAGGAGAGACAAGGCAGTTTCACTAAGATTATACATCCAAGGTGTTCAGTGTTTGATCCCTAGGGACTTTAAAAGTTTTTCTCTATAAAGAAATCAAATTTGGTCTCAGAATCCTCAGGACCCCTTAACATTGCTAAATTCTTCCCCTCAAATGTTTATGTAGATTGTTGTTATCATATTGGAAATTATTGTTAAAGAAATAACATAACCCCGCTAAAACAGTCTCAGAGACACTTCCCCCCAGAATTCCTGGACCACACTATGAAAGCACTATCTTAGGACACTGACATTAGCCACTTTAAACTGAGGCTCTTATTGAGTCGTTAATGGTTTTGCTAATCTTTTCAGAATTTCCAAATTGTTATCTTTGTTAGCTTTTCATTGTATGTTATTTCATTTTATTTATTTTCATTTTAAAGTTTGGGTGGGTTTTTTTTTTAAGTTTTATACAGTCAACTTGAAATAAGATAAATCATAGGATTTAGAACTGGAAGAGTCCATTAGAGATCATCCATTTCACTCTTATTGTGCTGATGAGTAAATTGTTGCCTAAAGAAGTTACCCAAAATCTAACAGATGCTTAGTAGTAGTGTCGAAATTCAGATTCAGGTTCTCTGATTCCAGATGCAGTGCTTTTGTTCATAAATGGTCCTTTTAGCAGCCAAGAACAAATCTCTTCTACACTCAATCCTAAATGCTTCCCAGCCCACCCCCGACTTCTAAGCTGCCTTAAGAAAAAGGTATCCATTCTGATATCTAACATCACAAAGATCTTAGGAACTCTGAAAAATTACTGGCTGAATTCTCCCCATCCCAAATCATGCCCCAAATAAGCAAAAATCCCAGCTTCAGGAATATCTCAGGAGAGCTACTAGAACACAGCTATTTACTTATATTCCCAAATACTCAGTTTCTATAGGGAAACATTCACTAACAAAAACCATAGTCTCCAACCAATCTAACTTTCTGACAGCAACTAGAGCTCCTAATCAGCCTAAATCATGGACTAGGATGGATCTGGGTAGGAAATGATATCCAGGCAGGGTCCCCCAAACCAATCTCTCTACAAGTTTAATTTTAGAAAATAATCAAGTGGTCCTGAATTTTTCTATTGCTGCAAGGATCCTTAACTAATGTATTAGAATGTCTATTATATAAGTAAATTGATCTACCTCGATTGATTTTGATGATAAAAGCATTCCCATATTCTTTTCAACTCTCTAATCTTAACATGGAAATCACAAAAATTAACATAGGGCTTTTTCTTAGTAAGAGTTTTAGGATGGAGGTAACAATAACCCCGTTGGGTTGCCTCCATTTCTGTTCCGAAATTCTCAAACTGTCCAGCCTCAAGCAGCAAAATTAGAAGCAATGAGTGGAAGATGACAACAGGCAGATTAGGCTCCATTTAAGATTCTAATATTTAGAACCCTTCAAAATGTAATGTGTTGCCTCAGGAAGTCAAAAGTTCCCTTTCAAGACAGCTCTTCAAGCAACTGCTTGTTGCCAACCTAACAGGTAAATTATCAAGGGGATTCTTTTTCATGTATGGAAAGGATTTGGCTTCTGAGGTCTCTTCCAGCTTACAAATTCTATGATTCCAATCAATCTCATTCTTTCTTGACTACACACCTGATCATTACCCTGATCCCACAGTAGAATCTAATTTATGGCAGTTTTAATCCACCTGTCCCTCTCCCCTGAAAACTTTCCTACAAATTTCTTCTCAAGTGATTTTTTTCATCCTCCCAGAGAGACTCCTCACTCTCCCCTAATCCCACTCTCTTTAGACACAGGCTGTAGTAACACTGTACATCTGATTAACTCCTTACCAACTCCTCATCTCACTTGGATGAGACTTGAAAATGCTACCACTACAGGGAACAGGATCGTTATTATGCCCAAATGCTAAACTGTTCGCTCAGCAGAGATTGAATGAGGTTTTTCTAGTCTCAGAAGCTATCAATAATTCAGCCACTGTAGAAACATATACCAGCAAACCCCAAAAGATAGAGATGAATCTTTTTTTTAATTCTGAAGTTGATTTTTAATACTTCTCAATAATTAAAATCTTGACTTGGAATATGGCGAGCTAAGGAAGGAAAGAGACAACATCCTGACTTTCTAATTTTCCTCTCATGCTTTCATAATATCTATTTAAAGATCCAAACATTCTAGAGAGCAATTTGGAACTGTGCCCAAAGGGCTATCAAACTGTGCATGCCCTTTGGTCCAGCAATTTCATCACTGGGTCTGTATCTGAAAGAGATCATAAAAGAGGGAAATGTTTGTAGCAGCCCTTTTTGTAGCGGCAAGAGTGGATACCTATCAATTGAGGAATGGATGAATAAGTTATGATATACGAATGTAACTTAATATTATTGTTCTATAAGAAATGATGAGCAGACTGATTTCAGAAAAGTTTAGAAGGACTTGCATGAACTGATGCTGAGTAAAGTGAGCAGAACTAAGAGAACATTGTACACAGTAACAAGATTATTTGATGATCAACTGTGATGGACTTGGCTCTTCTTAACAATGCACTGATTCAAGACAATTCCAATAGAATTAGAATAGAAAATGTCATCTGCATCCAAAGAGAGAACTATGCAGACTGAATATGGGTCAAAGCAAAGTATTTTCACTTTTTTATTTGTTTTTTTCTTTCTTGTGGGTTTTTTTTTTTTTACCTTTTGGTCTGATTTTTCTTACACAACATGACAAATATGGAAATACATGTAAAGGAATTGCACAGTTAGCCTATTACCAGATTACCTGCTGTCTTGGGGAGGGGGGAGGCAAAGGTTAGAGGCAGAAAATTTTGGAACACAAAGTTCTTCTAAAATGAATGTTGAAAACTATCTTTACATGTATTTGGAAAGATAAAATATTATTGAAAAGTTTTTTAAATTAACATCGACTTAAGAAACCTGAATATTAGAAATCTAGAATTGTTTAACAGAAAATTTTTGTAAACAATTTCTTTTCTTAAATTTGATAAAGCAAAGGCAGACTAGCTACACTGAATTCAATTCATATTAAAGGGTTAGTTTCCAAATTGTCTTGTACAAATAACAATAATAGACTGTTTCCAACACTGATCCAGTTTCCTGACAAGACCAATGGAAGGCCCGAGGATCTAGAATGTGTACATGAAGACTTCAGATGTCTGGAACATAACAGATAGCATTTTTTCTAAATAAAGCTGGCTATGATTTTAGCAAAGTTGAGCACATCATTGGAATTAATTCTTCTAAAGCTTTATCCACAGAAAGTCAGAACTGGGAAGACTGTGTCCCTGTGGGATATTTCTGATAACTGAACCAAAGAAGAAAATGCTTCAACAATTCCATAATCATAATACTGAATGCTAATCCATGGAGTAATTCTAGGGGAAATTTCATTTAGTTTTAACCAAGGAGACAGTATTGTTGATGATTTAATTGCTTGAGATGGATACGTCTATTGGGTTTCCCAACCATTGGCACAGTTTTCCCCTTAGAGTAGGGTAATGCTTCATAATGTGTATTCTCAGGGATAGAATGTCCATTGAATTTAGGAAGGTTATTCTCTTTCTCTCTCTGTCTCTCTGTCTGTCTCTGTCACTGTCTCTCTCTCTCTCTCTCTCTCTCTCTCTCTCTCTCTCTGTCTCTCCTTCTCTGTCTTTCTCTCTCCGTCTGTGTGTGTGTGTGTATATGTATGTCTCTTTGTGTCTCTCTGTGTCTCTGTTTCTCTCTGTCTCTCTATCTCTCTCTATCTGTCTGTCTTTCTGTCTGTCTGTTTCTCTGTCTCTCGCTCGCTCTGTGTGTATGTGTCTCTTTGTGTCTCTGTTTCTCTCTGTCTCTCTCTCTGTGTCTCTTTCTCTCTTTCTCTATGTCTCTCTGTCTCTCTGTATCTCTCTCTCTCTGTTTCTGTCTCTCTCTCTCTCTCTGTCTCTCTCTCTCTGTTTTTCTCTCTCTCTGTCTGTCTCTCTCTCTCTGTGTGTCTTTCTCTCTCTCTCTCTCTCTCTCTCCCTCTGTCTTTTTCTCTCTATCTGTCTCTCTCTCATTATACACATACATACACACACATTTCTGAGAAGAATACATATACACAGTATTGTAGAGATACAACCACAGCTACCTTGGCTATTATTCCCAAAAGGTGAGCAATCAACACAGCACACAGATATACATATGCACACACGTGCACACACACACGTGTACACACACATATATGAAACATAGCCACAGCTTCCTTGTCACCAAAACCACACTGACTTGCTATACCCTCAAGGTGTATCAGACATACATAAGCAAAGTTTGTTCTCACTACTTGCCTTAAATGCCCTGGCTACAGCCGCTCTGAGCAAATGTGAGAGTGCCCTCAACTAGTCTCATCCCAAGGGTCCTCATTCAACAACACAGAAATATCTTGAGGTTAGTCTCTAACTCGTGTATCACATGGTCCTCCTTATACTCTCTCTCCATCTCTGTATCTCATTGCATTTCTTTTGTCCCTCCACTATGCTGACAGTCTCTCTTTAGGGTCCCATATAACCCTGAAATTCTGTAATTTTCTAATTTTGGTTTAAAGAGATCATTTTCCCTTGAAACTTTGCTGGTCCTGAATTTTATTTTCTCTGAGTTTGACAACAAGAGATAATCAAAGGATTTAAAATGAAAAGGGAACATAGATTCAGAGAAAGAAGGATTTTTAGAAATAATCTACTCTGATCCCTTTGTTTTTACAGAAACTAAACTGAAACCAAAAGAAGTGACTACTATGAAATCACATAAGTACTAAAGAGCAGAGCCTAGGCTTGAACCTACCTCTTTGACCCCAGATTCAGTGTTCCTTCAATCACACCTTGCTGGCTACATTGGATTCTGCAGTATTCAGAGCACCGTCCCCACCTAAACTGGTTGTGCCTTCCCTATGGCAATTAGGTTCAATTATAGCCTCACGCATGATAGACAGTAATATTCTCATGTAGAAATGATTTAATCTTAGTATAAATAGAGGCAGCTAGGTAGTACAGAGGATCAAGCATTTGTTCTGAAATCAGGAAAACCCAAGTTCAAATCTAGCTCCAGAAACATCATAGATGTGGGATCCTGGGCAAGCCTCTCTGTTATAATTTCCTTTTCTGTAAACCATGGATAGTAATTGCAAGGTTATTACCTTTCAGGGTTGTTATAAGGATAAAATGAGGTAATATTTGAAAAACATTTTATAAACTTCAAAGAGCTATATAATTGCCAGCTATTATTGTTAATCCTAATCTATTCATGTTTTAAAATTTACATCATAATACTACTGATAAAATCAAGGGATAGAGTAGAACAATTTGAAGGTAAATGAATTGCTAATCTACAATGCTACAGAACAGGATTTTGACCCAGTCCACACCTTGTTACAATCCATATTTAAATAACTGAGAGAATCATTTGATAAATTGGATGTATGTCCTTTAGCCACAGCAAATGGGAAAACAAGCATCTGCCTCTATGCTGATTACACAGCTTTATTATCTCTAATTAGGACCAGATTTAAGAAGCAGCTGAGTCTATTGGCTAATTGTTGTTAGGAGGAGTAACTTAGCACCAACTAAAACAAAATGAAAATTATTCTATTTGACAGACATCCTCCAACATTTAAAAGGATGATACTTGATAATCCATCTGACAAGTCAGTTTATTTAACTACAAAAGAAGGCATTAACAGCAAACTCATCCTGGCAGACCAGTGAATATATAGTTCTACTCAGATGGCTTTTTGGGGCTAATCCAAAGTCTTTTTATAGTTCAGATAACTAACACCTGCCCTTCAAAATGAGTTTCATGTTCTATAGGATACAGAACCATAGGAGATCAATCAAGAATTTGTCCAAGTACTAGAAAAGAATTCCCCTTTCAAAGAAAATACAGGCCTTACTCTCTGAATGCCCCTCCATGGAGAAGCGGGTCGGGCACACAATCTGGTTAAGAATATAAAACTCCTCAACTTTTGCAAAGAAATGTCACCTCTGGGTTCTCTATATTTGTTTATAAAGCCTGTGAAACCTGGATAGTATATTGTTGCAATGCCAAGAAACTTAATGGTTTCCATCTGAATTGTCTTAGGAAGATTCTGAAGATCACCTGGCAGGATAAAATACCAAACACCAAGGTCTTTTCTCAAACTAAACTGTCAAGCAATCAGACTCCACTGCAGAGAGCATACCTCCCTCTGACTGACAATATTGTTTGAATTTCAAATGTACGCTTGCTAAAAAGACTATTTTATGGAGAACCACAGGGTAAGAGCTGACACAGTGGTCAGGAAAAGCAATACAAGGACACTTTCAAGTTCTCTTAAGAACTTTAGAATTGATTGCATAACATGGGTGATACTGGCACAGGACCACCCAGCATGATGTGACCTTGTCAGAGAAGACTCTGTGCTCTGTGAAGAAAGCAGAATTGAATTATCCTAAAGGAAACTCGAGATGTGCAAAGTTAGAGAAACTCCTCAAATATTCATAGGAACTATTTGTGAACAACCTGTGGTAAAGCTTTCTGAGCTCATATTGGTATGATCAGCCACAGTCAGACACACTGTGATTCAACTCTAATATATGTCATTTTGGTCTTCCTTGAGACCCAAGGACAACAATCAGTAAGTTCTTACCCTGGGATCTGCAAATCCTCAAGGGTTTCATAAATATATTTCAAGAGGGCCTGTGAAAGTAAATGGTGGGGAATATTACATTATTATTTTCACTAAAATCTCATTAAAATTTAGCATTTCTTTCAACCAAGAATGCAGTCAACAATCATTTTGAGAAGGGTCCACAGGCCATATCAGGCTGTCAAAAGTATCCATGACCAAAAAAAAAAAAAATTGTGTGTTTTAAAACATATAGATCACGCTTTAATCAACAATATACAAAATTAACATGTCAAAACTTATCAGAAAAATCCACCTTGGATTTCTTGTGTAATCAAGCTTCCCACCAAGCCTGGAGCAGTTTTGAGGAAAGATACCATCATAGTAGGCAGGAGTTATGACTCCTGATTGGCTGGGCCAATTTCAAGCATATCCTTGCATAAGGGACTTATTTCAGTTGGTTTCAGACATTTCCAAAACACCACAAGATCTGAAGATCTCCTGAGAGTCAGTCAAGAAGACAAAATTTTGAATGACAAAATCCCATCTTTTCTCCATAATCCTACAACTCAAAACTGCAGACATGTATGGGAGCTAGACCCATCATTTCTTTAACATTCAGGATTTGTAATTCTAGAGACTGCTGAGGAAGAACTTCCCCCTCCCCCCCAGGTAGATAATCTCTCTCCTGGTTTAAATTGACACCTTAATTCCATTTACTTTTTGGAACTTCTCTAGTATATTCAAACTCAAAACTCAGATTTCATTTGCATTTTGCTTGGATAAATGGATTTTATTGTTATTTACCATTTGTGATTTTTTTTTTCTGTGTGTAAATAGCATTTGGTGTGGAGAGTTTGATAAAGTTAGGCAATCTCTCATAAAAACAGTGGGGAAAGCACTTTCCTTCTGAACCTACTGTACCCCCAGAACAGAGATATTTGAGGAGTAGTATATAGACAAGTTTCTATTCTACTTTCCCTCTTAGAGACTAAAGGAGATATCACCCACCTAGTATGCTGGGGATGCAGGTGTGGCATTTCTCCTGAGTACAAAGGTTATCCATATCTTAGATCATACAGGAGCTATATCTATAATTTAGACAACCTATACACTTATATCTTACAAGTACAAACCAACACTTCAGGCAGCAAAGTCCATTGGAGGAGCAGTATGACACAGTAAAGAACCACTACAATGCTATTTACTGATAGTCCTGGACTTGGAGTCAAAGGATCTGGTTTCTAATCCCAGTTCTTCCATAAATTTCCTATGTGACCAAGTCACTTATCTTTGACTCTTAGTTTCTTCTAATAATACTAAGATTCTGTAATTCTATAATTTTTGAAATTCATTATTAATTGCATATATGTTTTATATTATATATGATATATTATATAATAGTATATATATTAATAATTAATAAAATATTATTATTTTGAAACTGCTGAATTAAGGAATATAACTCCTTCTTTAAGTACCAGGAAAAAGACCAACACATTTGCCTATAACATTGAGGTGACCCTGGGTTGCCAAAAGTTAGTTACCGCTAGACTATGTGGTCTACATGCCCAACCAAGCTGGGAAGAATTTAAGAACACAGTTAGCAAGGTTATACATAGCTGTTACACAAGGACTAGTCTAGCTAAATTTAGAGACACTCATCTCCAGAAGGTTAATCACTAGATAATGAATTTTGAGGGTCACAGGACAATCCCTGAACCAAAAATAAACACTATTTACAAAATCAAGAAGGGATTATGATCTGCATCACTGGATGAATTACCGAGTACTTGAAGTAATAAAGCATAAACATACTTGTTTCCATTTGTTGTGCAATGAGAATTATCCAATCTAACATGTTTCTTTTTTTAATCCTTTGGCTTCCAGGAAACAAATGGCTATATTATGTGCTCAGCTGCAGTAATCAATTCATCTCATGTTTCTAGTTATATTTAATTCTCTGGGTTTTTTTATTAATTTTGTTCAGTTTTTATTTATAGTTATCCTATTTTGTGTTATGTTTGATTTTATTGATGGATGGACATAAGAAGGATTTGAAATTTCAATCCAGTAGGAGAGCTCCCTCCATTTTTGCAGATCAAAATTAATCTGCAAATTATTAGGTAATTCCTATGAAGTAACCTGAGACTTAACAAAAGTCTCTCAGTAAATGTTATAAAGTAGAATGTGCACTCTGGCCTTCCTGACCCCAAAGCCATAATTCTATCTACCATTCCATATCACTTCTTAATTTTATAAGGTCCTCAAATTCATTTGGAGGAGTAGTTGAAATATAAATCTTAAATAAACAAAAGAGGTAGTTCTGATTTCAGTACTATAAAATTACTTCAAATCCTTGTAGGTATGTAATTTCTAAGAAAGAAGCAAACAGTTTTACACCTAAGCCTGGTACAGATAGGTTTAATGCCATTAAAAGGTAACCTCTTTTCTAAAGCCCATTGGTGTGGGACACTTTTCTTATTAGCAGAGATGAATGTTCCAGTCCTCCCAAGGACGAAGTGATCAAAATTAGCTTGAATCTGATCATACCTCCTAGACAAATAATCTTAAGGAAATAAATGGTAGTCCACTTCTCTGAGGAACACAGAGTGGTGGCCTCCAATTCTTACCTCCTGCTTTCCCTCCTTGCAGGAATAAAAGTTTTCCTTAGAGAAAGGTGGAAGGAAAAGAGTCTGGAGATGTCTCTTCTGCCTCCTTTCAAGGTCCACACAAGGACATTGTCCCCACCACACCTGATCTCCTTCCTCACATATGGAGCTCTCTCTTTCCTTACATATATAAAACAAAAGTTTACCTGGTCCAGTTCTTCCCCTGTTTTCCGTAGATTCTGTAAGTGGTAAATGTTCAGGATTTTACCATCATCCTGGCAACACAGATCCACTACAACACAGTCCTGGTCCTCAAAGGCATTGATTTGATGAAAAGTTATAAAAGGTTTACTATAAAATACCCCTGGAAGGTGCTGCAGAGAAAGAAAACAAAAAGTGAGTGTTTTTTTCCTTCTCTCACACAAGGATTCATGTACCTTAAATATGGGGAAATCAAAAGTTAGGTTTCTGTTGATATGATTGTATGGCTGATCTGGCAAAGTAGCACATCCTGACGTTGGTCCTGGATTCTTGGACTGCACACTCACTATGCTGTGTATCACATCTTCACTAAAGACATGGAAGAAATAGGGTTAGAAAACCACCACCGAAAGTTTGAAGTTTCTATTCAGAAAAGTAGCATTGTTGGGTCAGTGTAGCCAACAGAAATTTACCCAGATTCTACAAGCAATAGCTCAGGACTGTATATTCAATATCTTTATCAATGACCCAGACAATCAGAGAATATCTTCAACATATAGATAGAAAATAGCAATTTAGGATATTATAAACCCATGAGAAGCAGAGTCAGAAAAACAGTAGTCCTTGGCAAATTGTAAAAATATGCTACCAGTGATGTCAGAAAGATATGAATTAAAAAGATACAGTAAATTTTGTGGTTTACCATTCCACCACTCCCTAGTTGATAAAATTGGAGAAAACAAGGAACAAAAAAAAACAGGCAATAAGATATTTAGAGTTGCAAAGATGTATTATCACCCACTTATCCCTTTTTAAAGTGTGATATTCTATCTGATAAAATTAGAAGGAAAGCTAGCCATTGGACAGGTAAAAGACTATCCATTAAAAGAGAGTAGAACATTCCAGATAGTTTCAGGCACAGGTGGGACACATACAACAGGGAACAAAAAGATCCATACTCACTATGGAGACACAGACATAGAGAGGAGTAGTACTTTGGTAAGAAAGCAGCTTCAAAGAAACA
The DNA here is from genome assembly GCF_902635505.1 of Sarcophilus harrisii. NCBI lineage: Eukaryota > Metazoa > Chordata > Mammalia > Dasyuromorphia > Dasyuridae > Sarcophilus > Sarcophilus harrisii. The sequence goes on along the minus strand of NC_045428.1, from coordinate 488,333,588 downwards.
AAACCTCTAGCAGCAAAGAAGAGAATTGTCTATGGATTAAAGTAAGAATTACACCTAGCAGTTGAGAATTAAACTTTGAAGAGCATACTCAGAAACCTTTTTATTGTAGACTCACCCAACAGAGATGCTGAACCAAGAAATAGCATGAGGATACCACAAGAAGAATGAAGGTATCAGAGCTCTAGAGGACCAGAGATATATGTTGCTTTAGTCATTTGTTTCCTAAATATGTAGTGAATTCTAGGCTGTGTTCACGTTTCCCATTGACATTTTCTGTATTGTTGGGAAACTATGTTTCAAGTTCATAAAGATAAGGGAGTGGGAAAGGGAAATATTTTGTAATCACTGTTCATATTATGCCATCTTAGCATATGCCTTTGCTTAAAACTAATTGTCTATTAGTTGACTTTTTTTTAACTTATTTATTTATTTTGCTGAGGCTATTGGGATTAAGTGACTTGCCGAGGATCACACAGCTAGGAAGTATTAACTGTCTGAGACCAGATTTTAACTCAGGGCTGGTGCGCTATCCATTCAGCCATCTAGCTTCCCTACTTATTTAATTTTTAAATAGTATATTATTTTCCCAATTATATGTAAAGATAGTTTTCATCATTCATTTTTTTAAGATTTTGAATTCCAATTTTTTTTCTCCCTTCCTTACCTCTCCCTTTCCCACACTAGCAAACAATTGTATATAGGTTATACATGTACATTTATTTTTAACATATTTCCATGTGAGTCATAGTCACAAGGGAAAAAAAAGGCAAAATAGTATGCTTCTATCTACATTCAGTCTCCATAATTCTTTCTCTAGATGAGGATGGCATTTCCTGATAAAATTTATTAGAATTGCTTGGATCACTGAATTACTCAGAAGAGTTATGTTTATCATAGTTGATCATTACACAACCTTGTTGTTGCTATGGGCAATGTTTTCCTGTTTCTGCTCACTTCACTCAGCATCAGTTCATGTAAGTCTTTCCAGGCTTCTTGGAAATCAGCCTGTTCATCATGTCTTATAGAATAACAATATTCTATTACATCCTTATACCATAACTTATTCAGTCATTCCCCACCCACTTATTTTCTAATTCTTTGCAACTACAAAAAGAGCTGCTATAAATATTTTTGCACATGTGGGTCCTATTCCCTCTTTTATGATTTCTTTGGGATAGAGACCCAACAGTGGTACTGCCGGATCAAAGTGTATACACAGTTTTATAGCCTTTGGGGTATAGTTCCAAGTTATAGTAGCTGTCTATTAAAGGTAAACTCCCTGATAAAAAATGAAGTGTAATTTTAAGAATAAAGAACTACAGACTATACTTTTGAATTCCGGAGATAGTAATCAGTCCCTTGACAATACAATCTTCATGCCCATCGATGTTAAGTTATAAAGGATGCCAGAAGGGATGCTTTACTAAATCAAATTCAAGGTAGTCTATTTAGAAAGAAACACAAATCACATGAAGAACAAATTTTAAAACTCCAATTAAACACCAAATTAGAAATTCTGAAAATCAACTAAGAAAGCTAGGGGGGAAAAAAAGCAAATCACAAACATATAAGCAAATGAAGAAAGTAGAGGAGCATTTTTCTAGAATTTAAAGACAAAATACTTTATATACATTATCTCATCTGATCCTTATGTTTACTTTAGTGGCCCTATTTCTTACTGATCTTTGTTCTAAGTTGTAATGCTATTTATATTTTATTGTATTTTATTATCTGGTTCATGCTGCTGGCTGTATATTTGACATCTCTTTCTAGAGCCCTGAGTGTCTTGCCTAGTGTCACATAGCCAGTATGTATCAGAAGCATGATCTGAACTTCTTCCCATCTCCAGTGTTAATGTTCATGGAAAATAATCTCTTAGAAGCAGGTTTTAGTTTGAGGTATCAGGTTGGCTTTTTGATGCTAGGTTAAGTGCAGATGGAACTGCCCCACTGAAGCTACATTAACTACTATAAGTTACTGGTTTGTCAGTCATTTGGAGGTACCTGGGGCCACATTACCTTTATCCTGATAACCAGCTCCAACCGTACAAAATCTCTGCTCTAGAAACCTCTGGGTCTGTATACAGTGCAGGTCTGTGCTTAGAAATAAACCCAATTCCTATTCTTCAAAGGGTTCCAAGAAACCTATCATTTTTAGTGGTCTGGGACATTTTCTGTCCCAGAAACCTAGAATATAGACCTGTTCATCAGTCAGTTTTGTGAAACAGGAGGATGAAACCCCAGACTTTGTAAGCATTGTTGTGATCCTACCAGGGAGTTAGGAGAATGTATAATTAAACAGTGTGTGATAACTGGAAGAAGTTATGAGACTATTATACATGCAATACCTAAATCAGCAATAACTGCTATGTGGAAGAGGCACTGCTAGGAAAATGTTCACAGATGTCCTTTTAATTGATTCAGCTGGTTAATATAATCATTTCCTAAAGTGATTCTCATATACAGAACCTGTTGTATTAAGTGCTAATAGCTAGTCCAGACCAGAGAGATATAATATTCATGGTTTCAAAAGAGATAAAATTGCAATTTCTAGGAGAGAGTGAGAAATGGTCCCAGTGGTTCAGTGGATATCTGATAAACATTTATTAAGCACCTACTATATGTCAGGAAGTGGGCTGAGTGCTTTACAAATATCACCTCATTTGATCTTCACAACCTCTCTGACAGGTAGGGGCTATTAAAACCCCCATTTCATAGGTGAGGAAACTGAGGCAGCTGGAGATTAAGAGACTTTCTATGACCACATAGCTAATAAAGGGTTGGGACTGGTTTTGAACTCATGTCTTTCTTTGTTCATTCCAGATCCATAGCTTTGTCTATTGTGCTACTTAGTTTTCTCTAATACCCTATGATATCATCAGTGTGGGTATTTCTTCCAAAACATTAGAACTCCTTCATTGTATCCTGTGTGACTCTAGAGAACCCAGGAAGACCTGGGCACAAACGCTGCCTCAAACACTAATGATCTAAATGACCTTGGAAAGCAAATCATTTAACCTCTTTGGGTTTCAGTTTTTAAATCTTTTAGATTTTCCAACCCTATACCTATGATCCATGAATACAGTTCCATATTCTAGGTTTCTGTCCCAGAGGACCACATAAAAATGATAAGGGTTTCTTAGAACCCTTGGAAGAATAGGAATTGGATTTATTTCTAAGCACAGACCTGTATTTGTATTTGTATTGCAAATTTGTATATATTTGCAATTGACCAAGAATCTGGGTCAAATGTACCCAGAGAGTACTAGAGTAGAGATACATAGATACAATCTATGACTGCAGAAATTCATCTCTGAACAATTTTTCCAAAACAATATTTATTAAGCTCCTACAGTATGCAAAGTACACTGACATATACACTCAAAATACCTACTTGTCCTGTATGCTTATCCACCACATGAAACCGTGTATTATATTGGGGTTCCCAGCTGATCCCATCTGAAATGGCCTTTCCTCGAATTTTGGAAGTGATGATTTTCCACAGGTTCATCTTTAGGGGCTGCTCAATGAAAATGACATAGTTTTTTGTCATCCCTGAAAGATTCAGAAGAACAATATTGCTTATTGATTTTTCACTCAATGAGTGTTGAATAAATAAATACCCACTGTATGCCCGGTACTGTACTAGGAATGAAGAGATTCAAAGGTAAAAATGAAACAGTTCCTCACTTCAGGGAGCTTATATTCTGTTGGAGGACCTTAAGAGTTTAGCTAAGCAGAAAAAATAAACTCTGAGTTATAGAGAACAGCTTGGATAATACAAAACCATGTCTGGGCAAATCATCAACCACAATTAGTAGTAATTCTTTGCTTGCTCTCCGTCAGCTCTGCTGTGCATAGCACTTCCCATCCCTACAAGACAAAGGGAAATATCAGGAAATACTGAGGAGAAGCTTCTGTTGGCTCAACTTTTGATTCAGACATACTAGATGTAAAAAATCAGGTGTCATATACAGTGTAGCATGTGATTTGGGAATCTTATGCCGAACCAGAACAAAAAGAAATAGCTTTACTATAAGATACTATATATATGCATAGGAATTCCCAGGAAAAAAAAACATCTTTACTCTTCAGACCTCTTCTTTCTCACAGTGGGTCAGCAATTTAGGAGTATTTTGGCCAATATGCTTTAAAATATAGGAAAAGAAACCATTTCTGTAGCAAAACTGAAGAAATCTAGAGATGTCTTTTTAATTGATCCAGCTGGCTAATACTCATTTACCAAAGTGATTCTAATAATGCAGAACCTGCTATGTTAAGTGCAAATAGCTAGCCTAGGCCATGAAGGTAAATAATATCCATAATTTCAAAGGAGATAAGATTGATGATTCCTAGGGGAGATGAGAATGGTCCCAGTGGTTCAATAGTTTTCTGATAAGCATTTATAAAGCACCTACTATATACCAGGTGTTTCCTAAAGATTAAAATAACTCCTTCCTAAAGTTTTCAAATTAGTAAGCTAAAATTAAAAAATTAAATAAATATATACTAAGACAATGTGACATTCCTCTCCAGGCTGCCTTCTAGACTCTCTCTAACATACCCCAGAAACATTTTCCTCCTGGAAGCTTATTCTAGCCCTGGAATTCATACATGGGAAGTATCTTCAGTCCATGCAGCCCCTTCTTCCAAATGAATGAATTCTTCCAGAACTTCTATTTAAGGAGAGCACCCAGGCTAGCCATGCTTCATTCCTCTCCAGACTGAACTTCAGATTTTCTCTTACCCCCACTTTCTTCCCTCACCACATTCTGTCTTCCTCTTCCCCTATTTTTTCTACTTTCTTGTCTTCTATCTTCTTCCATTAGAATATACTCTCCTTGAGAACAAGAATGATCTTGCTGCTTGTATTTGTATTCTCATCACTCAGCATAGTTCCTAGCACATAGTAAGTGCTTAAGAAATGTTTGTTAACTGGCAGATCCATTACTAAGCAGTTATATGCATGGTGTTGTCCCCCATAATAGTAATAATTTGAACTGTCTCACTCATCTATACCACTCTTCTTTATAAATAGAGCATAAAGTGCAAAGGGCTACAATGAGAAGGACTGTCTGAAATACTAATGATAAAATAGAACTTAGGAACTTAGCCCTCTGCTCCAATCACTATGCTAACCAAGCAGCCCATGTGTATAATGATAAATGAGGACCAGTAAGGTCCATTAACTTTTACTGATCTATTTTTCTTTGGACTCACCAAAGCTGTGATAATAGGAAGGTTTCATCTTTTGGTCAAAAGGAATGGAACATATCACTCGAGCTCCATGGAGTGTCTCGTCAAGGTCCACTTTCTGAGGAGGAACCTGGATAACATTATAGAAGGAACCTGGAAAATGAGAAAGGCCATCTAAAGAGCAATGTTCATGTCAGACTAAAAGCTTCAATACTCCTTTGGATCCTGAGCAAATAGTTAGAGTGGTAATGCAAAAATTGAAACATTCCTGCTTCATGAAGGGAATATTTCATACAGTAGGTTTGAAAGTGAAAGATAACATATATTCATAAGAATACCAACCAGCCTGATAACTAAAACTCAAAATTCTTTTATAATGCTGTATAATAAACATAAGCACTAAATTTATATTCTAAAATTGTCTCCTTGGCATTAGAGCATTGAAAGCAGATTGAAAGAGAAATGCATTAATCCATTGGAACATTTTTCATCTCTCTTCCTAGATAGCAACAGCCGACTGAACATGAAAGTTAGAGTTGGATATTCAATTCAATATATACCCATTCAACAGGAATTTACCAAGCATACACTATGGCATATAGTCAGTCAACGTGCATTTCTTTAGCACTAAATATGTGCCAGGTACTGTGCTAAATTCTGGGGGCACAAAGAAAGGCAAGAACAAAAACAAAAACAAAAGTAATCTCTGCTCTCAAAGAGTTTACAGTCTAATAGGAGAAATAGCATGGAAATGATGATGTTCCAACAAGTTATACACAGGATAAACTAGAAGTGATGAACAGAGGGAAAATACTAGTATTAAGAAGGATAAGATGTTTTTACATGTAACTGGGGGGGGTAATAAAACATATCTATGAAAAAATTTAAGCAAAAAAAGAAAAAAGAAAAAGCTCAGGAAAGCCTTCTTAAAGAACATGGAATTTTAACTGAGGCTTGAGGAAGCAAGGGAGGCCAAGAGACAGAGATAAGAAATGACAGAATACCCAACATGGAAGACAAGCCAGTGAATATGCATGGAATCACTTGGTGGAATGTTTCAATCTTTAAATTCAATTTTATTTTATTTTCTGTTCCAAATTATCTTTCTTCCCCTATCTCTCTCCAGCAATTGAGGAAGCAAGAAATATAAAACCTATTATAAATATGAAGTCATGCAAAACAAATTTCCACATTAGCCATGTTCTGGGGGAAGGGGGGGAAAGAAAATAAAAGAAATAAAGAGGAAAAAAATGAAGCTTCAATCTACTCTCTGAATTAATTTCTATTAGGAAGTGTATTATCATTTTCATCATGAGTCCTTTGGAATTAGAGTTAGTCATTGTGTAGAACAGAGTTAGTATTATTATGCAACTTTAATATTGCTGTTATTGTGTAAAATGTTCTGATAATCAAGTGTCTAATTTGAGAACAGTAAGGAAGCCAGTGTTATTGGAACTCAAATATGGGAAGGAAGCAGAGAAAGAGGAATAAGGGAAGGAAACAGAACATCAAAATACTGGAAAGGGAGAAGGGATCCATGTTTATTTATTTGATGAGGCAATTGAGGTTAAGTCACTTCCCTAAGGTCACACAGTTAGTAAAAGTTAAGTGCCTGAGCTCAGATTTGAACTCAGGTCTTGTATTCTCTCCGCTGTGCCATCTAGCTGTCCCTGGGAGCTGTTGTCAAGGATTTAGAGTGACAGGAGATTTTATCTTTGTTCTTAGAGGTTTATTGAATCATTGAATGGGAGCAGCCTCAGTCAAATTGAGACTTATTGAAGACCTTAACTTAAAAAGGTCAAAGTCTCCCACTGCATCCAGGACCATCTCCAGTCATTGTGATCTATCTCTTGCCACTGGACCAGACGGCTCTGAAGGGGAAAGTGAGGGAGGTAACTTTGCACACTCTCCTACTCTTAAATCCAATTCATTTATGTATCACAGTATCACCTCCCTGATGTCATGGTCCTCTTGGAGAACCAAGGACAAACAACAACTGAATAAAGAAGTGACATAGTCATTCCTACTCTTCAGGAAAAATCACAAATTGTCAGCTAAGTGGAGGATAGATTGAAGTGAGGAAAGATTTGAATTAGGGGGACAATATAGCAAGTTATTTGAGTAGTCCAAGAGAGAGACCAGAGTGATGGCAGCAGCAGAGAAGAGAAGGGTGAATTTACAGGAGTTGTTCCAATGCAAAAATTCAAAGGACTTGGCAACAGCCTAGATGAGAGGGAAGAGTGAGCTTAAGAGAGAATGAGAAGTCAAATTTCATTCTGAGATTGCAAATCTTGGAGACTGGGAAAGCTGTAGCTCTTTCAATAGTCATGGAAAGATTAGGGAAAAGGGAGAATTTGGGAGGAAAGATGAGTTCAGTAGTTCAGTTTGGGATAAGCTTGAGCTTAAGATGTTTATGAAACATCCAATCTGAACTGTCCAATAGGTGACGTTTAAGAAGAAAACAAATGATGTGCTAGGCAATGACAGTACAAGGACAAAAACTGAATAATCCCTGAAGAAAGACACAGAATAATATGTGTAGCAAACAATAAATAATCAATATAGCTGAAATATGGATTTCAAAAAAGAGAGGAATATAAAATGCACCTGAAAAAAAAATAGATTGAAACCAGATTGTAAAAAAGGCAGAAAGAGAAATTTGTGATTTATCCTGAAAGCAATAGGGAGTCACAAAAACTACTTCAGCAGATGACTGACATGGTAAGACTACATTTTAGGAATATCACATTGCAGATTGTGTATGGGATGAATTAGAGGATTCTGAAGGCAAGTAAGCTCATTAGGAATCTATTAAAATAGTCTACACAAGAAAGGAAGAATACCTGAGATTGAGTGGAGAGAGAGCGATGTGGAAGTAAGGAAAGAGCTTGACAACTGACTGGTTATGGAGGGGAAGGTATGAAAGCAGAGAGCTGAAGATAACTCCTGGGTTGTGAATCTGAGGTACTGAAAAAAACGACAGTGTCCTTGAAAGAAAAAGGGAAGTAAGGAAGAAGGGTAGGTCTGGAAAAAAAACAACAACAAAAAAAACTATGAGCTCCACTTTGGGAATGTTGAGTTTGAGATATCTATTCAATTCAAAATGACCATGTGTAATTGATGAGGCAGGTTTGGAAGCTGAAAGATAGAAATCAGGATAAATACATAGATCGTCCACTGAGAGTTGATAATTTAACATTTGAGAATTGAAAATTAAATAAATTGAGGAGAGGTCAGATTATCAAAGGGAAAACCAATCAAGAACTGTGTCATAAAAACCCAGAGAGAAGCTAGTGTCCAAAAGAAGGTGGTCAACATTATCAAATACTGGAAAAAGATTAAAAAGGATGATGAGTAAAAATCCATTGAATAATAATTGATATTTACATAGAACTGTCAGTCTATTTATTAAGTGCTTACTGTAATTTTATTAAGTGCTTTTATTTATTAAGCATTTATTAAGTGCTTACTGTAAGCCAAGGATTTATGCTAAGGATGTAAAGAAAGACAAGGAGAAAACAGAGAGCAATATTTGTCTGAGTAAAACACTACTTCCAGAAACCATAAATAACAAAAAGTCCTTTTCTTTAGGGGTTTATATGAGGATAATATCAGAGAATGTAAGTATAGCTGGGTTTACAGACAGGAAAAGAGTTTAATATATCACTCAGATCTCACTTGAAACCCATTAAAGGATGTTACATAAAATAACAGCACAAACATTGAATCTTATATTTACTCACATGTATACATGCACACATCCACACATACAACTCACCCACACGCATAAACCAACAAGCCAATTCGCATTTATTGGTAGACAGAGAACATTCAAACATGAACACACACACATATATATAGATACACAGCCCTGACTTACAAAAACACAAAACATAGACCTCAAGGCTATGTCTCTCTCCTTGAGAAATGGGTTTATACTTTTATTTTTGTATCTCTAACAGCAGCCATAGTAAGAACTTAATAAATGCTTATTAAATTAAATGTCTACATACTGAAAGATATAAATGAATCCATTGGTAGGGATTGCTGTTGTCATTTTACAGTTGTGTCTGACTCTTTGTGATCTTGTGTGGAATAGAGAGATAAGATGAAGAACTTACAGGAATATGTGAATTCTTTTTCTGTATTTTATTTTCATTATTTCTGTGTTTCCCCTATGACCTGTATAATATGTGCAGGCCCATATTTACTTGAGCCTTGGCCAACTATAAACATATTTACTTAACCTGAGCTGATGACATTTATCAGTATTTGACATTTATCGATATTTAGTCTATTAGCTTGACCACTGTCTGCTTAATTACCTGAAGCCTGAAGGCCTGATTTTCTGTTTCCCAGAAATCAGGTGATTTCGGGGAAACAGAAACCTTCCATTCCAATTTCTCCAGATAACAACAACCAATTAGATGCCTCTCCCTCCCCTTCTCAATGCTCTCTTACTTGTGATGTAATCTCTTGTATAAAAGCTATGTATCTTTACTACTTCTGTAGCCCTCCTACCACGAGCTTTCTCTTTCCCTTATCTTGTGATAGAATGGGTCATCCTCCAGAGCTATAATAAAAGACCTTTTTGCTTTCTATGTTGCGTGATCTCTGAGTAGTCATTTTGGGTAAGGGTCTTCTATGTCCCACACAATCTCATTTGGGGTCTTCTTGGCAGATATACTGAATAAGTTTGCCATTTCCTGCCCCAGCTCATTTTACACATGAGTAACTGAGGCAGAGTTAAGTGACTTGCTTAGGGTCACACAACTATTAAGTGTCGAATCCAGATTTGAACTCACAAAGATGAGTTTTCCTGACTCTCAGTCTCAGCCCCCTAACTACTGCATTACTTAGCTGCCATTGGTGAGGGACACACTCAGAAATATATACAATGTGTCAAAAGTTTCAGTGCAGTTTGAAATTTTAATAGCTTAAAACTACATTGTCTTTTGATCCTCAAAACAACTCTGTGAGGTAGATGCTATTATCTTTCTGTTTTACAAGAAAGCTAAGGCTCAGAAAAATTAAGCAACAAGCCCAGGGATACATTGCTGTTAAATGTCAAACCATGTTCTTCTGACACCAAGTTCTGCATGTGGTAGAGTGCTTAGCTTTTTAGTTGTAATCTTTTCCATGGGGACTCTGGGGTGGGAGGGAGGAGATAAAACAGACAATAATGGTCCCCTTTCTCAAACATGTAGTAATTCACTAACAGAGACCAACTGGGAAAAGGAAGAGGGAATTTTGGGAAGTCAGTTATCCCAGGTAATTCCCAGGTAAAATTATTCCTACTTACCATGTGACCCAATGGAATTCCCCATATTGTAAGCAGTCCCATCAGGATCATAATGTGGATGTGCGGTTACTCCATTCACTGCAATAAATTTGCTCCAATCCACCTGCAAATTAAAGTCTATCAGAGATTTTGTTTTTCATGTTTCAGTAAAACATTTGCTAAAAAATGGTAAGAAGGTCTTTTAAAAAGCCTTTATATAGAGTCTCAAAAACAGCAGAAGTGTGCATATATGTGTATGTAGGCATACACATCTGTGCACAAACAAGGTATCCCTAAATTCTTTAAAATTATAAGATAAAGGAGTCTTGGCTCTCTGTACCGGAAGAGAGAGGGTCAAGATCCTGACACCAGTAAAATCTTAGCCCTGGACCAAAGGGGTTGATGAATATATAAATTTAAATCTCTCACTCTCACAAACAAATTTAAATCCCACTAGAATTTCCAAGAGAGGTCAAAATTATTTTGCCACTGAAAATGTGAAAGCTAAGGATAAAAATCCCATATACATTTAAGATTTCTCCAACAATGCAAAATTTAAATTTTAAAACCATAATTACAACTAGAGCACAAGCTTCTACTGAACCAAGATACCATATACAAGAAAGCATACATGGAGGTCCTATACTTCCTCTTCATGTGATGTAGACTGAATTGTCCAAGAGCATTGTTCCAGGGGAGAGTGTTCTGAAAATATTTAACAATCACCTCTTCGAGGTAAAAAAAAAAAAAAAAAATGCTGAATTTGCATTATTCTCATCTTCTCCATCACTTTCTTAAATCTAGAAAATCCACAAAATAATAAATCAAGTCCTAATGTGTAGCATTTATGGAGTCCTGAAGTATAAATGTGTGCATTGAAAATTTAACAATTATGAGTCTGTACAAGCTAGCTCTAGCAAACTCCCACTACCCCTACCCAGATCTCCTTGCTCCTAAGCTTCCCTGGAATCACAGCCTCAAGGACTACAGAAGAATCTGGTTGGGGGAAAGAGAGAACAGGGCTTGGGACAATAGCAGAAAAACTTTCTTTCTTCCACTCTTCTCCAATCACTGAGAAGTAGACCTTGAGTCCTCCTGACTTAATAATGACTTAACATCCTGGAGCACAATTACGCTCACCAGAGGAGAGAGGTCTAGACTGAAGTTCAATCAAAGTTTAAGGATTCAGCCTCTTATTCAGTTGTGAGCTGTTTCCAAAGCTATTTTTGAAAGAAGGAAATGATAGCCTTTCTTTTCTCCCTCATGACTGACACATCACCTTTTCTATTTTTTCCAGGGATTCAGGATCCATTTTATTCATGTAGTTAGTTTCAGTACTGACGTAGTAATCACCCTTGTACCTCACACAGTTGACACTGGTGTTGTCTGTCATGCCTGAAAATAAATCCAAGATCCACTTAATACAGATAACTTCCCCATCTCTTTATAGTGTTCCTAAATATAGAATTAAAGAGTTTAGAAAATCATCAAAACAGTTTCAGGCACCCACAAAAATCATCTTTGGAGTTTATAACCACATTAATCACTATAAAAAATAATTAAAATATTCCCTAATACCAAACACCTGAAAATTCTAAATATAGAATTTTCCTTACTAAAGGACTCAAACTTTGACATGAAGCGTCCCAAAACACTCTTGCATGGATCAGGTAGGGCCAGCGTCCCAAATTCTGAGACCATAATCCGGTTGTGAATGCTGTTGGTCTTATAGGTGTCACTCTGCAGAAACTTGCTCTTGTATGTCACGGTGCCATCCTCCATCTTGAACTGATGAAGCAGAGCCATGCCATCGAACCAGTGATTGTACCTTCAACCAGGAACAGATCACAGTTATCAATAACATCAGTCAACTGAGTGTAGTTGAAAAGGAGAGGGAAAAGTAGGGGGCTTATCAGGATTATGTAGAGTTTCAAACTGGAAAATTAAGGATTGAAGATCTAGAATAGGAAAGAACCTATCTTATAATAACAATACAAATGATTTTCCACTGTCCAGTCAGGGCGTACTTTTCCTTTCCAAATTCAAACTTCCCAGGTCCAATCCGAATCAGACAACCATTGAGCCACTTGGGGAAATGGCCTTGGGTCCTGGCAGGGATGGGCTGAGGGTTCTCCTTTACAGTGGATACTAATGAGGCAATACTTTGCAAACCCTTTCGTTTACTGAAGGTCACATGCTTCTGTTGAATATCATGCAGATAATTCTTCAGAACTATGAGAAAAAATAAAAGCACAAAAAGTCTTCATGAACCAGCTACAAATTAATCTCTCCCCAGAAAACAGCCTCTAGAACAAGAAAAATGAAAATGTCTAAACTTCAATCCTACCAAAAATCTCCTCCAAATTCTATTTCTCTCCCCTCCTCTCCACTCTAATATCATAAACAATTCAACACAACCAGTATGTATTTACTAATATTTACTATGTATCAGGCATCGGGCCAGTTCTTGAACACTATATGGCACTTAGATTCTTCTTGGGTGAGATAAGAGTAAGACAACAAACAGAACAAAAACATATAAATAAATGAGAGAGAATTCTAGCAACTAGGGGTATCAGGAAAAGCTTCCCAAAAGAGGGATATCTCCTGTGTGAGATAAACCTCATGAGAAGCTGGGAATTCTAAGTGGCAGAAGTGAGAAAAGAAAGCATCTTTTTACGTTGGTAAGGAACTGAAAATTGAATGGATGCCTATCAGTTGGAGAATAGATGAATAAGTTATAGTATATGAAAGTAATTGAATATTATTGTTTTATAAGAAATTATGAACAGGCTGATTTCAGAAAAGCCTGGAAAGATTTACATGAATTAATGTTGAGTGAAGTGAGAAGAACCAGGCACTGTATACAGTAACAATGGCAAGATTACATGATGCTTGACTATGATAGACTAACTCTTTTCAGCAAGGCAATTTCAAAAAACTTAGGTTAGAAAATGCCATCTACATCCAGAGAGAGAACTATGGAGACTGAATGTGGATCGATTCATACTATTTTAATCTTTTGGGGGGGGGGTTTCTTTGCTTTTTCTTTCTTGTAAATATTTCCCTTTTGTTCTGATTTTTCATGTATAACATGACTCATATGGAAATATGTTAAAAATAATGTACATGTGTAATCTATATCAGACTGCTTGCTGTCTTGGAGAAGGAGAAGCTAAAAGAAGGAGGGAGAAAGTCTTTAAAAAAATGAATGTTGAAAACTATCTTTACCCATATTTGAAAAAATAAAATACTATTAATAATTGTTTTTAAAAGAAGAGAGAGCATTCCAATCTGGGGGAGCAAACTATACAAAGGCATTTGGGGGAAAAGGGAGATATGTTGAGGAACAAGAAATGGAAAGTCAAATTTGGAGAACAGTAGCAAATAGATCTCTTTTGCCTAGAACATGGAGGGAGTAAAGAGGAGGTTTATGAGATATATTAAGGTAAGTTAGAATCAGATTTTGAATGGTCTCAAAAGACTACACAATTCTTTGTTTTTTCTCCTTAATGACAAGGGACTAATCCAATTATTGGTGTTCTTTTGACTTTGGAGACTTAATTGCCTAGTAATCAATTCAGGGTTTTACTAAGGACAACTAATAATCATTTGCCATTGGATAAGCAATAGTTATTTCTCTCTGAATCAGAGCTTTTTTATCTGAAATCTGTGAACACACACACACACACACACACACACACGCGTGCACAAACAATTGTATTACAATATAATTGATATGGTTTGGGGTTGGGGGTTGTTTTTTTTTTTTTTTTTGCCATTTTGTGTATTTTCTTTTTTGCATTTACAAGCATGATTCTAAGAAAAGGTCCATAGGTTTCACCAGACATAGATAATTTACATACTATGAAGTATCAGCTATATTTATAATAACATCAGTTTGTATTGAATAATTAATAATAGTTTACTAGTCTTTTCCATTAGATTGTGAGCACTTTGAAAGCAGGGACTGCCTTTTGCCTCTTTTTGTATTCTCAATATTTAGTGCAGTGGCCAGAACATAGGAAGCACTTAATAAATATTTCTTGACTGAATAACTTGCATTTTGTCCTAAGAGTAACAATACCCATTTAATATTTAGTAATCCACAAATCTTTCTATGGCTTAACTCACAACAAAATGAACTTCTGTCTCCTGAAATCCCCTCCAAATTTACACTAAACTTAGTGATATATACTATATTTAATCCAACTATCTAATATATCTCAAAAGTCTTAGTATATTTTTAAGTTTTAATAGTTTTATTATTTTATAAATATTAATAGATTTAAGTTTTAACACTTTAAAGCTTTGGTAAGACTTTTGGAACATCCTATATTTTAATGGCACATGAATTCTTCTATATGAGCTAATCTAGAAGGATGTTATCCTCCATTAAACTATGATGTTTATATGTGTGGCCTTAGTCCCAACTAGTATCAATTTAATAACTGGTGAATCTGTCCCTTCTTTTCCATCCTCATTATGACTTCCTGGATTATTACAATGATTTTTCTATCTCTTCTCCCCACAATCAATTTAATTCAACAAGCATTTATCCTATAGGCATGTCAAACACAAAATACAGTTTATTATGTTTCTGGAAAAATCCACCACTCCTACAAATATATATTATCTGTGGTAAAGGAAGCAAAAAGTCCTTTTAGACGCTCTTTCCATTGTCTCATCAGCTCCCATGATTATCCTATTACCTATCCAATTATCTTTTGTTGTTGTTTAATTGTTTAATTGTTTTTCAGTTGTGAACAACTCTCAGTGATTCTATTTAGGGTTAGCAAACAAGGTTAAGTGACTTGCTCAGGATCACACTGATTCCAAGCCCAATGTTCTATCCATTGTGCCATCCAGCTGTCCATCTTATTATATAGCCTACCATATTATCTTTCTGCAGAGGACTTCCAAATCTACATAGCTAGCCCTCTTGTTCTCAAGAACACTATCATCTGTCTTGTTTCCCAGTTTCATCAGTGTTATCCTTAACTCTTCCTTCTCACTTGCCCTACATGTGTAGGGCATATCATCATAACTATAAATAACCAACAGTTGCTAAGTTCTATCCTGTCTAATTTCACAACATCTCTTGCCTCCAGTCCTGTCTCTGTACTCACATAGTCACTATCCTACATCAGCCCCTCAATTCCACCCATCTGGATTATGGCAATAGACTAATTGGTCTCCTTGCCTCATACCTCACTGTAAAAATTTGTCACGAGTTTTCCCAAATTCCACATTGAAAAATCATCTCAACACATTCCCCATTCTCTCTTTCTTTCTCTATTTTTAAAGAATTAGGTACCTTTTTGCCAACATCATTCTCTCTACATGTACTTTTAATCCCATTCTCCTATCTCTTATGGAACATTGCCCCTTTGATTATTAATTTTCATTCCCAATTTTAAACCTGTCGTTATCCAATGGTTCCTTCCCTTCTTCCTACATACACGTTTAGATCTTCTTCCTTGAGGGAAAAAAAAAACCTTCCTTAAAAACTCTACCATCACGTCAAACTATCATTCTATATCTTTCCTTTCTTTCTCAAACTCTTAGAAAATGTTGACTACATTTATTACTCCATTTTCTTACCTTTCAATAATTTCTTGACCCTTACAATTTGGCTTTGATCCTAGCACTGAATTAAGCCTACATTCTCCAAGATCACCAATGGTCTCTTTATTGCTAAAATCTAATGATTGTTTCTCAATGCTTATATAGTTTTCTTGGCTACTCTGTGGTTTTTTACCCTAGTAGGGACTATCTTCTCCTATCAGATCAGGGGTTCTTAATGTAAAGTCTGTAGATGATCTAGGATTACATGGGTAGGCTTATAGAAGTTTATAAATTTAAATGAGAAAAATTACATCTTTATTTTCACTAACTTCTAGTTAAAGTTTAGCATTTTTTACATTTTTTAAAATGTTATTCTAAAAGGTCCATTGGCTTCACTTGCCAAAAAAAAATCTGACACATTAAAAAAAAAAATACTAAGAACCCTAGTTCTAGATAAATTTTTGTGATCCTGCTTTCTTATTTCTCCTCCTACCTGTCAGACTGATCCTTATCAGTTTTCTTTATAGGATCATCAATCATGCCTCTTCATCCCCTATGCATTGGTGTATACTAAGTGTTGTATCTTAAGCCTTTTCTTCACACCCAATCTCAGCGATTTTATCAGCTCCCATGGGTTCAATTACCATGTCTATATAAATAATTCCCAATTCTCTAACACCGAATTCTAAAACTCTCAATTCTAACTCTATTCATAACCAGCCCTCATCTCTCTCCTGACCTCCACAACACATCTCCTAATTCTTATAGGACATCACTATCTGGATGTTCCATAATCACTCAATATTCCCAAACAGAACTCATTCTTTTACTCTTCAAACCATCCCTCTTTTTAAGTCCCCTGCTTTTATCAACAACACCATCATTTTTTCAATTGCTAGAAGTTATCCTCAATTCTTCACATACTTCACCGTATCCTGCCTCCATATCTAATCAGTTGTCAAGTCTTATTATTTCTAACTCTCAACATTTCTTCACATGCATCACTCTCTGCTCATATCACAATCACCCTAGTTCAGGTCTTCATTACCTGTCACGTGGACTATTGCATTAGCTTCTTATATGGCCTCCTTTTAGCTTCCCTCTCCCTCATCTGAACCATCCTTCATATATGTTAAAGTGATATTTCTAAAGAACAAGTCAAACTATGTCATTCTTCTGCTCATGATGATGCAATTCCCTATTGCCTCTTGGATAAAATTTAAATTTCTCTGTTTGGCATTTAATGCCTTCACTATCGGACAATGTTTCTTAGCTTATTACTTATTACTCTTCACACTTTTTGCTCTAGTCCACCCAGACTACTTGCTGTTTCCCATGTACAATAATACATTACCCTCCTCTATTATTATGCACAAATTGTTCCCATCCCTAGATAATGCTCTCCTTCTTGAAATCCCTAATTCTATCAGGTAGTGTCATTTCCTTCAGACAGCTTTTCCTGATCCTGTTTATATTTGTTTATATATAAACATATATATACATATATATATATATATATATATATACTGAATTATCTGTGAACATTGTATAAGGAGAAAGCAAAATATTTAAGGTCAAGAAGTGTTTTACTTTTATATTGTTAAACCCAGTGCCAAGCAGTAATAAGTGCTTAATAAATGATTATGATAGAGAGCAAGATGGAATATCTAAAAGAATATCTTATCAAAATTTTGTAAAAGTAAATGCTAAAAATTATCTTTATATATAATTGGGAAAAACTATTTTTAAAAAGGTAATGTAATCTCAGTCTTGTTTAAAAGATCCAGTTTAAGGCCATTATATTAAGTTCTTGGTTTTATATTTTAAGAAAAAGTTCCATAAGCTAAAGAATAAGGGAGACTGTAATGATGAAAGATCCTGAAACTATTTCTTCGAGGCTCACTCACAGTTAGTGGTAATATTTAGTCTGAAAAGGACAGGTAGGAGACAAGATGGCTGCCTTCCAGTATTCTGTGGAAGGGGTATTCCTCATGTTCTGACTGCCCATAAGGCAGAAGTAGGAGCAGTAGACAGAAATTACGGAGAATTTAGGGTTAAAGTAAGGAACAGACTTCCCAAAAGTTACAGCTGTTCAAAAGGAAAACAGGCTATCTTGGAATTTGGGAGGTGGCACCTCACTAGAAGTATTCCAACAAAGGCTGGCTGACTACCTGACAGTTAAGTTATAAAAGAGATTTATTTCTAGGTAAAGGTTGGTCTAGACGCAATGGTTCTCAAACTTTTCTTTTCAATATCTTTATCCTATTAAAAATTATTGAGGATCTCTCCAAAAAGTTTTTGTTTTATCTGGATATATTTACTGACATTTACCATATTGGAAATAAAAACTATTTTTGAATTTGTAGACCCTCTAAACGGGTTTCAGAGATCCCCAGAATTCTCTAGACCATACTTTGAGACCCACTGGCTCTAGAGGGTCTTTGTTTTTCCTTTTATTTTTTTTATTTATTTTATTTTTATTTATTTTTTTATTTTTTTATTTATTTATTTTTATTTTTTATTTATTTTATTATTTTATTTTTATTTATTTTTGTTTTCCTTTATTATTCCTTTTTCTTTACCTAGCTCTCCACCCCCCCCCCAATAAGTTGCCAAATCCTGTCAATTCTACCTTTTAAAAATGTTTAGTACCCAGTTCCCCCCTTTATACTCCATCTTCTTTGCTCAAGCTTCATCCCCTCTTCCCTGGACTAGGATCAAGATTTTGAATGGTTGCTCTCACTCAATAATATCTCCCTATAAGGGCTGTCAAAATTAACCTCCTAATACACATTTCTAATGTTATCACTCCACAAAAAAAAACAAAACAAAACAAAAAAAAAAACCTTCAATGATTTCTCAGTGCCGCCGGAATAAATATATACTTCTTGGCCTGCAAGTCCCTCACCCATTTGGCTCTCGATCTCGGTTTCCCTCCTAAACTCACACTGCCCTTAAATCCCAATTGAATTGTCTCTTGTTTCCCTCCCCCACTTTTTTAAGTCTGATCTAGTCTCCTGCACTTTACTCACACTCTCTTCCTTTTCCACCTTTTGAAATCCCTCTCTTTCCCTCAAGGGATCCTTCCCCAAATCCTTCAGGAGCTATCTCGCCCGCAATTTCTGTAGGGATTGCCATCTCCTTTACTCTTGAATACAAGCTTACACTTATCCTGTGTATCCTTACATAGAATAAATAAGAACCTTATTCCCAATCCCCACCACACCCCTATTTAATTACAAGCTCCGAGGCGGCAGTTTTATTTCATTTTGGCACGGTGCTTAGATGCGGCAGGTGCTTAGAATTAAGTAACTACTTTAAAATGCCTCTTTTTTTTATCCCTAGCACTTAGTACACTGCCTGGCACACAACTTAAGCTTAATAAATGCTGATTATTAATTAATAACATAACGTGTGGTTAATAAATATTTGTCGCGCTTCCTCAGCGAAGAATAACCAACGGCTGAAACAAAAACACGGTACAGCACAGATTCTCTTCTTGCTATTTACAAAGCAGAATCAAATAGCTTGCATTATTCCTTTTTTTAAAAATCGTGCTTTTTAAAATTATAAAACATTGGTGCGATTTGACTATCAAATAAGGTTTATCCCCATTGGAAGCCAGAGAAAACCACTTGCGGGGTACTAAGAAGGACGTTAAGAACGCATTTTAGCTGAGAATGCCTATTCCGGGAGAAAAAAAGGAATACTTCACTCTGTGAGCCGGAGCTTTGCTCCTCTCCTTCCCCCTCACTCACCGGGTAATCTCTCCCCCCCCGCCCCCGGCTCAGCCACGGAAGACCCTTCTCCAGCCCCTCCCACTGACCCCAGAGCTCCCAGTCCACTGGAATTCAAGCCCGGGCACGGGTACCACCAATATAGGCTGGGTTCTACGCCCTGGAATTTGAGGGACACTGCCAGGAAGGCCCCCAAAGGAGGGGTGGAACCCCTACCTGGAATCCGGCTAGCTAGAGAGGCAAGGAAACGCCCTAGGATGGCAGAAATGCCTGTGACAGCCGGGAAGATTGCGGAAAACATTTCGCAATTGATTCTGAAGCTAGATCCGGGGCCTCTGCGCCCTCAGCGGCAGAAACTGGGTCCGGCAGAGCCGACCTTCTGGACCGAGCATTTCCAGGGCGGAACGTAGAGACGCGGCACTGGGGCGGAGCGTCGAATGGCCTTTAATCTCTGCTATAAACGTTGGCGAGAGCTGCGCTTTGAAAACGATAAAATCAGAGAAACAGTTGCCTTAACTATAACTGAAAGTTCTGTAGCTTTTTCTTTTGAACTAGCTGATGAAAGTGTTTGTTTTAAAATATTTATTAAACCCTAAAACAAATCTTGCTCTGCTTTAGGACATATCTTATCTATTTGTGGACCAGTTTCTGAACTATCCATTCAATTTCATTCATTCAATGTAGGCAGGTTGAATATAGTATTTTGATGAATTTATATTTACAATTAATAATTGATTATTAATATTAACTAAGATTATTAAGATTATTAAATAAACATGTACTACTTGCTTTTTAAAGTCAGTGAAAAAAAAAATTGTGATTGGCCAGATTACAATGTATGGGAAAACGGGTTTTTTGAAGCTCAAATAAGAAAATGTAAGCAAAGAGCTTTGCAAACCTCAAAGCAATAAATATGTTCCAGTTTATTAGTATTATCATCATCATCATTAGCCTACAGTGATGAGATAGTGACTTTTCCTTCTGTTTACACTGCTGAGGTCAAAATTTTTATACAGAAATACTGGGATGGATTGGTAAATGTTTAACAACTAGATTGGGGAAAATGAGGTAGAGGGAAATCTATGCACACACTTGTAGAAAGTTTAATCTGAATTATTAACACTTTCTTAAGTCCAGAAAATCAACCAACAATAAACCAAGCTCTGATTTGTAAGAGAATGATGATTTCTGAGATGTAAATAAATATTCACATTGAAAATTTAACAGTGGGTTCTTGCCAGCTGGTTAGAACTGATCCCTCCATGTGTAAGCCTAAGAGGAAGTTTCCCTGTGATCACACCTTTCCATATACTATCATCATGATCAAGTCCCTTCTCTCTGGGAGTCAGTTTCCTTGACTGTAAAATGAAGAGAGGGGAGGTATTAGATGATTTCTAAAATCTGTTCTAGATCTATCTTGACCACAATTCTTGGAGAATCAGCTTAGTTCAGTCATGGGTTAAAGAAGTTCCTGCTTGTATCTCTATTGTTTTCTTTAGCTCACTCATTTTTCTTCTATTCAAATTTGAGTAAATTATTTTACATAGAACAATAGATGTACTGTTGCAAGTGACCTTATAGGTCACCCTATTTTAATCTGCACCCACTAAATTCCTAGAGGGCAGGGTTCACATCTTATTCATAGTTAAGTCTCCTTTAGAATGCCCATAATTTTACAGATAGGGAAATTGAGTCTTAGAAATATAAGGTCACACAGGTAGTAATTAACCTAACTGGTTCTGAACTAGCTTGTCTATATCACATACTAGCTTCTTCTATTGCATGATATGTCCATGTCTCAAAAAATGCTTGATGTTACAAACATCTTGAAGGAAGAACAGCTTCTTGTATCTCCCAGAACAGAAATGTGCGTCCCACAATACTCCTGAGTACAACTGAACCAAATTAAAATATAGTTCTATCTGACTTTAATCTAGTGATATAATAATGCATATGTATTTTAACATATAATATGTTGTGAGAAAAATTATGATTTTCATAATTATCAAGGATATGTATGAGGAATATAGCTGCTCTCACTCAATAATATCTTCCTTTAAAGGCTGTCAAAATTAACCCCCTAATACATATTTCTGATATTATCACTCTACTTTAAAAAAAAGACCTTCAATGACTTCTCAGTGCCTCTGAAATAAATATATACATCTTGGCATTCAAAACCCTCACCCATTTGGCTCCCGATCTCGGTTTCCCTCCTAAACTTACATTGTTCTTAAGTCCCAATCAAATTGTCTCTTGTTTCCCTCCCCCTGTTATCTAATATGGTTAGAGAATGGGATGTTTAGGTTAATCATATATATATATACATATTTATATATGTATATATATATATATATGATTTGACATTTCAGAGTAGACCTTATGAAAACATCTCAAACTGAAGTTATTCTAAAACCCACCCCTCTTCCAAGCTTCTCTATATCTGTATGTTTATATACAAATATAGAGACCTTGCTGTTATTTTGAGTTCCTCACTCTCACCCTTTATATTCATCCATATTCTCACTCATCAATATTGGAGTTATGTGGAAGGGCACATTTAAATAGAATTCTAATTAAAAGACATTTTACAATGGAGTATGCAGGAAGGCAGAAAGGTTAATATATATGAGTTCTCATTCCAGGAAGCCTTTATACTCTAAATACTTTTCATTATAATAAAATCATCAAATTTAAAGGAAGAAATTGCTGGGGGGGGAGGGGGTTCTAATGATTGGTGAAGGAAAGTGGCAATCTCTATTTTGCAAATACTGGGTTTTTTCCTATCCCCACCTCTTACATTTGACCCATTCTCTCTTCTTGAATAGTCAAATGAAGATCCTCTTTATCTCCCATCTAAATTATTTCAGAAAGCCAGCTAGGTGGCACAGTGAATAAAGGCCTAGTTCTGGAGTCAGGAAGATCTCATTTCAAATCCAGCCTCAGACACTTACAAACTGTATGACCCTGGCAAATCACTTCACCCTGTTTGCCTCAGTTTCTTCATCTGTAAAATGAAAAAGAAAATGGCAGACAACTCCAGTATCTTTGCTGAGAAAATCCAAAATGGGGTCATGAAGAATTAGATATCACTGAAACACCTTAGTAGCAAAAGATGATTGCAATAGTTTCCTAGTTGGTTGCTTGCCAGGTCTCCTCACCACTCTGTCTTATACACAGTTGCTAAGAAGATGTTCCTAAAGTACAAGTCTGATCACATCGCTCCTTTTCTCAGTAAATTCCAGGAACTCCAGTTGCCTCTAAGATAAAACTTTTTTTTTTCCTGAGGCAATTGGGGTTAAGTGACTTGCCCAGGGTTGTTACACAGCTAGGACTAGTTCAGTGTAAGAGGCCGAATTTGAACTCAGGTCCTCCTGACTTCAGGGCTGGTGCTCTATCCACTGCACCACCTCGCTGCTCCAAAACATAAATTTTTAAGATAAAATATTCACAATCTCACGCCAACATGTCTTTCTGACCTCTGTTGGACATGACTCTATTTCCCTGAACTGTGATACAGTCAATATGGCCTTTTTTCTATCCCTCACATACAACAATGCTTCTCCATGCCTTTGGATTGCTCATTCCTTACCACCTGAGTGCCCTTTCTCCTTATCTCCACCTCAAAGAAGCCCTTTCCTTCAAATTTCAGCTCAAGCATCCTGTCCTGTGAAGCCTTTCCTGAATCCCTCAAATGCTAGTGTTCTCAAACTTCTCAAACTAATTTGTATCTATGTATAGGCATCCCCCTTGTATTTATTTATTTATTTATCATTTCATTTATTTATTTGTTTGTTTATTCCTGAGGCAATTGGAGTTAAGTGACTTGCCCAGGGTCACACAGCTAGGAAGTGTTAAGTGTCTGAGATCACAATTGAACTCAGGTCCTCCTGACTTCAGGGCTGGTGCTCTATCACTGTGCCACCTAGCTGCCCCCACTGAAATATTTTATTTGTTATATTTATACTGTGTACTCATATGGACCGATTTTCTTACCCATTTATATTATACTCATTATAAATTTCTTAAGAGTAGCTTCATTCTTTGTTATGTCCCAGAGCCTAGCGCAGTGCCTGACACTTAATAACAATTTATTAAATGCTTATTGATTGATGAGTTAATTGATTGAAAATCTTTTAACACTTCAACATCATCATCACAGACATTAATCATAAATTTGAACTCAAATCTAGCCTCAGACACTTACTAGCTATGTGACTCTGGGAAAGTCACTTAATCTCTGTTTGCCTCAGTTTCCTCATCTATAAAATGAGGATAATGATAATACCTATTTCCCAGATTTGTTGTTAGGATCAAATTAAATGACTGATAGCTATAAAACACTTAACAGAGGACATGGCACATAGGAACTCCATGGAAATATTATTTATTTGTATTATTTTCATTCATCAGTACTGTAGCTACATGGAAGGACACAGTTACATAGGGTTCTAACTAAAAGAAGACATTTTGTATCAGATTATGCTGGAAAGCAGACAAAATAAGACAGTCTCTATTGAGAGTTCACACTAATTAGAGATAAGTATAAATCAGCCACAGGGCAAGTGGAAAGTACTGAAAGAACCCTGGATACAGTCCCCAAGGACTTTTACACGTTTATTTCTTTAGAAATCTGCATTTCTTATCTCATTACCAGATAACACTACTTGCAGGATGTTGAAATTAAAACAGACTAAGTACAGACATACAAACAAAATCTGTACTCCCTGCTGTCCTTCATAAATGACAAATCTGCATTTTCAATGATTGTGCCTCGTGCTTGGAATTTTCTCCCTTTTCATCGCCACTTCTTGCCTTCCTTCATCTCTTTGGCTAAAATCCTACTTTCTGCAAGAATGCTTTCTGATCTCTCTTAATTCCTTAAGCTTTTAGTAGCCTTAATAATCTTTTAATAACCTTCCTTCTAGCTTATCCTGTGTGTAATGTTTGTACAAAGTTATTTACATGCTATCTCTACAATTAGACTGTGAGCTCCTTGAGAGCTGTTTTTCTGCCTTTCAC
Organism: Sarcophilus harrisii; assembly: GCF_902635505.1. Classification (NCBI taxonomy): domain Eukaryota; kingdom Metazoa; phylum Chordata; class Mammalia; order Dasyuromorphia; family Dasyuridae; genus Sarcophilus; species Sarcophilus harrisii. The sequence goes on along the minus strand of NC_045428.1, from coordinate 488,308,785 downwards.
AATAAGTGCTTAATAAATGTTCATTGACATTACTTGACATGACTTGTACTAAAGATCAGTTTTTAAAGCACAGATTTAAAGCTGATTTTCAACTTATATCAAAGAGATTACAAACCACCAGAAAAAGATAGCATGCTGTATCATTGTCAGAATGGTATAATGAAGTCAGTAACTATTAGCTCGTATTTATTTCTGCAAAAATTTTATGTCAACAATATAAATACATGTAAATATATAAGAAGAAAACATTTTCCTTTTTTAATATTTTGTTATCTCGTTACAATGTAAAGAAAATTTATAACATTTATTTTTAATAATTCTTAATTCCACATTTTCTCTCTCTCTCTCTCTCTTCACCTCCCATTTCCCTGAGACAGTAAACAGCTTGATATAGGTTATACATATTCAATCATGCAGAATATATTATCATATTAGCCATGTTGTAAAAGAAGACACAGACCCAAGGGAAGGGCAAGGTGGAGAGATGAGAACATGACAAAAATACAGAAAGTGAAAAATAGTATGCTTTGATCTGTATTCAGATTTCATTAGTTCTTTCTCTGAAGGTGGATAGCATCTTTCAACATAAGTCCTTTGGATTTATTTTGGATAATTATATTGCTGACAATAACTAAGTCATTCACAGTTCATCAATGTACAGCAATGCTTAATTGTATACAATGTTTTCCTAGCTCTGCTTACTTTACTCTGTATGAGCACAGTAATATTCCATTACAATTACATACTACAACTTATTCAGCCGTTCTCCAACTGATGAGAATTCCCTCAATTTCCAATTGTTATTACAAAAAGAGTTGCTATAAATCCTTTTGTTCAAATGGGTCTTTCCCCTCTCCCTTTCCTAAAAAATCTCTTTGAGATATATACCTAGGATTGGTATTGCTGCATCAAAGGGAATGCACAGTTTTATAGCTTTTTGGGTATAGTTCCAAATTGCTTTCCAGAATGGTTGAATCAGTTCACAACTCCACTAACCGTGCATTAATGTCCCAATTTTTCTGTATCCTTTCCAAAATTTATTATTTTCTTTTTCTATCATATTAGCCAATTTGATAGGTGTGAGATAGTACCACAGAATTGAAACAGAAGAATTTCACAAACAATTATCTTCAGTTACCACATCTTCAACATCATGCAATTTACCAATAAGTTTGGAAGCAACATTTTTATAATAATAGTTTATTTTAAACAAATATTCATTTGATAGAACAAGTTATAGCCTTAAAGAGTTCCTTCCATGAGATGTCTACAAGGCATATGTTAAAATCATGACATTTTCATGATAGAAACAACCATAGGAACACTTTTTTTTAAACAAATATCTGACCATCAACACTAAGGAAAGCCTGAAACAGATAGACATATGTTCACCAAAAGTATCTATCACTGTCATGAGGATATCCTACACAGAATACAAATGGGTAGCTTTTCTTTACATAATGAGATCCTCTTGGACATAGCCCTCTTCAACAATGAGATGAACCAAATCAGTTCCAATAGAGCAGTAATGAATTGAACCAGCTACACCCAGAGAAAGAACTCTGGGAAATGACTATGAACCATTACATAGAATTCCCAATCCCTCTATTTTTGTCCACCTGCATTTTTGATTTCCTTCACAGGCTAATTGTACAATATTTCAAAGTCCAATTCTTTTTGTACAGCAAAATAACTGTTTGGACATTTATACATATATTGTATTTAATTTATACTTTAATATATTTAACATGTATCGGTCAACCTGCCATCTGGGGGGGGGGGGGGGGAGAAAGGAGGGGAAAGTTGGAACAAAAGGTTTTGCAACTGTCAATGCTGAAAAATTACCCATGCATATATCTTGTAAATAAAAAGCTATATATATATATATTTTAAAGATAATGAGACCCTCTGGGAGTTCATGTTTGTAGATGAGATGACATTGTGCTGATTAATCAGTCTGCAGTATAAGTATCTCCTCAATCAGATTCATAATCCTTGAAAAAGGACTGTCCTCACAGGAGGAATCAAATGATTAAAAGTGTTTGTCATTCAGATAATGGTATACAATTAAGTAACTAGCCCACTGATTTAGTCCATAAAAAGATGTTATGTTGGATTTGCACTAGAGATGGATAGTAAACTGGACTTAGAATTGAATGAGAGGAAAGAAACAGAGGAGATCACATTGGGGAAATTGTACTGTTCTTTCAATGATCCTAAACTTCTCCTTGACACAAAAAGCCCTCTTTTTGATGGCAATATTTTGATAGCTTAATCATTCTTCAAATCCTAGAAAATCATAATTTCAAAAAAATTCAAGATTTCAGGAGACCCAAAATGTAATAGAGAAATAGCATAAACATAAATTATCTTCAGCATATTTCCTGTGATGAGTTGTATATGAAAAATGTAAAAGATTTCATCCAGGAAATGTGTGATCAGAAAAGTAGGTGAGCCAATAACATAGCTGGTATGAAAGGCAACAAGATAACAACTTGAGTCCTGCCCTACTAATCCACAAAATGTGAAGGGGGGAAAAAGACCTAAAGGAAAGCATCCAGCATGTTGGATAGTTTCTTTAAGAATGATTCTTGGGAAGACTTGGCTAAGAATCACACAGGAAATGAAACCATGGATGAGTTGTAATTACTACCATTTAAGGGAGTATTCACATCAGTCAGACCACAAATCCATTGAAAAAACTGCTTTACTCATTGGACAATATATCTAGAGCTGAAAAAGACCTTAGTCTTTTAGTCCAACTCATTTATTTACTACATGGAGAAACTTAGGTTAAAAAGTAAATGACTTGATCTAGATCTCACAGGTAGTCAATAGCTAGGGTTTGAACTCAAGTTAAATAATAATCTATATAATCTGTATAATTATCAATCTGTATAATTTCTCATCCGTATAATCTATAAAATAATTTCTCTCTGTATAATCTATATAATTCTCATCTGTATATAGCTGGACAAGGAAATGGCAAACCACTCCAGTATTTTTGCCAACTAAACCCTAACTGAGGTCACAAAGAATTGGACACAACTCAAATAACTAAACATACAGATATCAAATAAGTATAAAAAGGTGGAAAAGAGAGTTCTATTTCTATGGGATTTCAGTTTTATAAAATGATAGGACAGAACTTCCACAGCAGGAAATAAAATGGAATTTAGCTTTGTAAGGAAGGACAGATGTGGGTTAACAAAAATTACAAGTTCCTTACCTGTTGGACCACTCCTCAGTTTTCTTGGATGGCTCTTCATCTGGGTCATGTCCATGAACCATTCTATCCTTCCATTTTATTTTGTGTGGTGATCTCCCATGTTTTGTTGTCTATACTAATGATTCTCAGATCCTTATCCATTCCTAAATATTCCTTAGGTTCTAGACTCATATCTCTATCTATGGACATCTCAAACTAGTTGTAGATATCTTAAACTGATCATATCCTAAACTGAACACATTATCTTTCCCCTTATGCCTTTCTCCCTTCCAAACTTTCCTAGTTCTGTTAAGAATACCACCATCTTCCCAATCATCAAGACTTGCAACATAGGTGTCATTTATGACTCCTAAGTCTCTCTCAATTCACATCTCTAATCTATTGCTGTTATGTCCATTTAATCTTTCAATATCTTTTACAAATATTCCTTCTCTCCTCTGACACTGAAATCACTAGAGTGCAGATCTTGATTCCTTTATTCCTGAACTATCAAAATCTGGAAAGAAAAGGGAATAGAAAGGAAAGGAAGAGAAAATAAAGAAAGGAAAATTTTGGCAGGTGAAAGTTGAAATGATATAGGAAAAAGGTTTGAGGTTCTAAGCCTATTATTTTATTAGGCAATATATGCTAATGTTCTAAGCCTATCATTTTGCTTTGTCTTTCTTGGTTGTATGTATGCTAATTGCCTAACAAAATGGGATCAGTCACCTTCCTTAGCTTTGACATTGGACCATGAATACAGGAGGAGACATATTTTTATACATTATAAAAAGTTAGTCAAACAAGTCCAATTAATTAAAAAGAAACAATACAACATGGAATAATCCAATTTCTAATTGATGAAAGATTAAGGACTTGCCAAGTTGGGAGGGAAAAAGTGAACAGATACGATATTCAGAATACAGGAAAAAAAAGTGTTCCTCTCCCTCCAAGTATCTGTAAACAATTTTAAAAATGGAAACAATAACTGCTTGATCAATATGAGGCCAATATTCAGAAAAGACAATAGGAATTCTTGAGACGTACAATTGTGAGAAAACTTTTTCATCAAGCCTCAGATCTGACTGGGTTTTGGGTCAGCATAACCTAGATCTTTAGTTAAAGGTTTCTAAGCAGCAAGTAGAGGTGATCCCGCTTCCCTTCACACACAGAATTAGGCTCAAACAACACAATAAGGTTTTCTCCCAATTCTCACAATTGAATAAAGTTTTTTTCACAAGAGAGAATTTGGATTAAGCTCATAATTAAATAGAAAGGGAACTGAACTAACTCCAGTACTGAGTCAGGAGATGGAGTCAGTATAATTCACTCAATTGCCACAATTAACTACTTGGTGGTCCTAATCTTCCCAACTCTCTTGGAATGAAGAGAAGGAAAAGATGACTAGAAACATTTATAAGTCCTTACATGTCCCATGTACTTTGCTTTACAAATATTGTATCATTTAATCCTGCTGATTGGTCTCTTGCCTCAAATTCCTTCCACTTCAGTTTATCCTCTACACAGCTATCATATTAATTCTTCTTAAAACACAGATCTAGGAAATTAAAATAAAAATATTAAGAAATTAACCATATATTTTCAGGATAAAGACAAAAGGAGTATTTTATATATCTCCCTTGGGATCCAAAGAATTTTTTAAATTGAGTCTAACTTTGTGCCCTATTTTCTTTGGAGATAAAACTGAACCACTTAGCCTTTCTTTGCTGCCCATTACCAAGCTCAAATATGGCAATGAGTACAAAACCTTAATGGTTGAAGATTAGGTCAATTAACCATTTTTTGTTGAAGATTTTGTTCAATAATTTCTATTACAGATCTTAAGCTCAAGGCAATTTTATATGTCATATTCCCTTTGAGTTATCTCTTCAGAAGGTGACTTCTATTATTATAGAATCGAAGATTTACTTTTGTGGATCTACATTCTTAAATCCATAGCCCACAGCTTAGTTTTTTCCCAAATTATTAAGAATTTTTTTTCTCATTCCCTCCACTGGAAAAAGAAAAACAAAATTCTTGTAACTAATTCATAACCAAGCAAAATAAATTCCTTTATTGTTCATGTCCAAATATTTATATTTTATTCTGTGCCTTGAATAAATCATCTCTCTATCACAAGGTGGATAGCATCAGTCTTCTGGCATTGTGTTTGAGTCATTTAATTAGTCATAGTTCTAAATCTTTCAAAAATATTTTTACAATGTTACTTTTTGTTTTCTTTTTTACAGTGTTGTTGTTACTGTGTAAATTGCTCTCTTGCTTCTGCTTACTTCACTCTGCATCAGTTCATGTAAGTCCTCTGGGGTTTATCTGAAATCATTTCTTTCACCATTTCTTATAGCACTGTGTCTTCTGTCACATAAAATCATTTGTTCAACCATTACACAATCATGAAAACCTCTTAGTTTCTAGTCGTTGCTACCACAAAAAAAAATTGTTATGAATAATTTTGTAATATTTTTATATATAAAAATTTTTGTATATTTTTCAAATTTCTTTGATCTCTTTGAGAATAGGCTTAATAGTGATATAACTAGATGAAAGAGTATTTGGGGGAACAGATCCAAATTTCTAGAACAGTTTTCTAGGACAGCTGAACCAATTCACAACTCTACAATAAAAATGTATTAGTATACCTGTTTTCCCACAGTCCCTTCAACATTTGTCGTTTTCCTTATTTAACATCTTTTCCAATCATGCCTATGAAATAGAAATTCAGAATTGCTTTAATTTATTTTGTTTTAAAGGTTTTCTATTCCTGAGCTGGAGCATTTTTACATATGACTATTGAATTGGATTTCTTCCTTTGAAGACTTTCTGTTCATATCCTTGAACCATTTATAATATGTAGGAGGCTCTTCTCATAAATTTAAATCAATTTGATCTTGAAAGTGAGATATATATCAGAAAACCTCATTAAGATTTTTCTATTACCTTTTTCCATTATAATATTGGCTGCATTTGTTTCATATGTGCAAAATTTTTTCAGTTGTATGTAATAAAAGTATTTTATCATTTGTGAGCTTCTCTACCTGTTGTTTAGTTAATCATAGATATAAAAGGAAATTTCTTTTTTTGTGCCTCTAATTTGTTTATGATGTGACATTTTAGTGTAAGTCACATTCTTATTTGGAAGTTTATTTGGTACATGATGTGAGTTAGTCTAAATATAATTTCTGCCAGACTGGGGTTTTTTGTTTTGTTTTGTTTTCCCAACAGTTTTTGTCAATTAATGAATCTTTATGCTAGAATGTAGGGTCTTTGGCTTTATCAAACACCATATGACCAGATTCATTTGTTCCCAATGTCTCTATATTTTTAAAACAGTAATAAATCATTTTGATGATTGTTATTTCATAGTATGTTGAATTTTCCCTTACAGTCAGAAAGTAGATATAATTAGCTCAAAAAAAACATTATTTATTTATTAAAATTTCACAGTAAGAACAGTAGCTATTCCCCTGCTCACAAAACTGGGCCATATGTCCCCGTAAATATATATAGTCTCTGTGGCAATATAAACAAATTTGTAGTACAGTGGGAATGAGTCGCAAATTTGGAACTCCATGTGGTCAAAGCAAATCACGCTTCTGGTGCTACAGGTTCCCAGTGTCCTTTATGTCCTTATGGAGTTCCTTATGAGGCTCCTTGGAGAAATTTTGTGTCAACTGACTAGTCAAATGACTAGAGATTGTGTACCTTGAAGTTGCTGCTACCTCTCTTGAGGAACTATCTCCTTGTGTCCATATCATTCTGGAGATTGTGTCTTCACTCAAATACTGGCCCTGCTTGGATTGTCTTCAAACAATGAACTGTTAAATTGCTGGATGCAATGCCTCCCTCAGATAAGAAGTTCCAGTGTTAGGCACCATGGCTGACAGGGAGTGAGTAAAGATAAATCCCTTTCTCTCTTCTCCAATGCTCTCTGGCATAGACACAATGGTCACACTCTACAAAATTGCTCTCCTATTGGACTCATCCAAATTGAATGAACTATAAGATTATTTGATTGTCTTTTAAGGACCACCTAATGTCATGGCCATTTTTTCCAAGCCAATGTCCAGGATCCCTTTCTTGTTCAATAAAGCTACTCATTTCTAAAGGATATGGCCAAGTCTTTACAGTGATTAGATCTTGGACTTTCTTGGCTGGGAACTTGTTCAAAGCCCAGTTGCCCTTTCTATATAAAATAACAATTTTTAAAACCATAATATCATTTCTTAACACAAAAGTCAATGGGGTTTCTTTATGGTGAAATTATCCAATTTCCAAATTGCTTTATTTTGGAATTAACCAAAATTTATTTGTATAGTATGGATACTAGATCTGGGGGGTTATCTAAACTCCAGTTATCCAAAAAGTCACCAGTTCTGGTAACTTGATTTTGATAACAAAAAAGAAAGCACTGGCTGAAGCTAGAAATTTGGATAAATGTCATCTTGTTCAGTAGCATGTTGATTTTGTAGCATACTTTGCTGGCAGCATGGCATAATAACTAACATTTATATAGCACTTACCAGGTGTCAGGCACTGTACTAAGCTCTTTATAATCATAATCTCATTTGTTCCTCACAACAACCTTGAGAGGTAGGTGCTATTATTATCCCTATTTTACAGTTGAGGAAAGTGAAAGAAACAGAGGTCAACTGACTTGCACAAAATGACACAGCTACTCAGTGTCTGAGGCCAGATTTTGACTCAGGTCTTTCCAATTCCAGGTCTGAGCTGTGTCCTGCACTGTATCATCTAGTTGCCTTCAAAAGTGATCCTTACACTCAGGAAGATCCAGGTTCAAATCCTGTCTCTGAAATAAATGTCCTGTGTCACTCTGGCAAGTAATTTAACCTCTCCATCCAGGCAACTCTGTGGGAATATGGATTGAAGAGAAGATGTCAACATGCTTCAGTGGAAGGAATTCTCCTCCTTCATTCCTCATTCACCATGAATTCCCAGATCTAATATCCATGCTGTCCTTTGTTATCAGATAACATGTTTTTAAAAAAAAAAAATTTCTGAAAGATGAGAATAATACTATGAGAATACCATCAGGCTGTTAATAACAAGCTAATTCTCTAAGAGAGAACTGAGATTGGGGATGACTGCTGAAGATAACAAGGAGGATTTTGAGGGCATAATGGAAGGAAGAGGAAGATCACAGAAGGAAGAACAAACACCACTGCTTGAGCTGGAGGGGAAGATGAAAGTAGAGAATGGAGAGAAAGCAAAACCACTTTTATCACATCTCCTACCAAGGAAATGAATCTTTGAGCCAGGGATGATAGAAGAAAAATAATTAACAGACAAATAATGTCTAAGAGAAGGTCTGATGTCTAAGATAGAAAGAGAACTAAAAATGAATAGATGATGAAAAAATGGTGGTCAAGAAACCATTTGGGAATAGTTTTCAAAGGAATTACAACTATTAACAAGCATGTGAATAATTGCTCTATATACCTAATAAATTGGAGAAACAAAAACAAGTTTCCATCACACATCCAAAAACACTAACAAAGATGGAAAAGAAGATGGAAACAGTCACTACTGGAGATGTTGGGTAATTTAGACATCCTAGAGAGTGTGAATGGGCTAGATCATTCTGGAACTCAATTTAGAATTATATTGACAAAAGTGAGTGATCATATTATACCTTGTGATCCAAAGACCCCACTCCCAAGCATATACCCCAAGAAGATCATCTACACTATATTTATATAGCAACACTTTTTGTAATAACAAAAAACTGAAAACCAAGTTAATTCCCATCAATCAGGGAATAGCTAAACAAAGTGAGATAGATGAATGTAATGGAAGTACAGAAATACTTATAACAGTGAATATTAATTTAGACATGAATGGAAGACATGGCAAGCTAAACTCATTTGCCTTATTGATGGAGTTACCAGACTAGTACATATGATGGTCATTCTTACAAGTCCCATGAAGAAAATGGAAGAATATGAACTAGATGGATGATAGTTCATTTAGGTGAGTTAGGATAGTCACCAGAAGGAGTCAAGGATAAATTAATGCCATTTTGAAGGGAGGAGTCTAGAATTTACTGTTCCTCTTTTGTTCATTGTCTTAACCATAATGTGGAGGAAGCAAAGATGAATAAAAGTGTCTAGAATGCAGGCTTAGTATGCCTACAGGTGACACTTAGCTGCAAATCATAGCTAACATACCCTCTTAAAGAGTCAGGTTCCAAAAAGATCTCATCATGCTCCATAATGAGTCAACTCTAACTAGCTGAAATTTACTGGAATAAATGTGAAATTCAACTATCAATGTCACAAGATTAGGGTGGTGGAGATATAGCTACTAAGCACTTAAACTATGAAGCAACAATGTAATATGGCAGCCAAAGAAATAAAAAACTGATGAAGCTGAATTAAAGACACAGTATCCAGAAATCAAGAGGTAAGAGTTGAGCAATACTCTTATTTTCACCTGGTTAAATACACATAACTCTTCTCTTCTGCTCTTCATACTCTTGAATGAAGCACAGAAGCTGGAAGGCATTCCTGGGGAGAGTCAGGGAATTCACAATCATACCAAACCAATATTGAAAGGATTAGGGATATTTAATCTGAAATAGAAAAGATTTAGAGGAAAATAAAATTTCTGTCTTCAGGTGCCTGAAGGACTGTCACATGGAACAGAGATTAAAGTTGATCTACTGACCCTAAAAGAAAGAACTGGGAAAGAAATGGGAAATTATATGGAGGTAGATGTTTGTTCACCATCAAGAAAAACTTATTTAAAAGAAGCAGCTGAAACCGAAATGGGCTGTGTCCAGAGGTACTTAGTGCCCTGACATATTTCAGGTAGGACTGAACTGTGTGAACTTTGAGGTTTTGACTCTAGCTGTAAGAATCCATGTCTTTAGATTAATACAATAATGATTTTGCATAGAAGAAATATCACAAATACTTTGAAAGATTTTTTTCTCTCTTCTCTGCCCACTTTTCTTTTCTGAACTCTTCTCTCTTATTGGTCTAGAAGTGAGACAGGTTTATTTCACAAGAAATTACTATCCACCTACTTCACCTTTCCAGGCTCCTCCCACTAGATCACCTCTTATAAGGCTCTCCAGAGAAGTCAGTTCATTGTGAAGGATCATCCTAGCTGAGGTTGTGTCTCAAGGAAAACCTGGCAGAAGGTAAGAACAAAACCACTGAATATTCAGTAGAACTCAGAGGAAAGGACTGGCGTTAGAATTCTGTGCTATAGATCTTGGGGTCACAGAAGTCCATAAAATATGCAGTCAGATAGGTGCATAGGGCACAGTCATCTATATTCCCTGCTTACTTTGCAAATAGATGCAGGAAGGTCAATAATCCTCTTAATATCCTTGTCCTACTGTCTGTTTTTGTCAGCTTCTTAGATATATATACAAAGAACCACCAGCTCTTTTCTTCTTCCAGAAACATTGAGATGAGATAGCAAGAAGAATAGGGAGTCATAGAATATTAGATGTGAAGAGGACCTTAAACATAATCTAGTCCAAATCTTTTATTTTACTGATGAGCAAAGAGAGTCAGACAAGCCTCAAGTTATTTAGCTTAGAGTAAGAAGGAACATCAGTGATATGCAGTTTTGTCCCTTATTTTATAGATAAGGACATTGAGGTCTAGAAGGTGAAGTAACTTTGCCTAAGATAGCATAGCTAATTAGAGAGAGCCAGAAATAGAACCCATGTTTTCTGGGGTCATTGTGCCTTCCACCATACCCATCTAGAAAAGTTATCAGGCAAGACAGAAATGTGAACTATTGAGAATAAAAAAGTGCATTTGTTGTTTTTAGTGAAAATAATCAAGGTTGTGTGGATTATTGAAAAATGCAATTCCTTGCCTTGCCTCTTAGCAATATTTTTAAATGTGTGCCTCAGTTTCTTCATCTGTAAAATGGGGACAATAACAGCACCTACTTCTCAGTATTGTTGTGAGAATCAAATCAGAAAATAATTGTAAAGCACTTAGCACAATGCCTGGCACATAAGAAGTGCACCTATTAATGAATAGTTCCTATTAATATATAAAATAATTTATTATATTAAATTAAATTATATTTGTAAAGTGCTTAGCCCAGGCCCTGGCACATAGTAGGCCCTATATAAATGCATATTCCTTTCCCCTTCTATTCTATTGATCCCATCACCTCACCTGAGTTACTGCAATAGCCTCTTAGCTGTTCTCCTGACTCTGCTCTCTCCCTCCTCCGATTACTGTGCCTTCTGCTTCCAAATTAACATTCCTTATTCATCACCTACATAATGCCCTTCCTCTCCTCAAGAACCTATGATGCCTCCCTATTATCTATCAACTTAAGTCCAAACTCCTCATTCTGGAATTTAAGGTCAATTGAAACCTCAACTCTACTTTATCCTCTACTGGTCACCAGTAAAAACACTATTTCAATAACATTTGTTGTCTTCCTACTTCCCTTGTGCATTATTTAGACTTCGCTCCATCTCACTCCAGGAAATAACTTCCTCCTTTTCATTTTCCTGATTTTTAAAATGTGGATAATTATACCTGTCCTACTTGCTATCAGGCTTTCTTGTGAGATAGAGGTCACAGAATCATATGGATCATAGTTTTAGAGTTGGAAGGGACCTAATAGGTCATCATACCTAATTCTTCCCCATCTTTACAGATAAAGAATATGGAGCTCAAAAATGTGGTGAGTTGCTCAGCTAGTGACTAAGGCAGGATTCAAACCCAGGCCACCATTTGATGCAGCTTTTTGATTATAAATGTAAAACTGGTTTGAAAAATCCAAAGGTTGGATGCTTTTCATGAATGCTAATGACATCACTTAGACTTAAAGACTCTTTTCTACTTTTCCCACGCATTAAAATTCTCCTCATCTTTCCATCTTTACCCCACAAAGGCTTCCCTTAAAAGTGAGCCACATCCTGTCCTGTCCCCTCACTCTCAATCCTTGGGAGACTTCAGTGTGGCCCATACAGTTTTTAAAAATATTGTATGTGTGATTTATCTTCTCCACTAGATGGTAAGCTTTTCAGAGCATAGATCTTAAGACCATATGATAGAAGGAGGCTTGGAAGTAGAATAACTGAATCTACTACTCTTGGCTCTGCTGTTTACTAATTATGTATTTATTCTTAGGCAAGAAACAATTTCCTTTATTTAATTTTCCTAATTTTGAAAACATGATAACCATACCAGTCCTACTTTCTATCAGGCTCTCTTGTGAGATAAAGAGGTCACAGAATCAAATGGATCATAGTGTTAGAGTCAGAAGGGATCTAATAGGTCATCAAACCTAATCCTTCTCCCTCTTTACCAATGATGAACCTGGGGCCCAGAAAGGTGGTGACTTGCTCAGCTGTTATCTGAGGCAGAATTCAAACCCAGGCCACCATTCTATACAACTTTTTGACTATAGCTTTGACTGTAAGGTATGGATTAAAAATCTCATCTATCACATAAAGAATGCAAAGAGAGGGGAGTGCAATTAAGACAAGAATAACTGCAGATATAATTGTTCAAATGGTTTCGACTTCTTGGTTATCTGTAGTACTGGTGTGGGTTAATTTTGTTGTGAGTATAAGAATTAACACATAAAGCACTAATGAGCTAATTAAGAAGACAATTATTAATGTGTGGTCATGAAAATATATGAGTTCTTCTATGATGGGAGAGGTAGCATCTTGAAAGCCCAGTTACATAGGATAAGGCATGATAAGATATACAGGGTTTAAACCTATAATTTAACTATGGCAAAGTTATGTAATGATTGTTAGTAATATCTTTTTTGAGAAAGTCATAATGGTTATGGGGTTGACTTGAAATCAACTTTTTGGGGGTTCGATTCCTTCCTTTCTTGTTTTAAGATTTAATGAGTACGGGTTGCTCAAAAGTATGATATGAGGGAGGGCAACTGTAGAGTCATTCGATATTAGTGGTAGTTACTTCTACAGAAGAAACTTCTTGTTTTGATGTGAAAGCTTCTCAGATAATAATGATCTTCATTATCATTATTCACATTATAGATGTGAAATTGGTTCAATTTTTTCTATCCCTCCTGACTCTTAAGAGACCATTGTGCATGTCTTAGGCCCTTCAGTCTTAAAGAACTTGGTACTTAGGGGAAAGATAAGTGAGGTTAAGGAAAGATCTTATTTTATTATTTTTATTTATTTATTACTTTTTTAATTAAGGATATCTGGATATATATATATATGCACATATATATGTGTGTATAGATATAGATATAGATAGAAATCTATATCTATATCTATACACACATACATATGGGTAGTCAGTAGAGGAGAGATGGAAGAAGTATGAGAGGAAGAAGATGATTGCTGTAGAAATGTCCTGGAGGAGGAGGTGCTATCAAGGACACAGGCCTAAATTAGCCTAAAGAAATAGTAGGGACACCTTTTCTTCTGAGACAAGGGGGAAACAGGGGAGAAGAGTGATAATGTTGGGTTTTAAGGAATGCAGGGAAGAACTGTGGGAGTTCCCTTTGGGGGTAGGGGAAGACTCTCTTCAAAATGCCGTTTTAAAGCTCCATAAACACAGCAGCCAACCTAATACTTGATTATTTTATACCATTGTTTTTGGAATTCTGCTCTCTCTCTGGGACAGTTATGTCTGGAATTCTTTTAACAGTATGGCTTCCACTTTAGATATAAAGATGGCAGCTGCAAAAGACTGTCAAGAAGTGGCCTGTTCCCCAGAAGAAAATTGTAAACTTAATCCCAATTTTATTGACAATATGGAGCCAGAATTTAGAGAAGATGAATGCTGCTTAAATTGTAAGTCATCATAGGCATTTTTGGAAATGGCCAGTATGTGGATTTGTTTTGCATAACCACTGTCATAATAAGATTTTTATTAATAGACAAGAGAACAGGAGTCCCATAGAAATGTGATAATTTTGAAACTAACATGATAAACATAATGTGTGTATCCATACATATACATACATACATATTTTTTTAAATGTAAGCTATATATCCTAGAGATTGTGCTTTCATGTAAAATCCTTTTTCTCTTTTGTGTATATGAAAATGATCCTGTTGATATTTTTAAAGTTCAGAATAACCACCAAAAAATTTTGTTAAGTAGTCCTTTACATTTTTAAAAATATAAGCAAATGAATTTTTTGAAATCCACCCACAGCTCTTCTTTTTAAAGGATTATGGTAGATATTATATTCTTTGTAATTATACTACCCATCTCACAGGATTATCATGAGGAAAATGTTTTGTAAATTGTACCATGGTATAAAATATAAAAGAAGGAGAGGAACAATCAGCAGGATGATTTCAGAAAGGCCTGAAGAGACTTACATGAACTGATGCTCAGCGAAATGAGTAGAATCAAGAGAACACTGTACACAGCAACAAGATCATATGATAATCATCTCTAACAGACATGATTGTTTTCAGCATTTATTAAACACCTGTTGCTAGATACTAAATGCTTTACAAATATTATCTCATTTGATTTCACAATAACCCTGGGATGTTGGAGCTAATATTATCCCTTTTTGAGGAAACTAAGGTAAACAGAACTTAATTGACTTTCCTGGGGTCACACAGCTAGTAAATGTCTGAGTTCATATTTTAACATGTCTTCTTCCTGACTCCATACCAAGCATTTTATTCCCTGCTCTTCATAAGATAGTACATTGTACTGTATTACAAGATAGTACATTGTAAATTATGCAATATGAAGTAAGCTATTATAATTATTCCCTTAAGTGAATCTTATTTTCCTCCTATCAACTTCTAATAAAATATTGTTGACAGTTAGCTTGAAAATATTTAGATCCCTACACACACACACACACACACACACACACACATACACACATACACACATACACATACACATACACAAAAGGAGGATGTAGGAAGTCCCAGTGACAGCACCATCTAGCTACATAAGAGGTCTACATCCTTAATGGGCACGATGCAATTCTAAAAATTTTCAAATGTGCTTTTCCTTAGCAAATGGATGACATAACATGAACTCTTTGGTTTAAAATTCTTTTAAATAAATTGCTATAAGATTGAAGGAAACCTCTATTTGGAAGTGTTAGCAAGTAAAAAGACAGTTTTGTCATTGCAGCAGAGAAGCCTCTTTCATTAAAGATTATATAAAAAGTTTTTCATGGGGTTAGCTAAGTGGTGCAGTGGATAGAGCACCAGCCCTGAAGTTAGGAAAACCTGACTTCCAATCTGGCCTCAGACACTAATTCGCTATGTGACCCTGGCCATCACTTTACCCCAACTGCCTCGGGGGAGGGGGAGGGAGCTTTTTATTCCCCACCTTTCTCTGTACCTGAAATGTTATTTTTTTTTAATTTTTCCTTTTTATTTTTTTAACAATAGCTTTTTGTTTTCAAAATATATGCAAAAATAGTTTTCAACTTTGACCCTTGCAAAACCTTGTGTTCCAAATTTTTCTCCCTCCCTTTCCCCCATTGCCTCCCTTAGATGGCAATTAATTCAATATATGTTAAACATGAGCAATTCTTCTATACATATTTCCACAATTATCATGCTGCACAAGAAAAATAAGATCAAAAAAGGAAAAATGATAAAGAAAATAAAAAGCAAGCAAACAATAACAAAAAAGATAAAAATACTATGTTGTGATCTACATTCAGTCCCCATAGTCCTCTCTCTGATGCAGATGGCTCTCTCCATCACAAGTCTATTGGAATTAGCCTGAATCATCTCATTGTTGAGAAGAGCCATGTCAGTCAAAGTTGATCATCACATAATCTTCTTGTTGGTTAGATCCATTCACAGTTCTACCAACAATATATCAGTGTCCCAGTTTTCCAACATCCCCTTCAACATTTATTATTATCTTTTCCTGTTACCTTAGTCAATCTGACAGGTGTGTAATATTTTAATTTGCATTTCTCTAATCATAGTGATTTAGAGCATTTTTTTATATGACTAGAAATGATTTGAATTTTTTTTTCTGAGACAATTGGGGTCAAGCCACTTACCCAGGATCACACAGCTAGGAAGTGTTAAGTACCTGAGAACAGATTTGAACTCTGGTCCTCCTGACTTCAGGGCTGGTACTCTATTCACTGTGCCACCTAGCTGCCCCATGGTTTGAATTTCTTCATCGGAAAATTGTCTGTTCATATCCTGTAACAATTTATCAACTGGAGAATGACTCTTATATCTAAAATAGGTGAAGCAATACTCAAATACTCTGTCCCCATGTGTATCAACTTAAAGAATTCAAATGAAAAGATTTCCTTCTTCAATCAAGAGGAAGAAGTGGTCATATTTGAAGAGATGATGAATAATGAGAAGAGAGGTATGTTTTTCATTTTGAAAAAAATCAAGAAAATCATAGCATTGGAAAGGATCTTAGAGAAAATTAACCCAAACTATCATTTTAAAAATGCAAAAATAACTTTCTTAGAAGAAATGTAAGGTTATGACTCTTAGAGAAATTAAGTTACTTGCCGATGGTCAAATGATTAGTTACTAGCAGAACCAGCTGAAATGGACAGACATGAGATAGACAGCTCAGACCAGATTATTTAATTTAAAGCATCCTTTAATAGCTGGTCAGACAAGAGGGACCTCCACTAGACAGGCTAGAAGAGAACAGCCCTGAACCTTTACCAAGGTACACTTTTAAGCGTGTTTGCCACATCCTGGCACAGCCTTGCGGTTACAGATTTCAGAAATCACTGACAGTTTCTCGTTTACAATGGGGTTATGTCTGGATGTGAGTGAGCACACAACGGAACCTGTCGACATGTTTTGCAATGTTGTCCTGACTCTGTTAGGCACACACTTCTCAGAAAGTCTGGGACTCAGCTGCTTCTCAGAAAGTCTAGGGTCTCATGAACCAGGAGATGGGGCCCAGTCTAAACATAACACTTCCCTTAATTTAGTTTGAGCAATGTCTGCCTATAAGCCTTAGACCCCTTGACCCAGGGATGAGCAGGCCAGTCTTTTTTCCATTTCACAACATCAACAACCCAGTTTTCTTGACTACCAGCTAAAGTTTCTTTATGTTTCATCACCTTGCCTATTCTTCATACTCTATTTTGTCACCTAAATCCCTGAGCCCTCATAGACCCAAACCTTAAGTGAAAGTTACAGGAGTAGGAACAATTTAATGCTATTTGTACCAAGGTCCATTTGGAGATTTACTTTTCCTGGTAGGACCTGATTATTGAGAATACTGCTGGAGGTTTTATATGAGAATCTAAAGCTCTTATACATTTCTCTTCTTTCTTATGTAAAGTACATGCACCATAACTAACTAACAAAGTACTGTCACTATAGGCTTCAATTTGTTTTACAGAGAAATTTGTAATAATTATATCCTCATAATCAAAAAATCCTCAAATGGAAAACACCTGTTTATTTAATTCAACTCCTCCACCACCCCTTCCTACAGGGTCTACAGGAAGCCTTTCTATTAACGTTCCTTACTGTACTTGCATACATCCAGTGACAAGGAACTCACTGCTTTAAAAGGCAGCCCACAAAATAAACTCTTATTGGAGACTTAACAGAATTTTAGTCAGAAACGACCCCAGCAGGCACATAGTCCAACCCATATCTAAAAAGAGTCATTATCAAATACCCAAAAGTTGATCACATACATTCTTTGTTTGAAAATTTCCCAGGAGTCTGCCATTTCTAAGGTAGCCCATTCCACTTGGAATAGCTTTATTTGTGAGAAGTCATACTTGAAATCAAGTCTAACTTTATCTCTTTTTGCAATTTTGCAAATCTAAAGGTTCTACTCTTTGGGACCAAGCACAGAAAGTTCAATTACTCTTCCAGGTAACAACCCTTCAAATCTTGAATATAACAAGAGTATCCTCCTTCAGTCTTCTCCTCTGATTTAAATATTTCCAGTTTATTCAATCCTCATATAACTCCAGAAACTTAGCTCTCCTACTTGCTTTTCTCAGAGTATTCTCCATTTTATCAGTATTCTTTTTATTTTAAGGATTCAGAATTAAGTGACTTTTCCAGGGTCACACAGCTAGTTTTACCAACATTCCATATTCAAAATGTGATCCAATCAAGGCCAAAGTACAGAGAAAATAT
The DNA here is from genome assembly GCF_902635505.1 of Sarcophilus harrisii. Lineage (NCBI taxonomy): Eukaryota > Metazoa > Chordata > Mammalia > Dasyuromorphia > Dasyuridae > Sarcophilus > Sarcophilus harrisii. The sequence goes on along the minus strand of NC_045428.1, from coordinate 488,290,468 downwards.
TAATCTTTTAATCTAGAATTTTTGCCTCTTTTGATTCAACCTAAGATTACATTTGGGTTTTTGCCTGCCACATCATATTGATGAATCATATTGAGGTTTAAATTTACTAAACCCCATCTTTTTTTTTACTAACTTTTATTCAACCATCCATTCCCTTTCTTGTACTTGGGAAGCACTTTTTTTTTCTTGGAAAGACATTTTTATAGCTAGCAAATGACCTGGTCTCCAGACCCCTTTCTATGCCAGTCATCAGTCCTCTAGATGAATCTTTGATTGTCAAAGTTATCAAAATGCCAAGTCCATTCCTGGTTCAGTGGTCAAAGTATCCTGACATCTGCTAGTTATGGGGATATGACATCAAAGGCACATACGTATACATCCCTTTTGCCCTGAAAAAAATAATAAATTAGCAATAACTTTTATTCTGATAATGGTATGTCAATCAACTGCCAGATAGTTCTACTTGCCACCCCTGTAATTTCCCAAGTCAAATTACTTTCATGCAGATGTTACTACCCTCATATGTACTATCTTTATTAGACGATAGGCTCCTTGAGGGTCATACTTTGTTCAAGTCCAGCTCAGCTATAAACACACAATGTAAGATCAAGGATCAAATAAGACCAAGTCTGTTAGAAGGATTTACTATCTTTAAATGTTCAAATTTTAAGAGAGAAATAATCTTTTTACTCAAAATAATTCTAATTCATAAATATTTAATCTCAGAAAATGCACCCTGGACTCAATTTATGCTGCAGAGGTATTATTGCAGTGGCCCAAGATCCTTGGTGGCCTTCTCTGTGAAGACTGAAAATGAGAATTATATTCTCTCTTGCAAAAATCATCAAGAACTTCATTTTAAGGTAAGATTAAGCCTCTTAAATTCTTAGTTTCTAGGGAAAAATTAAAAATAACTCCCAGTTCCCGAGTCCAAAACCAATGTCCAAAGAATAAAAAAGAAGAGACAAAGAATTTTGATATAGAAAACTACCCACATATGTAAAAGTCAGGAAATAACATTTGTTTTTTGCTCACAGGATAGGCTCAGTACTAATGTCAAACCCCAGGTCATCATGACAATTAGTTGGCACATCCATCATGGATTAGAACCTATAAAGTGACTTGTCATATTAGTCTGAAGAAAGAATAAAAGCATAGTTTTGTTTTTTGTTTTTTTTTCAGGAATGAATCTTGCTTTTAAGTTAATTCTCAACCAACTCATTTAAATAACATCCTAAATAAAAAAAAATTAATTAGCAAGATTAAAATGCCAAAAGAAAAAAATGGCGTAAGGTATCTCAAGTACCAATCTTTTTCAGTCATGTATGACTTTGTGATGATATTCAGAGTTTTCTTGGTAAAGATATTGTAGTAGTTTTCCATTTTCTCCTCAAACTCATTTTACTGATGATAAGGAAACAGAGATACAGAGTTAAGTGAATTATCCAGTATCACACAGCTAATAAGTTCCAAAAACCAGATTTGAACTCAAGGAAAATGAGTCTTTCTGACTCAAGTCTCAGTACTCTGTGCACTATGACACTAGATAGATACCCCAAGGTATCTCAAAGCTAGTTTTAAGTTGTTATTGTAGATGTTGTTTAAAAACCTCTTTTAGATTGTTAGCATCATCAGGCTGAACTTAGGGGATGAAGGACCTGGGAAATCCTGCTATATGATTTTCTTTCTACTCCTTTAACAAGAGGGAAATCCAGTGAAGTGAACATCAGGATCAAGCTTAAAAGCAGGAAAGAATAATATTAGCTGATATTTATATTAGCCATTTAAAAACCCTATGGAGAAGGCAATATAAGATCATACAGACAGAAACACAAACTTTATGTCTAGAATGCAACTTGGATTTTGTCCATCTCTCCATTCTACAGATGAGGAAATAATAACCAACCAATCAACAAACACTTATTAAGCACCTTCTTTGTGCCATGAACTGGGCTAAGTAACAGGAATATAATACAAAGTTTTTGTATTTGTATCCACAAAACAGTATCTACTCTCAGGGAACATGTAACCACATAAGTGCATATGAAGTTTGTATGCAAATTTAGGAGCATTAGCAGATCTGACATCAAAAAAAGCACCATGTCCAAAGAATTTTGAAGGAAGCTAGAGATTCTTTGCTGGCGTTAAGTAGAATGCAAGGTTTGGAATTAGAAAGATCTAAGTTCAAATTCAGTCTCAGATATTTATTAGCTGTGTGATCCTGGACAAATCACTTAAATCTTATTTGCCTCAACTCTTTAACTGGAGACACATTGGAAAAGGAAATGGCAAACTACTCAATATCTTTGCCAAAAATAGCCCCATGGACAAATTCATGGGATCATGAAGAGTTGGACACAAGTGAATGCCTGAAAAACAACAAACAATATCAGAAAGTGGAATTGGGGATAATGAAATCCAGATAATGGGGGATAAACTGTGCAAAGTCATGCAGACAGAAATGTTATGTTGTGTGTGAGGAGAAATGGCAACAGATTGTGGTACCAGAAATTCCATGAAAGGCAATAATGAAGAATGAGCATGGAAAGGTAGACTAGAGTCAGATTTTAAAAGACTTTAAAAGCCAGAAGAGTTTTGCATTTAACCCTAAATAATATAGGAAACAACTGTAAATCATTGAGTGAGGGGTGAATTCCATGCTTTTAGAAATTTTTTTGGCATTTGTATGAAGGATGGATTAGAATGGAGAAAGCATGGAGGCAGGGAGAACAATTAGGAGGCCACTGTAATAATCCAGGAAAGAGATAACTTGAGCTTGATAAAAGGGGTAGTTCTATGAGTAAACAAAAGAGGTGAGATGTTGTAAAGTAGAAACAGGATTTAGCAAGTGATTATATACTGAGGTACAAAAAAATGAGAAGTCAAGGATAATACATTTCAAACCTAGATGGCTGAATGAATGAATCATAGTGTCTTCCTTGATAAAATTAATTAGTAGATAGCTAGATATTTTGATTCATTAATTAACAGATGAATGAATACATAAATAGATGAATGAATACATGGATAAATAGCTAGATAAAATGTCTATATTCTATAGAGAGTTAGAATGTTAGAACGAAAAGAAATCTTTAAAAAATCTCAGTCCAAACTCCTCATTAGGTAAATAGGAAACTAAAGTCCAGAGAGGGGAAAGAATTTTGCTAAATTTATACCAATAGTCAGTGGCAAAGTATTAGAGGCCACGTTCTTGGAATTCTGGTGCAATACTTTCTCTATTACTCCATAGCATTTTCCATATCTTATGGGGTGGGGGCCCTCAGTTCACTACAGTCAGATGGCTATCTCTAGACATTTGGACAATGGAAGGGGAGTTAAAAGCTGAGAGAGTTTATGGAATATTCTATAGGGTTTATCAGTGAGATGAATTCTTGATGCACTGGATAAATTAACCACTGGGGCAGTGGATGTTCTTAGGAGACTGGAGAGTGATAGTAGCAGTGGACTTTTGTATCTGACATTGTGGCAAGGACAGGGAGAAACTATTCCCAGTAGTGTGACCACTTCCCACCAGAATGCTGTCTGCTTGGGATGCCCACAAGGCAGAAGAGAAGACACTGAGGGGATCAGGGGATTTATAATCAGGGTTTAGAAGCAGATAAATACACTTTAAGAAGATGGAGTTACACAGCATCATAGAAGTAACAGCACACACACATGAATATATATATATATATATATATTCCCAGGTTAGAAGCTTTTACTTTATTCTATGTTTCCAGGCAGATTACAAATGAATTCCTCTCAGAAACACTATATTCCAGATGATATGTTTAGTGCATATCATGCATGTGCATGTGTGTGCTATTAGTAATCTACATATATATGTATGAATATATTCATGTACTTCTTCCCATTTAGGCTAACTATGACTCAACATTATAACATCTGAGTATTTTCCTTTCTTCCTTCCTATAGTATGGTGATTTTCCATACGAGATTGAAGACAAAGATGAAGATATTTTGTTCTGGCAAAGTAAAGTTATAGGTTATGAAAAGGTAGAATTCGAGTCATTCTTATACCCAGAACACTATCTGGCATGGGAGAAAATTCAGGACAAATTTGAGATGCTAGTTTTAAAGGAAAAGCTTGACGGTGTGGAAATGTCTACAATATTCACTTGTATACTTTGTGAAAAAAACGAAAACTATGAGAAGTGTGAGAAATGAGTATTTTTTCTTGTATTTAATAACTAATTAATGAATCAGAAACAAGGTTTTTCCACTTTTTGACATCCTCATCCAGAAGACATCCAGTATGGGAACTATCTCTTAAAGATTTACCTAGATCAAGATCTAATCAGATAATATAAAAATTCTAAGTTGGGACTAATGGATATATTCCTTCTCAATTATGTTTGCTCTGACAGATCTGAGAAAATGTGTTTTCTCCCTTTTGTCAGACAGGTGATATGAAAATGGATAAGTTTCTTTGACCAAGATTTGGGAGGCCCAAGTCACATATCCCAAGACCCTCATTTTAATATAGCTAACCTCCCATTGTGTTAACCAATCAGAATTGATTGGTACCCTTCAGGAACATCTACTCTTCAAAGGATAAATATAAACTGTGAGCTTACTACCATGAGGGGTTTTAGGTTTAGCAAATATGTATCTATTTATTAGTAAGCATTCTGGCCTCATTAATAAAATGATTAAACTAAACCTATGTCTCTTGGAATTTTTTAATTGCCACAGAATTTTAGACCTTGTTGGGACCTTAAAAACAATAGCATCTCATTATAGTTCATAACAACTAAATGCTTACTTAAATTGCAACTAGTCAAAACTACATTATTTTTTCCCACATTAGTAACATTGTGAAAGAAGTATCAGAACAAAAGGGGGAAACCATGAGAAAAAACAACAGCAATAACAAAAGTGAAAACAATGTGCTTTAATCTGCACCCATATTGCATATTTCTTTCTCTGGAGGTGGATAGTTTTTTTCCAGCATGAGTCTTTTGGAATTATCTTAGATCATTATATTGTTAAGAAGAACTAAGTCTATCAAATTTGATCATATATAGTGTTGCTGTTTCTTTGTAGAATAAAACATTATTCAATCGAAACTTCAGGGAAGTGGGTAACAATATAGAGAAAGTTCAAATCCAACCTCAGGTATTTCCTAGCTATGTGACTGGGTAAGTTTCTTCAAATGTAAAATTAGGATAATAATAGCACTCTACCTTGTTTCTTGTAGAAATCAAATGAGATAATATTTTTTAGCTTTTTATTTTTCCAAATACATGCAAAGATAGTTTTCAACATTCACCCTTGAAAAACCTTGTGTTCCAAATTTTTCTCACCACTTTCTCCCTCCCTCCTTAGACAGCAAGTAATCCAATATAGATTAAACATGTGCAATTCTTTTTTTAAATAATGTTTTTTTTATTTTCAAAATATATGCAAAGATAGTTTTCAACATCTACCCATGCAAAATCTTGTGTTCCAAAATTTTCTCCTTCCTTTACCTCTATCCCCTCCCCTATACAGCAAGTAATTCAATATATGTTAAAACATGTGCAATTTTTCTATACATATATATAATTCTTCTAAACATATTTCCATATTAGTCATGCTGCACAAGAAAAATCAGATCAAAACAGGAAAAAAAACAAGTAAACAATTGATGACAAAAAAAATACTATGTTTTGATCCATATTCATTATCCATAGTTCTCTCTCAGAAGAGAACTCATGGCTCTTTCCATCACAAATACATTGGAATTGCCTTGAATCACCTCATTGTTGAAAATAGCCAAGTCCCTTACAATTGATCATCACATGATCTTACTGTTGCTATGTACAATGTTCTCTTGGTTCTATTCATTTCACTTAGCATCAGTTCATGTTAAGTCTTTCCAGGCTTTTCTGAAATTAGTCTGCTCATCATTTCTTATGCAAAAATAATATACCATAACTTATTCAGCCACTCCCCAATGATGGTCATCCACTCAATTTCCAGTTCCTTGCCACTACAATAGGACTGCTACAAACATTTTTACACATGTGGGTCCTCAAATGAGATAATATTAATAAAGTATTTAGGACAATGCCTGGCATATAGTAAGCATTTAAGACATACATCTTCCCAAGGGCAGCTAGATGGTGTAGTGGATAGAGCACCAGCCCTGAAGTTAGGAGGACCTGAGTTCAAATTTGACCTCATACATATAACACTTCTCAACTGGATGACCCTGGGCAAGTCACTTAACCCCAATTGCCTCAGCAAAAAATAAAAAATAAATACATCTTTCCTTCTCAATGCACAGATTCTGTGGAATACACAGTCTCCTCCAAGCATTTCATCCCTTCTGATATTGTGTGAGTGCTGCTAATTTTGCTCCCCTGGTTATGAGGTTGCCTGTAGTTTTCTGCCAGTGGAAGCACTACAAATATGGTTGTGGAGTTCCTTTCAACTTCCATTATGGGGTCCAGATAGAGGCCTTCTTTGGTTTTTTATCCCTTCCCCAAAAGAAAGGTTTTTTTTTTTAATATTGTGCCATCAATATAGTTTTAAAGCTATTTAATGATAGCTTTCTCAGAAATCAGAAGACCTAAGATATCAAGATATCAGACATGGGAGGAAAAAAGACCTCGTTTAAGGGGGTGAAGTGAGAGAGCTCCTCCAGATTTTTTCCCATAATGAATAATGCGCCTACTCTTCACACTGAATATTAAAAATGGAATCTCCAGCAGAGGTTCTTCAGTCTAGGTTAGAGAGAAAAAGTCAAAGTAACTCACTTGTCTAATTTCCAATTGAAGCTCCTAGATTGCCATATTCATTTCTATAGAACTTAATCACAGAAACCAATCCCAAAGAGCTTTGGGGGTCAGATACCTTCTTGTATTTGGAATATGCTTGTATTGGAATTGCATAATTGCAAATGAATCTGAACAAGCCTAAAAACTTAGATCAGAGGACAGTGTGTCTATCTCCACCCCAGTTATATTCTTGTCTTTCCATGAGTATATAAATCATTGAAGTCTTCTGGGTAAGGTAACATAAGAATAGATCAATAGCATTCTCAGCTAGCAAATATCAATAGCAATATTTGAACCTGACATCAAAAGATGATCCTCTATGATCTTCTGTCCACTTTGCCATGCTGGGTCTCTATTAAATTCATTTAATTATATATTATGGAATTAAGTTGCAAAAAAAATGACTTAAAAGAACACAATCTAATTTCAGAAATTTTTTCTTTTAAGACATAACTAACAACAAGGGAAAAAAACTAGAAACAGCCCAAAAGTCTAAAGTGTAAGAAATGGCAAAGTAGATTTGGTTACATTAACAGAACTGAGGGACAATTATGAACTCTATGCAGAAATTTGTAAATTTCTCTTTGAAGTTACATCATGTTTAAAAACAGAACTTATAATGAAATGGGTTACTTGCTTGGATTTTTGAAGCTCAGAACAACATACAAAATGATGTTATTTGTTATGCCTATTCTAATGTTTATGTTTAATTTTCATCGTAAAGTTGCTTTAACACTTATTCAATAAAAGTCTATGATCTTTTAAAATTATCATAGAACAAATGAAAAGTTGTAGACAAGTGGAAAATACCAAATAAACTAGGAACTAGACAGGGACCATACTTTATCTGACTACATATTCTACATGAACAAAATTGTTGTTCAGTTGTCTCATGTCCATTCCCATTTGGGATTTTCTTGGCAGAGATACTGGAGTGGTTTATTTCCTTCTCTAGCTCATTTTACAGAGGAGGAAACTGAGCCAAACAGGGTGAAATGACTTGCTCAAGGTCACACAAAATGGATCTTCCTGACTTCTTGTTATTCTTTACCCTGCCAGCTAGCTGCCCCATTAGTGATTATAGGATGCTAAATATGCCCCAAACTTAGAACCTTTGTAGGGAGATTTAAAGTGTACAAAATAGCCTATAGCCTTCCATCCTATCTTCTTTAATGGCTTAAAGACAGGAAATCACTCAATCACCATTTGTTACTAAGCATATTATCTGGAATATAGTGTTTCTGAGAGGAATTCATTTGTAATCTGCCTGGAAACATAGAATAAAATAAAAGCTTTTACTTGGGGTCTAGGAACATAGATAGATAGATAGATAGATAAGATAGATATCAACAAATCTGATAAAAAGGAAAATGGAATTCATAACAGATGAGGAGGGGAAAACTAGACAATAGTCTGACATACTCTAAATTTTGGGAGAGAAGATTACAAAGATTTCAGAAAAATGGTAGTTGAGATCCAAAAAGGATAGAGAGTTCTCAAAGATTCAATTCTGATTTCACAAAAGCAAATTATTATCCTGAGGAAAAAAAGTGATTGATAATAGACAGGACCATCTCTGATTCAATAGTTAACTTATATTTGTATAAAAATATATATATAAATAAAGATACACAACTAAAATGGAATCATAAAAAGTCTAGTAAATAGCTGTTCGATCTCTAAAGCCCAAAATAACCTCAGATTTGTAATAAGTGTTAAAGAAAGTAAATAATGAGGAGTTTTGTTAGTGACAAGAGGAAGAATGAAAAAAATAGAACATCTGAGCAGAATGAAGAATGGATAATAATAGATGATCAAGAGAAAGCAGGAATAGATAACAAATTCATTTTCCTTCTGACTGAATCTTCAGACAGAAAAATACAGAGAAAAATGCATAACAGGAAATTAAAACCCAAAATAAATAAGAAGATGGGAAAAGAATAACAAGAGGGTTCAGGAAGTTCAGGTCAACAGACTCAGAAAAAATCTATCCCAAAGCCTTGAGAGATATTCTAGGTTTGGTTTCTCTGTGGGGAATCACAATGAGCAGGAGAGGGGTTTCAGAACTAAAACTAAAGGTTAATGAAATTGGCTTCAAATTGTGAATGTACACTTAAAAGGGCCACTAGGTGGCACAGTGGGAAGAGCAACAAGTCTGCAGTGGGGAAGACCTGACTCAAAACTTGCCTGGGACACTTACTAGCTGTGTAACCCTGGGCAAGTCACTGAACCTGGTTTGTCTCAGTTTCCCCAACTATCAAATGAGCCAGAGAAGGGAATGGTAAAGCACTCTAGTATGTTTGCCTGGAAAATCCCACAAGTGGGGTTACAAAGAGTCACACGCAACTTCAACCACAACCTAGAAAGAAAAGTAAGGATCTCTATGAGATAGTATGAGATGACCAAGAACTAGCTAGAGCCTCATTTCTTTTCTAGACAAGGTTACAAGATTATATTCTCCCCATGACAGTGACCATTTCTGTGGGTGACCTCTGTGCAGATGACTTCAGAATCCCTACACTCTTTCTCTACCAGATTACCAAAGGCGGGTGGATCCAGCCCACTGGATAACCTTCCCATAGCATCTCAAACTGAATGTGTCTAGCACAAGAATCCCATCGCCCCCCAGCCCGCTTCCAAATTCTCTGTTTCTCTTGAAAACACTTCCATCCTCTCAGGACAAATCCCAGAAATTATCCTTCACTGTTCATTTTCCTTCATCCCCCCCATATCCTGTCAGTTTCCAGATCCTTCTCAGAATCTCTTATATCCATCACTTCCTTCATCATCCCTTGCCCATCACCCTAATTTATGGATTTATCACCATGAGTGGACTAAGATGAGTCTCTTCACTGGACTACTAGTCTCTTCTCTCTCTAATCCATGCTACCAAATTTTCTTCCTAAATTACAGATCTGATCTGATCATGTCATTCCCCCAATTAGAAATAAGGAAAGGAGGAATAAGCATTCATACAGTGCTTACTATGTGGCAGCTACTGTCCCTAAGTGAAGAAGTAGCAGGTGCATATGATGAAGTACCAGGTTGTGGGAGAGCAGTTAATAATGTCAAGAATTCACATCAGGAGTGTATCAGAGTCATAATGATCTTTTATCGCTGTCAAAAGGCTCCGGGATAAATCACAATGATGAATCAGAGGGAGGTGAGTGATGTGGATACTCAGATTTTAGAGGAAAGAGGGGAGGAAAAATATAGATTGGATCTAGAGAGTTAAGGAGAAGTTAGGGAGGGTCCTAGACAAGAACAATGCTCATTCTGTCTACATCAGTAATTGCCTGATGAGAAGGCAGGAAGTAGGATATGGAAATACAGGATAATGAGATTGTTTTTGTTATAAAGGTGGTCTGTAGGTGGGAAATATGCTCAGTGCTTCTCTGCAGGGAAGAAGGGTGGTTCCCTTACCTGATGAGGTGATTCTCCCTTAGTCACGTTAACAAGATAGTCTTAGGAGTATATCACTCACCTGGACCCTTCCTTTCCAGATTTATTTCCCAAAACTCTCCTTATATAATCTCATCAGAACACTCTGCTGTTCTTTGCAAACCAGAATAAAATTTATTGGGAAATGTTCAACAAAATAAATTTAAAAGCAACAGAATATAGAAGTGAATATGTGATTTTCTACGTCAACATGAGGGCCTTAGGTGCAGTTCAGTGGCCATTTCCATCCCAGTAGGACACTATGCTCTGCGCTAGCCAAATTCACCTGTTTGTGGATCCTTGGATGTGGCTGGCCCTTCTGTCTTTGGACAGGCTGTCCCGAGCCACTAGGTGGCACCATGGTGCACAGGGTGCCAGGCCTGGAGTCAGGGAGACTCATATTCTTGAATTCAAATCCAGCCTCTGACACGTCCTAGCTGGGTGACCCTGGAAAAGTCACTTACCCCTGTCTGCCTCAGTTTCCCCATCTGTAAAATGAGCTGGAGAAGGAAATGACAAACTCCTCCAGTATCTTTGCCAAGAAAACCCCAAATAGGTCACAAAGAGTCAGCAGGACTGAAACGGGTAAACAACAAAAACCACACACTGCCATGAGTGCCTGAAATGCCCATACATCACCTGAGCAAGTGTTGGCGTGTTGGAATACCTCGCAAGGATGGCCCTCGCCCAATTCTCACGAGATTATGTCACTGCAGAAGTCACTGTCCACCACCAAATGGGGTCATGGCTGGTCCCATGATGCGACAACTGTGTGAAGAAGCCATACCCGAATTGGGTTAACACCTGCCTGCAGAAGGGATCTTTCTTTTTTTTAATGATAGTTTTTTTATTTTTCAAAATACAGGCAAAGATAGTTTTCAACATTCATCCTTGCAAAACATGTGTTCCAAATTTTTCTCCCTCTTTTCCAATCTCCCCCCTACCTAGACAGCAAGTAATTCAATATAGGTTAAACATGTGCAACAATTCTGTACACATGTCCACAACTATCATGCTATATAAGAAAAATCAGATCAAAGAGGAAAAAATGAGAAAGAAAACAAAATGCAAACAACAAGAAAAAATGAAAATACTATATTGTGATTCACATTCAGTCCCCATGCTCCTTTCTCTGAATGCAGATGGCTCTCTCCATTACAAGTCTATTGGAATCACCTCACTGTTGAAAAGAGCCACATCTATCAGAATTGATCACATAATCTTGTTGCTGTGTACAATATTCTTTTGGCTCTATTCACTCTACTCAGCATAGTTTATGTAAGTCTTTTCAGTCTCTTTGAAATCATCCTGTTGATGGTTTTTTTATAGAACAATAATATCTTGTTCTGTAAGAAATGAACAGCATGATGAATGCAGAGAGGCTTGGAGACACTTACATGAACTGATGCTAAGTGAAATGAGCAGAACCAAGAGATCATTATATACCTCAACAACGATACTGTATGAAGATGTATTCTGATGGAAGTGGATTTCTTTGACAAAGAGAAGATCTAACTCAGTTTCGATTGATCAAGGATGGACAGAAGCAGCTACACCCAAAGAAAGAACACTAGGAAATGAATGTAAACTGCTTGCATTTTTGTTTTTCTTCCTAGGTTATTTCTACCTTCTGAATCCAATTCTTCCTGTGCAACAAGAGAACTGTTCGGTTCTGCACACATATATTGCATCTAAAATATACCGTGACATATTTAATATGTATAGGACTGTTTGCCATCTGGAGGGGGGGGGGAGAGGAAGGGAGAGAGGGAAAAAATCAGAATAGAAGTGAGTGCAAGGGATAATGTTGTAAAGAAATTTTTTTCAGAATAAAAAAATTTTTTTTAAAAGAACAGTAATATTCCATTACATTCATGTAACTTATTCAACCATTCTCCACCTGATGGACAGCTACTCAGTTTCCAGTTCTTTGCCATTGCAAAAAGGGCAACCATAAATATTTTTACACATGTTGAGTCCTTTTTTGAAGGATCTTTCTTGCTGAACTGCATAGGCTATGCAGTGTGTGACAAACAAGACTTTATGCTGATTACAGCCCATGTAAGAGGAAATGGAGAAGAGATTATGAGACACCTATGATCACATGTGTCAGAAATACCACACAGCAGCCAGATATAAGTACATAATCAGAGTCATGGATGAATATAAGAATGCACCATGCTGTGTCTGCTGCATAGCAAAAGAGAGGATCCTGTCAGCATCCTCCCTGGCGACCCCTGCCCAAAGGCTCCATCTTTCCGAACCCCACACTGTTCTCTTACTGTCACTCTGGCTCTGTCGTGGCTTAGAGTGCTGGAAAGCCTGATCGTTTCATGTTTTACTTTCAATTCAAATGATTTGAGTGCTCTTCAAAATACATTGCTGGCTATGCTGAAAGACCCCAAAAAAAAATGTGGCTAGGAGGTGCCCATTCCAAGAGCTGAGGCCTACAGGCCCAGAGAAAGCCTCCAGTTGATGTCACTGGAGTCAGCATGGTGCTAGCAGAAATAAAAGGACTTAAACTGCCCCCATGATTATTTCTTTTGAGGAGGAATGAAATGCCCCTCTTGCAAATCAGAAAACATGTTTGGGGTCTATCCGCTATGTACTAAGGAGAACCTGAGTCACTTCTCCAGGACCCAATTTTCTCATCTATAAACAGAAATGATAACTCTCTTCCACCCATCTTACAGGACTATGCATATTGATGTGAAAATATGTATGGGATAATACTTTGAAAATCATAAAAGCATTCTGCAGATTCTAGGTTTGGAATCAAAGATCCTGGGTTTGCATCTGGCTCTGCTTCTTGCTGCATGACCATGGGCAAGTCAATTGAACTCTAGGTGCCAAATGTTCTCATCTGTAAAATGAGGTTCTTTTTAAATATGATCTTTTGTGTGCTTTTTTTAAACTTAGATATATGAAAGACTTGGTAATACCAAACTATACCTTCTAAGATTTAAAGGTAATGAAAGAAAGTTATAAACTATTAGTACTAGGGAGAAGATTTTGCTTTGTGTAATGAATAAACAAGTCTGTCTCCCTTTCAACAATCCTCTATAAAGCATGCAAAAAAATCTCTGGTGAATTGGAGAGGAGGTTTCAAATACCAGTGACAACATTAAATAGTAATCAACTGTTGTTTTATTCTTGGAGAATATTTGCACTTTGTTGCATACCTATATCTGACCCCGGTGCAACAGCCACACGATGACATCCATCCTTGATGGCAGAAAAAGTTCTCTATTAAAAACCCATTTTAATGGGTTTAAAAACCAATTTTAAATTTGGTGAATCAAAACCAGGACTATCCAGTGAGCCCAAATTAGTCATTCATGGCTTAGGAGGAAGATGTTGTTCATTTCAGCTTTACTTTTATAATATATTTTTATTCTGGATTATATTGAAATATAAACCCTATGTTTCTCCAAAACTGGATCAATCATGATACAGTTTTTGGTCTCCCTGTTGTATGCTTCTAAAGTAACACAAGGTACAATCGATTTTATTATTTGTTATATTATTATTTAAATATTCTGTGCAGTGGGTCTGGTAGAAAACTTCTTGAACCAAGGCTTTTTAATGAAAAATTGTTACAGTGAAAGAGCACTGGGAATCAAATCCAGAGACTTGGATTCAAGTTTTGGCACTATCCCTTTATGGTCTTAGACAAGTCACTATTTTCTGACCCTCAGTTTTCACCTCTCTAAACAAGAGAATTATGCTAGATTATCTCTAAGGTTCCTTACAATTCTAAATATTCTGTCATCTGCTTTGTCTTTTGCTAAGGTAAGAGGGATAATTGAGCTAAAATCTCTGGTTTATGTCTTGCTAAACTAAAGGACTAAAAAATGAAAGGAAAGTGGGGAAACTAGCAAAGTTTTAGTCTTTGGGGTTCAAATGGAATTCAATATGTTAGTTTTACGTATTCATAAAGTAGAATTGCATATTCGGGTTTATTTCAGATTCACTCCTCAATTCTCAAACACTTATTCTTTATTTCATATAATAATGAGATTTGTCAGTGAAAATATGAGATGAAAGAAAGTTCAAGAATTTTTCTTTTTTGTAAACAGAGGATTTATATGAATGGGTATTAAGTGAAGTAAATAGAACCAAAAAGATTAATACATACCCAATGACTACAACAATATAAATCAAAAGATCACTGAAAATATGTTTAACTCCAAGTAACTGAAAAATTAGTGATAGTTCTGGAAAACAGAAAATGAAACACACCTGTGTCAAGAGCAATCACTCTGGAATCTGAACATTTGGGTTCAAATTTCATCTCTGCTGCTTATTATTTTCTATATATTGTCAAATTACTTAATCATTGTAGGCCTCAGTTTTCATATTTGTGAAATAAGAGAATTAGATAAAATAGCCTGAGATATATTCCAGCTATTATTATTAATGAATAAACATTAGTTAGGTGCTTACTATGCACCAAGTTAAGTGTTAAGAGATGTGAAAAGAAGAAAGACAGTTCCTCAAGGTGCTTACAATTTAATGAGGAAGACAACATGCTAACAAATATGTACAAAGTGACCTATAAACAGGAAAAATAGGAAATAATTAACAGAGGGAAACACTGGAATTAAGAATGGTTAGAGAAAAATACTCTGTCAAGTGTGGTCAGGGCATTTTTATTTGCTTTTTTTTTCTTCTTTACAAAGGAAGAGTCACTCATGAACAAGAAGACAAAGATTTTTTTTTCTTCCAGAAATGATTGAAGACAAAAGACATAAATAAAATATATCTTTTAAGAACTGATCAAAGCTTAACAACAATAATAAAAATAAGTTTTTATGAAACAAAAGGAGAAGAAAAAAGAAGGAGGAGGAGGGAGAAAGAAAGAAGAAGAAAAAGGAGGAGGAGAAGGAAGGGAAGGAAAAAGAGAGGGAGGGAGGAAAGGAGGGGAAGAAAAAGAGAGGGAGGGAGGGAAGGAGGGGAAGATGAAGGGAGAGAGGGAGGGAAGAAAGAAAGAAAGAAAGGAGGAAGGAAGGAAAGGAAAAAGGAAGAAAAGAAAAAAGGAAGGAAAGAAGGAAGGAAGGAGGGAAGGAAGGAAGGAAGAAAAGAAGGAAGGAAGGAAGGAAGGAAGGAAGGAAGGAAGGAAGGAAGGAAGGAAGGAAGGAAGGAAGGAAGGAAGGAAGGAAGGAAGGAAGGAAAAAATGAAAGGAAGAAACTATTCTCACAGAGAAGGGGTTGTCATTGAATCCCCGTTATCTTGCACATAAGGTACCAAACAATTGCTTCTTGAATTTCTTGGATTGGATTAGAAGGTACTAGATGCTCCACAAGTGGGAGTTCCTTCACTTTTCTGCTATTGTTCAGGTTCTCCCATTCCCAGCTAAGGACACCATTACTATCTCTTGCTGCAAGTTCAAAAATTCCTGGCTATAAATCTGGAATCAGAACAAATGGTGGCTGTTTTTTCATTGAATTCCAAGTCCCTTGCATGTAGTAGGTACCTAACACTTGCCTCTTGGATTGGATTAGAAGGAAGAATTCCTTCTCTTTTCTGCTGGTGGTCAGGGTCTCTGCTCCTATCTAAAAACAGATACCATTATTATCTCTTGCTGCAAATTCAAAAATTCCTAGCTATAATTCTAGAATCAGAACCAAAAGCCAGAACCCAAAGTGGCTAAATCACAGGGGTATAACATATTCTTGATATATGTTTTGATATGAATATCTTGTATTTAGGTAAGCCCTCTGATTGTTACTCAATATATTTGCTATCACAAACTGAACTCAAGAAAAACAGCCCAATATCACAATAGAGAAAGATAGAAGTTAGGTTGGAGCTAAGTCTGGAGTTCTAATTATCTCACTTTAGAGATTTTTGTAGGAAGATTTCAGCTGAAACAAAAATATAGAAGCATATATCTAGGTATAGAGGAAGAGGACCCAGAAAGATCCAGGACCAGGGCTGGGCAACAGTGACAGGTGGGAGCAGAGGGAGGAAAAGGCAAGGATGCTGCAGAGGCTTCAAGGTACTATGGTGCTGGAAGGGAGGGGAAGCTGGCACAGCAGCACATTTACAGAATGCCTTTGGAGCAGAAACCAGCTGAAATGTTATCAGGGAAGGGAGACAAGAAAGAGACTCACAGAATCTCACTCTTGGAAGGAACTTCGAAGGCCATCCAATATAACTCATCCCAGAGGAGGAATTCCCCACTACAACATGCCCAACACAAGGTCATTTAGCATTTGTTTGAAGTCTTCTGGTGAACAGAAACCCACAAGCCCCTGAGAGAGCCCACTGTATCTTTGAATAGTCCAAGAAGTTTTTCCTACATTTTTTCTTTAGGCCTAACATCCTCATTTTCTTCAAATAATCTCATCAGCCATGAACTCGTTTAATAGCCTTCCTCTAAATATTTTCCAGCTTCAGAAAGATCTCTCTAAAATGTGCCACTTGGACACATTTGGATTATTGGAAACAGGACTCCAGATGTGGACTGATCAGGGCAGAACCCAGCAGGACTATTGCCTCCCTAGACCTGAATATTGAATTTGCATCAGGAAAAACTGAGTTTGAATCCTTTCTCAGACACTTGGGATCATAGCATCATGGGTTAAAGTCTAGCTGGATTACTTTAAGCAAATCATTTGATCTCTCTCAATGTCAGTTTATTTACCTATAAAATGGGAATAATAATAGCAACTACCTCAAGCCCATTGGTGAGATTGTAACCCTAAGTAGGTGAAAACTTCCCACAGAGGAATGGACAGATGAGAATAATTTGCTCCAACAGCTATGAAGGTAGCTAAAGCAGTGCTGGAGAGCAGTTAGAGCTTGCTCAGACATGGAAGATGCTTAGATTATCCAGTGCTTTCCAGGCCATCTCCAGTTAATTGTTTTCTTGTCACTGGACAACTTTGTGCAGCTCTGTCTCACTTATTTTGCTTCTCTGTGACTTTCTCTTCTCTCTTGTGCATTTTAATGCTTATTGACTCACTTTTACTTGTTTTATTTATTTGTTACTTGTTTTTATTTATATTATATAAATTTTATATTTATAATATATATTTATATTATTTATATCACTGCTTTTCTCTCTTCCTTCCCAAATTCAATTCCCCAACTTAAAAAAAAAACAGTATTATAATAAATAAAATAAGTCAAGCAAAATAAATCCACATGGTAGCCACAAGACTTGTTCTTAATGAAACTCTGCTGGCTCTCTATAATTATGACTTCCTTTTCTAGAGATTCACTACCCATCCCTTTAATAATAAACTCTAGAATCTAGTCAAGAATCTAAGTCATAGTTTCTGGTCTAGGGTTTATAGACTTGTGTTTCTATTCTTTTTTGAAAATATGTCATTTGCCCTTCATTGATCCTGTGGTATGATTTCCATTTTTCATAGACTCAGCAATTGTTTTGCCAACTCTTTCAGTACCCTGGGAAGTAGTTCATCTGGGCCTGTTGACACAAACTTATCAAGAACAGCTGGAAGCCTTTTTACTGCTGCCCTGTTTGACTTGGGTATAAGCTCCCCATTTGACATTTTTGTCTTGTCCTTTTCCAGTTCAAAATCCTTCTCTATGGCAGAAAAAAACAGAAAAGAAAGAAGAAATAAAAAGTGTCAACCTGGTTCACAAACTCAGATCAATGAGGTGATTGATCAATAAATAAAGTAAAGCATTTATTCAGATCAAGGAATTGCAATTCAGAACAATGCACTGTCTTATGGAAGTTACAAAGATTATATACAACAGAAAAAGAGGGGGCAGCTACATAGTTATTTTATTGTACAAGTTATTTATTGCAGTGTGATAGCGCTCTTCTGGAGGAAAAAAATCACAGGATCAGTTTATAAGCTACTCCTAACCAAAAGAAATAGCCCACTGACTGTCCCCCTAACCAGGGTTACCAACAGGGTTATCAGAATAGCAGAGCTTCAGGAAAGAAGGGATTACAAAATTGTCCCTGGCACCATCTCTGTCCATGAACAGGGGCAATTAGAAACTGATGGCCACAGCTGAAATTCCAAGGGGTTTCCCTTGAGGGTAGGAGATGACTGGAAATTATAGAGTTTCATAAAGAGTGTCAAAAGCAGAGCCTTTTCTGCATTATTATCCCTGTCCCCCAAAACTAGGTCCTATTACTTTTTTAATGCTCCTTTTTTCCCTAGTAGAGCTTTTAAAAATATTGCCACAGAAAAGAGAATGATAAATGTTGGAGGGGATGTGGGAAAACTGGAACACTGATACATTGTTGGTGGAATTGTGAAATTATCCAATCATTCTGATAAGCAATATAGAAACTCTGCCCAAAGGGCTATCAAATTGTGCATACCCTTTCATCCAGCAGTCTCACTACTAGGTCTGTATCCTAAAGAGATTATAAAAAAGAGAAAAGGATCCATATGGTACAAATGTTTGTAGCAACTCTTTTTGTCGTGGCAAGGAACTAGAAATTGAGTGGAAGCCTATCATGGCCGAATAAATTATGGTATATGAATGTAATGGAGTGTTGTAGTTCTATAAGAAATAATGAGCAGGCTGATTTCAGAAAAGCTTGGAAAGATTTTCATAAACTGATGCTGAGTGAAGTGAGCAAAATGAGAAGAACACTGTACACAGTAACAAGAAGATTCTGTGTGATCGACTGGGACGGACTTGGCTCTTCTCAATAATACAGCAATTCAAGGCAATTCCAATAGACTTGGGATTCAAAATGTCAAATGCATCCAGAAAGAGAACTATGGAGACTGAATATGCATAGAAGCACAGTATTTTTATTTTTTTGTTTTGTTTTTCATGGGTGTTTTTCTCCTTTTGGATTGATTTTTCTTGTATAACATGACAAATATGGAAATATGTTTAAAAGGATACAATATATTTAAGCCATATCTGATTATTTGTTGTCTTGGAAAGGGGAGAAGTAAAGGAGGAAAAAAGACAAAAATGGAATGCAAAGTTTTATAAAAAATTAATGTTGAAAACTATTTTTACAAGTACTTGGAAAAAAGAAAATACTATTGAGGGAAAAAATGTCAGTTGGTTAGCTTCCAAAACAAACTATATTATCAAAATTTGTTATACAAGATTGTAATCTCTACACTATAATATGTAGAATAGCAAACATTCTTTCAAAGTAAACAAAGCCATTGACATAACGAGAAATAGAAAGCATTTTGGTATTGCTACTGGTATCTAAGTGAGTTATACAGGACATCTTTTCTGTTTCCAGATCACACATTATCAGGAAGGGATTTTTTCCTATTTGATTTTTTTGATGATAGATACACTACCTGCCACAGCAGAGTCTCTTCAAAATATGAAGTCATTACTCTTCCTATCAATGAAAATTTCTTACCAGGAAGAAATACAAATTGTGTGTGGAAGGAGGAGAGATAAAAAAAGGAATAGGAGGGAAGAAAAGTTGTTTTTTTTTTTTTAAATAGCCTTTTATTTACAGGATATATACATGGGTAACTTTACAGCATTAACAATTGCCATACCTCTTGTTCCAATTTTTCACCTCTTACCCCCCCCCACCCCCTCTCCTAGATGGCAGGATGACCAGTAGATGTTAAATATATTAAAATATAAATTAGATACACAATAAGTATACATGACCAAAACGTTATTTTGCTGTACAAAAAGAATCAGACTGAAATATTGTACAATTAGCTTGTGAAGGAAATCAAAAATGCGGGTGGGCATAAATATAGGGATTGGGAATTCAATGTAATGGTTTTTAGTCATCTCCCAGAGTTCTTTTTCTGGGCATAGCTAGTTCAGTTCATTACTGCTCCATTAGAAATGATTTGGTTGATCTCGTTGCTGAGGATGGCCTGGTCCATCAGAACTGGTCATCATATAGTATTGTTGTTGAAGTATATAATGATCTCCTGGTCCTGCTCATTTCACTCAGCATCAGTTCATGTAAGTCTCTCCAGGCCTTTCTGAAATTATCCTGTTGGTCATTTCTTACAGAACAGTAATATTCCATAATTTTCATATACCACAATTTATTCAGCCATTCTCAACTGATGGGCATCCATTCAGTTTCCAGTTTTTAGCTACTACAAAAAGGGCTTCCACAAACATTCGTGCACATACAGGTCCCTTTCCCTTCTTTATAATCTCTTTGGGATATAATCCCAGTAGTAACACTGCTGGATCAAAGGGTATGCACAGTTTGATAACTTTTTGAGCATAGTTCCAAACTACTCTCCAAAATGGTTGGATTCGTTCACAACTCCACCAACAATGCATCAATGTCCCAGTTTTCCTGCATCCAGGAGGGAAGAAAAGAAAGAAAATTGGAGGGGATAAGGACCAGGGGAGGAAAGGTGGTTTTTTTTTATATATAATTTTTCCCCTAATTGCATAATAAATTAATTTTAACGTTCATTTTTTTTTGTTCCAAATTTTCTTCCTAAGATTATACACACTTTGATATAGATTATACATGCAAAATATATTTCCATTATAGTCATGTAAAAAAATGACAAAAATAGAAAAAATGAAAACCAGTAGATTTCAATTTGCATTCAGACTCCATCAGTTCTTTTTCTGGAAGGGACAGCATTTTTCACCATGTGTCCTTTAAAATTGTCCTGGATCATTGCTGTGAAGAGTTAAATCATTCACAATTGATCATCATACAATATTGCTATTCTCATGTACACATCTCATGTTCTCTATGTCTTGTTTATCATAAATTCATCATATCAAAATATAATAAATTATCATAAATTCTTCCCTTCTCCATAGATCTGACAGCTAAACTATTCCATACTCCCCTAATTTGCTTACAATATCTTTTATGTTTAAACATTTATCCATTTTGACCTTATCCTGTTATAAGGTATAAGATGTTGGTCTATATCTAATTTCTGCCAGACTGTTTTTTAGTTTCCCAGCAGTTTTTGTCAAATAATAAGTTCTTACCCCAAAAGATTGGATCTTTGGGATTATCAAATACTAAATTACTATGACTATTTATTCCTGTGCCAAGTGTACCTAATCTATTCCACTGATCCACAACTCTATTTTTTAGACAGTACCATATTGCTTTGATGATTTCCATTTTTA
Source organism: Sarcophilus harrisii (assembly GCF_902635505.1). Lineage (NCBI taxonomy): Eukaryota > Metazoa > Chordata > Mammalia > Dasyuromorphia > Dasyuridae > Sarcophilus > Sarcophilus harrisii. Next base: position 488,269,174 of record NC_045428.1, on the reverse strand, counting down.
ATATATTATATTACCATATTTAATATATGGAGATCTAATACTGCTAAGCCACCTTCCTTCACATTTTTTTCATAAATTCCCTTACTATTCTTGTCCTTTTATTCTTCCAGATGAATTTTATTATTTTTTCTAGCACTATAAAATAGGCTTTTGGTACTTTTACTGGTATGGCACTGAATAAATAAATTAATTTAGATAGAATTGTCATTTTTTGTTTTATTAGCATGGCCTACTGAAAGGCTTTCTATTAAAAAAAAAAAGCCAGAAAATTTTGTCATCTAACTTACCATGTCTTCCCATAAACAAGAATATAAAAAATTAACAGTGGAAAATTTGAGTAAATAGTGAAGTAATCCAAGCAGGTATTTTAACCAGAGTTAGTAATTATATGTTGCTTTAAGGTGTACAAAACATTTTACAAAAAATATAGGCTAAGATTAATTCAAGCCATTCCCTGACATGCCAGATGCCTTTTACTTGACTGCTGACCTAGAGCTGGGGATGCATAGAAAAGGCACCAATAGTCCAAAAGACCAATAGTCCAAACCCAAAAGACAAAGTAGAACAGGCAACCAAAGCTACAAGATCCAGTCTCAGACTCTCCAAGAAAAGGGAAATGCTGCCATGTGAGACTAGCTACAATAGCTATTAGCTATTAGGGATATGAAAGGAAGGAGTCCCTCTATCCCATGGGAAGTTCAAGAGAGGTCTAAAAGGGTGAGAGTAAATGTTGTTCTTCCCTTCAAAATCTACTCAGTAGGCAGGTGGTAGAAGTCATTGTTCAACCCTCTCTAATTCAGCCTCCATCCCCAGTATGGTTGGGGAAGGTTGTATATGAGGAACAACTAGAAGCCTCTGGTTACTCATGTCTTTTTTAAAGGATACCCCCAGAAAGGACCCTGGGCAAATATGCTGCGAGAAAGGGCCCAGCTCCAAGAATGCTCCCCAGAAAAGAGATGTACTCTAGACACTGAGTGAGGAAGTGGGATGGGGATTATAAGCACCTCTGTTTGCTCCCATTATGTTCATTTCCATTCTGATTTAAAGACTACATATAAGTAAGCTTCTGGATCAGAATATTATAAAAAACACAGTGAGTCAATCAATCACCAAATCAGTAGACATTTATTAAGTATCTTCTATGTATAAGGCACTATACTAGACAGAGGGGATAAAATATACAATCCCTGGGAAGACAGAAATTCCTTAAGTAGGATGGGAGCCACAAACTACTAATGTGATAGGCTAAATCTACAGCAACGATTAGATTAGAAAACATCACCCACAAATATAAGTCTATGGAAATAATGCATGAATGTATGAGATAGCAGCTCCCTGAGAGCCATAGTAATAAAGAAGCTAGGTCATGACTTCCCAGATTGTCCTCTGGATTTGGTATTATAAGGGACAGAAAAGGCTGAGTGACATAACCTTTGTTTCCTCTACTCCCCAAAATCAGCATGACCTCCATAGGATCATCTATTATATATTCTGTAAATACATATGTGATATTAATATATTATGTATAATATATAATGTAGTATATTAAAGTATTTTCTATTTTAAAAATATTTTCTGTTTCATAATTTTAGTGGATGGTGATAAACATGACATAATTTAATTGGGAGCTTAGTGTTTAAGATACTAGATCTGAATTCAGAAATATCTGAACGCCAATTCCATCTCTAACATCTGCTAGTTGAATGGCCATGGACAAGACTGTCTGAGCCACAGGTTTCCAATGTGTAAAATGAAAATAATAATAACCATATAGTACCTCCCTGCACAAGAACTGTGTGAGGACGTATGAGGAAGATTTAAATGAGATCATGTATGCAGAAAATTATAAACATACCAGTTATTATTATAACTCAGAGTTCAAGGTATCTGAATATAGTCATAGTAATGGTCCTAACAAAGTAAATGCTTCCTTAGCCAGAAAATATAGACAAAGAAAACCTCTGGCAAATATCACAAGACACCACAATTGCTCCTTCCCATCTGCCCCTCTTTTGGTTTTCTCTCATACCCTTTTCTTACATCCTTTTTTTCATTTCCTTCTCACTTGTTTTTCTTTCTTCTTCCTATTGCTGTCATTTAGCCCTGTATATTGTTTCACAGGGTTCAAAAGGTTCCTAATATCACATTTCTCCTTACACTTCCAACTCTTCCTTCTGGACCATCATTCCTGTCTCACCTCAACCATGCCCCTTACAAGATTATTTCCTAACTTGAGTCTCATGGCTCCCTGATGAGGAACACATCTGCTGCAAGCTTAACCCTATGCTCTGAGGGGGTTAATCCATGCTTTTTTTAGTACCTCCTAGATCATCACTAGATTCCATCACACATCCCCCTCTTAGATATTTGAATTTGCCCTTAGCATCTCTCTTCCTCCCACTCCTTTCCAGAATCCATGTACTAGTTCCTAAAGAAGTTTAATTCCTAAAGATGACACAAAAACATAATGACATATGTTGGAGGGGATATGGGAAACTGGGATATGGGAAAACTGGAACACTAATGCACTGTTGGTGAAGTTTTGAAATAATGCAACTACTTTGTAGAGCAATTTGGAACTATGCCCAAAAGACTATCAAGTGTTTCTATCACAAAAAAATAATAAATAAATAAATTTTTAAAAAAGGCAAAGGACGCACATTGCCAAAATCTTTGTAGCAGCCCTTTTTGTAATGGCAAAGAACAGGAAATTGAGTGGATGCCCATCAGTTGGGGAATGCTGAATAAGTTATGGTACACGGAAGTAATGGAGTATTATTGTTCTATTAAAAAATAATGGGCAGGCTGATTTTAATAAAGCCTGAAATGACCTACATGAACTAATGTTGAGTGAAGTGAACAGAATGAGGAGAACATTGTACATAGTAACAAGATCAATTGTGATGATCTTGGTTCTTCTCAACAATACAGTGACTCAAGGCAATGTGCAATAGATTTGGGTTTCAAAATGCCAATTGCATCCAGAGAGAGAACCATGGAGACTGAATGTGGATTGAAGTACTATATTTTTGCCTTTTTGTTTTATTTTGTTTTTCATGGGTTTTTCCCCCTTTTGGTCTGATTTTTTGTTACAACATGACAAATATGGAAATATGTTTAAAAGAATTGCACATATTTAATCTATATCAGATTGCTTGCTATCTTGGTAAGAAAGAAGATACAAGAGGAAGGGGAAAATTTAGAACACAAAGTCTTACAAAAATGAATTAAAGATGAAAACTGTCTTTACACAGATTTGGAAAAATAAAAATGCTATTGGGAAAAAAAGAGAAAATAAAGAAAAAGATCTGGGGGTTTTAGTGGACTACAAACTCAATATGATACAATACTGTGATACAGAATCCCAAAAGATTAATGCCATACTAGATTGCATTTATGGAAGAAGGAAATATGATAGGCTTTCTGTACTCTGATCTCTTCAGATCTCATTTATGGAATTATATTGAGTTTAGCATCACATTTTAGGAAAGACATTAACAAACAGCACAATTAGAAGAAGGCAAGCAATATTAATGGATGAAAATATTTAAGTGTCTATGCTGTGATGGTGATAAATGCTGAGAATACAAATACAAAAGTAAGACAGTCTCTGAACTTGATTACATTTTAATGGGGGAGACAATATTGTTTGGGTAGTGGCCAGAGAGGGGTCTTTCAGTTTAGACAATTATAGGCATGGTAGTATAGCCATGAGGAAGCTGATTGCTCTTTCCAGTAGCAATGAATGGAAGTATTGATTCAATTCTGGTTCCAGAGCTGAGGCATGGGGCAGTTTTCCAGAGTTGAAAGGATTATATTCTCCAGGACATTGTCTTTTGTCCTGAGAATTTTGCAGTAGGAAAGATGGCAAGAACATTTTGTTTAGTCATATCCAATTCTTCATGACTCATTTTGAGTTTTCTCTTCTCTGCAAAGATACTGGAGTGATTTGTCATTTCTTTCCAATACATTTTACAGATGAAGAACTGGGGCAAATAAAATCAAATGATTTGCCCGGGGGTTATACAGCTAGGTAGTGTCTAAGGTTTGATTTGAACTCAGAAGGATAAATTGTTTTGACTCCAGTCGACCACTCTCTCCATTGTACCACCTAGTTGTTCAAGAACAAGACTAGGATATAAATGAAGCATGATTGGGGCCAGGTAGTTAGAGAGGTATGGTAAAGGTACTAAGCTGTACAAGGATCAGTTAAAGGAACTGAGTAGGTTTTCCCTGGAGAAAAGAAGAATTCAGATGGCCTTCATATCCCCCCAGCACACTCAACTATGTGGGAGAGGAAGCAGAACCCTTATACCATACTATTACTTATAGACACGTCCTCTGTAGCCCATCCTTCAGAAGCCTCCCCTCCTTTGAAGTTTGCTCAAATCAGATATATCATTCTATTCAGATTTAAGTGTTAATTATTGAACTCCAATAGGTCATCAGTCTTCTCTGTCTTGACCACTGCCTTTAGACTAAGGATCATAACATATATGAAATTGTCTTTCAAAAAACCCTGGTCTCCCATTTCATCAATTTTCTCAACTCCCATGTCTTAACCCTTTATTTTCATCTGTCACACAGAGATCAATTTTACCATCAAACACAAGATCCAAGATCAAGAATGTTGAATTCTTTGGTCTAGCCATAACCACTCAAACTCCATCTCTACCTATAATTCACTTTCTTTGAGTCTGTTATTCATTTCCTCTTTCTAATCCTTTTCTCTCTTAATATCTTCCCCAACTATTAAGCCCAATCTGACTTCATTTTCCTCTTCCCAGTCTTGTCCCTAAAGGCAACCAATTTAACTTTATGCTATTTTTCTATTTTAAAATCCCTTACTCCTTAGATATCACTTAGGACTTTTCAAACCTCAAATTTGTATTATCCCCATTATCCTCCATGCCTGTTCATATGCTACTGAACAATGCTTCAAGTCATATAACTTTGCTGACAAGCTCAACTACAGATTAGTGTTTTCTAATCCTTTAAATAAACAAGATAATTCTATTTTCTTTTCCCTAATTATCTCATTCCCCATACTAGCTGCTCCAATTCGGTTTTTCTCAAGCTTCCAAAACCACTCCTTTCCCTTCCTATTCAGTAGATACTGTCACCTTATGCTTCACTGAGAAATTAGAGGCCATCTGCCTTAACTTTCCTTTTTTTCCCATTTCATCTGGAAAAACCTGTTGACATTCACCATTCTCTCCACCTTACTTCAGAATCTGAGGAAGAAGAAGTCTTTCTCTTCAACAAGAACAACTTCTCTACATATACACTAGACCCTGCATCTCTTTCTTTCTCCCTTTCTTTTGTCAAAGACTGGAGAAATATTATTTCTTTTGTCAAAATGAGGCATTAGGAACTACTGCTGGAAGTAATAAAAAAAATATTATCATTCAAGATAAAGAAATCCCCATAATAATACCAGTTAGCCAAAATGGAATAGACTTCCTTGCGAACTGTTTAGTTCTTAGTCATGCTTATAACTAAAAGATTTGAATTCTGTGTCAGCATAATCATAATTTTGTAAAAATAGCAATACCCCAGATCCTTCAAAATATTTCTTTATTTCCTGGTGTTGATTTTCCTTTATTATCTCTCCTTGCAGAAGTAGAAGGATTGGGCAAGAGATTCTTCTTGATAAGAAGGTTGCCTAATTATATCATGCCTAATATATATGTATATATATATTATTATTATTATTACATAATAATATTTTCCTCCCACTTCAGTAGGCATACTCAGGCTCTCCTAAAGAAGTTAGTCCATTAATTGTGCAGGAGCCTGAAGGAAGGAAATAGGCCTTGAAGATCCATCTGGCAAGTGAAAGAACATCTGGCAGAAGGTAGGAACCAACAACTCAGTACTTGTTTGGGTAATGGCCAGTAAGCTTTTGGCTATAACTCCCAGGGAGGAAAATGACCAGTTAAAGAGGAAACTTGAATTATTGAGAAGAAAAAAGTACATTAGGTCCTTGAAATGTTCCCCAGGATAGTCAAGATTTTCTAGATTTATTAGAATCAAGTGCTTCTTCATTCTTATATCCAACCAAACTCTTCCAAAGCAGCCTAAGTCTTCATGACCTCACAGGAAATCTCCAGAATAATTCTAACATTAAATCTTTACTGTTCTGTCTCCTGAGACCCCCAGAATTCCCTTCCAGCAGCATAAATTTTTGCCAAGCCCAGGAGCAATGTGGGAAGAGGTGGCTACAGGGATCTGTTTCATGTATTTGTGGATGCCATCTTGTTTCAGACTGGTAAAATTCTATCACTGCAATTCTAATTAGGCCACACACAGGAGAAGAGACAAAACATACTTGGAATATACTTGTTTGGCTTTGGGAAATTATTGAAAATGATCCCAAGGGAATAGATACAAGGGTCCAAACTAATGCAATTGAGGCTGGATTCTCTCTAGACTTAATTGTGCCCATACTTTTCCCATTAGATGACAGATTTTTACAATCCATTCAAAACTCTTAAATTTATGTCAGTGGTTGATACTGGTTTTTATTTTTAATTATGAGACATAACTTTTATATATTAAAACAATATATTATTTTGTGAAAATATCAGAAGTGTTTTGGGGTCCTTCAAGATGAGGGAGCAGTCAGCACTAAGAAATGCACAGTAGGGGGGCAGCTAGCTAGTGGATAGAGCACCAGCCCTGAAGTCAGGAGGACCTGAATTCAAATCTGACCTCAGACACTTAACACTTCCCACCTGTGTGACCCTAAGCTTAACTTAACCCCAATAGCCTCAGAAAAGGGAAGGAAGGAAGGAAGGAAGGAAGGAAGGAAGGAAGGAAGGAAGGAAGGAAGGAAGGAAGGAAGGAAGGAAGGAAGGAAGAAGGAAGAAAGGAAGGAAGGAAGGAAGGAAGGAAGGAAGGAAGGAAGGAAGGAAGGAAGGAAGGAAGGAAGGAAGGAAAGATGCATAGTAGGACTCTGATCTTTATATCTCATTTAGATATTGAATAACTTAATTATAGCACAAAGGAAAGATGCACAGTAGGACTCTGATCTTTATATCTCATTTAGATATTGAATAACTTAATTATAGCACATTAAGATATTAGTTTCTTCTTAAAACTGAAACCCCAGAACAGACACATATCCACCTTCTGATTCTTAGGGCAGGGTAAACTATGCAAGATAAATCTGATCCAAAGCAGATCTCCTGTGCTCACTGAAGTCTAATTGAACTTTGGGGATACTTTGACACTTCAAATTCAAGAGATTCTGAATTAAATTCATCCTCTTATCCAGGAAAAACCCAAATTAAATTTGTATAAAAAACATTAGTCCTGGCATCTCCAGCCTCCTCTGTCTCTGATGTTTCTTTCCTCTCAATCATCCCATGAATCCTTCTTCTTAGGTTCCAGTTCTTCTATGCTGCCATGGTCCTTCCCAAGGAAAACAATTATAAATTAATTCATACTAAGATGTGAAATTCTTTCATTTAGAGATTCAAATCATTTCCCCTCCTGAAAATATTTTCATTTTAATATGAAAGGGAAAAAGCAATTATCCAAACAAGTAAATTACTACTGAGAATCAAATATGACATGACCTTGAACTCTTCTCACTTTTTCATTGGTCCCAACACTTAGGCATCATTTTTGCTTCATTCCTCTTTATCTAGACACTCATCACTACCCAATTCCTGTCATTTCTTCTTCCAAAATATCTCATATCTGTCCCTTTCTTTCCATTCTCACTTCCTTCGCCTGAATTTTTGAAAGAAACTAATTGTTTTGCTGATTTCATTCTCTCCCTCTTCTAATTCGTCTGTCACATGTTGTCAAACTAATCTTCCTTTAAAATTGCTACTATATTTAATTTATACTTTAACATATTTAACATGTATTAGTCAACCTGCCATCTGGGGGAGGGGAGGGGGGGAAGGAGGGGAAAAATTGGAACAAAACGTTTGGCAATTGTCAATGCTGTAAAATTACCCATGCTTATAACTTGTAAATAAAAAGCTATAATTAAAAAATAAAATAAAATAATAGTAGACAATATTAAAAAAAATTGCTACTATAAAATTCTTTCTCCATCAGGGACCAGCAGTACCTCCCTATTGTCTTTCAGATTAAGTCCAAACTCATCACTTTACCATTTAAACTCCTCCAAAATCTGACCCCAACTCACTTTATCCTCCACAGCTCTCAATCAGGAACCTTCCATTCCAACAAATCTCACTCTATGCTTTTGCTCATGCTAGTCCCCCTTCTTAATACTTAACCTAAAATATTCAACCTTCTCCATCTTTTTGAATTCTCCCCATGCTTCAAACTCAGGCCAAGGGTCCTCCTCTTCCCCATAAGGATTTCACCAACTATATTAACTACATTAAAAGGTGATTCCTTTTCTACTTTGGGTCCCTTTAGTCCATACTATATGATTCTGTACTTGATTGATTGTATATTGCCTTTCATAATTTTCTAAGTTATTTTTTAATCTATGTATCTTATCATGCTTCTCCAGGGCTTGAGACCACTAGTGGGAGAGGCTAGGGAGTTAGGACAACTGCATTATAATCCTGTGCTTCATCTGTGAAATGTGTGTCAAGATGTCGCCGTGCCTAATCACACAGGCCTTAAATTCAATATATATCTATTCTACCACCTAAATGCCTAAATGAGCTGAGAATATTATGTTTTGAAGTTCAGGGTATAGGGAAGACCATGAGTATGGGGAAAATTGAGAATGTTTAGCCCAGATAAGAGAAGACTTAAAATGAACATAGTGGCTACTTTGAAGTATTTGGAAAGTTATAAGTAGAAGAAGAATTAGACTTGTTCTCTTTAACCCCAAAGGACAGAACTAAAAAGATCAAGGGGAAATTGCAGAAAAAACAGGCTTAGGCTTGATTTAAAGAAAAGTTTTTCTAAACAATCAGAGATATACAAAAGTAGAGGGAAGGAAATTGTTTCTCTCCTTTCAAGAGATTCTCCCCCGACCCCAGGCAAGGGGGGTTAAGTGACTTGCTCAGGGACACACAGCTAGGAAGTATTAAGTGTCTGAGATCAGATTTTAACTCAGGTCCTTCTGATTTCAGGGCTGGTGTTCCATCCACTGAGCCACCTAGCTACCCCTACAGAGGTCTTTAAACAACAATTGAGTTTGTTGGGAATTTGAATAAAGGACATTAATGTTCAGGTCTCTTCCAATTGGAATTCTAGGATTATCTGAAATAAGTATACAAATTGAAACATGTGCTTACATATTTATGGACTAGTTCACATTTTGACCAGGGCCAGCCCTAGATATAAGAAACTATGAAGTTTAAGAAATACCTATACAATCTGATTTTGGCTTACCATTATAAGGCCCTGCCTGAGACAACTAAGTGACACAACGAATAGAGCACTGGGCCTGAAGTCAGTTAGATTCATCTTCCTGAGTTCAAATCAGTATTCAGACACTTATGAGCTGTGTGACCCAGGGCAAGTCACTTAACCCTATTTGTCCAAGTTCCTCATCTGTAAAATGAGCTGGAGAAGGAAATGACAAGAAAACCCCAAAGGGGATCACACAAAGTTGGACATGACTAAAACAACTGACCAACATACAAACACAGTAGCATAGTGTTCAACGCACCCAACAAAACGAGGCCCTGCCAACTTGAAAAAGAAAATAATTTCTGCATCATTAGGCAATTGAACCACCCTCCACTACTCTTCAACCTGAAATCCATGCCAGGAGAGTTACTCCCCTGGGTCACACAACTCAAAGGCCACTCATTAGCCTATAAACAGACAAACATTATTATGATAATGAGAGAAGATGAAAAAGAACCAGCCAGGAGTCATTGGTTGTTTATTTCCTTTGACAAGGAGACAGTATGGCAGTCTTCTGCCCTGGACCCAGTACAGATTGGTGGAAGCATAGAATACAAGGCAGAGGAGAAGTTGTACTTCACAAGAACTTAAAGATTGGATTTTTTATTTTTTTAGATTGATTGGAAAGAATTATTTAGAAGATTGGAAAGAGTATAACTTTAAAAATATGGAATAATAATGAGTAGGAGACATGTATGTTCCTCATCCCAGTCGTTTGCTTTTATCAATAGCAGTCCTAAAGGCTCATTAGAGCAGGTGAGGAGAGATCTAAACAGGGAAAAGTTTGGGACTTCACAGTTAGCATTTTTTTTCATCTCCAAAATGAAGTAAACACAGAGGCACGACAGGTTATAAATAACATGATAAAGGGTTCAGCTATGGGCAGACTCCCCACTACATCCATGTCTATAGATTAGTCACTAACATTCCTCCTTGCCTTCTCTTCCCCTTTTAAGTAGTAAAGCTAAGACTAGAATGTTGTTTCCATTGCTTTATCCAGCCTTGTTCAAAAGCTATGCTAAGGCAATGTCAAATACCATGGTACCTGGAAACATGAGCTGGTATGGATAAAACCAGTGAAGAAAAGCTTTTCAAAACAATCAGAGATATACAAAAGTAGAGAGGAGGTAATTATTTCTCTTCTCTAAAGAGCTCTTTAAGCAATGATTGAGTTAGGAATTTGACTGTAAAGGACATTCATAGTCAGGCATAGATTGGACTAAATAATGTCTGGGGTCTCTTCCAATTTGAATTCTGAGATTCTCTGGAATATGTACTCAAATTGAAATATGTGTTTACATAATCCTGAGGAAACAACTTTGGTCTTGGACCCTTACCATGTTGCTTTCCTTTGTGTTATCCACTCAGCCATTCGTGTTGATGGGTTGCTTTCAAATTGCCTTCTTGATCCCTCCTTGATAATGAACCTGATTATTAGTAATTCATTCTTGTGATTTAATAACTACAGTAAAAATTACTCCACCCAGTTATTGGAGGATGAGACCATATTGGCGTTGCCCATGCCAGTTAATGCTTGTGATGGAATACACTTGGTATGGGGGAAGATGGAAGAGACAGAGGAAAAAAAATGAGGAGATATCTCCAAGACCCAATTATAGGACAGAAGCTTGGAGCACGGAGGCAAGAGAGGCCTTAGGCAGAACTAAAAGCTAAAGTTACCCTGGGATCTCTTTAAGGAGGGCTCCTAGTCTTAGCCACCATACTCTAGCCCAGTCAGAGCATGACTATACCCTGTAGGAGTGTGGGTGTGGATCTTCATCATCACATACACTCCCATACCCCTTCACAAACTAAACACTGCAGCTTCTGAGATGAACAAATTAAAGGCAACACCAAATACTATGAGGAAATACTTTGGAAAGAAAAATGTCTATGAAGTAAATCAAAGGAAGAAAAAGCTCCTAAAAAAATTCCAAGTAAAACTTTAGAGAAAAAATATATCATAGCCAAAAGGAATATAAGAGTATCTGGAAGAAGAGAAACAAGAGATACAAAATGAAATATCTAGGGCTAGAGAGGAAAGAATAACAAAGAGAATTGATACCTTAGTACAGATGATGGAAAGCTTCACATAAGAACTGAATGTGCTGAAAACTAGAATGGGCCAAAAAGAAAACAATAATTCAATGAGACAAAAAGAGATATTAAAACTAATTTTAAAAAAATTTAAGTGGAAAAATATATAAGAAATATGATTTCAAAAATAACTTATTTGAAAAACAGGTCAAAGAGAGATAACCTAAAAATTATCAGATTATCTGAAGCTCATGACAAAGAAAAGTCTTGATACTACATTTAAAGTCATTTTAAATGAAAACCATCTCAAATTCCTAGAACCAAAGGGCAAAGTAAAAATAGAAAGAATGTAATGGTCACCTATGGAAAGAAACTGAATATTTCTCCTAATGACATAGCCAAAACCCAGATCATCCAGGTCAAATTAAAAATATATGTATAAGAATTAAAAAATAAAGCATTCCAAGTACCAAAGGGCCATTATAAGGTTCATACAAGACATGGTAACCATCAATGAAAAGAGAAAAAGAGCTTGGAATGTGGTCACCCAAAAAAAGCTATCAAGAATAACCTACCAGGAAAACTAAATAAAATCCTGTAAGGAGATAATGGACCTTTAAAAAAAAATAAATTTCCAAGTATTCCTGATAAAAAAGTCAGAATTGAAAAGATATTTTTAAATGAAAACACAGGAACCAAGAGAAATATATAAAGGTACAAAAATTAATTTAATTGGAAGGGGGGGTATACATTGGGTTGATTTATCCTTGTGCAAATAGATAAGAAAAAACATCTGCTCAGAACCTTAATATCTTTAAGGATCTTAGAAAAAGGTAACTATAACAGTGAGTCTTTGTGTGATTTTGTTTTACTTTAATCTCAGAAGAAGTTAAAACTGAGGATATGGTAATACAATAGGGGAGAAAGATGAAAGAAGATGTGTAAGTTTCCTATCACATTAACAGAGATGAAGAAGATCAAGAAATTATCAGATTAATAGAAAAAAGATTAAACATAATTACAAACACCCATACATACACACACACACAAACATATGTATAACTATCTTGGCATATAAATACATTAAACTCAAAAAATAAATAAATAAATGCATTAAACTCATAAGAGAAATAAGATGGGACAAAGACAAGGAAGGATTAAAAAAGAGTTTTAAGGGGCAGCTAGGTGGCATAGTGGATAGAGCACCAGCCCTGAAGTCAGAAGGACTTGAATTCAATTCTGGTCTCAGACCCTTAACACGTCCTAGCTTGTGACCCTGGGCAAGTCACTTAACCCCAATTGCCTCAACAAAAAAAGGGGGGAGGTGTTAAGATAGATAACAAGATAAGTAAGGGAATAGCAATAAGCAAAGCAACTTACATCTTAAAGAGAAGAACATGAAAATGGAATTAAAATGGATAATAAAGAAAGGGAAAAGCATAAGATAACAGAATAGAGGATAAACTCACCCATAAAGTAGAAGAGAAAAGCAAAATGGATTTAAAAATTAGAATCCAACAATCTGTTGTTAATAGAAAATATATGTTGTAAGTAGAAAACATACTTGAAATATAAGATTAACATAGAGTTCAAATAAGGAATTGAAACAAACTCTATAGGAAATTAATCAAATTGAAGGGAAAATAGTAAAATTATAATAGTGAAAGATTTCATTGTACTCTGTCAAACATAGATATATCTAACCAAAAAGTAAGAAAGGAAGATGTTAAGAACTTGAATAGAACTTTAGAAAAATAAGAAATGATAGAAAGGAATTTGCATGCCTCTCTGTTGTATATGGCATCTTTTCATAAATTGACCATGTATTTGGAAATAAACACTTCACCAAAATATGTAGAAAAATAGAAATGCTGAACATACTGATGAAAGTTGATAAAATTATATTCAATCCTTGAAAAACAAATGTTAAAGTTATTAGAGTCTAAATAACATAATTCTAAGGAACTAGAAGCAGGGGTAAAAATACAAATTATAGAAAAAAAATAGAAAACTTCACCTCAAAAAATGACAATAACAACTCAATACAATGAAACTTATGGGATATGGATAAAGCAGTTCTTAGAGGAATTTTTTTATTCTCATCAATAAAAAAGAATAAAACAGAATCAATGAAGTAGTTGTACAACAAAAAAAACTTGAAATGTTGTTTGAAAACTAAGCAACAAAGTAGAAATTATGAAATTTAAAGGAGATTAATAAAACTGAATTTAAAATATGGAATTGATTATTTTAAAAAGAAGTAGAAGCTAGTGTTTTTTAAATTAATAGGTAAGCTGATTTTCAAGAATAAAGAGGAAAACAAAATTGTTTATATCAAAAAATGGAAAAAGAAAATTCACAATTGAAGAGAATATAAAAGAAACTATCAGAAATTGTTTGCTCAATGATATACTAGGAAAACAATTACTTAGAAGAAATGTGTAATGGGCTGAAGCTTGAGTTGATGCACTGAGGTCCCAAGCATGTGAGGCTAAATAGTATTTGGACCATACCCTATTAATATATATATGCTTGGAAAAAAGAATGGCCCCTGCCCACTCTTTGTGCAAGTCCTGATGTGTTGTATAGGAAATGACAATTTTGGTGGGTGGAGGCTGAGGGGCGGAGAGAGGAGCAGAAAGAGACGGCTGGCTGACTTCTTGTCGCAGTTGCTCACATTGCTATCATGATCCCCCTTCACCTCTGCTGGCTGGGTTCTGTCATAGCTGCCCATATTGCTATCTCAATCCCTCTTCACCTCAAAAAGAATAAAGATTGAAGATTTTCCCTTAACCTGAATTCCTGACTCCAACTGATTTTAAAATACGCGGTCATCACAGAAATGAATGAATATTTACAAAACATAAAATGCCCATATTTGCAAAAAGAAAAATACATTATATAAATAATCTGAAAGAAGGAAAAGAAATGGAGCAAGCCATAAAGGAACTACCAAAGAATAAAACTTAATGTACAGGTGGATTTATGTGTGAATTCTACTAAACACTCAAAGAACAATCAATTCTATTTATATATAAAGTGTTTGCAATAAAAGGGAAAGAAGAATTCTTTCCAATCTCTTTCTATAATACAAACATAATATTGATATCAAAAATAGGAAAAGACAAAATAAAGAAAAAATCTATTGACCAATGTCACAAATAAAAATTGATGTAAAATTTTTAATTAAAATATTAGCAGGATAGCTACAAAGAAATATTATACACTAAGACCAGTTTGGATTACTACCAGGAATATAGGGATGGTTTGACATAGGGAAGATCGTAAATATAATAAATCATATCAATAATACAAATAATAGAAACCACATGAGTTTCCCAATCAATGCCGAAAAATCTTTTGACAAAATACAATCAGTACCTTTTTCTGGTGAAACTCTAGAAAACATAAGAATAACTGAGCCTTCCTTAACATGGTAAATATTATCTATCTAGAACCAAGAATAAATTATTGCACATAACAAAAACAATTATAAAGTAATATTATCTCAATACAATTTAACATAGTCCTAGAAATAATTGATAGTATTTATACAGCATTTTAACATTTGCAAAGTGCTTAATGAATACTGTCTCATTTTATCTTCACAACAACCCCAAGAAAAAGGTTCTATTAGTATCTTTATTTTACATATGAGGAAAGCAATAGTTGCATATTTACATATGAAGCAAGAAATAGCTAAGTGACTTATGTAAAGTTACATAACTAACACAAGCTTGAGGCAGGATTTGAATGCTAAACCAGACTAGACTAGAGTCTTCATGACTCTATGGCTACCACTCTATCCACTGTACCATCTGTCTATAGAAATAGAAGTGTTGGTTTTAACAATGAGACAAGAAAGACGAATTGTTCAAATAATAATAGGGAAGGAAGAAAAAATATGTACATATTTTTGTAGATGATATGATGATTTACTTAGAAAAGTCAATAAAAAATTGGAAAAAAATTTAATGGAAAAGACTTGCAGCATATAAATTAAATCCATATAAATTATCAGTATCCCCATATATTTACCAACAAAATCCATTAGGAAGCCTAGACAGAGAAATTTAATTCAAAATAAATACAAAAGACATAAATTATTTAAGAATCTATCTACCAGCAAGGTGATACAGTGGATCAAGTAGTAGGCCTGTAAGCAAAAAGTCTTGAATTGGAACCTAACTTTAAACACTTCATATCTGTATGATTCTGGGGAAGTTACCCTCTATTTAACTCAGTTTCCTTATCTTTAAAATGGAGATAATAATACCTACCTCTCAGGAATGTTGTGATAATTAGATGAGATGATAGTTGTAAAAACTGTGCACTCAGGCACAATGTCTGACACACAGTAAGTGCTATATAAATGTTAGCTATTATTATTGTTATTAATATCAAGATATATGCAGGAACTAACTATATAAATGCAACTATAAATCACTCTTTACAGAAATAAATATTCCTACTTAACTGAAGAAATATTAACATGAACAGTTTGAACAATTATAATAAAAGTAACAATTCTATCCTAATTAATTTTCTTATTCAGTGTCATACCAATCATACTATCAAAATACTATTTTGTAGAGTTAGGAAAAGATTCCTTTTGAAAAACAAAAGAATTTCAAGGATATTAATGGATAAAAGTAGTGGGAAGGAAAAGAATCTCTTAGGACCAGATCTTTTTTTATACCATAAAGCAATAATCATCTTTAACCATTTGACAATGGTTTAAAAAAAAAAGAAAGAAAGAAAAAGAAATTAAGCCATGGAATAGATTAGAAATATAATATGCAGAAGCAAGGATTGCCAGGATAAAGTACCTATTCTGGAGTAAAGAAGACTCATCTTTCTAAGCTGAAATCAGATCTTGGACACTTACTAGAAGTGTGACCCCGGGCAAATAACTTTACCCTGTTTGCCTCAGTTTTCTTTTCTGTAGAATGAACTGGAGAAGGAAATGACAAACCAATCCAGCATCTTTGCCAAGAAATCTCCAAATGGGGTCACAAAGAGCCTTAAAAAACTTAATAACAATTACACCTAGTCATAGTATAACCTTCAACTTGGATTATCCTACTACAAACACTCTATCACTGCTGAAGAAAAAGAATTAAAATTTTTAAAAAAGAGAAAGAAGATAAAATGATATAGTTCTTGCCCTCAAGGAGCTTACTATCTAACTAAAAAGAAAGGGAAAATAAAACATTTACAGAAATAACTATGAATTCAAGGTAGAATATGATGAGGGGAAAGGAGGAAGACTTAACATAGTATTCTCATAAATGCAAGGAATGAGAGAATTGGGAGACAGTGCTAACTGTCAAAGGAACTTTATTCATCCTTTAACAATTTGGTATCTGTTTTCATTAGGTGTTAAGATGGCAACTTCGGCGAACCTTCCAGCAGCAGCTTGTACTACAGAAATGGACTTTGATCAAGATCTTAATTCTATCAATATTGTGGATCTAGATTTTAGAAACGACACACTGTATTTAATGGGTAAGTGTCCCTATACATCTATATAAATATAAATAACAGAACAGACCCACAGTTATAAATAAAGTTAGTTATAAATAAGTTAGATAAATAAGAATGCTTATTGTAAGTATCTTTAACATTTGGGATCTTTGAGCTCACCAAATTGGAACCTGAGAGGTTTATTCAATCCAACTTCCTCATTTTATAGATTAGGAAACTGAACTTCAGAAAGATTATGTGATTTGCCCAGAACATCTAGCAAGTTCCTGAGGCAGAATTTGAATCCAGATCTTCCTAACTCCCACACTCCCTCCACTTTACATTACCACCTTTTTTTTATATTACTCATCTCACAAACATGTTGAGAAAAAAAAGTGACTTATAAATACTCAGAACTATGTAAAGTAAATCATCATCATAAATATCATCATTCTCATTGTCATCATAAAGGCAGTGTGATGTAGTAGAGATCAAACTTTGGAATCAAGACCTAAGTTCAAATTCTGACTCTAACACATATATTGTATTAGTATTCTAGGAAATAATTTGCAGAAAGGATCTTTGACCTTCACTGAGGAATAGAATTTACTCACCTGAAAGTACTCAATACCAAAGAAATTTTAGGTGCAATGCCTGTCCTTGTCATCTCATGCAGAGTATTCTAATTTTACTTTTAACTTCTTTTACTACTTTTTTACCACTTACCATTGACTTATTTTACCATAATGTTGAAAAATATTCTATTGCAAAAATCTGGGCCTAGAAGTTAAGTACAATATTTACTGCAAGATCCAGCAATTGCATTGTTGGTGGAGTTGTGAACGAATCCAACCATTTTGGAGAGTAGTTTGGAACTATGCTCAAAAAGTTATCAAACTGTGCATACCCTTTGATCCAGCAGTGTTACTACTGGGATTATATCCCAAAGAGATTATAAAGAAGGGAAAGGGACCTGTATGTGCACGAATGTTTGTGGCAGCCCTTTTTGTAGTGGCTAGAAACTGGAAACTGAATGGATGTCCATCAGTTGGAGAATGGCTGAATAAATTGTGGTATATGAAAATTATGGAATATTACTGTTCTGTAAGAAATGACCAACAGGATGATTTCAGAAAGGCCTGGAGAGACTTACACGAACTGATGCTGAGTGAAATGAGCAGGACCGAGATCATTATATACTTCAACAACAATACTAGATGATGACCAGTTCTGATGGATCAGGCCATCCTCAGCAACGAGATCAACCAAATCATTTCTAATGGAGCAGTAATGAACTGAACTAGCTATGCCCAGAAAAAGAACTCTGGGAGATGACTAAAAACCATTACATTGAATTCCCAATCCCTATATTTATGCACACCTGCATTTTTGATTTCCTTCACAAGCTAATTGTACAATAATTCAGAGTCTGATTCTTTTTGTACAGCAAAATAATGTTTTGGTCATGTATACTTATTATGTATCTAAGTTATATTTTAATATATTTAACATCTACTGGTCATCCTGCCATTTAGGGGAGGGGGGGGGGGGGGGTAAGAGGTGAAAAATTGGAACAAGAGGTTTGGCAATTGTTAATGCTGTAAAGTTACCCATGTATATATCCTGTAAATAAAAGGCTATTAAATTTAAAAAAAAAAAAAAAAAAAAAAAGATCCAGCAATTGATCCTGGCTCACACCAATATATAATGAAGTGGTAGGCCCACATTATCATATAACCCTTAACTTTCAAAAAATTTGAAATGGGATGCATCTTGGAAAACTGTTAATGTACCATGAATTCTTTGATTTAAAATTCCCTTAAGTAAAGGCTACCTGTTTATAAAACATTTTGGGAAGTTAAATGGCATTATTTTGATTATCACAGAGAGAATCTACTTCCATTTAAGTTTCTATGGATAGGTTTTCATTCCCTTCCTCCATCATGGAAGTATTTCCCATTTACAAAATCTGGATTACAATTTCACATTTCAATTTCCTTTGTTGGAATTAAGTGAACTTTTAGTTCTCTGGAAAAGGTTTCCTAAATAAAACAGTATCCAACTATAGAAGCTATGAAAAATGGTGGGGAAAGGGGAAGAGGGAGGATGTAAAAGAAGGAAATGAAAATGTGCTTTTTTAAAAAATAATTTAATGGAATGTTTTCTGTTTCTTTTCCCCTCAGTTGAAGAACAAGGTAAAGAATGATTTAATTGTTTTCTATTATTCTATCTAAACTTGGGGAGTTGCTAAGTAGCACAGAACCACATGCAAAGATATTGATTTGACTTGGTGCAGATCTGGTTTGGGAAGCTGCATTCCTTCCCTGAAAAGGGTGTGAACTATATGCATTCAGTGTAACTCCCATTGGGACCACTGATGCAAAAGATAAGAAGTTGGAACAAGTCAACATATACTAAGTGCCAGGTACTGTGCTAAGCACTACAGACATATAAACTAAGACAAAAATAGTATCTGTCCTCAAGGAGCTTAAATGTAATGTGGAAAAACATGCAACAAATTATGTGCTAACAAGATTATACACATATACATATAGATACACATACACATATAGAGAGAGAGATTCATGATAAAACGGAGATATGAACAGAAGGAAGACCTTAATATTGAAGGAGACTAGGAAATGCTTCTGGAAGAAATTGGTTGTTTAGCAGAGGCTTGAGAGGACCCAAGGAAGTCAAGAGGCAGAGATGAGGGGAATGTGACAATACGTTCACTATTGCACTGGAATTACTCTGGCTCTCACAGTCTACCTTAGGTGAGCTGCAGACATACTTTTAAGTTAAGCTGAATCCACGCAGAAAGTCATGGTTTTTAGAAAAACACAGGAAAAATGGGATGGAGGATTTAGACACTTGTCTTTGAAGCCAACGAGGAAGAATAGGGAGAAATGTTTAAAGAGAGAAAAACAGACCATCCCTAAGTGGTGATGGTTTAGGAAGGTTTCCTTTCAGGGGAAAATGCTTTAGAGTAGAGGAAATCTATTTCTGCTTTTTTTTTTAAAGCAAGAAATCCCTATAAAAGAGACATATACATAGCAGATAGAACCCTTTAGGAAGAGGGAATGATTGCTTCTTTGTTCAGCACTGGTTCCTCCATTAGTCCCTTAATAGTATTAAATATCAATAGTTTCTCAGTTTTCTTAAGTATTTTCCCATAATGTAACACATGATCAAAGGCCCAAAATTGTTTGCTTATATAGACAGCCCCCCAAATCATTCTCCCTTTAGTTTGTTTTGCTTTTACTCAGAGGTTCTTCTAGAAATCTCAAAATAAAGTTCAGAGAATAATTTGCATCTAATTTTTAAAGATATAGTTAAAAGGTCTTTAATTGCTATATGAACATTTTAAGTAATAACACATATCAGGCATAGTACAGCATTTTATTTCACATCAGAAAAAAATGCAAAAAATAAAGAATTCATGGTAGTCCATACTATGGCTTCTTCCTGTTCCAGTGAGACCCACCATCCTCTCAGAGATGTATAGTTCTCCAGACTCATAGCATTACTTATGTCTTATACTTTTCTTGGAATAAAAATAAACTTGAAATTGTTAGAGAGACAATTACCCAATATCCCAGTGAGTTCCATCAGTAATAAATATATTCCTCCAGGTTTATGACACTATCCTAAAGCTTGAACTTCCCCCAGTTGTAAAACAAATTTGAAATTTCTAGGAAAGTAGTCTTCTTCCTATTGGACCTACACTGTCCTAATAATTCATGGTAACTGAAAATAATTATTTGCTCTCCCATATCATATCTCAGTCCCTTTGTTCAGATCTTTTAATTTATAAACAGACATAATCCTTATCTTCTGACAAAGCTGATGCTGCCCAGGAATGCTGCCCAGGAATTCCCTCTTCTCTCTCCAAAAGGCAATGGTTTATTAATACATGCCATTTGGTAAAGTAGTTCTCCTTTGCTGGGACTACCTTGTTGAAATATATGCAACTGAGATGTTATTTTCCACTGCCTCTCTAGGTTTGTGATCAGGAACAGTCACTAGGTCAACATTTCTCTATATGCTATAATTATTAAGCCAAGAAGCTGTCATCTCTGAAGATGTAGAGTAGGGGTAAATAACTATCCTTAGAGACTTTATCAGAATGCAAGCACCCCTATTGGGACCAAAGTTAGTTCTCAAATCTCTAATATATTCAATTCTTTCTGGATCTCTCAAAAAAAGGAAAGAATCCAAAAGTCAAATTCTGCACTGATAACTCCTTCAAAAGGACAATCACAAAGGGATGACTATTACCTACAATAGTCTGAAGTAGCCATTTCATCCCTAAGCATTATGAGTTATGAATGAATCTGTGGGTATATACATATCTTTCATAGGAAGAGGTAATTAAAACTCCAAGAAAAGAATCATCCCTCACTAAGCTCATCAAGCTCATTAAGAGATTTCCCTGATTAGCTCCTTACATTCTCAATTTAATTCAATTCAACAAGCCTTTAATAAGTACTATTAGTGCAAAACACTATAACAAAAATTAAAAATAGCTTCCACTTTGTATGAACTTACAGTTTATAGATAGGAAAAAGCTTCCTATTTTCTGCTTGGTGTTGCTGAGAAAGTCACTCATATTCCTTAAAGAATGCATTTTTCTCTATGTCATTTATCTATGTCATAGATTTTTCTATATCAGGATATTACCAGTAATTATTCTGGAGAATTAATTTAAAACAGATTTGCTAGTAAATATGAAAACCTCCCACCTATAAGTATGTATTTAATGCATATTTATTTAAAATAGTTAAACAAGAATTCAGCAAGCTTGAAAAGCATTGTGCCATCTTACGAAACATAAAGGGCAGAGTTCTTATAATAGTCAAAGGAGAGAAAATGGCTGTATTTGAAGAGATGTCTGATGCGGAGATTAAAGGTATGTTTTGGTTTTGTTGTTGGTTTATTTTGGAATTTTTTGAACCACTATTGTAGAAAGCCAAGAATCAAAGGACTGAAAAAGACCTAAGAGATGTTTGATTTTTTTTCTCACTTTTATAAGATAAAAATCCTTTCTTGAAAACTAGGGTCAAGAGAGTCAAAAAGAGCAAGTGATTGCTCAAGGTCAAAGAACAAGTTAAAAGGGACTTAACACCTAAATATCCTGACTCTTGAATAAGTGATGTCTCCATCAGGTCTATCTAGCTTCATACCTAAATAAAAGGATGAAGAGTAAATCCAGCTCAACTCTATCAATAACAAACTACAAAGGGTATCTATTTCTTTGGTTGTTGATGTGGGTTTTGATTATTGAGTGCATTGCAATTCATTTAAGAATCCAGAGCTAGCACACATAAATCAGTCTTTATTTATTGTAGGGGATAAACAGTATAATCTTAACCAAAGAATGTTATTAGTATGAATTTCCATTGGCTAAATAGAACTCTTTGCCATAATTAAATCAATTAAGTCAAAGTATATTAATTGGAAGCAATCTTAATATTTGTTTAATCTATTTTCTAGTCTTCTACTTAATACAGGAAGTCTTTCTATAAATATTCCTTAGTGACAGTCACCCAGCTTCTACTTTAACCTTCAATAATGCACTCCTTCCCAAGTGCATTATTTTTTTACACTTACATTTACATTTATAAACAGCTATAATATTAGTAAGCTCTACCTCATGCTGCATCAAAATTTGACTTTCTAGAACAGTGTTCCAATTTCTCCTCTTGAGAACCAAGCAGTATAGGCCAAATTCTTTTTTCCACATGATTAGCCCTTTGGATACTTGAAAATCACTGCCAGGCCCTGTCCTTTTTGCTCCTCTCCTGGTTAAATAAAGTCTGCTCTTTCAAATATTTTCAACAATCCTGGTCTCCAGACTCCTAATCATCCAGGTGATATTCCTCTAGAAGAATTCTAGCTTATTAAAGCTTTACTTAGAACTCAACACAGTATCCTAGATTTAACTCAAATAAAATGAAGTTGGCTGTTACCATACCTATCTTAATCTAGAAACAGAAATTTTACTGAAGGGTGGCCTATATTGCACTGACTTCTTTGATAGTCTCCATATTAAATCTCCAATCAACTGAAACCTTTAGTCTGTTTTTACATGAATTGCAAGTTTTTTCTCCCCCATCCTGTATTTATGCCATTGCATTTTTAAACCTAAATTAGGTACTTTACATTTAGCCCTGTTGATTTTGTTCTATTATTCCAGTCTATTGAAACTTTTTTATATCTCAATTCTTTCTTCCAAGATAATGGCTATCCCTCCAAACTTTGAGCCATCTTTGCACATGGTTATCATGCCTTTATTAGAGATATTAATTCATTGTATTTAACACAAATAGGCTACTAGACTTGTGTCTTTAGTTGAACCCAGTCTGATTTATTAATCAACACTTTTAGAGTACAATGATTTAACCAATTACAAAGCTAATTAGCTATGCCATTATTCAGTCCAGCTTAATCTTATCCACAAAAATATAGAGACTTGTCAAATGATGCGCTGAGATAAAAATATAGATAGGTAGATAGATAGATAGATGTGTATGTATACATGTATGTACACATTTTCTATTATAATCTAACAAAAAGAAGCAACATGGGATAGTAGAAAGAGAGTCAGCCTTGGAGTAAGGAAGACCTTAAATTAATGTCCCAACCCTGCCAAATAGAGACTTGATGACTAAGGAAAATCATTTAATTTCTCAATGGTCTAGGCAACTCCCTTAGGCTATCCATTGCAGAGAAGGTACCAGCTCGCATTGATGTCAACAAGGTGACTCACCCCTCAGCAAGGAATTCTCTATCACAATGAACTCATCAGGCCAGTTCCTCAGTTAAACTCAGATAAATATATAAAATTTAGAATGTCTTCCAAATGGATCCTTAATTCCTAGGCAACACATATAAACACAGGCACACACACACACACACACACACACACACACATATCAGCATATCATTTGACAAGTCTATATTTTTGTGGATAAGATTAAGGTGGGCTAGATGGTGGCACAGCTAGTTAACTTTGTAATTGGTTAAATCATTGTACTCTAAAAGTGTGGATTAATAGATCAGGAAGGATTCAATTAAAGATACAAGTCTAATAAAGAGCCCTATTTTAGCCTTTTTGTCATATATTAATGAATCATTAACTTTGATAAAGTCATATTAGCTACAAAGATGGCTCAAAGTTTGGAGCGATTGCCATTATTTTGGATGACAGAATTAAGATATAAAAAAGTTGGAATGGGGCAGCGAGATGGTGCAGTGGATAGAGCACCAGTCCTGAAGTCAATAGAACCTGAGTTCAAATCTGACCCCAGACACTTAACACTTCCTAGCTGTGTGACCCTGGACAAGTCATTTAACCCCAATTGCCTCAAGGGGAAAAAAATTAGAACAGTAGAACAAAATCAACAGGGCTAAAAGTAAAACAGACAATGCTGGGCTGAAAAAAGCTTTCTAATCCATGACAGGATTTTGTAGATGCTAAACTTTCTAGATTTTTGTTTCTAATATGTGCCTTTATCCCAGATCTCAAAATCAGCTTCTTGATTTCAACAAACCACACAAAAATCAGTATTGCAATAGTATTTTCTGGAATGATCCCTTAAAGTTTATTCTTAAAAGTTAAAAAGCTGCAAAAGATTCTTCAGGATAGAACCCTAATTTATAAATGTTTATCCTCAGCCAATGCACCTCGGACTCAATTTATAATACAATATTATAAAGAGACTACACCCAAAGGGTTAGCTGTAGCATTATCTGTGAAGACTGAGAAAAAAATTTATACACTATCCTGCAAGAACAAAAAGCTTCATTTTAAGGTAAGAATAAGTCAATTTATTCTTAGCTTTATTTCTAGGGAAACCTTAGGAATAAATAATTTGTAGCAAAGTCCAAATCCAGTCCCCAGAAGAGAAAAAATAAAAGGCAGAGATCTATAAAGGCAGAGCATCATCCACACCTGCCTATATCAATGAGTTAGTATGAGATCATAAAATAGTTTTGGGCTCGGCACCCATTGCAAAATCCATACCATCCAGATAATTTGCCATATATTATGGAATAGGAAACTGGTAAGTATCCGAGAGGTCATCTAATCTGGCATCCCAATGCTGCAGTTTATTTTGCAAAAGAAGAAAATTTTTCCAAGATAGACAACAGAATTTTAACTCAGGTCTTCCAACTCTACATCTAAAGTTTTCGTCATTTCACCACTGCCAGGACAAATAGCAACACAATCCTAGGTCAACTCACAAAGTCCCCATTGAGGTGTCTTTCCTGAGATTCCTCAAACATTTACTTTATATCAATTAGTAGATAGTACCCTCATCTCTAAAGGAAACATGTCTTCCTTGCTCAGAAAATTCATAAGAATAGACCATGATATTTTCAAGAATGAATTGCCATGCAATCAGTTCTTCATCATTCATACTTGCACTGTTATACTCTAAATATCAACCTACAAACATTTATTAAGCACCAACTATTTACTAGATAAGAAGATATCTGGAGATATGAAGAGAAAAGAGAAATAATTTTGCCTTATATTTACATATAACATATTTATACATGTATATATATAAATGCATATAAACTGTATAAATATATTAAAAATAGATACAAAGTGTAGGGTTGGAAGTTACTTGCAATTGATGGGATAAGCAAAGAAGGTGACATTTGAGCTGAGCTATAAAAGAAACTAGAAATTCCTAGAAATAATTTGGAGATGATGGGGGGAGTGTGTTCTATGCATGGGATACCTCCCAAATCCAAAGCAAAAACATATTGTTCTCAATTAAAGACAGATAACAGAGCAAGTCTGCCCAAAGGAGGGGGGAAATCACATAAAGTATCTCAGAGTCAAAAAGAAAAAAATTTTTGTTGTTATTGGGTTTTTTCCCCAATGGCTATGAAATCCACCTGGAATGAAACTGGCTGATGGTTTCTTCCAATTCTAACATTCTATGTAGGATTCTCCCTTCCCACTCAACATTTTAATTCAAACCAAATCAAGCTAAAATGAATAGCAAAGTCAAAATCAAAGAGGAAAAGAAAAGCAATCACTGACTTCTGTGTAAGCCTTATGATTTACAAGATATTTTATCACCTTTGGTCCTCCAAAAAGGTCTGGGAAATAAGAAATGAAAAAAAAATTGGAACCTGAATTTTAGATCTTAGAATTTATCTAGTCTAACTCCCCATTTCACAGATAAAAAAAATAAAGCCAAGAGATTTAATGATTTTCCTAAAGTCACATAGATATAAAATGGGATACTAGACCTGTTCTTGTTGTTACTCTCTGTGACCCGATTAGGGTTTTCTTGGCAGAGATACGGGAATGGCTTGCCATTTCTTTCTCCAGAAGAAGCCTTTGTACTGATGGGGAAATCTATATTGTATGTATGCACAGTACTACAAAGGAAGGAAAATGATTTCAACAAGTCAGGCAAAAATTCAATCTTTTTTACCTTTTTACCAGGTAAAACCTTCAACTTAAAGACAGAGCCAGGTTGGCTATTATGATTTCTGCCTTCCTTTTTAGACATTCACCAACTATCTTTTTAATGATTGACTTTTCTTAGAATTGAACATTTTAATTGGGGAGCAGAAAGAAGGGAGGCATTACTATTAAGTAGAGAGGGATGATAGAGTTGAGGGGCATGTACACACATGGGTAAGCACAGGTACACTTGTGCATCAGGGAATGCATGCTAATGTATGCTCCAGAAAAGAAAGAAGCAATCTTAAAAATGAGTGATTTATCCAGACGAATTGCTGCCTCCAGGATAAAGGACATATTAATTTGTTAAACATTAAGAAATATCATGGAATTTCCCAGAGTGTTTAGAAATTATATAAACTCTCACCTCACCTGGTCAATTAGGGTGCATGGGAGTTCATGCCCAGAAGCAACCAAATAGTGAGCAGCTAAGACAAAAAAACTGTGCTTGGAGTGGGGACCAGGGAGCAGGAACTACTTGGATCATCCTCTAGCTTCTGCTGATGGAGGAACATAATCTGTAGGGACTACTGCTCTACTGGAGTGCTGTTTGCCTAATAGTAAACAAAGTGTCATCTAGATGGAAGACAAGGGACAGGGAATGTCCCAGAAATATAATAAGAAGTATGAATGCACAGTGATTATACTATAAGAGGATGGAGTTACATGATGTTATGGAACTAAGTCATATATATTCTAGCAGAAGTCTCTGGCCCAATATGATAACTATGCAAGGACTTTTTTTTACTCTGGTTCTGTATAGCTCTTCATAATAACATCTGGAATGTTTTCTTTTTTCTTTTTTTTCTTCCTCTATAGGAAGGTGCTGCCCCAGATAAAATTGATGGCAAAGAACAGGATATCTTGTTCTACCAAGAGAAAATTTCAGGCCATGATAAGAAGATGCAATTTAAATCTGTTTTGTATCCAGAATACTACCTAGCATGTAAACAGGAAAAGAAGGGTGTTTTTAAACTGATTTTAAAGAAAGGGTGCCAGGATACAGAAGGATCTACAAAATTCATTGTCATGTATAACTGTGAGAAAACAGACTTATGAGTCTGTTCGGAATGATGGTTTTAATCCTGGAAAAATATCTTAAGGATAACAACACTTCACTGGGGTCTTAAACTGCAAAAAAGATAAGTAACTATATAATCATGAGTATTTAATCAACACTTGTGGGGAAATGGGACATAGAAAAAAATATATTTAGGTTTCTAAGTTCAAGAAACTACAAATTAGATTTAATTAATAATAATAGTATTAAGAGTAAATTTGTGATTCATATATAATATTATAAAATATAAATATAAAAATAGAATTATTACTCATAAATCCAATGTATTCAATAATACAAGTCTGAATTACAGTTTAGTCAGAAAATTAATCTAAGTGCATTCTTTGAAAGGGCAATGTTCAACATGAAGAGATGTAGTGAGTCACTAAAACAGGCTGAAGCAAATTCTTTGCTACACAGCGCCTAAGAGCTTATTAATCAGAGCTTCTATCTAGACAACAATGACATTTAGGATATTTTTATCTATTTCATGAATATTCATGGCCAAAGAATGCATTGTCTTCTAGCTAACCGTAAAATAAACTTCTCCATAATTAGTTGGGCTAGTCCTCAGATATAAGATGCACACTGTCTCCAGGACTATTTAAAGTCTTTCTAGTCTGATAGAATCTACCAGAGTTTATGCCATGCCAACTTTCTTTAAAAATACATTATGAGGTACACAACACTGAGATATCAAAGCAGAGCTTAGAGAAACAGAGAAATATATGAAGATAGAGATTATTGGGGAAAAAAGATAGCAATATACATAAAGAGTGGAGATAGAAATAGTTATAAACAACTTCATGGTTTACAAAAAGCATTCACTTCACAACAGCTCTGTGAATCAGCACAGAGTCTTATTAGTATTACCAAAAAAAAATTAAGGAATTCAAAGCTTCAGAAAGGTTAAGGAACTTGCGAGTGATCACACAGCTAATAAGTGTCAGAGGTGAGATTTAAACTGGACACCTGACAACAATCCCCATTTTTCTTTCACTCCAACATCTTGCTTCTCCCAAAGCAACAGATTCCATCATATGCTTCAGTATTTACTTTAACTCTCCCAATGGACAGTGAGCCAAAATCAATTACAAAACAATTGCACACAAGGCTTCTTTTTTGATCTGCCTAGCAATGACAAAAGCATCAAAGGACTATCTTTGGGGGGACTTCCTGAAGTAAAAATTAAGTTAAAATAAAACCATTAAAGGTGCAGCAGAAGCCTTGCAAATGCTGAAAACACACCCTAGATCCTGCCAATTTCATAATCAGAACAACTTGACCTCTCTTTCACTATTCTGGCTTAAATCCCTGATCAGTCTTTAATTTCCTACGCTAATCTCATCCTCTAGTTCACATTTGTGAACCAAACTCCAAACTAACTGATTTAAATTGATATTTTATTTAGAAGGGAAGAGTAAAGTTATATAAGAGTACAGGCATATGGTAAAGATTGACAAAATTACCTTCCCAGAAAGAGGTTCTCTTTTGTTTCAATGTGAATTGCTCTGATGCTTTCCAAAAAAGATTTTGTACTCTGTTTAGTTTTCCTGGATATTCTGATCCAACCTGATGCTTCATGGCATCAGGAATCCCCCTATATCTGACCTAAAGTCCTATATATATATATATATATATATATATATATATATATATATATATTCACTTCTTATACCCATCCCCAAATGGTTTCTGTCCTTTTCAGGACCCAGTCCACTGGACTTGGCTCTGTTCAGCTTCTGACTGTCTGGGTTTAGGTCATGGGTAAATGTATAACCAGTGCTCCTTCACTTTGTTCAATTAGGAAATCATTCCAATGGTGATAGTTTGATCTGGTCATTGATCCTCCAACACTATAATAAATTCCAAAGAAATTGAAGTAATTTTTTTTAGAAGTCTGAAAGAAATGTAAATGATATTCTTTTTTTTACTGTGAAGGGAAGATAAAGATTTTGCAATTGAAGTATAAGAAATGACTAGAGATAAGATCTATTATAGTTCAATTATATAGAAACTAAAAACTTTCATGCCATAAGAAATAATAAAATTAATATAAAAAGAAAATAAATATTATGGATAAATGTTTAGTTTCACATTTTATACATAATATAATATAAATCTATGAGGGTAGCATCCAATTACCAAAGGACAAAAATAGTCAAAGGATTTAAAAGACAATTTACCAAAGGGAGAAAATAAACAATAAATTGGGGAAATTGTTATGCTTTGCCCTCTCTTTTCATATTAAATTAATAGAGAAGAGAAAGAGAAAAAGGAGAGAAGAGAGAGAAAGGGGAAGAGAAAGAAAAGAAACAGAAACTGAGACAGACAGAAAAAGAAGTTAAATAGTTCATTAATGGCAAAGTATAGGAAGGCAAATACACTTAATTGCCATTGATGGCAAAGCATATAAAGGCAATCTTTTTAGAGAGCTACAGTCAGTTTGCAATAAGAGTCAAGAGTAAGGTCATATTTTTTGGTCTTATCCATTACTAGGAATGTATTAAAGGGAAAATATTCAAAATACAAAATAATCTGCTTGTGCGTTATGCACATTATGCTTAAAATATTAGCCAAAAAAAATTACCTAGATGTCCAAAGTTTGGGGAATAACAGAATAGGCTGTAGTATATTAATGAAATTGAACATCATGTTAGCATTAAAAAGAACGAACATGAAGTATCTATAGAAATAGGGGGAAATCTATGTAAAATAATACAAAATGAAAGAACTCAAAATTTGCTTAATTTTGTTTGTTATTTGTTTTGTGTAATTGTTATTAAAAGGACCATAATTTGTTGTTCTGGTGTTTGTTTTATTTTTACTAAAAATTTGGTTAAATATTCAATGAACAAAATTCTCCCCCCAACACACACACACACACACACACACACACACACACACACTAATTTTTTTTTAATTAATGCAGAATGAGTAGATGAAAAGATGCACAAACAACAGAAATGAGCACAGATTTCTCTTCATTTGACATTAAAGGAGCACTGTCTCCAGAAGGCTACTATTAAAATCCACCTATGCTACCTAGAAGAGACCTTTAACCCCTTTTTGTTAGACTTTGGAAATAAATATTTTTCAGTATATTTACTTATTCCTTATGATGGCAAAGAGAACTGCCATCATTAAAAATTAGATAGTAATCCAAAAACTCAGGAAACACAAAACAAAACAAAAAATAATACCTTGTACAATCAAACTGGATAATATTTTCATGGTTCATGTTAACAACATAGCTCTTGGGACTATAAAGCATCGGGGATGAGAGGGACAAGTAAGAAGAAATTAAATTCCTCAAAGGCCTCAATTGGTTTTTTCATCATTGCTGTAGATTGACGGTAAGACCTTCAGACAAGAAAAGCAGAAACTGGGGAATGAGCATCTGGTTAACAAAATGGCATAGGAGAAAAATATTTTTTTCTGGGCCAGAATTTAAGGTATGAGTGACAGGTGCTTGATACACTGCAAATACTGGAAAGAACACATTGGTCAGAGGACTTATTGATCTGATCAAGAGGGCTTAATATAAAAAAAAGAGGGAGGGGGGAAATTGTCCTAACATTAATTAAATCAGATACTATAGCCTTTATTAGGCATTATCTAGAAAGGAAAATGTTAATAGAAAGGTCGACAAGAAACAGTATTCATAAAAGAGAATAATAATTCTTATGGAGTCAGCTATCTAAAAAGAATTGCTAAGAGCAAAAAAAAATTGAACGTAAAAATGCAAAATTGAATTTATAGGTATCACAGAAACTTTATGGGATGTGAACTTATCAGAAAAGACTTATGGAAAGGTGTAATTTACATAAAAGAAATAGTTTAGATTGAGAAAGGGGTAGTGGTAAGCTCATTTTTAAGAAAAAAATATTCCCGTAAGGAATTCTACAAACCAGAAGGGCAGTATTTGATGAGAACCAATAGAAGCTTGCCAAAGCAATATCTTTGGTAAAAAGACAGTACAGACCAGGTCATAATTAAGGAAGTGAATGGGTACTAGAAACAGAACATAAAGCTGATATGAAAGCATATGTTAGTGATAGAAAACTTAGACTATCCAAACATCTTCTGAAGTTCTTTCTCCAAGAGCAAAGCTGCTGACAAATTCTCAACTTTTCTCAATGATTTCATTTTTCAAAAGTTAAAAGAAGCAACGAGGGAAATTTTATCCTAGATTTGAGTTTTACCATAGGAAGGAACTGCTTCATGAAGTAGAAATGAGAGGAATCGATCAGGGAGGAAATGTCTACCCTGTGTTTGAATTCATGTGCAATATTCACTTGGGATATTGGAACTTGGTTTGATCTCATTATTGTTTTCCCTTTAGAATGTTGGAGGGAGGGATTGGAATTCCAATCAAGGAGTTTGAATCAACTCAGAATGAAAAATCTAACTTAGTCAGCAGATGGCGTTCTACTGTCCCTCTGTCACAAAAGCACAGAAACCTTAAATTTTATCACATTTTATTTTAATTATTTCCAATCTATAATATATTTCATAGATATTATATTATTTTGAAAGGCAACTCAAAATCTTCAAATGCCATAGCTGCTGCCCTAAAATGTCACAAATTTCACATTTGGGCTTTAAAAAATAGCTTGTCCTTTCTGAAATACCGCTAATTTCCAAGATTTGATCTACTGAATAAAATTAAGTATTAGAATACAGATATTAATTGTTTTGGAAGGAAAGTGTTTTTGTTTGAGATTTTTTCTTAGTTTTGTTCTTTGTTTGCTTTTGTCAAGAAAACCCATTTAGCCAAATCAGTAGCAAAAAGAAATCAGAGAAGAATTGGAGATTATGTGTACCAGACAACACAGAGCAAATGAATTCTCTCATTGGAAGCCAGGTAAAGGGAGGGGAGGAAGGAGGGAGAGGGAGAGGGACAGAGAGAGAAACAGAGAGACACAGATAGAGAGATAGAGAGAGACAGAAACACAGAGACAGAGACAGAGTCACAGAGAGACAAAGACAGGGACACAGAGAGACAGAGACAGACAGACAGAGACAAAGACAGAGATACAGAGAGGCCCACAAGTCTACAATGATCCTGATGGTTAATCTAGACCAATTTAGACTAGTTTTAGTGTCTAAGCAAAGAGATCATTAAATACAAGAGATCTAAGTCTATTAAGTCAGTAACTAGATTAAGTTATGATATTATAAGTTATAATGTTATAATGTATGTGTTTACTGGTGTACATATGAATTACTACAGATTTGAGTATGTTGGTTTTTATTTTGCTATTAGATTTATTTGACTATATTTTATGTCATTTCCATGATATAGCAATATCTGTGTTAAAATATGAACAATAAGATGATTAAAATTTAGATCTGCTCCTACACCACATGCAATTCTCTTTTTGTACCATTCCCCTGTACCCACATTGATTTAGTTACCCAGTACATGTTGTTTCAATTTTATTATACATAGAATAAAACAAAAGGAAAAGAGGCAAGATCTCCTCCCCCTGGAGGGACATAATTATTGCTAACAAGATAACACTTCATCCTCTTCTGGTCCTAAAATTCTATGATTCTATGAGAGGTGAAAGAAAGCAGGGAACTTGTAAGGTGGGAGGCAGATAGTAGAGCAGCATGGATGGAATAAGTAGAGTAGGCTCAAAGATGAGAAAGGGTCCAACAGCAGAAGAGAATAGCAGGACCTCAAGAATATAACAGCTCCTAATTTTGCAAGAAGCTCCCAGATTTATCCAGGATACTGTCTTCTCTAGAAACACATACATATACTCACACATACATTTTCCCAATATTGATTCACAATTTAATAAAGTATTAAATTATTAAATTATAATAATAAATATATAATAATATAATATATATTATACATAATATAATATATGATTATATATAATTATATTGTATATTATCTATAATATTGTGAATTATATATAATGAATAAATTATGAATAAATAAATTATTATTAAAATTAATTAATTAATGGTACTTTAGTGATTAATTGATTCACAATTAATAAGTACTCTACAAATGTACCTTAAGATTTAAAAAGCCTGTTATATACATTCTTATTTGACAGTCATAGAAATTCTGGGAGATAGGTATTATCCCCATTTTATGGGTGAGAAAACTAAAAGAGAATGATTTGCCCATAACTCTAAGATCTGAATTCAGGTTTTCCTGACTATAAGTCCAGAACTGTAGCTTTGCCATAGTTCTCTGGAAGAATTTCAGGCAAAAAAAGTATCATAAAATATCCTTAAAAAATTATAACTTTAATCAAATGCACTACATATGTCAGCATAGACTTAAAGAATTTTAATCAATGGAGCATTAAAATCCAAGAAACAAACATTTGGTGAAATGAAATTTAAAATAATAATAAAGACAAAAATGGCTCCTATGTCTGATAGTCTCTCCTGTCCTCTTCATATTCTGCTCTTTTGCCAACATTTCAATAAAGAGAAATGGAGAAGAGGAAAGATATTAACAGCTCATATTTATATAATAATTTGCAGTTTTCAAAGTGATATAGGAATTAGTGCCTCCATTTTATAAATGAAAAAAATGCTTAAGGAGTTAAGTAACATAGCCAGTAAGTAGAAGAAAGAACCAAGGACTCTAGCAAAAAGGAGTTCATAGGAGAAAGTATTAGAATGGGAAAAAGATAAGAAAAAACAGGCAATTGGAAAAAGGAAGAGGGTTTTGAATGATGATTAGGTGCTGTCCTGGGGAGATCCTCTTTCTGCTTTCTTTATCCTTGACTCTTCTTGGGAAACAGTGTGATGAAGAACTCCTTGATTGACTGTAAGTTGAAGGCAGACTATCTTTTGCTTCTTTATGTACCCCTAATACAATCCAGGTACATGATAGGTATTTAATAAATACTGATTGATTTATTGATTGATTGAAAGGCAGCGAACTTACAGCATGGTACATTAAAAAGAACCTTGATTCCAGAGTCAGAAGACCTGATTCAAATTCTGTCTCTGATGCTCCCTACTTATAAAAAGACATCAGGTAAGTCACATGGAAGCATGGGCTTCAGTTTCCTCATTTTTTAACATGAGGAGGTGGAATTAGATGATCTCTACAATCTCTTCCAGGTCTGCATCTATGATCCTAAAGCCTGTGTTTCAAATTGCAGCTCTACCATCTGAAATTGACAGCCCTAGAGTTTTACAAGGCTCACTTGTGGCAGATAATTCTATTCTGAACACTCCCCTTCTTCCTGCCTAAAAATTCAACCATTTCCTTTTATATAAATTTCCACATGCCATGCTTGTACTTCCTATTTGTCACTGGGTCCCTCAGGTTCCACTTTCAGACAGTCCCTGCCTGTGACATCATAGATGGCAACCCAATCTGACACTGCCAAGGGACCCTCTCTTTAAAATCTGTCATCTTCTGTTCCTTAAGCCATTGTGCTGAAGTGACAATTTGGTTTAAACAACTTTATATATATATATATATATATATATATATATATATATATATATATATATATATATATATCATGGCTTCCCTCTAGGATCAGTCTCCTGACTTGGATTCATACTGAGTCCCCAAAGGAATTGTTACTATTTTGGGTTCTAAAAATAATCCTATGGATGGTGATTCATAACAATGGAATTCAAGAACCCCTACCTGTGTGCTTTCCCTTAACAATCAGACTCAATTGGATCTTTAGGAAAGACATTTGTTCAAATGCCATTAATAATTTCTTACAAACTATTTTCCCAACCACAAATATACACAAAGTCTGTATATAAGGGAGAGGTGCAATTAGAGCACAAATTTTGTGGACAACAGCAGTGAGACATTTGTATAGGGAACACACTGGAACATCAGGGCTTCTCTGTGGGATGGGGGAATCAATGTTGATGATAGTCCAGTAATTCCTGTTTTTCTGGGCACAGAGTCACTTGTTATCACAAACACATCTCAAGGGAAAAAACTATGACATCTGAGCAATGATACAGCTGAGCCAACAGCTTGAATTATTCTAAATTTTTAGATGGAATAGAAACGGCAAAGTCAACAGAGAAGGGAATAGAGCCAAGAAGCCATAATCAGAATCTCAGGAGAGTGAGTCAGATCACTTAAGCCAATCAACGAGCATTTATTAGTTATATACTTTGTGTTGGGTTTTGTCTTAGAGTACTAGTAATACTCTTTGCTGATGATATGATGGTATACTTAGAGAACCCCAGAGATTCTACTAAAAAGTTATTAGAAACAATCCACACCTTTAGCAAGTTGCAGGATACAAAATAAACCCACATAAGTCATCAGCATTCTTATATATCACTAACAAAACCCAACAGTTAGAGTTACAAAGAGAAATTCCATTTAAAGTAACTACTGATTGTATAAAATATTTAGGAATCTATTTGCCAAGGAAAAATCAGAAACTTTATGAGCAAAACTAGAGTATTAGTGATATAAAGGAAGTCAAAACAAGGGGAGAAGAGGAAGGAAAAGGGGATGAGATATGGAGAGTAGGGAAGTATCAGATAGGATCTAGAAATTAAGTGAGCACAGAAGCACCTTTATTCACCAAGTGTATTTACAGAGCACCCAGCAGCAGTACTAGCAGGGAAACAAGAGGATTAATCACAGTCATAATTTGGGGGGACCTCAGAAGCCATAGTCCAAACTATGCCTAACAGTAATACCAAATGACAGTCTACCATAAACAAATCGGGGAGAAATATTTACCTATCGGATGTATGGATAAGGGGATGAGTTTACAAGCAAACAAGAGATAGAGAATATAATGGATATTTTTGGTTACATAAAATTAAAAAATTTCCCAAAAACAAAACCAAATGCAGCTAAAATTAGGAAGAAATCAACAAACCAGAGACAGAGGGAATTTTACATTGTTTCTTTGATAAAGGTCTCATTTCTCAAATATACAGAGAAATTTGTAAAAATGAATCATTCCTCAATTGATAAATCATCAAAGGATAAACAGGCAATTTTCAAAAGAAGAAATCTAAGTTACCAATACTTACATGGAGAAAATGATCTAGATTATTAATAATTAGAGAACTACAAATTTAAAAATTCTGAGGGACAATTTCACATCTGTCATGTGGTTAATAAGGCAAAAGAGGAAAATGACAAATGCTGAAGGGAATGTGGGAAAATAGGAACCCTAAGGCACTGTTGGTAGAATTGTGAGCTGATTCAACCATTCTGGAAAACAATTTGGAACTACACCCAAAAGCTTTCAAACTGTGCATCCCTTTCACCCAATTATACTACTACTAGGTCTATATCCCAAAGAAGTTTTTTAAAAAATCAAAAGACCTCTATGTATAAAAATATTAATAGCAACTCTCTTTTAAAATGGTAAAGAATTGGAAATTGGGGGAATGTCCATCAATCAGGGGATGGTTAAACAAGTTGTGATATGATTGTAAGGAATACTATCATGCCATAAGAAATGACAAGGGGGATGGTTTCAGAAAAACCCGCAAAGACTTATATGAACTGATGTAAAGTGAAACGAGAAGAACCAGGAAAACATTTACATAGTAATAGCAACATTGTCACAATGATTAACTGTGAAAGACTTAGCTATTCTGGTCAATACAAAGATTCAAGACAAATCCAAAGGACTCAATGAAAAATGCTATCCACTTCCAGAGAGAAATTGAAACATCTTTTTTGTCAATTTATTTTTCTTGCTTTTTTGCAATATGGCTAATATAGAAATACATTTTGCAGGATTTCACATGTATGATAAATAACATATTGGTTACATTTTCAATGAATGGAAGAAGAGGTGGAGGAAGGGAACTTAAAAATCAAAATTTTAAAAACTAATATTGAAATTAAAAAAAAAAAAAACAATGTAGACTAACCAATTGAGTATCCACATTAAGTCTAACACCAATATAAATCCTGAAGAATGAAAGGAAGAGGAGTGGGGAAGGTTACTTAGGGAGGAGTGAACTGACACAAGTCAGAAACAGAGTGGATTAAAAATCTATATTCTTCATACCACGTCCTGAGGCCCTTCTTCAGAGTGTGAAGTCATAATTCTAGTTGAAAACAGAGACTTCTGTAAGGTACCTAACAATTCTCCTCAGGAATGAATCTAAAATATACAAGGCAGAGAGGGGATGGAAGTAATAAGTTGGGGTACCAGAGCAAGGAAAAATCTCTCTAAAACTTGACTAGGTAGAATTATCATATTTCTAGAGAAGAATAAAAGTAATAGGGAATTAATAATAGATAACATTTATATATAACACTTGAAGCTTTGCAAATCACTTTATATATATTATTTGAACACAATTCTGTGAGGTAGATGCTATTATTATCTCCTTTCCATAGAAAAGGAAATTAGAGGCTGAGAGTTTAAATGCCCAAAACCATACAATTATTAAATGTTTGAGGGAGAATTTCAACTCAAGTCTTCCTGAATCTCCTTGAATCTTCCCGAAATTTGATGGTTCTTATTCACAGCATTGCCTATTTGGAAAAAGAATGAACTTTTTTTTTTTTTTTTTTTTTTTTTTTTTTTTTTTTTTTACTGCTAAAGGCAAGTGAACCAGGGATACTGGCAAATTGAATAATTTGGAGTCAGGAAAACATGGATCTTAATCTGTCATTAACTGTGAAAAATTCAACTAGTCAGCCTTTCAGTGCCACAGGCCACTCTCTAAGATTATGTTTCAAGTAAATTAGCATGGTCATAACTTGCATCCTTCACTAGATTCTCCAGTTTGAATCCCTCAAATTATGAAATCACAGATACCAAAACAGTAGCAAAAAGGGAGAATGCTAAGTACTTATAGTGCCAATACATATGTTTAGGGGAATTGCCCTCATAGTCCTTTAAAATTCCATGAAGTTTTCTATAGATTTATGTAAAATCCTTCTCTTTTTTCTAAGTTTGTTTTGATTCAAAAAAAATTTCTTCCTTTAAAAGATAACGTTATTTTTTTTATTTTGATAACAGCTTTTTATTTTCAAAACACATGCAAAGATAGCCCTCAACATTCACCCCCACAAAACCCCACATTCCAAAATTTCCTCCCTTCTTTTCCTCAGCTCTCCTCCCCTAGACAGCAAGTAATCCAATATAGGTTAAATATATACAATTCTTTCAAACACATTTCCACATTTCATAATAATATTTTTAAACAAAAGGTGCCTTAGAAATCATAAACCCACTCTTTTTTATAGTTAGATATCCCAGAGATATATTTTATATATCTTTTGAGTCTGTTTCAGCATTATTCATTCAAAAAGTCTTTAGGATGAAAGGAATCACAGAGCTCCTCTACTGACTTCAGGAAAACAATTTATCCTTCTTGGGTCTTAGTTGCTTAGTCCAGAAAATAAGGGGTTTGAATTAGAAGACTGTTTATGTATGTTCCTTTCAACTTTAACTTATGATCATTTCAGTGCTAAAATCTATGTTTATTCTCAAGTCTTAGCTGTTTCATTTTTACATGTAAAGAAGTCCAGTTCAACCCATTCTTCATTAGTAACTACATAAGGAACGCACAGTACAACAAACTAGGGGGAGGCAATAAGGAAGGGTGACATGGGATTGGGAGGATTGCCCAAAGTGACATGGTTAAACAAAGCTAAGATGTGAACCCAGATCTTTTTGCTACTAGTTCCCTTCTCTTACCACTTGAATTAAAAAATGAATCCTCAACAAAACTTAAAGTTTTGTTTGCTAGTTTATTTTTTTGATGAAGATCAATTTTCTCTCATAATTTTGAAGGATTTTCCTTTGACTCTAAAGGGTTAAGCTTAAGCTTTTAGGAATTTATTTTATAACCAAGCAATATTCTCAATTTACCATACATACCTACCTTATTAATACCCCAAAGTTGTTGGTTTGCTCTCTCTTTGCTTTTGGAAAACTTGAGTTGGCCCAAGTCAAGTTAGTGGAATAAGAAGAGCATATACATGGCCTTGGTCTCCATATTGACATTGCAAGTTATATTTATTTTTTAGAAAACTGGATTGACATGATGGAAAGGAGATAGCTTTATTTAGCTATCCTTAAATGGGGGGGAGGAATATAACAGATAAAATATGGCACCAGGACTTTTGTAAAATCAGCACCTCCTTCCTAAATTACTCTGTCTTTAAGTATGTTTTCGTCGTATTAAGGCCTACTTAGAAAAACTTTTCCTTTTTTTAGACAGCTCTTATGAATTTAACAGCAGGAGATGTAATTCCTATTCCATGCCTCTATATGATTTCAAAATTTCTGAGCTCACATTCTGTTCTAGAGGTATACACATAATTTTCACATGCAATTGACTCAATAAACAATCTCTGAATAAATAAATGAATGCCTTATGTGATTAAAAATGTCTATTAACTGACTTTGTCACCTCATCTAGAAAAAATATATATTTGATGCCTTCTTTTCCTCTCTTCTCACACATTTCTCATTTGTTGCAATCTTCTGCAAAATCTTCTGATTTTTATCATTCAACTAAAATTTCTTTCTCCAAAGTTACTGATGATCTCTCCTTTTTCTTTTTTTAATTAATTTTATTTTTGCTATTATATTTAATTTTACTTAATTTTATCATTGCTTTTCTCTCCCTTATACGTCCTCCTATCCAACATTTAAAAAAAGAAAAACAAAACCTTTGTAACAAATATCCATTATCAAGAAAAACAAATTACCATACTAGATATATCCAAAAGTACATCTTATAAAAGCAAATTAAGATAACTCTGAAGGACCACTTCACATCTTTCATATTAGCTAAGATAATAGGAAAAGATAATGATAAATGGTGGAAAGGATTTGGGAAAACAGGGACACTAATGTATTGTTGATGAATTTATGAACTGATCCAACCATTCTGGAGAGCAATTTGGAATTATGCCCAAATAGCTATCAAACTGTGCACACTCTGATCTAGCAATATCTCTACTAGGCTTCCTGTACCCCAAAAAGATCATAAAAAAGGGAAAGGAACCCACATGTAACAGCTTTTTTTGTAGTATCAAGGAACTGAAAGTGAGTTCAAGTCCATCAGTTAGGGAATGGCTGAATAAGTTATGTTATATGAATGTTATGGAATATTATTGTTCGATTAGAAATGATGAGCAGGCTGATTTCAGAAAGGTCTAGAGAGTCTTATATGAACTGATGCTAAGCAAAGTGAGTAGAACCAGGAGAACATGGTACACAGCAACAAGATTATACAATGATCAATTCTGATGGACTTGGCTCTCTTCAACAGTGAAGTGATTCAGGCCAGTACCAAAAGTCTTGCGAGAGCCATCTGCTTCTAAAGAAAGAACTATGGGGACTGAGTGTGGATCACATCGTATTTTCACCTTTTTTGTTGTTGATGTTTGCTTGTTTGTTTTTTTTTTCCTCATTTTTTCCCTTTTTGATCTGATTTTTCTTACACAGGGAAGGAGGTGAAAGCACCGGAAAGGAGGTGATCACAGCCTCCCTGACTTCTCAGGAAAGGCGATGAAAGCACTAAAAAGGAGATGATCATGCCCTCCCTGACATCTCAGGAAGGGAGATGAAAAGCACCAAAGGGAAGTGGGGGTTGCTAGCGGGTTTCTGGGCTGAAGGGTCTTATTATGCACAAACCCATCAGCATGGGAGGTATTACACAAGCACATAGCAATAACACAGAGGCTATTAGGGATAACTCTCCCCACAGTCAGTGCAGGCTCAATGTGGTGTAACAAACATGAATTGTACACTCAAGTAGCAGAATAGCAAACAATATAATTCAACATGGTGTTGGAAAAGATCACCAGAAGTCCTAGAAGGAGGGTATGTAAACAACAGTCACACATACACCTTCTTCAGCAGCCAAGAGATAGTCCAAAACCAATCTATTGTCCATTGCTTCACATGTCAGGAATCCAATGATCCCCCTGAGTTTTTGAAGTCCTGCAAAAGTCTTTTTATGTGTTAGGGAATCCAATGATTCCAGCAGATTTTGAAGTGTTGTAACAGTCTTATCATTTCTCAGAGAATCCAATGATTCCTGAGGGTTTTCAAGTCCTATGCCTCAAGGGAATCCAATGATTCCTGAAGGTTTTCAAGTCGTATGTCTCAGAGAATCCAATGATTCCTGAGGGTTTTCAAGTCCTATGCCTCAAGGGAATCCAATGATTCCTGAAGGTTTTCAAGTCCTATGTCTCAGAGAATCCAATGATTCCTGAGGGTTTTGAAGTCCAACAATCTTTGATGTCCATGAGTCAAACACCATAACTGCCATGCTCTTTCAATGGTGAGCACAATCAGCAACAGAACCACCCAATATTTCTTGGGTCTTCTCCTTTGTTTCAAGGGTCTGCTCTGTCTCTCTGCGATGGACAAGGCGAATATGGCTTGTTGGCACCCATCTGATTCCTTCTCCACCTGTAGAGATATAAGCAAACCCTCTCCCCAAAGCAGTTAGCCTATCTGGTCCTTTCCATTCACTACTTTCTGGGTCTCTCCACATCACCTGGCGATTATCTAAAGATAGTGGAGCTGCTCACTGGACACTGCCCTTCTGGTGGGTTATAAAACCTGTCTGCTGGA
Organism: Sarcophilus harrisii; assembly: GCF_902635505.1. NCBI lineage: Eukaryota > Metazoa > Chordata > Mammalia > Dasyuromorphia > Dasyuridae > Sarcophilus > Sarcophilus harrisii. The sequence continues at coordinate 488,227,197 of NC_045428.1, read as the reverse complement.
GCCAGTCCATCTTTGTCAAAAATCAAGTTAATAGTATAAAGGGCTAGATTTAGAAGTTCTCTAGGGTTACCTGTGGCTCCCCCTTTCTTTTGTTTTTGGAGAAGTGTCTTAATATCTCTGTTTCTCCTCTCCACTATTGCCTGTCCTTGAGGATTGAAAGGTATGCCCTTGAGGATTGAAAGGTGTGTAAAATCTTATACTGTGCACAAAAGTGTGCAAAATGTTTTGAAGTATAAGCAGGACCATTGTCTGTTTTTATTGCTTGTGGCACACCCATAATGGCAAATGCTTGTGTGAGAATTCAGTGACCCTCGGGCTGTCTCTTTGCTGCTGGCATTTGCAAAAGTGAATCCGAAAGTTCTACCAACCGTGGATGAAGAAAGACAGACGACCAAAAGATTTATAATGGGTCACATCCATTTGCCAGATTTCATTGGGTCTCAAATCACGAGGGTTCTTCCCTGGAGGCAGTGTAGAAGCATGGAAAGGAAGGCAAGCCATACAGGCTTTTACTATGCTCCTGGCTTCCTCTCTTGTTATTCCAAATTGTAAACGTAAAGCTCGAGCAGCCTGATGATATTTAGAATGAGATGCCTGGGCTTCTTGGAACAAAGGGGTATTGACCAGCATAGTTAGAAGGCTATCTGCCTTTGAATTGCCATCAAATATGGGACCTGGAAGTCCACTATGAGAATGGACATGTAATATATAGATCTTACCTGGATGCTTTCTCACTTGCTCTAGGACTTGAAAACCCTCAGGAATCATTGGATTCTCTGAGACAGACTTGAAAACCCTCAGGAATCATTGGATTCTCTGAGACATAGGACTTGAAAACCCTCAGGAATCATTGGATTCTCTGAGACAGACTTGAAAACCCTCAGGAATCATTGGATTCTCTGAGACAGACTTGAAAACCCTCAGGAATCATTGGATTCTCTGAGACATAGGACTTGAAAACCCTCAGGAATCATTGGATTCTCTGAGACATAGGACTTGCAAACTCTCAGGAATCACTGGATTCTCTGAGAAATGATAAGACTGTTACAGGACTTCAAAATCTTCTGGAATCATTGGATTCCCTAACACATAAAAAGACTTTTGCAGGACTTCAAAAACTCAGAGGGATCATTGGATTCCCTGACATGTGAAGCAATGGACAATAGATTGGTTTTGGACTATCTCTTGGCTGCTGAAGAAGGTGTATGTGTGACTGTTGTTTACATACCCTCCTTCTAGGACTTCTAGTGATCTTTTCCAACACCATGTTGATTTATATTGTTTGCTATTCCGCTACTTGCATGTAAAATTCATGTTTGTTACACCACATCAAGCCTGTACTGACTGTGGGGAGAGTCATCACTAAAAGCCTCTGTGTTTTGCTATGTGCTTTGTTACCTCCATCTGATGGTTTTGCATAATAGACCTTCAGCCAGAACCCCTAAACCCCATTTCCCAGTGCTTTCATCTCCCTTCCTGAGATGTCAGGGAGGCATGATCATCTCCTTTAGTGCTTTCACCACCTTTCCTGAGAGTCAGGAGGCTGTGTCCCTGAGACTCTGACCTCCCTGAGGAGTCAGGGATGGCATACCCCTGTGTTCTAAAATAAAAGGGGGAGATGTAATGGGCTGAGGTTTGAGTTGATGCACTGAGGTCCCAAGTACATGAGGCTAAATAGTAATTGGGCTATACTCTATTAATATACATGATTAGATAAAGAATGGTCCCTGCTCACTCTCCGTGCAAGTCCTGATGTGTTGTATAGGAAATGACGATTTTGGTGGGTGGAGGCAGAGAGAGACAGGAAGAGAAGCTGGGGGAGATTGGGCCTGGGTTCCATATTCCTAGCTGCTGGTCGTGTGGCTGCAGGTCTAGCTAGCTTCTTGACTCAGCTGCACACATTGCTATCGCCGATTCTCTTCCACCTCCGATCCTTCTTCACTGAGAATAAAGACTGACGATTTTCCCCTAACCTGAATTCCTGACTCCTGCTGATTTAAAAATACACACTCTTCACAATACTTGAATTCTTGTTGACCATTTGCTCTTATCATAGGAATTTGTCATAAAAGGAAAATATGGAGGTATGAAATACCATCAAGACTGATTTTTCAGGCTCAGACTGAGAGCACACACATGACAAAATAAATCTTCCTTAGTTTAGATTTATATCCAATTCTAATAGTTTTACTTTATCGACTCAAGAATGATCAAGTATGAAACAAAGAAACAGAATTGGGAAACTGAGTCAGAAAGATCTCACTTTGAGCAAAAGCTCCCAACTCTTATCCTATTAGACTCCTATTTGTTCAGGATCACATTTCTCTAAATAGCTTATGAAATTTCTCTCAAGTAATAGGTTACTGTCTTAATGATCAGGCAATCAAATTCAAAACTCAGAAATAATATATCAGTTGCTCTCCCAAGAGGTTTCATCTCCCATATAAAATTCTACTAACTGCAACTTAAGACTAGATAAATTATCTCTTTTACCAAAGTTCACCAAAAGTTTACCAAACTTAAACACCTAAAAGATTGCTTAACTTATTTCATATGTTAAACTCATCCTGGTGTAAAGTAGTGATCATTAAATGAACTTACAGAATTTTTGCATATAATTTCCTTATTATATATGTTACTATATCTCTTAAACAGGCTCTTTTCTCAGAGCTGATGCCCTTATCTATCCTGAAAGTTTAAGAAAACTGACAAGTTTAGAATTAAAAGTTTGGGCAGTGGTCCCAGGGAAGGAGTTGAGCTGTTTATTGCCCAACTCCCACCCTTCATCATGTTTTGATGGGCTATGCTGTATACGTAATTATCAGATTTGGTTTAATGATAAAAATAGCTCCAAATAACTTAGTTAACAATTATTTTTTCCCCGAGAATAACCAAATAGTTTTTATTGTAATTTTTCCATTAATTTTCTAGCGGCAGTGAAGCATACCTAATTCCTTAATTTACATTTACAAAATAATTTGAGATAAGATGAACAAGCAAGGCTAAATAGATTTTTCATCTTCTTAATAGTTTCCACATTTGTTCTGTCTCCAAACTGTTGATCTGAGAATCTCTCAGAGATGATTTTTCATTGCCTTAAATAATTTTACTTTTTTCTTTAGAGAGAAGGCAAAGCAATATATGTATATATATATATATATACATATATATATATATGTAGACATACCTATACACACACACACACACATATATATATATATATATACAAATATTTTTTGTTGAGCTAAAACAGATTTTTGAGATTTATATGACTTTAACTCATGAAATTTCCTGAATATCAATGAAATTTCCTGATAAACTGAATTTCCATTTTGAATATTTTCCATTTTTATACAAATAATTTTTCCTTGGTGAGCCAGAAAGAATTAAGATGTAATTTTTTTGTGTCTGGACCCTATGAAGTCTGATTCTAGATAACTCAAAAGCAGGCTGATTTTTTGACAGTTTTTAAGTTAACTGTGAATTGCTTTTTGGTTTTCCTAAAAATTAATGCAAATAGATTATAATTTATATATTCTTATAATGGGCTTTGATTAAAGTTTCTTTAAATCACTTTTATCATCATATCTCAAATAACAAATTATATTGCATTATGCATATTTTCTTTCTCTCCTTCTTATCTCTTCTTCAGGTCAGGGAAGGAAAAAGGAAAGAAAAAGAGATTGCATACATTATCTTCCTAGGCCTAATGAGGCCTAGTTGAATTTGCTTAATATAATTTACATACCCAAAAAATTATATCTCTCAATATTAGCACTGCATATTGATCACATCTAAAAACCCATAGAGTTATCAAAATATGGAGCAATTTAACATTCATATATCATTTGTTTTTTGTTAAGCAACAATCAATATTAGTTCTCTTTACAAATCAGGAAATTGGTCAGATAAAAATTAATTTGCCAGAGATTACATAGCTAGTCCATTTTTATAATTGAAATAAAGAACAATGAATTTACTTAGATGTTGAGTGTCTTACACACTCTACGCTGCCATGCTGAGTGCCTCAAGGGGCATCCAGATCCTTCTCAAGCAATTGCTGGACAGAAGCTGATGAAGTTGGGGTGGCTGGAGACAGGATTCTGAGGATGGTGGAGTTTGACCCCCATCCCATCTGCATTCCTCCAAGCTTGGTTGAGCAGGAATTTTTGCAAGGTTTTTGAGTCTACCATTATTCAAACTTTTTCTACAATACTTTAACATATGAGAGAAGTTAGAAAATAATGATAAAGAAGACAACAATCCCATCAGCAATTCCTTACTCCCACCTGGAAAAGGAGATAACTCCAAACAAAATATGATTCAAAAAAAAGTTAGTAAAAATTGCTATTTTCCTAATTGTTGTTTTTGACTAATTTCCAAATTCCATAATCAATTTTCTCAAAATTTTGATATTTTTACTAAGGTGTTTTGCTCCTGAAAACTTTTGAGAATCTGTAAGATATTATTTTAATTTTATTTTTTAATCACTTTTTCTGTGCATTTTTTCAACCTTTGGCCAGTTTTAAATTCACAGAGAAAAGATTAGAATCTTTTTCAGGAAATTTTTCCACATACAAACTACAGCACAGAGGTTTTTCCTAGCTGGTTGCCTATCACTCTTTTCAGGTAACAAATTTACACACATACATGATGTGGACATTCTGCGCAAAAACGAACATAGACACAAACAAAAATGACATGAAAGAGAATTGTCCCAACTGTGTATAATGCCATAAACTTGAAAAATAAAAAACATCTTATCCAGTTATTATCACTTGCACAAACATCAACTATTATTTTACATATTCACACACAAAAAAATACTGTTAAAAAATCTTCTTTTAATCAGCAGAATATTCAGGATTTGGGCTATTTCAAAAACCAGCAAATTTGCTATCTAAAAAATATTAAGAAGATCTAGAGTGATATACAGTGAAGTAATAATTGCATAAAACTCCTACTGTGTATGCTCAAGTGAAGTATTAAAAAACATATTTAGTAATAATGTTCAAAGATAAGGGTAAGGAGACAGAGATCTTAAATGAAATTTTCATTGTTATTTTTATGCTAAGGAGGGTTTTTATAGAAAAAGAGATAAGGGTCTTTTTAGGTAAGCAACAAGGTTTGGTATTGCTGGGTCATCTTAAGTTCAGGGCTTTTTTCAAGCTTCTCAAACACATCTTTCCAGGGGATTTAAGAGATATTCTACAGTTCAGATAGATGGAATGCACATACAAAGAGGGTAACTTTTGTTAGTCAGTTATGGAAATATCCATTGATGTCTAGTCACAAATTGTAAAATTAATAGCTAAAAAATATTATCAATTGGATTTTAGTACCCATTCAATAGAACTTGCCAATCATTAAAGCTCTTTGAATCCATATCACCACCATCTGAAGGCAAACAGAAAAGCCCTTCTGAGACTGGTATAAATATACCCATGCTGTCCATGTATCAAGAATTTATTGCTCCTCTCACTGCTTGCAACTGATCTCAACTTACTTGGTAAGATTTCTTTTAAAATTTGGATTAGGCTATCTTTATCAAATTTGAAATAATTTTGTTAATTCATGTGTTCCCAATTTCAAATAGAGTTTTATCCAATTAATATCCCTTTCTAATTCCTGATGATTATTTAGAGTAATCAAATTATCCCCTCCAAATTCCATTTTAGAATTAGCCTAAAATGAGTGATAGATTGCATCCAGAATACCTCCTTTCCTGTGTTCCCCAAAACCTTCATCACCCCAAAATTTTTATTTTTATATACATATTTTTAAATTTTTATTTTGGGGCTTTTCCTATTTTTTGTAAGGTATTATTAATATTGTGCTATTTTTTCTCTCCCTATGTATTTAAGAAAAATTACCATAGTAAGAAGTGATATAGCAAAGAATACATATTTTCTTAAAAATTCAAAATAACCTTAAACCTGGGCAATGTCTGTAAACTGCATCCTAAAATAAGACCTAGGATATCAGAAGGAAGTGGACTTGAGTGCGTCTCCAGTGGGAAGAGAATATATTTCATGTTAAGTTTTTCTGATTTTTAAGGAGTTCCAGCCTTGAAAGGTGGAAGTAAGGTATTTTTATTTTTCCACAGCTAATGCCCCCTTAAATTAGCATTAGCATTTTTTAAAGGCAGGTTGTTTCAATGGAGTTTTAAATTGCCTCCCTTTACTGATTTAAAAAAAAAAACTGGCTAGTATCTTTTAATTTAAATTGGATTATTTAGATCAGGAGCTAGAAAGACTATTTGTATTTTGAAAGGAATAGACCTTTCTCTTTCTTTTAGTTCTTTTAAAGTATTTCCTGAACTAGTTCCCTAGCTATAAGAATTTGACTTTTTTTTTTCCTGGTCTGTGTCTATGAGAGAAATCCAAATAGGAAGCCTAGGGGAGGGGAGAAGGTATTACTTCTTCCCCTCTTCCAGCATTTAGACTTCCAAGTCTCTGCCCTCCTGTCTTCCTTTAGACAGTACCTTATCAGAAGGTACTGATAAAAGAATTTACTTTAAGGATTTAAGGGAACTGTCTCTGAAGGTTGGAGAAATACACCAAAATAGAAAATACAGAATTTGGAAGATCTCCCAGTCCTTTTCCTTTTAATTAATTAATACTTTCAGATACTATTCTCAGTCCCGCTATCTGATTGATTTTGCCTAATTCTGAATTCAATATGTATACTATATCAATATCAGCTGGACAATAACCAATATTATAAACTATCTTTTATATATATATATATATATATATATATATATGTATATTCTTATATGAAATCTGATATCTTATATTCTTTATTTATTTGATATTTGATATCTTTCCCCTGTGTCAGCCTGGTGATAAACTATTTCTAATGACAAATTATTTTCCGTGATCAAGTGCCTGTTGGTGATCACTTTTTTTTCCACTTTATCCTCACTTTTTATTATTTAATTCCCTATCTGAATTGCACATGTATGTCTAAGTGGGCACCCTTCCATGGAAATTCTGTCCATGTTCCATCCCCAGTTCAGCCACCCCTGTTGAAGTCCAGCTCCTGTAGTGATGAAGGATGTGACATACTGGGGCCAGGCAGAGAAAGTCTCGATTATGGACTCTTTGAGTTTATTGATCAGAAAGACAAATATATATGCCTCCAATGCTCATAGGTTTGATACAAAGTATACTCTTTTTAAATTTCTATAGCCTAACAAAATCTACTATAATGTAAATGATTAAACCCCTTAAGCCCCGGATCTTGGTTGCTTAGACAGAGATGAAAATAGTTGAGATACATTTCAAAGTAAAGTTTATTATTATCTCAGGTATCTTTCTCCCAAATACCTTTAGTCTCCTTGTGGACATTCTTTCCTGTCCTAAATTCAAAGGTTTAGCTTTTAATCCAAAGAGTGGTGTTTGCATTTTGCTTCAGTTGCTAGATTATTAATTTATTATATTGACAAGCAGTCTCTGATATTTCAATAAGGGAGTTTTGGTGAGCCAAGTTACTATAATACTCAAAAGCTAGAATGGAGTCTTACCTCTTGGCCCTCTACATCAGCCATATTGCTTTAGATGCATGTTTACATATGTGTAAATGAATCTGTATATATATGTATGTGGGTGTATGTTTATATGTATGCATGTAGGTGTTTATATATAGCTATATGTATGTGCAGGGTGTGAATAAATTTTATATATATATATATATATATATATATATATGCTTGAGGGAGGTAAGGAAGATGAAAAGGGGAAAAAATAAAGTAAAAAGTGCCCAACAGAAAACAAAAGTATAACCTACAAGGAAGTAAAGAAAAGATGGATAGTCATGAATATAATCTCTTGTATTATTATATATGCTTTCTTGAAAGGGAAATTTATTGTTACATATTTTGAATCCTCTTTGATGTTCTGCTGGGCAGATGACAATGTTTTGTTCTGTTTTTATTTTCCTTTTCTGTCTTTCTTTTTCTATTTTGTTTTTTCTCACATTGTATTTAATGTTAAATAAATAAATATTTAATTTTTTTTAAAAGAATGCATTGGAAGAAATTACCTCCAGGTCTCAGTCAGGTTACTGTAGACTAATAGTAATAATTAATAGTAATAACTGGCACTTTAAGATAGTAGCAAAATATTTTACAATCATTATCTCATTTGAGTTTTACAAAACTCCTGGGTATGAGATTTACTTCATCATCAGTCCTCTAAAGTTGATTCTGTCTGTTCTTTTCCTAAAGAAAATATTTACTAAATTAATTCAAACTAAGGCATGAGAGACAATTTTGAAACTCAAATTGTTGCTCTTCCCAAGCCTATAGGATAAGAGAAATAAGACAATTGATAATACAACTAAATGAAACCTTAAACTAATGAAAAGTATGATGATATTCTAGGCCTAACACATCCTTTCTTATTTTCACTGTATTTCTCTGTCATCTTTGAGCATAGTTCCAAACTACTCTCCAAAATGGTTGGATTCGTTCACAACTCCACCAACAATGCATCAATGTCCCAGTTTTCCCCCATCCCCTCCAACAATCATCATTATTTTTTCCTGTCATCTTAGCCAATCTGACAGGTGTGTAGTGGTATCTTAGAGTTGTCTTAATTTGCATTTCTCTGATTAATAATGACTTGGAGCATCTTTTCATATGACTAGAAATAGTTTCAATTTCTTCATCTGAGAATTGTCTGTTCATATCCTTTGACCATTTTTCAATTGGAGAATGGCTTGATTTTTTATAAATTAGAGTTAATTCTCTATATATTTTGTAAATGAGGCCTTTATCAGAACCTTTGACTGTAAAAATATTTTCCCAGTTTATTGCTTCCCTTCTAATCTTGTCTGCATTAGTTTTGTTTGTACAAAAACTTTTCAGTTTGGTATAATCGAAATTTTCTATTTTGTGATCAGTAATGATCTCTAGTTCTTCTTTGGTCATAAAGACCTTCCCCTTCCACAGGTCTGAGAGGTAAACTATCCTGTGTTCCTCTAATTTATTAATAATTTCATTCTTTATGCCTAGGTCATGAACCCATTTTGACCTTATCTTGGTGTACGGCGTTAAGTATGGATCAATGCCTAGTTTCTGCCATATTAGTTTCCAATTTTCCCAGCAATTTTTATCAAACAGTAAGTTCTTATCCCAAAAGCTGGGATCTTTGGGTTTGTCAAAGACTAGGTTGCTATATTTGTTGATTGTTTTATCCCTTGAACCTAATCTATTCCACTGATCAACTAATCTATTCCTTAGCCAATACCAAATAGTTTTGGTAACTGCTGCTCTATAATATAAAGTTCTTTTGACAGTCTCATTGTCAGCCATGATCTTTCAGTGTCAGATGTTTTTTTTAAATCTTCTCCTTTATTTTGAGATTTTTCTCTTTTTCTGTTTCTCTCTGATGGACAAGGTGAATACGGCTCGTTGGCACCCATCTGATTCCTTCTCCTCCTGTAGAGATACAAGCAAATCCTCTTCCCCAAGCAGTTAACCTATCTGGTCCCCCTATATTTAAGACTTAATTATCTAGTCCATAGATAACTGTCTCATTTAAGACTAGGAACTCTCAAACTCCCTTTGATTTCTCACACAAATGAAAGAAAGGGAAAGATGAAGAAGGAAAAAGGAATCATAAGTTGAGTCTTTCTGAATCATCACTCTCCATTTCAACCCTCTGTTTCAAATTTTTGCTTTTATTTTGTATGAAAGGCTAGAAACAAGCTGCTAGGTTTAGAGACAGAAAAGGGGACAAATAGACTAAGAAAGCTGGAATGTGGAGGAAAGAAAGCAGATGATTGATTATTGAAGTAGGATTCTGGAGATGGGAGAAAATTGAATCAAGGACAAGGGTAAATAGTTTGCCTTAACAAGGAATAGGGACATCTATTCTGAGACAAGAGTGAGGGAGGTAACATGGACATCCTGTTGAGAATATGAAAAAATTAAAAATGGGTGTTGAGGAAGTTTTAAATTTCCAAAAACATAACTAAATTAATTTTACATCATTTTACACTGTTGCTTTCCAATGTCTGCTCTATTTATAATTAAGTACACTCAGAATTGGTTGAATAACAAGACTCAAAGAGTAAAAATTAATGGGGGAGCTGCGTGGCCCAGTGGACAGAGACTTGATCCTGGAGTCAGGAGGCACTGAGTGAATTCAAATCTGGCCTTAGACACTTAGTAACTGTGTGGCCCTGAGCAAATCCTGTTTGTCTCAAGGAAAAAAAAGAAAGAAAAAGAATAAAAAATTTGAGAGAAATGTTAACAATCCTTAAGGTAACTATAACTATCTCTGGTCTATCAACATTTTTAGAAATGACTTGAATCAAGGTACAAATGGTATCTTAGATGGCAGAATAAATGGAGGTTTGGATCCAGAGTTAGGAAGACCTGAGTTCAAATAGGATTTCAGAAAGTGTATGACTCTAAGCAAATCACTTAACTTGTTTTGTTTCCTCATCTGTCAAATAGACATAATCAACAGTTCTTACTCCTGGGTTATTTTGAGAATCAAATAAGACAAGAATTGTAAAGCACTTGGCATAGTATCTGGTATATAGCAAGTACTCTAAAACTGTTAATTATCTGGACAATGGAGTGAGGATAAAAAAATATCTATACAGGCTAGAATGATGGAATGAATGTAACAAAAATCAGTGGAAAAAAGGTTGAATTTAAAAGACTACCCTGGCTTGAAAACATCACTGCAAAAGTACAGAATGTATGAGACAAAGCTAAACAACAAATTTCATGGAGAAATCATACACACACACACACATAATTCATCAGTGTAGTTATGGAAGCAAAGAAACCAAACCAAACATCAACAAAAATTTTCCCTTTCTCAATCTACATTAATGATTGCACCATGTCCAGGACAAAGGTTATGGTCATCCTAAGTATTCTACTTTGATTATTTCTCATTAGTGAAACACTGTCAAGTTTCCAGGGAAGTAAAGAAAAACTATTCTATATTAGTACCAATTGAAGGAACTACGTTATATTTTATCTAGGTAAGAGACTACTTAGGAGAAACATAGCAGCCATCAATTTGAAGGCTTGCCAGAGATATTCAGCTTATTGTGCCTGGCCCCAGAAGACAATTCAAAGATAAATGTAAGGTATGTTCAATGTAAGGTAAATCTTGCTGACAAGCTATGCAAAAGTAGTATGGGCTATCTTGGAAGGGGGCACATTGTCTCTCATTGGGGGCCTCCAAGCAAAAATCAGACTTGTTAGGGAAACTGCAAAGGGAATACCCTTGTTCAGATATGTGTTCAAAGTTCCTTTCTAAGATGACTTCTAAGTTCCTTGTACCCCAAGTTTCAGAGACACTGCTTATTATGGCATGTTTATTATGTACATAGTTGAGAACTTACTTATAAGCAGGGCCAGCCCTAGTTATAGATAGCTATGACACTGTAGAACAGCTAACATCTGTGTAAGGTAAAGATCCCCTAAAGATCCCCTCCCTCCACTTACCTTTTGTTTCCCCATCAGCCTGAAGAAATACCACCTTTCTCTCATCTCTAATCCAAATTTCCTACTAATAAACGAGAGTAACATTGACTGAGTCATTGTTATAATACACATGTGACTCAAGTCCTTTCCTCTACCTAATTTCTCCATTACTGTCAAGGGTACCACTATCCTCCCAATCACCCAGCTTAACTCCTTACTCCCATCAACCCCCCCACTCTCCATATCTAATCCTTTGTCAAGTAATGTCATTTCTTTCTTTGAAATATCTCTCATATCCTGCCCCCTTCTCTCTAATACTGCTATCATCCTGGACTCAATAGTCCAGTAGCCTGCTGATGACTCTCTCTGACTCAAGTCTCTACCCACAATAATTCATCCACTCAGCTATCAAGCTGATCTTTCTACCACAGGTCTGGCCTGTCATCCCACTAATTCAACAGACCTCTATGACACCCTATTATCTCAAATATAAAAGATAAAATTCTCATTTGACTTTTAAAGTCCTTTATAAACTGGCTTTTTCTTGCCTTTTCAGTACTCTTACTCATCATCTTCATGTACTCTATGGTCCAGAACATTGGCTTCTTTCAAGTTCCTCAAACATAAAACTCTAGCTCCTTCCTGTGAGCATTTTCACTGATTGTTTCCATGAGAAAAACTTTCTCTCAGCCCATCTCTACCTCCTTACTTCCTTCAAGTCTCAGCTAATGTCCCATTTTCTGTAAGAAGCCTCTTCAGGTCTCCTTATACTTAATGCTTTCCCTCTGAGACTACCCTTAACTTATTCTGAATAGATCTTATTTGTATACCGTTTCTCCTAGACCAGACCAGAGATTGTTTTTGCCTATGTATCCCCAGCACTTAATATAGTATCTAGTATATAACAAGCATTCAATAAAAGCTGATTGACTGGATTAAAGATCATTTAGCCTCTCTTGCTGACATCAACATGACTTGGTTTATTTAATTAAACTCTATGCTTTTGGATATATTCTCCCTGTGCTTGTAATATACACCTCCAAATCTTTTAATCTTTACCTTCTTTCAAGATTCGATTATATGTTACATACTATGGGAAGATCTAGGTGCTCTAGTTGTTATTGTCCTCTCCAACCTCAAATTGATCAAACCTTGATCCAAAAATATTACTAATCATGATCTTAACTTTGGTGGTCTGACTTTTTGGTCATCCTGACTCCGGCTGATTCTAAGGCATCTGGACCTCACACTTAACATAATGCTTAGTTAGCATCATATGCCTAGCATAATTATAATAAATAATAAGTGCTTTTTGATTGATTAGTTAATTAATTTTTTAAATGGCTTTGAACAAAACTAGAGATTCCAAAAGGTAAAGGAGGAGAGGGAGAATATTCAGGCACAAGACAGTTCAGGAAAAGGAACAAAATAGGAGACAAAATGGGAAAAGAATGAATTCACATCAAATGTTTCAACATTTTCAATAAAAAAGAGGCAAAGTCCTTAGCCAAGAAAAAAGGGACAAGAACATTTGAGACAACTGAAGAAAAAAGAGAAAGCTTTTTTAAAGTTTTTTGTGGGGAGATAATAAATCAATTAGAGATCACTAAAAGAATTACCTTGCTGAACCAGGGACCAATTAAGGATGGATTATATATATTTATAAAGTTTCTCATCAACACCTACCACTTCCTACAGGAATATTCAATAGGATTTAAGTAGAAAAAGAGGATGCAAATGGTGAGAATGATCAAGGACTGAGATTTAGAAACAATGATAGCACAAAAAAAGACACAGCATTTCAGAGTAAATGACAGTATATAGATAAAATAATTAACTATTGGGTCAATATTGGTGAAAAAGGGAAATTAATTCAGAGCAATAGTCTAAGAAAGTACTAAGGAGTGAAGAAACAATGTGGACCAAAAAAAAAATATATGTTGATGAATGGGGCAAAGAGCAAGACAGAAGGATCGGAAATTGAGATCAAAGATATCAGAGTTTTTAAACAGAGGAGTTGACAGTTGTTTGTATTGTGAGATCAGTGTGTGTCCAGCCCCACATGGCTGATGTGGAATGAAGAGGTAGATTATGAGATTAAAACAATTTGAGGAAGCATCAGTATAGATGCTGGAATTCTTTAGTATGAGGATAGTTGGGTAGAAGAGGGTGATTAACAAGGTACTGAGCCCCCTGAAAAAAGAGAGAGGATGTTCTGGTTCCTCCAGGGTGACTTGTCACATAAAGGAAAGCAGACACTCTTTGTATCCTGAGGGATCCTCTTCAAAACAGCCCTCTTTTCTCTGAGATTTTGGCTCCTCATCTCCAGTTCAGAGTCTGAAAATGGGGCTAAAAACTATCCTATATTTTCATGATGCTTCAAGAAGGTCACTGTGGGCCCAATGAGCACCAGCCACTCTTACAAACCTTCTAGACACCCCAAAGCTACCCCTGCGTGTAGCTTTGACCAGACTGGTCCCCTTTGTGGCTCCATCACTAATCATTGTGTCCCTAAGACTGAACTGTAGAGCCAGCTTCCCCTCTTTTCTGGGAAAGCCATCATCGTGGTGATCATGGTCTTTGGAGCAGCATTTCACTACAAGTGAAAGAGTCCGAGTCTGAAAGAGAGAGTCTGGTATTAACAATGAGATCAAGGAGCAATCAAACCCTCTCCCCAGGGTTCAAGTGTGTGGAGATAAAGGTACAGGCAGTGATGGAGAGGAGGGCCACAGGTGTCCTATGTATTATCAGGCAGGAGCCAGCTCTCAGTGAAGACTAGCAAATAGAAGAAGGAGATGGAAAAAAAAAAAAAAAAGTTCAGTATAAAGAGAAATCTGATGACTGTTCTAGAAGGCACAGTGAAAAAAGTGGTCATGCAAATCCAAAGACCCCAACTTTGGGGATAAGAATTCACTATTTGACAAAACTGCTGGGATAACTGGAAATTAATATGGCAGAAACTAGGCACAGACCTACACTTAACACCATACACCAAGATAAGATCAAAATGGGTGCATGATTTAGGCATAAAGAATAAGATTATAAATAAATTAGAAGAACATAGGATAGTTTACCTCTCAGATTTGTGGAGGAGGAAGAAATTTGTGACCAAAGAAGAACTAGAGATCATTATTGATCACAAAATAGAAAATTTCAATTATATCAAGTTAAAAACCTTTTGTACAAACAAAACTAATGCAGACAAAATTAGAAGGGAAGCAATAAACTGGGAAACCATTTTTACAGTCAAAGGTTCTGATAAAGGCCTCATTTCCAAATTAGAGTCCAAATTGACTCTAATTTATAAGAAACCAAGCCATTCTCCAATTAATAAATGGTCAAAGGATAGGAATAGACAATTTTCAGATAATGAAATTGAAACTATTTCTACTCATATGAAAGAGTGTTCCAAATCACTATTGATCAGAAAAATACAAATTAAGGCAACTCTGAGATCAGATTGGCTAAAATGACAGGAAAGAAAATGACAATTAAGTAGCAGGGATGTGGGAAAACTGGGACACTGATACACTGTTGGTGGAGTTGTGAACTGATCCAACCATTCTGCAGAGCGATTTGGAACTATGCTCAAAAAGTTATCAAACTGTGCATACCCTTTGATCCAGCAGTGTTACTACTAGGCTTATATCCTAAAGAGATCATAAAGAAGGGAAAGGGACCTGCATGTGCAAAAATGTTTGTGGCAGCCCTTTGTATAGTAGCTAGAAACTGGAAACTGAATGAATGCCCATCAATTGGAGAATGGTTGGGTAGATTGTGGTATATGAATGTTATGGAATATTATTGTTCTGTAAGAAATGACCAGCGGGATGATTTCAGAAAATCCTGGAGAGACCTATGTGAACTATGCTAAGTGAAATGAGCAGAACCAGGAGATCATTATACACTTCAACAACAATACTACATGATAATCAATTCTGATGAAGTGGATATCTTCAGCAATGAGAGGATCCAATTCAGATCCAATTGATCAGTGATAGATAGCACCAGTTACACCCAGCAAAAGAATACTAGGAAATGAGTGTGGACTGCTTGCATTTTTTGTTTTTCTTCCCAGTTTATTTTTACCTTTCTAAATCCAATTTTTCTTGTGCACTGGGGTTAGGGGAGGGAGAGAGTAAGAAGAGAGATTAATCCAGGTGAGTATTTCTGATTACAATCAGGTCTGCAAGCTACTAGCAGGCTCCTCTCACTATATGGTAGCGATAGTCAGATGTGTCATCTAGTGGGCACCCACCTGCAATGATTTCTTGTCTAACTTGTCTGGCTCCCTGATTCTTCTACCCAGCACTCCTTCAAGTTCAAAATCAAAGACTGGGACTCTGAGATGTAGAACATCCTAGATTAAAACAACAATAAAACCACTCTTGCTGGCAGGGCAGAAACCAAAGTTTCTCAAGTTTCCCAAGTCATTCCCTGTATGAGATATAGAGAGATTTAAAAAAAAGAAAAGAAAAGCAGAAGGTAGAATCAAGATGTTAACTCTTCAAGGAAGGGAGAATTAAAGGCACAAATAGAAGGGATATCTTCTTAATTAAAAAAAAATATGATGAGAAGGGAGGAGTATATCTTAATGGAGGAAGGGAGGGAGGGAAGAAAAAAGAAGAAGGAAGGAAGGAAGGAAAGAAGGAAAGAAGTGCTGTGCTAAGAATTTTCATTTTATCCTCATAACAATGTCAGAAGATAGGTACTATTATTATTATCCCTATTTTACAGTTAAAGAAATTGAGACAGAGGTTGTAACTTACAAGTGACTTGCCCAGAGTCTCAGAACTAACGAAAATATCTACGGTTGTATTTGTATTGAGATCTTGCTGATTACAGGTTCAATCAGTGTTCTATCTGCTCCATCACCTAACTGCCTTTGATCAAAAATTTAGAGTTGGAAAGGACCATCTAATACAAATTCTTCATTTTTACAGATGGAGAAACTGAGACCCTAGAATGTTAAATGATTTGCTCAAAGTCACTATCTAGTGAACATCAGCAGTGGGATTTGAAACCAGGTTCCTCTGACTCTACAGTGAGGATAGGGATATATGGAAGGCTAGAAGATAAGAGTTAAAGGAATTTCAGAGTTATGTATGGATTATGCAAATGAAACACTTTTAAGGAGAAATTATGGCCATAAATCACAGAGCATGACTGAAACAGAGTAAAGGTCTTAGAAATTAAGGAGGATGATAAATGGGAATCTTTCAGCAGCCGTTCCCCTTCAAATATTTCTCTATTTAAAAAAAAGCCCATGGAAGTATTATAAGTCTTTTCCAAGGAGAAAAACCCATGCTAATTTATATACAATATGAGGAAAAGGTTATCCTTCCTCCTCTCCTTCCCTTTATTGTTTATTACACTTAATTCTTGTTACAGCTATGAAACAAGGGGCTCATAAGGAGATCCTCTGAACAATTTAAGGAATACCACCCCCCAAAAAATCCAAAAGCCTGATGACATTATAAAGTCATAAGCTTTTGTCAAAAGAAGGTACTTTTATTGATCTAGACACAGGCCCCCAGAGCCTTGTTGAGAGAGGACACAAGGAACTCCTTGGTTTAGTCACCAATTACTGAGGCTATTTTTTAATGATCAGTTGACTGAGGTCCAGGAGAACAGACTCCAGTCAGAGAACCATCCTCCCTGTGGTCTATGAGACCTTCATGCCAATTTCTTCCTTGGTGACAAGTGGACAGATTTCTGGTTCTGAAGTCAGGAAGGTCTGATCTCAAAACCTACCTCAAACACTTAATAGCTTAGAGACTAGTGTGAACCTGAGTAAGTCACTTAATTTCCACCTGCCTCAGTTTCCTCAACTATATAATGGAGATCATAGTACCATCTATCTCACAGTGCAACTGTGGGATCAAATGAGATATTTGTAAAGTGCCTAGCAGATAATATTCATTTAATAAAAGCTTATTTCCTTCCTTTCACCTTCCTTGAGCTTTCAGACCATAGTGCATCATAACTGAAGGAAATTAGGGAGAAGGGGGATTGCTCTCTGCCTTCCTTTCAGAGCAACGTTAATTTATAGAAGCACATGGCAGGGGGAGACTTGATTTCACAAAGACTAAGAGGAAAGTTTGCAGGCACTGTTCCATATGAGAGAAATTTTGAATTCCCTATGCAATGTGACCACAGAATCTGGAATCCTAGAAGACAGCACCAACTTTGAGAATGGCCTCTTGGGCAAATCCTAGAATTCTTCAGTCAGGTTTCATTATTCAAAGGAGAATTCCTCACAATAGCATTTCTCAGAGGAAAAGACCACTACCAGGAGGATCCTGTAGCTGGAGGGTAAAAATCATGACCCAGAGGAAAGGAAAGCTGTTCCTTGGCACCCTCCATGATATTGCTAGGAGGTTTTTAGGTCTTAAAGATCCAACATAAAGGGGAATATTTATTCAATGGAAAGTATCTTTACTTTCTTAGGGAACCTAATGAGCAATTTGAATGTTTTCTATTTCTTGTCTTTATTCATGCATATTTGTGAGACCCTTATGTTTTGTGCATTTTCTATGGTGGAAAAAAATGAAAAGCAATCTCATATCTAATTTTATTTTGTTCAGTCATTTTTCAGTGGTATCTGACTGTGACTCCATTTGGAATTTTCTTGGCAAAGATACTAAAGAGGTTGGTCATTTCCTTTTCTACTTCATTGTACAAAAACTGAGGAAAACAAGTAACTTGCCCAGGGTCACTCAGCTAATAAGTCCCAGACTAGATTTAAATTTAGGTCTTCCAGACTACAAGTCCAGTACTCTATCCACTGCAGACCTAGTTGTTCCTAAAGCACACTGGTTGTATATAATTAATGTGTACAAGGGCATCGTACAATACATTAGTAAATATGACATCATCATTGCTTTGGGGGAACTTACATTTTTATACCTGGCAAATGCTGTTGGAGCCAAGTAAATGTCAGCCCTTGCCACTTGTTGCAAGAAGACCAATAGAACTGAAGTCATTGTGAGCATCTGCAACTTTTATGTGGTTGGATCACTACCATTCTCTGGCATAAGTTGAGCCTTACAGAACCATTTCCAGTGTGAAAGGGGCAAACTCCAGCCCATATGAATACAGCTCTCAAAGAGTTAGAAGATTTGCCCCATCTTCCTTTTTTTTAAAAAAAAAAACACCACTCCCTTTTTCAAAGCAGCAATAGTCTGCCTTGGCCCCAGCATGGGTCCGAGAAAACAGAGTAGGAAGTGCCAAAGATCTGTATCTGGAAGAGGAATGGAGTCCAGCAGACTTGACTGACAGCCTAACATAGCAGCAGAGGACAGGTGTACTGTCCACTTCAGGTCTCTGGTCTTCATCAACTTGTTTTTTCAGTTATGTCCAACTCTTTGCGACCCCATTTGGGGTTTTCTTGACAAAGATAGTGGAGTGATTTTCCACATTCTTTTCCAGTTCATTTTATACATGAGGAAACTGAAGCAAACAGAGTTAAGTGAATCACCCAGGGTTTGTTTAATAAGCATGAGGCTGAATCTGAATTCAGATTTTCCTGACTCCAGCCACAGCACTCTATCCACTGAACCACCTAGAAACCCCTCATCAATAGCAGCCCCCCAGTGAATTAGGAAGACAACTGAAGGGAGTTGGGGGTGAGAAGCCCTGGGACACAAAAACAAATGGGCCGTCAGAGTAAATGATCCCACAAGTGGGCCAGTGATGGATGGCCAGGGTCCTTCTTTAGCCAAGACTATAGAAGATACTACCTTTTTGCCAAATCTCCTCTTTATTTTTTAAGCAAAAAAAATTATGCTATGCTATGGAGTAGCAAGTTCTTTCTATTGCTGGTGATGCTGATCAGCCTCCTCACGCGCTGCTGGGAGGTGTGCATTTGTGCAATGGCAGAGGCAACCGGTTATTGACAGACTTTGGACAGCAGCATCCTGAGAGAACCACTCCTGTCTCAGCGTTGTTAGCTCTCCTTCCTCTTTCCTCTCCTTCCAATTATAGCACCCAGTTGATAGGATAAACTTGTTATTTCCAAATCACCTTCTTCACACCTTCCCTATTCATGAGTTCACTCCTCCAGGTTAGTGACTATGGCAAAATAACTCCACCCAATTCGGGATAGGGACAGGACTTGATATTACATTTGTAATCATGGCACAAACAGGTACGCTCCCACCAAGTGACTCACCAGCTTGGGTGGGAAAGAGTGCCCAAAGAGGCTAAATAATTGTACAATGGACTTCATTCTGTAAGAGACTGCACTCTTACAGCTCCCTTACAACCTTTAAAATCCTGTGATTCAGTTAATGTTTAACATTCCTTCCTTCCAAGTATATAGCAAGGCTATTAGCATAAATGGAAGAAAATCCTTAGAAGGAAGCTGGCGTAATATAGAATACTGGCCTTGGAGTCAGGAAGCCCTGGATTCAAATTCTTCCTCAGACACTTACTAGTGACCATGAAGAAATCACTTAACCTCTTGTGCTTCAGTTTCCTCATCTAAAAAATAAGCTGGAAAAGGAAATGGCAAAGCACACCAGTACCTTTGCCAATAAAATCCCAAATCAGATCATGAAGAGTTGGGCACAACCAAAATGACTTAACAATAAGAATAATAAGTTCTTTTCCTTTTCCTAATATATTAACTAGCTACTATGTGCAAGGAATTGTCCTGGGTGCTAAGGATTTGTTTAAAAAAGAAAAATGAGGTACTCCGTGTTCTCAAGATATAATGGGGTATGCAGGATAAAACACATACAAAAATAAGTTTGATATGGAAGAGAATATGATAAAGAGAAAGGAGGAAGCAGTAAGAGAAATATGGGGAAGGGAAAAACTGGGAGGGATACAAAAACATCCCAAGAATCTTGTTAGCCTTCCACTAAGTGTAAAGATAACAGCTCCAACTAACTACCCAGACCCTGCCACAGAAGTGACTTTTGAAGCAGACTCTAATTCTCTCAAGATGATGACGCCAGAAGGTAAGTAGCCCTTCATGTTTATTTAAATATAAGAGAATTCTATGAGATCCATCCACATCTATTCCATCATAAGGACAGTCATAGGATTGTTGTGGGAAGAAAAAAAGAGCTTTATATACAATAAGTTACTATCATATGTAAGCTAATAATGATCATCACCATCAAAAAAACCAAGCATTAATTACAAAATGTCTAGATTCTAGGCACTATGCTAAGTATGCTAAGTAGAAATACAAAAATAAAAATAAAGACCATTTATTACAAAACTTCTAAATTTTGTCCAGTCCCTGCCTTCTCAGAGCCAACATTCTGAAGAATGATAAGCTTACTAATCTTGTTGGAGGAATCTATAAATATTAAATGTGTCCCTTAAAATGCACTTTTCTCCCTATTCATAGTTTTAACAGTTAAAAGAAATGAAATAACTTTTTCCCAGTTTCTTTTGGAAAAAGGAAATTGTCATTAATGACACTAGAAACCTGAAGTCAAAGGGAAGTTTACTAGTACAGATTTTACTCTCATTTATATGGTGTATGTTGAACTTGTGCATTTATTTAAAATAGATAAACCAATATACAGCAAGATCGAGGAGCCCCTTTGTATCATCATATGGAATATGGAAGACCAAGTTCTCCTGTTACAAAATGATAGAGCTATATTCGAGGAGATGACTGACTCTGAAATTTGCAGTACGTTTTCTGTTTAAACCACTACACCATAGCAGAAATACAAAAAGCCCAGAGCTTGAGAAGATCTTCAAGATCATTTAGTCTAAATTCTCACCTTACAGATTTAAAAAAAAAAAAAAAAAAAAAAAAGAATAAATGTAGGTGTCCTAGTTCCCAAACAGAAGGAGCGATTTGTCCAAGATCATATAGTTCATGAAAGAACTGGAATTAGAAAACCAGATGTCCTGCCTTCTGAATTCATGCTCTCTCCATTGCTTTGAAGAGACAGCATGGGGCAATGTGGAGAGTATAGGATTTGGAATCAGAGACTCAGAGTGTCACTTACTGTTCCTGTGACCCTGGTCTTAGTTTCCTCATTTGCAAAATGAGGAGGTTGGATAGCCTCTAAGATCCTTTCCACCTCTATGAGTTGCCTTAATTTTTCCCATTCCATTTCAAGTCTCTAAGCCAGGGTCTATGAACTTTTAAATTTATATATATATATATATATACTCTGATAACTATATTTCAACATAATTATTTTCCTTTGTAATTCTAAGCATTTTTTTAATTTATTTAAAACATTATTCTAAGAAAGGGTTCAGAAGCTTCACCAGACAGGAGTCCATGACTCAAAAAAGGTTAAGAACCACTTCTTTCCCAAACCATAAAAAGGGACATAAGTACATAGGATCCAACATTATTTATAACAAACTGCAAAAAAAAAAAAAAAAGTTTAATGTCTGTTGTCATATTGTTGCTGTCTTGGGGAGGGAAAAAGTAAAGGAGGAAAGAAGAGAAATTTGGAACACAATGTCTTACAAAAATCAATGCTGAAAACTATCTTTACAGGTATTTGGAAAAATAAAATACTATTAAGAAAAAAACCTTTTAAGTAAAAAAAAATGATAAAGGTTATCCTTTTCCCCCCTTTATTTATTATTGGGGACTTTATTTAGGAATCTGGGGTTTATATATCCAGATCATTATACAGGATATGTATTGTGGCCTAATTCCATTGGGTGTTAAAGAAAAAGACTTTGGAGAAAGAACATACTCAAAACTCCTCACAGTACTGAAGAAACGGGCTGGAGCTTGGGATCTGGGAGAGTGAGCCAGAGCACACATTACATACAGATGTGTGTGTGTGTTGTCTCCTTTTATTGCAAAGGGAATATCTGGAGGCCAGGGACCATGTTTTTATGCATATACATCTAGCATATATATACATACATACATGTTTGCATGTGCATATATATACCCCACACACACATATGCTATAAGTTCAATGAAAGCAGGAAGCTTCATTTTTTAATCTTTAAATCTTTCATTTTTAAAGAATTAATTATTCTTTTAATCTGTGCCTAGAATATAAAAGCTTGCTGATTAATTGGATAGCATGCAATTTACATCTTTATCAAAGTCATAAATTTATATATTTAACATGTCCCCTTAATTTGACACTAACCACATTAATCAACCCTTTTTGATTTTTACTTACCATGATTTTAGCTGACTGCAAAACCAACTGGTCATAATTCTGCCTATTCATCTTATCCATAATGATATAATAAGAGACTTGTCAAATAAAATAGGAAATCAAGATATTCTATACTAGAGCATTCTTCTTTGTATACTGATTTAAGAAAGGATAAGGGAAGTGAAGGAAAACATGAATTTGTTAAGCATTAGGCACTATGCAAAGCCCTTTACAAATATGAACTCATCTGCCCCTCACAACATCTCTGTGTGATTATCCCCATTTTACAATTGAGGAATTGTATTAGATTCCAATGAGCAGACTGAGTTTGAGTGGCTTGTCCAGAATCACATAGCTAGGAAAGGCTGGCTATGAACTTAGGTTTTTCTGATTCTAAGATTGAGGTTCTATCCATTGCACTACCTAGCCAACAAAAAAAGAAAGTGGATTCAGTTTGGCATGAAGTTATTTTCTGTATATCACTGCTCTCTTTTAAGAGTTTAAAAGCCTTCTATTTAATAATGTATTCTAAAATTTTACTGCCTTCCATCTTGTAAGACATGGTCTCTGCCCTCAAGAAGCTCACTTTGCAATTAAAGAAGACAGTATGATGTAAATAGTGAGAGAGAGAGAGAGAGAGAGAGAGAGAGAGAGAGAGAAGGAGAGAGAGAGAGAATGAGAGAGAAAGGACGAGAGAGCACACTCTGACTCACTCTCCCAGATGGAGGTTCTAGCCCTGTTCTATAATACTGTAAGGAGTTTTGAGTAACTTTCTTTTCTAAAGCCTTCTTTTTGAATACCTAATGTCGTGCTGAATATGAAGTCAAGAAGACTTCCGTTCGAATGTGGTTCACAACATAGCATTTTCACTCTTTTTTGTTGTTGTTTGCTTGCAATTTATTTTGCTTCTCTTTTTTTTTACTTGGTTGATTTGATTTTTCTTGTGCAGCATGATAATTGTATAAATACGTATTGCATATATTGGATTTAACATATATTTCTACCGTGCTTAACATATACTGGACTACTTGCCATTTAGGGGAGGGTGTGGGGGAAGGGGAGGGATATTAGAACACAAGGTTTTGCAAGGGCTAATATTGAAGAATTGTCCATGCATATGTTTTGAAAAATAAAAAGCTTTAAAAATAAATAAATAAAATGAGGGTGGTTAGACCTTAAAAAAGAAAAGACTTCAGTTCAAATCCAGCCTCAGACACTATTGTGTGACCCTGAACATGTAAAAAGCTGCCACATTAAAAACAATTATTTCAAATAGAACTCTAATTTTGTGACTGTTTATCCTCAGATAATGCATTGCAGACTCATTTTATAATGCAGCGTTATAAGGACCCTGACCGCAAATGTTTGTTAGTAACCATCTCTATAAAGACGGCAGAAAAAACTTATACTATGTCCTGTAAAGACAAATCCATTTTTTTTAAGGTAAGACCATCCTTTCATTTGTTCTTTGTTTCATTTTGAGGAAAATCTTAGAATTTGTTGTTGAATGGCCAACATATTCATCACAGGGTACATGTACTCAAAGTTGCTGGACTATTTTAGGGAGATAATACTATGCAGTAGTAGTTTCAGGAATGAATCTTGCTTCTTACTATTAATTTTTATTTGGGGACTCATTTACACATTAGCCTAAGTTAGGGATAATTAGCAAACTAAATGGGCCACAGAAGAATGACATGAACACCAACAGAACACCCATAGGAGACTTTTGAAGGGCCTCCTCTTTTAGATTAGCAGCCACAGCAGCACCAGGTCCAGGTGCTGAAAAGCTGTGGCAAATCCTATTATGTGGTTCTCTTTCCTTTCCCTCTCAAGCTTTTGAATCGGGGAAATCGAGATGAGATGACTATCAAAGTCGAGCTTGAAAGGAACAAGAATAATAACAGCTGATATAATATCTATATAGGTCTGGGAGTTAAAAGGCATTTCCTATTATCTTATTTGGTTTTCCCATTGGTATAAGAAAACAGACACAGACTTTTAAAGTAAAAAAGGAACTTAAAAATGCCCTTGAACAATTCCCCATTTACAAATGACATAAGAATAATAAAAGCTGATTTTTATAATAGCACTATAAGGTTTTGTAAGGGCTTAAAATACATTATTTCATTTGTGAACAAACCTATGAGGCTAGAAGGAAAAAAGTGTTTATTAAATGCCTAGTGTGTACGAGGGACTACACTAAGTACTTTACAAATATCTCATTTGATCCTCACAACAATCCTGGGAAGTAATTGCTATTATTGCCCCCATTTTACAGTTAAGGAAACTAAGGAAAAAGTTAAATAACTTGCCTAGAATAACAGAGTTATTAAATGTCTGAGACTGGATCCAAACACATCTTCCTGACTCTTCTGGAACTTTATCCACTGCACCATTTTGCTACCTAAGAGGGATTATCTCCATTTTATAAAAGAGGCTCAGATAATTCTGAAGTATCACAGACAAGACTTGGACCCATATTCATCACTCGGCATCACACTGCTTCTCTGTGATTTAAGAATTCAAAAGTTAACAGTTTAGAGACTTATCTAAGGTCCCACCAGTCTCCTGACTGGTCCAATCACTTGAAACTTATACCACACTGTGAATTGCTGTGCCACTCAAAAAGTACAGCTAAAGGGAGATTTTTTGGAACAATGCAGGGATAAATAATGCCTCTGCAATACAAGGGAATGGATTGATTGTATATATTTCTGGGTTCTTGTCACTTGATTTCAAGAAGCCACACAAAAAAAATGGTTTTTTTATCTTATAAAAACCTTTGCACATAGATGGCAGAGCAACTATCCTCTTCCCTTCAGTTTTATCACATAAAATCATGTCATCATCCAAAAATAAGTTCCTTGTAGACCAGCTGCCCCATTCTTTTGATCCTATTCAGTTTCTAAGACACTATTCTCTAATAACAAGAAAGGAAAGACGACTATTATATGGGTGGTCCAGGAAAATATTTCTTCCCCAGCCCTTTTATTTTATGCATTAAAAAAAAAAACATTCTGAAAAGGGATTCATGGACTTTAGCAGTAGACTGCCATGGCACTTTAAAGGTAACAATCCCTGGTCTAGAATATAAGGGAAAGTCTGTGAAGATAAAAGCACGCACATAAAAGAGCAAGACAGCCCCAGCCTAACTTCCTCATCTTATTGATGAAGAACCAAAGACTGAAGAAGAAAATTGCCCAACATTATAACAAAAGTCAGAACCAAAGGATTAGGGCCAAGATTTATATTCCACCACATGGGGCAGGAAGCCCTTTGGTTATAAGCTGATTATTGTCTCCAAGCACTGGGACATAGTAGGTTGCCACAGAATTTCCCAGTGATTCGCATAACCTAAGATAACTAGGTCTCTTGTTGTTTGTCCTTCGTTCTCAAAGAGGCCATGACATTAGGGAGGTGACGCTGTGACATGCAAGTAAATGGGAGTTAAGTGAGGGAGGGCTGGGCAAAGTCATCTGCCTCACTTGGTCCTCAAGAACCACCTGGGTCCAGATATAGATTAGGATGACTGGAGATGGTCCTGGATGCAGTAGGAGACTTGGCCTTTAAGCTAAGGTGTTCAACAGGTTTCAGTTTGACTGAGGCAACCTCCCATTCAGGGAGCAGCAAGATCATGAAGACTGGAGGCTGGGGAGCACTGAGGGGCTATCTGGATGTTCCTCTGACCCCTGCCAAGAAAGGATCCTTATATGAAGGGACTATTGTCTGCCTGGGACCAGATAAGTGTCATCCAGGTGGGAGAGGGGAGGTTGAACAGTCCTAGAAACATAATCAGGAACAAGAATGCCCAGGAGACTTTGCAAGCAGATGGAATCATGCAAGGCTATAACAGCACTCACATATGTGAAGGCTTTTTTCCTCTAGAGAAAACCCCAGGGATTCTTAACCTCTTTAGTACCATGGACCCCTTTGGCAGTCTAATGAATCCTATGGACCCTTTCTCAGAATAATGGATTTAAATGCATAAAATAAAATACATAGGTTTGCAAAAGAAACCAATTATATTAACATAAAGATGCAATTTTTTCTCATTCAGGTAGACAGACTCTAGTAATCTATTCACAGACTCTTGAATAGTAAATGACACTTGTTCTAGAGTTACTCTTTGGCCCATTGTGATGACTATGTAAGAAACTAAGTCCTTCTATGGACTCACTTAACATCATCTTGGATGTTTTCTCTTTACTTCTCTAGGAAGAAGCTGCTCCAGATACCATTGTTGATGAAAAAGATATCTTATTCTGTGTAGTGAGTCTCTTTGGCTATAAGGACAAAAGGCATTTTAAGTCTTTATTATACCCACAATATTATCTGGCATGTGAAAGAGAAAATATGATGGATTTACTCATTTTGAAGTATGTTGAAACAGATGAAGACAATGACAGACTTACAATGTTCACAACCCATGACTGTGAGAAATTTGGTTCATAGAATAATAGAGATTTAGGTCCAAAAAAAGACTCTAAAGACAAGTTGGAGGTCCTTAACCAATAAATGTCAATTAAAAATGTCTTTAAGCCATATTCCAATTGATAAATGATCAAAAGATATGATCTGTGCCCAAAAGACTATAAATCCACGTACATCCTTTGACCTAACAACACCACTACTAGGCATGAATACCAAAAGAGATTTTTTTTAAAAAAGGGAAAATGACCTATAAGTACAAAAAAAGATTCATACCAGCTCTCTTCTCAGGGCAAAAGAAAAATCAGAAATTGAGTAGATGCCCATCAATTGGGGTATGGCTCAAGAAAATGTGGTATATGTTTGTGATGGAATATTGTTGTTTTATGGATGTACTGTATACAAAGTAATAGCAATGTTCTGAGATTACAAGTAATCTGTTATAATAAGTATATCAATTATATAATATATAAAATATTATAAGTAATCAGTGATAAGTAAATGACTTTGCTATTCTCAGCAAGACAATGATGTAGGACTATTCTGCAAGATTATGACGAAAAATTCTATCCATCCCCAAGAATTCCCCCATCCCTCTCTCTCTAACTTTATTTACATTGAGGGTTTTTATTTTCATTAGAGTGCGCGATGTTTTCTTTTACAACATAACTTTTATGGAAATGTTTCACATAACTTCCCATGTTGTTTCTTAATTATGTGTGAGGATAAGAGAACCTAGAACTCAAACTTTTTTTAAAAATGTAAAAAAATTGTTTTAAATGTAACTGTGGGAAAATATTAAGTAAATAAATCTAATAAAAATGTCTTTAATCAAAAAGAAATTATGTATTTTACATAATTACATATGTATAACATATCTGATTGTTTAGCATCTCAGGAATGGGGGAAGAGAATGATGGAGGACTAGCATTTGGAACTAAACACTTTAAATAAAAATGTTGAAAAATTGGAAGTAAAAAGAAATTATATAAATCAATTTTTCTAGGAAAATTGGGTAATAATATAAAGGAAAATATATTTAGACTTTTATGCGTGGCACTAAGTACTAGTACTAGAAATGACTAATTTAATTTCAATTGTATGTAATACAATTTCAATTATATGTAAATTGAAATAGTAAGGTTAAGGAACATGCTCACAGAGCTAATAAATATCAGAACGAGAACACAATTCTGATTACAATTCCAGTATTGTTTCTACTGCAGAATTC
This sequence comes from Sarcophilus harrisii, assembly GCF_902635505.1. Classification (NCBI taxonomy): domain Eukaryota; kingdom Metazoa; phylum Chordata; class Mammalia; order Dasyuromorphia; family Dasyuridae; genus Sarcophilus; species Sarcophilus harrisii. The sequence continues at coordinate 488,198,963 of NC_045428.1, read as the reverse complement.
TGTATCTCCTAAAACTGGCATTGCCCAGCTTCTGTCTAGAAGCTAAAATGCAAAGTTGCCTAAAATTCAAAGAAACTGAAGAGACCTAAAGAGACTCCCAAACACAAAGAAAGTGAGCCTAACTCTCTCACTCTCACACCCAGGCATAAGGCATTCATCTCCAGCAATGAGAAGAAAGTCCTATAACCAGGTCGCTCTGGGACTCAGGTTATATTCATAAGTGTTACTGTGATAGAAAAGGAATACAGTCACCAAGTTAGAAGGAAAGAAATGATAAGTTACAGAGAGAGGGATCCCAAAGATAGTGTGACACATGGGCAAAAGTGTGGCAGCCCTGTATGTAGTGGCAAGAAACTGGAAACTGAGTGGATGCCCATCAGTGGGAGAATGGCTGAATAAATTGTGGTATATGAATATTATGGAATATTATTGTTCTGTAAGAAATGACCAGCAGGAGGATTTCAGAAAGGCTCAGGGAGACTTACAGGAATGCTGAGTGAAATGAGCAGAACCAGGAAATCACTGTACATGGCAACAACAAGACTATACCATGATCAATTCTGAAGAGAGCCATCTACACCCAGAGAGAGGACCGTGGGAATTCAGTATAGTTCACAACACAGCATTTTCACTCTTTTTGTTGTGGTTTGCTTGAATTTTGTTTTCTTTCTTGGCTTTTTTCTTTTTGATGTGATTTTTCTTGTGCCACAAGATAACTGTATAAATATGTATACATATATTGGATTTAACATATATTTTAACATATTTAACATGTATTGAATTACCGGCCATCTAAGGGAGGGGATGGAGAAAAGGAAGAGAAAATTTGGAATACAAGGTTTTACAAGAGTCAATGTTGAAATGTAAATAAAAAACTTTAATTAAAAAAATAAAAATTTAAAAATAAAATTTAAAAAAAACCAAAGACAATGTAACGACATATGTTGGTAACAGGATTTAAACAATCCAGATAGCTCCTACTAGAACTTTCTCTGTGAAAAAGCAGAGTCGCAAGTAATTTTTATTTACCTTAATGATTAATTTTTTTTAAGTTGGAGGAAAAAATTCTGCACAGGATTATGACCATTAATAAGGAACCAGTTGCCAAAATATAAATAAATGGCAGAAACCTTAAAAGGGAAGAACCAGTACACTTTAGAACACATAAGCTTGAGAAAGTCAAGCATTGTCTTCCAAAGGCATCCCTCAATAAAATTCTAGAGTACTAAGAAATCAGATTAAAATGTCATTGGAGAATGTTTAACAAAATAAACAAAAATACACTAAACATAATGTTAATTTATGTTTATTCTCATACAATATGCCAAAGATAAGGATCTGTTTCTATTTGAGTTTGGCACTAATAGTCTACCAAACACTTCTGATTTTTTTTTCCTTCTCATATTTCACACTCACCTCTCTGTCCACTGAGAGGGGGAAAAAAAAAAAAACAGGGGAAAAACTTCATAACAAGTAGGGATAGTCAAGCAAATCAAATTTCCTTACTATGTCCAAAAATGTATATCTCATAATGCATTTTGAGTCTATCACTTTTCTGTCAAGATGTGTCCAGAGCTTCATCTTCTGTCCTCTGGCACCTTGATTTGTCATTGAATTGATCAGAGCTCTCAAGTTTTTCAAAGTTATTTTTCCTTTACAATATTGTCACTCTACAAATTATCTCAGAACAAGACAGAGTCCTAAATCTTACCTACATCTCTAATATAGTAAGCTGAAGAAAGACATGATACAGACTGAGAGGCCTCTCTCACTTTCTTCTTAGAATCTTTCTCTTGCTTCAATAACCTGAAGAAGTTAGCAATATCTCCATCAAAGCTGAAGACTGAAAAACTCAGGATCTCTCTTCTGTCTTGCTCTCACCAATTCCACTCTGCTCCTTGTGCAGAAACGGTCATTTATTTCCTTCCACCAGTGAAAAGAGCATAAAAAGAGCATTCCATAACAATGGCTTTGGAGCTTGAATTATAATCTATTATATTCAGACCTTCATTCTAGTCCATTGAAGAACATATTAAATCCTGACAAATTGATGCACTGGAAATCCCAGCTTTGTGTCACCTGTAAATTTATTAAGCAAGCCTTGTGTGACTTAATACAAAACACTGAAAAAAAAATGTTGAACAGGCAAGAATTCTGTTGCACAGGGGTAAATGTAAATCTCTCTCTCTAGGCTGATGTCAAGTAGTCATTCAACCACTTCTGAATCCACCCAATTAAAAAATAATTCAGCCTACATCTCTCCATCTGATTCTAACCACACAAATATTTTGAGTAATTTTATCCAATAGCTAGCTAAAGTCTAAGGATGCTATGTTTACAGTTATTTCTCTGATCTAGCAGTCTTATGATGTCCAAAGAAAGAAATTGAAATCAGTCTTATCATAACTGACAGTTCTTGATGTTCAAATCTGGCCTCATAAGAATCACTGCTTTCCTTTTAAGTGCCCACAAATCATCTTTTTAAAAGTCTGTCCTATAGACAGGGCTTTGCTTAGCAATTCAGTGATCCAAGGGAATTCCAATAAACTTTGAATGAAAAATGCCATCCATATAGAGAGAGAGAACTATGGAAACTGAATGCAGATTTTTACCTTTTTTTTTTTTCTCGTGAGCTTTCCCTTTTGTTCTGATTCTTCTCTCCCAACATGACTTATATGGAAATATGTAAAAAAAAAATGAATGTGCATGTATAATCTAAATAAATGGAGAAAATAAGGGAAAAAAATCTGTCCTAGAATTTTGTCAGCAATTGATGCCAATTTCATTAACCTAGATTTTTATGAATCTACAAAACAAACACAAAATTGGAAGAAGGAAATTGATGATGAAACAATGTCTCTGTTGAAAGTTTAGGAAACTGCATATTTTCACTTCTAAAATACTTCTCAGTTTCCTTGTGATTACTTAGAACACTGACAACTCTGGCGTCATATCTATAAATTCATTCAGTAGTTTGCAAGGCAAACTGTGCATTGAGAATTAGATGCAAGTTCAAATCTTAATTTTTAGTTACTATTAGATGACTCTGGCCAAGTCATTTAACTTAAATGAGTCTAAGTTTCCTCATCTATAAAATGAAGTGAATATTACCTATCTAACTTACTCACAGGATTGTACTGAGGCTCAATGAGATCAAGTACTTATAAACCTTAAAATGTTAAATAAATGCTAGTTATCATCATCATCTTCATTATTCCTACCTCTGTTGTTCTTTACCCAAATGCTCTTTGCCATGCTTCCCTATCATGAGTGTTTAGATTTCATCACATCCTAATATTCAATGTTACTCTCACTTTCTCTTTTCCTATTTCCTTTTACTATAATTACCGTTAGACAACTACTATAATTAATTCTAACTTAAGAGTTTCTTATCCTTAGAAGCTCATATATATTGTTATTCAATTTTCCTGTAGGTAGGATAAAAATATCATTCTTTTCTTCCACTTTTTGATTTCACCAGGTTACAATCTAAGCTTTTTCTACTTTGTTCATTTTGTTGTTAATTGACTTTTAGATAATAAGAATATCAATAAACAAAAATATTTGTATGATCAACTCCAAAAATCCATTCAAACACTAACACTGAACGATTATTTGGGTCTATTTCCTTACAAGTTTAGACGCTGAACTTTGTAATTCAATTACATTTTGCAATCTTTCTTTAAAAATCAGTTTGATATGGAAATATTTTATATGATTCTACATATATAATTGCTATCATATTGCTTGCCTTCTCAATGGATAAGAGAGAAGCTGGATAATTCCAAAAATTTGAAAGTCAATTTTTAAAAAAAAAAAGGAATGTAAAAAAACAAACAAATCAAGCTTAGTAAGGAGGACAATCAGACCTTACAAAGAACACTTGATAAACTGCTAGAGCCCTTGATTAAAAATGTATTCAGTTATTTTTCAGTTGTGTCCAACTCTTCGTGACCCCATTTGGAGTTTTCTTGGCAGACATATTGGAATAGTTTACTGAAAACCATGTGATATGAAATAGTTCCTTTCAAATAAAATTATCATCTGACTAGTCCTTCAAAAGTAAAAGCCAAGTTGAGTAACCAGTGAGTGAATGGGGAAATTTCCTGAGGGGTGGGGGAGAAAGAAATATGAAATAAATTGAAAACAACAATCTTTTCCTGGAATTCCTGGAAACTTACAGCAGAGTTGATAAGACCATATAAATGTATCCACAGAATGACCCAGGAACAACATGATACATCTGTGAGTAAAAAGTATGGTAGAAATGAAGTGTTATGTATGTCAGAGGAGACAATAAGGAGTGCTTCAAAATATGGGTTTTCAGCTCTCCAACATGAGTTTTCATCTGTGGACCCTGGATCTATTTTCTCCAGACAGAGATAAATAAAGTTTTCCCAATGTAGCCTGAAAATACAGATAAGGAAAATGGGCTAATTTTTAACTTCTAGGTATAGGATAGAAGGCACCAAAATTCAATTCAATTCAATCCAACAAACATTTACTAAACGTCTATTATGCATGACAGGGCAACTAGGTGTCTCAATGTATAGAATGCTGAACCAGAAGGACTCATTTTCCCGAGTTTAAATCTGTCCTAAGTAGCTGTGTGACCCTGGACAAGTCATTTAACCCTGTTTGCCTCAGTTTCCTCATCTGTTAAATGAGCTGGAGAAAGAAATGGCAAATCAATCCAGATCTTTGCCAAGAAAACCCCAAGTGGGGTCATGATGAGTCAGATACAACTGAACAACAAATTACTCATGGATGGTAGATAGGGAGGAAGGACAAGAGAGCTGGAAGGTCCCTTTTTCATTGGCTTGCTCAGTCACACAACCACAACGCTTTAGATATTCTTTAAGACTCTAGATTGCACATTAGGCAATATAAATTACAAATTACAAAATTACAAATAGGCATTGGTAGAGAATTTACTCCTCTGGGATTTTCCCATCCCAATGAAAAATGGCAACTAGAAACTCATAAAGACAATAAAAACAGTGGCATCCTATATTATATTCACAGAAATGACTTTTTTTTAAGGATCATGATATGGAAGGTATTAGGTATCACCAAGTGAAAGGGGGATTGCTAATGTGGCCAAGTATGGGAAACTTTCTGTTACCTGTCCCCAGTGTGAGCCTGGGAAGAGGAGACACAAGTGGCTGAGCATCTGAACCCCTGCCTCTCTCTACTGCCTTGGCTTGCTTCTAATTGCACAATCTGGGGTTTAAAAAGTGAAATCATCATCATACGAACGTCTCATTGGTCTATCAGAATTAGCCTCTATTTCTCACTGATCCTTTTTTTTAAACAAGCATTTATTAAGCACCTACTATATGCCAGACACTGATAATGATAATAGCACAGTTATATGGTCTTTATTGTGCACCAGGCACTGCTAAGCACTTTATAAGTATTATTTGATCCTTGCAACAATCCTAAGAGATAAGAACTGCTATTATCTCCATTTTACAATGAGGAAATTGAGAAAAACAAAGGTTAAGTGACTTGTCCAGAGTCATAGTGTCTAAGTCCAAATGTAAATGAAGCTTTTCCTGATCCCAAGTCCAGGGTTCCATTCCTTGAATCACCTAGCATTTTATTCTTTCCCAAAATAAATGACCCAAAAGGAAAACACACATTTGCATTGTAGTCTAGAATATAATTATTGAATGAAATTGGAATTTTAAAAAGACAGTGTTCTGACGCTTGGTCATTTCAAATTTCATGAAAAATGTAAAAATGTCCACTCTCCCCATTTCCAGTCTTCCACCAAGCAAGTGACCTTTCAATAAAGCTCAGTCCCATGTTCCGCTTTCATAGTCAATAAGGAAAAGGGAAGAAATAGTCTTAGCATCCATGGCTCCCCACAACATGGGAAGCAGTCATTGGGGAATTCTGGGTCTGAAGCCATCTTGGTCTTCCAGGATGGGTCTCCTGTTTACCTTAGGGCAATTTCTAGATTCAGATCCCTAGACTCCTAAAATCCTCCTGATTTTATAACAACTCATCGTATAAGATACCCTTAAACTGACCTGCACCCACAACTGTTCCATCTCTAGGTTCCACAAGGCCAAAATTCCTCTCTGACCAAGGAGGTCACACAGAATGACCTTCCTATATTTTTCAAGTCCTTTTGCCCCACTCCCCTTAAGCCTATTCTTATTCACTATGCCCCTTAGTCCTTCCACCCCTTCCTCCCTTCCCAGACTATTAGCCCTATGATAGCCTCCCTCCTTCTTTAGTTTTAATCCTATGGTTCAAAGTTTACTTTGAATTCTTTATCCTCTTTCTTGTCTAGGATGGCTCACACAGGTCAGTCTTTAGCTGGCTTCTCCTTTTTATTTCTCATCAGAATAGTTTGCATTTGTGTTATAAATTCCTCACTCTTGAAAGTTTCCCATTCCTTTTGGCTGACTTTCCTACATGATTTTATCCCACAGAATTCTCATCTTTTCTTTGAACCCTTTGATATCATGCTCCCAAAATCTAGGACATAACATGTTTAACCTATATTGGATTGCTTGCTGTCTAGAGGAAGGAGAGGGGGGGAAAGAGAGAGAAAAATATGGAACACAAGATTTTGCAAGGGTGAAATTTCAGCTGATGCACAACTTTTTCCAGCATTACAAATTCTAAGAGACAGCAGTTACTACCCTCTGAAATTGCCATCATTTCCACTTCGGCAACCATTTTTCCTTGTTAGTGAAATCCAAAGTAGCAGTTCCCATTTTCACTTCCTCCATCTTTTAAATAAAAAGTCATTTTAACAGGTCAAGAATTTAACAGAACTCTCTTTTTGTTAAAGTGTTGGAAATGGCTAGAGAACCACCATTACCTCATCATGAGGAAATTAGGTTTATGATTCTTCCTAAATTCCTCATCCATCTTGTCCTCCTGTCTAAGTGGTCTGTAATATGTCATCATGGTGTGCTGCTTGTGTGTCTTATGGAATGATAGAATTTAGGAGTTGGGCAATCTTGTCCAATCTGTATACAAAAGGGGAATTCCCAACAACTGGTATTTTATGCCCGTCATTGAATTTTACAGTGTTTCACTCTTACCCACATCCTTGGATTTCCTCACAGGGGTAAAACTTGGTAAGTAAAATTGTCCCTATTATATATACTATAGATAAAAATCTATTCTATTCCAACTGAATGAGGTACACTCTCATCAGGGGTCCCATCCTACACCAAGTCTCATTCACACCTGTAGAGTTAAATATGTTTCCTTGCTTTAGGATCTCTAAGCATATTTAATTACTCATTCTTTGGATTCTTCTTTCTACCCACATTTTATTGCTAGATCCCTTTTTGAGCATGATCTCTTACAAATTACTGGCCATTTCTATTGATCTATTCTGTCTGATATTTCCTGTGACTGTGTGACACGGTCTTGAGTCAGGAAAGATTGGTACAAGTCTCACCTCTAAAATATACTGACTTTGGGAACCCTGGGCATATCACCTAATCTGCCAATCAATGCCCCAGCCACTATGACGTACCTCAGTTTTTTAAAATTTAAATGTAATTGTTACATTTTAAGTTCTAAACTGTCTCCCTCCCTCCTTCCCCACCCCACATTAGTAGGCCACCGTTTAATACAGATAGTGATAAAGATATGTTCTAATTTTCTTCTTTATTTATAGTACATATCCATTTTGACCTTATCTTGGTAAATGATTAAGATATTTGTCTATGTCCAATTTCTGCACTGTTTTCCCAACATTTTTTACTAAATAGTGAATTCTTATTCCAAAAGTTTAAAGTATTATGTTTGTCAAACAGGTTACTAAAATTGTTTTCTGCTGTTTCTGTTCTATTGATCCACCTTTTTATTTCCTTAGTATCAGATAAGTTTTGAGAATTATCTTACAATATATTGCTAAATCTCTACATTTTTTCCTTAACTTCTTTGGTATTCTTAAACCTTTTGTTTTTCCAAATGAATTGTTACTATTTTTTGGGAGCTCAATAAAATAATTTTTGGTAATTTAGTTGGAATGACATTGAATGAGAAGCTAAGTTTAAGTTTAAACAGAACTGTTATTTTTATCATATTGGCTCTACCTATCCATAAACACTTGATTAAAGTACACATCTTAACCAATCTAATATGAGGTACTCCCTCAGAGTTGTTTTAATTTCCATTTCTCTAATCAATACTGATTTGGAGCATTTTTTATATGACTATAGATTTTAATCTCTTCATCAGAAAATTGTTCATATCCTTTGACCATTTCTCAATTGAGGAATGGCTTTTCTTCTTATAAATGAGTCAATTTTTTATATATTTAGAAATGAAGCCTTTATCAGAAACATTGGCTGTAAAATCCCTCCCTCCCCCCAGATTTGTTTCCCTTCTAATCTTGGATGTATTGGTTTTGTTTGTGCAAAACCTTGTAAATTTAATGTAATCAAAATTATCCACTTTATATCTTATAATGTTCTCTAGTGTCCTTGATTAAAATACACCTTTTTGAGTTGCGGCCCGCTACACACATCCAAAGAGAGAACTATGGAAACTGAATGTAAATCAACATATGCCACTTTCACCAATTTTTTTTCTTGTGATTTTTCCCTTTTGTTCTGATTTTTTTCTCCCACCACAATTCATATGGAAGTACACCAAAAAATGAATGTACATGTATAACCAAAAATGTTGTAACATGTAATTGGGGGAAATGAAAATAATTTAAAAATTAATATTTAGTTAAACATTTTAACACTAAATGTTTTACAACCTTCATAACTTTTACAAACCGGCAGAAAAAATTTAATTCTTAAATAAAAATTCTGAACTTATTTTTAAATTTAAAAAAATTTTAAGAAATACTGCAACTTGCAGAGAATGTGACGACATGCAGTAGAAGTGAACTTTTGACTTCAAGATACTTATACAATGAAATCATTCATCTGATCTAAACTTTCTATACTATCTCACTTGACAAAAGAGAAAGAGGATGCTTTTTTCTGTCTCTCATTTTAAGTGACTTTTTGCCATATTCAGAAGCCTAGAAATGAATTTTATTGGGCTTTCCTTGGGTATATTACATCTTTGGTCACATATGTAGATTTTAAATTTTGATCCAGAAGAAATTTTGGTCTGATAACCAAACCTTGCTCTAACAGAGAGCTCCAGATCATCTTTTTATTCCGTGCCATAACTGACCCTGGAAAGTCCTTCAGAACAGACTAGTTAGGTCAAATTTCCTCCTACGGGGCTCTCTGCAGTCTGTTCCTAACATTATTTACATGTGTCTTCCCCATCAAACTATGAGCTCCTTGAAAGCAAGGGCAGGTTTTTCCCTTTCTTAGTATCCCCAGAGCTTAGCACAATGCCTGGCATGTATTTAATAATACATTTAATAAATGATGTTGGCTTAAATTGCCAATTGTTTATGTGTTATATCAATTTTTTTGGAGATTGTCATTTTGGAATCAAAGGACCTGAAGCTGAAATTTGCTTCAATACAGTCACCAAAGCCACTGTTTACTGAACCTTTTTACATCATTTTATGAGAGCTGAATAGGGAAAGGGTTGTATTTTATGCCCTCCTAATGCTGCCTCCCTCTAATTCTTCTCTGTCATTCTGAATCATAACTAATGTTATCACCCTGATGTGATGACTCACCTGGCATCTGGCCCTTGTCTGAGCTAAGATATTCAAACTGTGATGCTTCTCTGCTCAAGAAGCCTCATCATTCTATTCTGGAAGGGATACCATCCAACCCCCAAAACCCAGATTAGAAATTAAAAATGTATTAGCTTATATCATTACTAGAATGTTCTGGAAATATTAAGAATCAGGTAAATATTTCTTTTATAAAAGAAAATTTTATAATTGTATTTCATTAGTAAAATATTTTGTCTCTGTTTCTTGGTTTTCTAGAAGGCTTAGTTAAAATTTCAACTTCTGCAAACTTTTCCCTCAGTCTTCCTTATACTAGCCTTTCCTCTAAGATTATCATCAAACTAGTCTGTATTGAACTTGATTAAAAACAGTTGTTCACTTTTCACTGTCAAGTGAGTCAACAAATAACATTCAAGAACAACAACAAAATAAATAATTTGCAACAAATAACTTCAAAAATCAATTAGCACTTTTGAAAAAGTTATCATGGATCAAACAAATAGAAAGAGACACAGACAAGAGGAAAATATCAAGCTATAAAACTGAACAAATATCTTCATTTGATTAAAAAAAAAAATTCAAAGCATTGTTTCCAGAAGCCTGCTATTAAAATGGAAGCCTTAACAATTTTGGTGCCCAGGACAAGGTACAGAAAATATATCCTCAAGTCACTAAGTCAATCAACATTTATCATGTCTTACTATGTATCAGGCACTAACTGATGCAGGAAATCAGGCTTCAGACCTTTACTAGTTGTATGACCTTGGGCAGAACACTTAACCTCTCTCTCTCTCAATTTCTTTAACTATAAAATGGAGATAATTATGGTACCTACTTCCCACGATTGTTGTAAGAATCAAATTTAGCACAGGGCATTTAGTAAGTGCCAGTTCAAAAAATAAATAAATAAAGCACTAAGTTAAGTACTGGTGATAAAAAGAATGGCAGTTCCTGCCCTGGAGAACTATATATTCTAATAAGGGGAATAAATAACATGTACATATAAGATACAGATAGTAAGTAGTAGATAGAAAGTAAGAGAGTCTCTTTTCTCTCAGAAGATGGGATCTGAATTGAGTCTTGAAGGAACCCAAGAAAAATAAGTTAATATATAAAAAGAATAGAAGTAATAAATAAATTTATTTATATAAGATAAATTTGTGTAAAATGGGAGACCCTACGTCACAAATTCCTGTTTAAAAAAATCCTGAAACACCCAGAGGCCTTTGATGGGGAGACTGCTACCTAGGAGGAGGCATTACTAGTAATTCCCCAGGAACTTACTTGTAAAGGAATTCCCCTAGAGTCCAAGCCATTTAGACCTACTGAGTGTTTTAACTACTTATTCTTGCTAAGTGCTGAGATAAATTATCTCTGAGCTTCTTAAAAAGAACAAATGATTTCAAAATGTAAATCACCTCACCCTAGTGCACATACAGCTGCTACCTAGGTGAAATACTGAATAAAATGATATTCAGATTTAGAAAAAGTTGATTCAAATACTTAGATGATCAACCCTAGGGAAATCACTTAATCTTAGTTTGCCTGTTTCCTCATCTATAATATAGATATAATCACAGCACCTACCTTTCAGAGCTGTTGATGGGATAAAATTATAGCATTTGGGGGGAAGAGGAATGGAAAAAGAACTGGCTAATAGGGCTCAGTCCTGGGAGTTTGTGAATGTCTGGTGAGCTATGCAGTAAATCTTTAGCAGTTACCCAACAGTGAATCGAGGATTTTCAAACTGCCTTCTGAGCCTACGTACAAAAGCCTCTAACTCATCTAGTTCTTCACTTTGGCTGTCTATGCCCAGGTGAAGAAGGAAGCTTATTCTATGTTTCTGGAAACTAGTGCCCTCTCCTCACTGAAATGACTTAAAGCCAGCACACGTGGCTTTTCTGCTGCTTCAGTCCTGTTAAATCTATTTTTTCTTGCTTTGAGCAACACTAGGGATGGAAGAGATTAGGTAGTAAGTATCAATGATAAGATTCCTACCCAAGTTCTCTGACTACAGAACCAATTCTTTTTCCACTGTATCATGTGTGCTTCTTCCCAAGACTAAGCACCTAGTAAATAGCTTTTCATTCTCTAGACAGTCCCCCTCAAAAAGCCTTAGGAGGAGAGATTGTTTTTGCCTTTCTTTGCATCTCTGCTTAGCAGTGGCCTGGAACATAAAAGGCACTTGACAAAGTCATGTTGACTGGAGTTCTATATAGATAATTCCTAAATGTAAATCTCTGAATCTGATCGCTCTCAATTTCAGGCCCACATTTCCAACTGCCTGCTAGACTTTTCTACTTCACTTTTCCATTACCATCTCTAATTCAGCATGTCTAAAAATGACCTCACGTTTCCTAAATCAGTCTAGTCCTGATTTTATTTCTATTCATAGAATTTTATCAAATTTATATCATGTCATTCCTCTGCTCAAAAATTTCTTCTACCTAGAAAAGAAAATTCAGACTCCTTAATTTGGTATTCAAGACATTTCACACTCAGAGCCCAACACAGATCTTCACCTGATCCTTAAAACTCCAGCTAACCTACTCTATCCACTTTTTCCTGAAACACTCTTATTCTTCAGTATGTCAATATATGTTTATTTCCTTCATTCCTAGGGGACTGCTATTCCCCTACTCTATGCCTTTTAAAATTTCATTCTTTCTTTAAAATTTCATTCTTTCAAGGCCTAATTTTTATCCTATTCCAACTTTTATCCATCCTGACTGCCCAGTCCAAATTGATTACTTTCTTTAAAATCTTGTAGCTCATATTGCCTATACTTTATTTGGCACTTATACATAAACTTTATGATTAGTAATAGGAGTTACAGATGATAAACCTAAGGAGACAAGTCAGGTGCTAATTATATAAGGACTTTAATACTGATCTACAGAGATTGGATTTCTAGTTAGTAATAAGTTAGGAGGTATCTATCATTTTATGATCTGTGGCTAATCATTTCACATTTCTTCTTTCCTTGCTAGCTTATAAACTTTGAGAACAGAGGCAATGTCTTCTATTTCTTTGTATCACTCATAGTCCTTGATACAGTGTCCTACAAAGAGAAGATAATAAATATTTCTTGAATGGATTATTTTTAAAATCAATTATTTCATCACTATGCAAATCTCTCTCACATGTAAAAAGACAGTCTTCATCATATTTTGTGGCCAAAAAAAAAATCAATACTGGATAACCAATCTTTTTGTGATCAGCTTCAAGACAAGTATCTTTACCTGAAAACAAAGACTGAGCATTATCTCCAGCAAACTATTATTAAAATCAGATCCTTAGCAATTGTAGTGCCCAGAAATGCACCCTTAAATCAGTACATCAATTAGCATTTAACAAATGCTTACAATGTACATAGCAATTAAGTGGTACAGCTGTACACCTCTGGACCTGGAGTCAGAAAGGCCTGAATTCAAATCCAGTCTCAGACATTTACTAGATGTATGATGCTGGGCAAGTCTCTTAACCACTATTTGCCTCAGCTTCCTCAACTATAAAAGTGGGATAATAATACAGGGTTGCTGTGAAGATCAAATGATACATTCATTAAAAAAAAAGTGTTTTGCATAGTACTTGGCCCAAGTCAGCTTTCACTGCCCTCCTGGGCCTGGCTCTTTACTTCCAGACTTCAAAAACTTGTTTCTGCCATTGTCCCCTGCTGAAACTTTCCTTAATGCCTGAGGTCTCATCTTCCTAGAACACCCAACTACCCCTGCAGTCTTCTCAACCTATAATCTCCCTCCACAAAATCGGTTCCCCTTCTATTGGTGAATTCTTTCTGGAGCATCTACTTTCTAAGGGGTCCAAACCACAGCCCAGTCCTATTCCCTTCCTGGGCTGGGTACTTGCTTCCAAACTTCAAAAATATCCCATCCCCTTCATCTCTCTACTCTTCCATCTCCCTGCCTTTTCAGTTCCCTTTGTGTGCTTTCTCCCTCTGTTGGAATGCAAGCTCATTAAGGTAAGGAATTTTCTTTTTCTTGTATTTATATCCCCAGTTTAACACTTAAGTGACACATGATAAGCACTTTATAAATGCTTGTTTCCTTCCTTCCTATTCAGATGCTGCAGATAAAAGGCAAAAAATGAAACAATGGAGATTTAGTGAGTAAATAATAAGGTAAGTGAGAATATCCAAGAATCCGTGTAAGAGACAATACTATAGTATGAGAAACACTACATCAGTAAAAATCCTTTAATAAATAGTTCCTCAATTTTGTGAAATATTCCCACTTTGCATCTCTTAATAACCTGTTGAAATACTAGAGATAAAGGTGCAATGGATCTCAAGATCCAGTTTACTTCAACCTCTATCTTATTCTACCTGCCCCTGAAAAAATAGTGAATAATGTCACCATGTAGACTGAAGTCTCAAAAGACCACTCAGCCCTCCCTGCAACATTCTTGTTCTTGATGAATCTCTCCCACAAACTGAGAGAAGCAGATCTGAGTGATGAAAAGAGTTAATCAGGAAGGAACCTGAGAAGGGTTATTTACAGAAAAGGCTTCACCTATGGCAAGGAATTCTTAAAAATCATACAATCCATTATCATGCATTTCAATCATAAAAATGTTGCTGTACCTCCAGAACATTATCAGTAAAAATAATGCTTAACCTCTCAGGCATTATTTTAATACATTCAACTGCACCATTTTCTACTTTCCAGAATATCAAAATCAAAAAGCTGAGGTCCTCAAGATCATCAATTCATTCACCTAAAGCATTAGACACCTACCCTATGAATTAAATTCTGTCATCATTCAGCTTCAACTAGGTCTATTAGATCTGATCTACCAGCAACAGATTTTTAAAATGCCAACATACAAACTCAGTCATCTGCATTCTACAAAGGCATGCTTAAAGCAATCAGTGTCTAACGGTATAGGAACCTTCATTCTTGCCTGTAAGTTTTTTCCTACAGCCTAACAGCAGGTTCACAGAGACCTATTCAAAACCTCATATGCTATCATTCTGGATTACTGGCATATCAAGTCCTCTGAGACATACACCAGGGCTAATAACCTCATGGACAAGATTGCTGCAACCCCTGCCAAAATCCCTCTGTAAGTCGAGAATCCCATTCTGACATAATTCATATCCTAAGTGACCATCACATTTATTTCTTTTGAAAAAGTATACTGATAAGAGCAGAACAGTACCATATGAAGAAAGTAATAGAAATGTGTACTGAAAGAGTCACAGAGTATGGAGCCCAGGTAATGTGATTATCTTTTGCAAATGTGTTTTCTTAAAATAAATCTTGTATGAAAGTACAACTCTAACTGCCTCATAATTACTTCTGACACCTTTAGATTAAAAGCTAACCAGTCAATCAAGTACAACACTAGGGCACCAGAATTACAGTATTTTGCCCACAGTATATGGAATAAACAAGGATAATTAATTATCACTGTCTGAGTGTTACAACTCCTGAAAAAAAGTTCATAAACCTCTGAAAATCTACAAGAATATTGCACAAACTCCAAACACAAGACAATCTAAGAGTCATTTTCTATTCATTATATCAAAATTATGCTCTCATTTTAATGCCCAAAAGTCACATGTAGTTAATATAAGTGCCCCAAAAGTTGGTAGAGTCAGTAAGCTATCAAGGGTAAAGGGTTTGGGCCTCTCACTAAAAGTCAGAGCATAATTAGTTAGAGTATTAAAAAGGCTCTCCAATAATGATGGAGTTTTAACTTCCTGCCCTTCTTCTTAACAAATAGTTCCAGATTCTAGCAGAAGAGACAAAGGTCCAAATAACTCCAAATAATACCATACTTTTTCTAAAATTCCTGCAAACCCAACATTTCTGGCATTGAGAATAAATAGATCTAATTAGCTGATATTGGTTCTTCCACACAATTATATCACATATGTAGTGATATGTTTAAAAAAAAAAAAAAAGATTTCTTTTTTGTTGTTGTTTAGTCAAGAAGCAACATAGCACAGCAGACAGAAAAAATTGGTTTCAAATCCCAAGTGATGTGCCAAAGATCACACAGCTTGTGCCAGAACCAGAACTTAAGCCAGTACTCTTTTCAGGATAGAAGAATGCATAAGATCTGTGCAAAAATAGAATGAATTTTCTCAGAAGTATTATATTCACTTTTCAAGAAGAAATCAAATAATCAAGCATATGTCAGGAATTCCAGAGAGAACCATATGTAGTAGATGACCTCTAATATTCATTCTATCTTTATGGAAGATTATGATTTTATGAGAATTATTTCAGTAAAACACACGAATTTAAAAGCATCTTTGCTAAGTCATATACACTAACTACTAATGAAAGCAAAGAGTGTTCCTAAATAACATATGGAACTCAATTTTAATGTGTACTTTGGATCAACTTTCTAATAAAGCAGTAACAAGAAAATAAACCATAAAACACATCTTTAAAACTGTCCCAAGAAAACTGTGAAAAAAATGATACAAGTTGAAAGAATTACACAAATATGATGAAATATTATCAGATTCACTTTCAAGCTGGTTTGTGTTCATTTATCCTGAGAAGTCCTCTTTAAAATGATAGAAGTTTTAAGACAAACAGAAAATTACCCACATGTGATTAGGCTAACAAAATTTTACATTTTTATCAATATGTCAGTTATTAACACTTCAAGATAAAAACCAAATATTTGAAAGTGATATCTAGCTTAAAAGCTCTATCAAATCCAACAAAAACTCTTGAATATTGCCTTTTATAAATGAATTATATACATTTTCTATAACTATAACTAATTTTAGGGGATGGATATTATCTTTTCAAAGCACATATTAACATTTTAAATATACAACAGATATGGTGTACAAAGAGCTTAGTATTTCATGTTATTTTGCATATATATTTCATTTTAGCTTTGCAGAGTATTTGCAATCATTGTGAATCTTTGCCTCAGACTTTCTCTTTTTTGTTTTAGAAGATTTTCTAAAGTACTGGCTTCTTTGAAGATTGCATCAAACTCTTCAATGTAAGAAGCATCCACTGCTGCTCTCTCACTATTAAGGAAAACAAACCTAAAATTAAAATATTATAAAACCCAATCATAATCAATTTTGATGGATGTTTTTTATTTAATATGTTGCTTACACATTTCTTTCAAATATCTTTCTGTGATAAAGACAATTCCATAAAAGTTACTTTGTTTTTTTGACACTTTAATAAGGATATACTCTAAATTTATAACTGTAATATTAATATTTGTTTTACACATTCACATAAACAAATAGACATGTTATTTGATAGTTTATATGACTACCCTTGTATTTGATACCAGATTATTAAAATACTCTTGAATTTTTCTGAATACATTTTTAAAGATTTCTATAATATCTAAAACAATTAAAAAGTATTGTTTTTAGAAGTACCTACATATACAGCAAAATAACGGTTTGGTCATGTATACTTATTGTGTATCTAATTTATATTTTAATATATTTAACATCTACTGGTTATCCTGCCATCTGGGGGAGGGGGTGGGAGGTAAGAGGTGAAAAATTGGAACAAGAGGTTTGGCAATTGTTAATGCTGTAAAGTTACCCATGCATATAACCTGTAAATAAAAAGCTATTAAATAAAAAATAAAAAAATAGAAGTACCTACATATAAGAAAACCAAAAATAATTCTATTTAGCACTAAACTAGGTCAAGATGGATCAAAATTCCAGTTTCCACCACTTATTATGTGACTTTGAGCAAGTTACTAAATCTCTGAACTTTGGTTGCTCAAGAATAAAATATGGGGTCTGATCTGATGACCTCTGACGTGCTAAAGCGCTATAATTTCATGAATCAAAGATTCAATCCAATTAAGTAGAACAGCTAACAATGGCACCAAATGAAGGATAGTCCAAAGGTTACTCAATCTGAATTCACATACATAACTAATTACAAATTGGTAGTATTTTAAATAATAGTACCTCCTTTAGTTCAAGCCACCATCCACAATTCCAGCTTAGCTGAAAATCTCTGATATGTAATCTAACATGTGAGTTTTCAAAGAATATATGCATTTTTTAAAAAAATTTAATTGGCACTAAACAATAAAAAACAGAGAAAACAAGGTCAGTGCACACACTTGGGTGTCATACCCAAATAATGAAAAAAAAATATATATATATATATATCCTCAATGTCTAAACCCCCTCCCTTCCCAAAAAAAGCAAGCAAATGAAGTTAGAAGTAAGAAGCCATTGACATTTACTGACTAGAGAAAATACAAGGTCTACTACAGACCTACAATTTAGGAAAATCACTTTGGCAGGTATAAGGAAAATGGATTATGTAGAGAAATGAATGAGGTAAAAAAGTCCAATTAGGAGGCTATTAAAATAATACAAGCAAGAGGTGATGAGGGCCTGGACTAAGGTAGGGGCTATATGAATAGAGAGAAGGACATATGCAAGGTAGATTTGGATATAGAAACAGGAAGGTTCAGCAACTTAACTGGGTATGTAAGGTGAGAGTGAGGAATCAAGGATGACACTAAAATTGTGATCCTGGGTTACCGGAAAGACAGTGGCAATCTTAACAATAAACTGGAAAGTTTAGAAGATTTAGGGATTTGGGGGGAAATCTATTTGGGTCATGAGCTTAAAATGCCAACTGGGCATCACTCAAGATGTTCAATAGGCAGTTGACAAAGCAAGACTACAGTTCAAGAGAATACCTAGTACTGGATATATTTAAGAGTCATCTGTGTAGAGATTACAACTTAATCCATGGGAGCTAATGAAGTCTACAAACAAGAAATTATATAAAGGAAAAAGGGGCTCAGCATTGGGAGATATGCTCTAAGAAGTGACATGAATGATGAACCAGGAAAAGAATTTGAAAAGGAACAGTAAGATAGATAGATTTACATCTTGAAAACCCAGAAAGAAATGACAGTCCAGGAAGACAGAGGTAACCTCCAGTATTGAAGGGTACAGAAAGGATAAAACAGATTAGCACGTGGTTTGAGAAAAAGCCATGTTTAGTTTAGACCTAGTCCCTAAAATGTGTCTCTATCGTTGCAATGATGCTGCAAAGTTCCGCTATGGTAGCCATTTAGCAGGATTTTTGTGAGATTCTCCACCTCCTCATGCTGGAAACCAAGCTAAAATTCATTCAATTAAAGCTCTTTTTACCACTATATTTTGTTTTTCATCCCGTTGTTCCCACAAGTCAAACCCACAGTGTGGATCACTAACTAAAAAGAGTATTGATGTCAATTCATTAGTTGAAAAGGATTTGTCTCCTTCCAATAGGCACTTTATTTACATTGTCCACAATCCAATAATGTCCTAAAAAACATATAGTCTCTGAACATCATTAACTTCCCACAAAGAAAAGGTATAGTAGACCTAAGGCCTCCAAATCCTTATAATAAAAATAAATTCCCCAGTCAATGTACCAGTTATTTCTATTAACTTTTCAAAATAAAGCTTAAACTTAGTTATTAAATCAACATGCATTCTTAGACAAAGGCTTTTCCAATCTATGAATTTATATATTAAATGTACTTGCCTTAAAATCTGTGCATATTTAGTCAACAGTAGATTAATCTCCTTGTTCATATCTGCTAATTAAACAGGCAAAGTTTTGAAATTACACCTTTGTACATAAAATAAATTGCTCTTTCATTCTATTTTTGAGAAATACATGTATTTAATACATCACCATTTAAAACTTTCTCCAGAACTTCAGCTTTATAAAATGATGGCATAGCACTTTCAGAAAAAGTAGAATCTGATTTTGGAAGGGAAGGCAATTGTGGACTCATTAAAGTTTCATTCTATTAAAAGAAATAAAGAAAATAGAGAGACAGTAAGATTCCTAGAACTACCATCTGTACATATAAAACAAACTATGAAAAAATAACTGAGGATAACAAATTTTTTTCTGCAATACAATACCACTCTATTAGGTTCAAAGGAACTGGAACAGACCTTAATTTAATCCCTTTATTCTAGTAACTTGAAAATTCCCTAATTTACAATCATGGAAAACTTTAAATAACAGGAAGATTAAAACTCTATTTGTATTTAAGGTTTGGGTATCTGGTGTTAATAGCTTTACAATACTTTTACTTGAAAACAAATATACCTGATAAAATCTATGGTTAGTTCCACAGCATTGCAATACCAATAGTCATTTATAAACCTACTATACTTGAAGAGACTTATTGTAATATATATCTTACAATTTTTACAATGGCAAAACATTCCCCAAAAACGTTCCTCAAAAACCATGTGGATTATTATTTTCAACATATTTTAAAATTATTACTTGGATGAATTAATGTCCCACAGCTCAAATCCTAAAAGGCCTTCAGATACTGACTCTATTCTTTGTCTAGATGTTTGTTTGCAGATGAAATTGTTGAATACATCAAACCCCAGAATACTGCAGGGCTTAATAGATTAAATCTGTAATCACTTAAAAATGTTCAACCTAACAATTCCAAGAAAAGTAAATGAGGAAAGCCTATGACTGAAACTAAGATGTGGTTGTTTGGGTAGTCCCTTATCTGTGTCCATCAGTACAAATCTGGGACAGATATTACAAACAGATTATAAGGTAACCCCGGAATTGAATAAGTGGAAGAATGAAGGTTGGATTGTCTTTGCTAAAGTCAGTGGTACTTTCAATGTAATTTGTAAGTGTAATTCAGTAAGTAATTTGCAACTTGACACTGAAAGCCAACTTTTTCCCATTATTTTCCCATAATGGTGTACAACTGTGAAATGTGGAATATTACAATAAAAACTACAGACAATAATATAAAGGACAATGAAAGCACATATTTTGGGTTTAAGTAGGCTACATCAAATGACCAACAACTATTTGCAAAAGAAATGACAAAAGGGATATCACACTAAATGTAAGTGAAAAGGGATGTGGGCAAGTAATGCTGTAAGAGTGAGAGGCATTAGACTCTGCAGTATGAATGTGGCATTGATACTTATATTAAAAGATCAAAGTGGTTTGATCTTCTATGAATGACAGCATGGATAAGAATTGTACAGTATACACATGAGTAATATGTTTGAGGAGTTCCCACAAAGATGAGATCACTGCTCTACTAAAGAACTAAATTGTTTGGATTATATTAGTCCTTAGAAAACAATAAAATTTACATAAGAAATTAGTGTTTGGGAAATCATAAATTCAGAATCAAGAGGTCTTCAAGGACAAGGTTCAACACTCTCATTTTACTGAAGACAACACCATGGCTCAAGGGATGTGGTTAAGTGGTTTGCCAGGGTAACATAATTAGTGTTTGGAGCAGGGTTTGAACAAGGTCTTCTTGACTTTTAAGTCCAGCTCTCTAACCAATAAAATATAATGCTTGGGGTGCTCAGTTTTTTAATGTAAAGTTATCAAAATCTAGATATCAATTTAAATTTATTTATAGGAAGAAATCTAAGTAAATAAAATGTGAAAAATGGTGCTCCTCAAGGTTTTGCAAGGATTAATGTTGAAAAATTATCTGTGCAATGTTTTGAAAATTTAAAAATTTAATTAAAAAAATTTACAGCAATCTTAAAAAAAAAAATGAATTCACACACTATAATGTCAATAAATTTTTTAAGCCAGATGTATACTGGATGATAGAAGAATTAGGAAGCTGCTGAAGAAAGTAAGGCCTGGTTATACATGATTCCGTATTTCAAAAGTAAGAGTAAAGTGGAAAAGAAGAGAGACATATCCGAACAATAATTTAAAGAATAAGAAAGTTTATGGGTTTGAGAAAGCAATGAAGAATGTGACATTAAGAAGAATTCAAGACTTTAAACTTGGACAATAGGAGAACAGCAGTATTAATGACTGAGAGAAGGACAGAAAGTCAAACAGAGACAGAGAGGGAGAGAGACAGCCAGGCAGACAAAAACACAGAGACAAGACACAAACACAGAGAGACAGAGCGATACAGAGATGAAAACAAAGACAGAAAGACAGAAATTTCAGAGTGTTTCTGAGAAATACTGAGATTTCTCATACTTATAAAAATCAAAGATTCAAAAGTATGAGACCTTAAATATTATCTAGTCTAACCCTTTCATTTTATAGGTAAGACATTTAAGACCTAAAAAGATTAGATCACTTGTTGAGGTTCATAAAGTCATTTCATTGAAGAATGAAGCCAAGAGTCTCTTGAATTCCTAACCCCTGAAACTGTATGATCACACACTATCTGGGTTATTAATTTATGAAAGAACAAGTTAGAGCATGACATACTAACAGTACATCTTGTAAACACAAAGATAAATCTTTTCAATATAACAAATAAAATATTTCAATGGGGGCAGCTAGGTGGTGCAGTGGATAGCGCACCAGCCTGAAGTCAGGAAGACTTGAGCTCAAATCTGGCCTCAGACACTTAATACTTCTAGCTGTGTGAAGGTAGGCAAGTCATTTAACCCTGATTGCCTCAGAACCAAAAAAAAAAAAAAAATTCAATGGATCAAAGAAAGAGAGAGAGAGAGAGAGAGAGAGAGAGAGAGAGAGAGAGAGAGAAAGAGAAAAATGGTATTCCTAAAAAAAAAAAAAAAATCATATGATTAACTGTACTCACCTCCATTTCTCTTGGGCGCTTACAACTTTTATTCTCTGCAGATTTCACTAGTTGACTTGCCATAGTATCTCATACACAATTTCTGTAAAGTCAAAAATAATGCCTAATTTAGGTGCAAATTATACTAAAGCTTAGATCACTGATATATTAAGGTCCTTACTAAAAAAAATCTGAAAATAGAAATATTTTTAAACTGTATATTTTTTAAAAGCTATAACAAAGGACTAGGCACATTAGGTACCAAAACATGTTATAAGGAATTTGATATCACAATACTAATGTTTAAAAAAATCATTTTTGTCTTGTTTCAAGAGTGGCTCGTACAAATCTCATCTTCTGAGAATCAAAGAATCTTAAAAATGAAATAAACTTAGAGATGATTTTCTACTCCAAACTCCTCGATTAAAAAAAAAAAAAAAAAAAACTAAAGTTAAATGAGCCAGTCAAGGCCACAAAGCTAGTTAAATTTTTGACACAGCTAAAATTAAAAAATAAGTCTCCTTACCTCCTCATTGAATTCTATTTCCACAACTACTTTCAAGGAGCTTTATTTTTTTTTATTAAAGATGAATTATCTCCTGCAATTTTGAAGTTTCTTCTCCACACAAAGGTGTCAATTTATTTCTCCTGGAAATTTATTTACAACACAGCCATGCCCTCAGAATAACAGTGGTATTTGGTGTCAGGAAACATTAAGTCACTGAGTCTAGGCCCCAAAAAGTTGGGGCTTACTTTTCTTTCTCTAACAGTCTGTCTTTTTCCATTTCCCATATTTACTCTCCCTTCCCCTTCTTGGGTAGGCAAAATGGTGCAGTGGAAAGGTAACTGCCATAAAAAACAGGAAAAGAAACTACTCATAGTTGCTAGACTTAGAGTGGCAAAAAAAAAAAAAAAAAAAGTTCCAAATTCACCCAGTTTATTAATTATAATACAATATTATGGTATTGTGTGTGTGTGTAGTTGAAGAACTTCCAGCAGCTGTATGTAGTAAAGATAAGGTGAAGAACTTCCAGCAGCTGAACTTCCAAGGACATTTAACTTCCTCTTCTGTATTTTTAGTTTCTCTAGGTCTCTGTGACCTGCGTGAGTATGTTGAGTGGTAGCCAATATATACTTAGATTTTAGACATATGTATTTAACCTCGAATGATGACATTTATCACTGTTCAAGTTACCAACATCTGGACAATTAGTTGCCTGATGTATGGTTCCTCCCAGAACTAGGAATCTCATGTTTTTGGCAAGAATAACATCCTTTTAAGGGGGGAAGGGAGGTACTGATCTCTTAATGTTCTCCAACTCATGATGTAATCCTTTGTATCTAAACCCTATAAAAACTGTATACCTTATCCCCTTCTTTAGCCTTCTACCATGAGCTCTCTCTCTTTCCCTCCTCGCAGTGGAATTGCTCATTCTCATGAGAATTAATTAAATAAACAACTTTTCTGCTTTTTACTTCTGAGAGGTCTCTGAATAGTCATTTTTGGATAGGATTTTCTATCCCTCACAGTATCAAAAAACAGTAACTATGAAGCATACAAGGAAATTCATAAAGCTCTGGCATCAGCTAGGTGGTTCAATAGAGAACTGTGCTTGAAGTCACAGTTCTCTGCAAATCCAGTCTCAGAGACCTATAACTTTGTAAGATCTTGGGCAAGTTAGAACTTCTGTAGCCACTGGAGAAAAAAAAAAAAAAAATAGTAAACTGCTCCAGTTATCTTTGCCAAGAAAATCCCACAGAGTTCCAGAGGTCACTAAGAGCTTTACAACTGAACCAGCTACGCCCAGAGAAAGAACTCTGGGAGATGACTAAAAACCATTACATTGAATTCCCAATCCCTATATTTATGCACACCTGCATTTTTGATTTCCTTCACAAGCTAATTGTACAATATTCAGAGTCTGATTCTTTTTGTACAGCAAAATAACGTTTTGGTCATGTATACTTATTGTGTATCTAATTTATATTTTAATATATTTAACATCTACTGGTCATCCTGCCATCTGGGGGAGGGGGTGGGGAGAAGGAGGGGAAAAATTGGAACAAGAGGTTTGGCAATTGTCAATGCTGTAGTTACCCATGCATATATCCTGTAAATAAAAGGCTATTAAATTTAAAAAAAAAAAAAAAAACCCTGAAGCAAGAAATGGTCTCTGGAAGATCTGGGTTCAAATCCCACTTCTGACGATTGAAAAAAAAAAAAAAAGAGAGAGAGAGAGGGGCTGAGATTTTTTATGAAGTTTTTCCAAGTCTAACTCTATAGTCCCGTATCCTCTAGAGATGAAAACACTTCAATCAGAACTACAGACACAACTTTTTTTTTAAGAGTGAGGCAGATCCCAAAGTTGGTACAACTTCAGGCTGCCCTGGAGGAAAAGCCCTGTCCACAGCCATCTTTGCGCGTGGTCCGAGAACTCCTTTACTTCTCCTTGAGAGCCTGGGGCGGGTTTTCACCTTGTTTTAGGGGCTCACTCGATGGCGCTGACTGGGAAGCAAAGAACCAGAAACGGTTTCTAAAGGAAAAGGGCCCCGGCTGAGCTTGAATAAGCCGGTTCAACGCCAAGTTCCTCTTCTCCAGTTACTCTGCTGCCACGGGCGTGCCGGCAGGTGAGCGGCCCTCGGTTTCCTCACTTGTAAATGGCCGGCCTAGTCTGGAGGCTCTCTAGCCACCGTCTGCCTTTCCCTCTTTAGTCTCCGGAGCTCTTCCCCCTTCCGTCTCCCTTCCGGTAATGTGTTCTTTTGTGTCCGCAACTTTTAGCCCTTCATTACTAGGCGTCGGGTTGTCCCATTTCCCCCCCCCCCCCCCCCCCCCCCCCCCCCCCCCCCCCCCCCCCCCCCCCCCCCCCCCCCCCCCCCCCCCCCCCCCCCCCCCCCCCCCCCCCCCCCCCCCCCCCCCCCCCCCCCCCCCTCCCCCCCCCCCCCCCCCGCCCTCCCTTTCCTCACTCGCCCCCAGCCCGCCCGGCCCTTTCTCCGTCCTGGGTGGGCAGCTGAGGCCTAGGAGGACAGCACACCTCAAACCCCCACAAACCTCAGCGCTTCCTTCCCGCCTCTTTCTCCCCCTCCCCCTCCCCCGAGGATGGCCTTTAGGACACAGCTCTGCAGGCCTCACGCGAACGAGGGTCTCCGACGCCATCCTCCCTCCCCTCTTCCCACCTCCTCCTCCTCCTCTTACCCTCGGGCTCCCGTCTCGGCCTGAGCTCGTCCTCTCCTCAGCTCCAGCGCGGGCCACGCGCCCCGGCACGCGGCGGGGCGGGGCCAGACGGGGCGTGGCCAGAGGGGCGGGGCTAGAGGGGGCGTGGCCCCGCGTGCCGCGCGCAGGTAAGCGCTGGCAGAGGGGCGTGCTCAGAGAGGGCGGCTCCGCACTCCCTACCTAACATCCGGCGAGGGGACGTTTGTGAGACTTGGGGACCCGAGTGAAGGGTGATAAATTATGGGACTTTTTGTTGTTGAGTCGTTTTAGCCGAATCCGGCCGTTGGTGACCCCATTTGGGGTTTCCTCGGCATTTCCTTCTCTTCATTTTACAGAAGAGGGTGAAGTGGCCTGTCCAGGCTCGCACAACTAGTGTCTCAAGTCGGATTCGCACTCCTCTTCCCGACTCCAGGTCCAGCCCTCCATCCTCGTCCACACCCACCTGCCTGCCTGACACCGCGCGATAATTGGAAGAGGACCACTGATGATGATTGACGTGTTGACTCGCACCTGGAGTTGGGTTTAAGTAAGACTGAGTTGCCCAAAGTGGCCGGACTCACTTTCTCTTCCGGAGTCATCAAAGTCCGGTGGCAAAGCAAAGGTGAAGATGATGCGGAGGATGTAGGATGCAATCAGTTTCACCCACTTCCGGAAAGCTCCGAGCACTGCGAAGCACAGCCCCCTTCAGGGTGGCTGGGAGAATTATTCTCACCCAACCATTCTCCTTCATTCACGCAGCCTCCCTCCTAATTCAGCAATGGGTTTGAAAAGTAGTGATTGCGCAAAATAAGATAACTCAGATACCGCTGCACATCTGCCAGACTGGCTAAGATGACAGGGAAAGATAATGCAGAATGTTGGAGGGGATGCAGGAAAACTGGGACACTGATGCATTGTTGGTGGAGTTGTGAACGAATCCAACCATTCTGGAGAGTAGTCTGCAATTATGCCCAAAAAGTTATCAAACTGTGCACACCCTTTGATCCAGCAGTGTTACTACTGGGATTATATCCCAAAGAGATTATAAAGAAGGGAAAGGGACCTGTATATGCAAGAATGTTTGTGGCAGCCCTCTTTGTAGTGGCTAGAAACTGGAAACTGAATGGATGCCCATCAGTTGGAGAATGGCTGAATAAATTGTGGTATATGAATATTATGGAATATATACTGTTCTGTAAGAAATGACCAACAGGATAATTTCAGAAAGGCCTGGAGAGACTTACAAGAACTGATGCTGAGTGAAATGAGCAGGACCAGGAGATCATTATATACTTCAACAATACTGTATGATGATCAATTCTGATGGACTTGACCATCTTCAGCAATGAGATGAACCAAATCAGTTCCAATAGAGCAGTAATGAACTGAACCAGCTACGCCCAGAGAAAGAACTCTGGGAGATGACTCACTACATAGAATTCCCAATCCCTCTATTTTTGTCCCCCTGCAATTTTGATTTCCTTCACTGGCTAATTGTACAATATTTCAGAGTCCGATTCTCTTTGTACAGCAAAATAACAGTTTGGACGTGTATACTTATTTTGTATTTAATTTATACTTTAATATATTTAGCATGGATTGGTCATCCTGCCATCTAGGGGAGGGGGGGAAGGAAGGGAAAAATTGGAACAAAAAGTTTGGCAGTTGTCAATGCTGTAAAATTACCCATACATATAACTTGTAAATAAAAAGCTATTAAAATTTTAAAAAAAAAGAAAAAAGAAGGGAAAGGAACCCACATGTGCAAAAATGTTTGTGGCAGCCCTTTGTGTAGTGGCTAGAAACTGGAAACTGAGTGGATGCCCATCAATTGGAGAATGGCTGAATAAATTGTGGTATATGAATGTTATGGAATATTGTTCTGTAAGAAATGACCAGCAGGATGAATACAGAGAGGCTTGGAGAGACTTACATGAACTGATGCTAGGTGAAATGAACAGAACCAGGAGATCATTATACACTACAACAACAATACTATATAAAGATCAATTCTGATGGAAGTGGCCATCTCCAGCAATGAGAGGATCCAATTCAGTTCCAATTGATCAGTGATAAACAAAACTAGCTACACCCAGAGAAAGAACACTAAGAAATGAGTGTGGACTGTTTGCATTTTTGTTTTTCTTCCCAGGTTATTTTTAACTTTCTATTTTTCTTGTACAACAAGAGAATTGTATAAATATGTACACATATATTGTATTTAGGATATTTTTTAACATCCTTAATATGTATAAGATTGCCTGCCATCTAGGGGAAAGGGTGGAGGGATGGAAGGGAAAAGTTGTAACAGAAGTGATTGTAAGGGCAATGTTGAAAAATTACCCATGCATATGTTCTGTCAATAAAAAGCTATAATAATAATAAAAAAAGAAAAGTATTGATTACCTTCAACCCAATCTAGCCCATCTGCAGGAACAGTTTTACCAGTTGTGGCTGCTTCCTGTGCTACAGGAGCCACAGGTGAGAGCAGAATGAAAGGCAGACACCAAAAGTGGACTAGTAGTCCTGAAAAAGTCAACCCTCACACCAGAAGGGCCGGTCTTCCCTGCACACCCCATATAGCTAGTGGAAATTTACAATGACATAATCATTCATTGATATTGTCCTATCTGTGATTTCATTGGTGAATGTATTTCTGTGTAAAGCTGCTTCTCCTAAGGAATCTCTGCAATTTGTTCTGCTCCTTAGGATCATAAAGCTTGAAAAAGAAGGGATCTCAGATGACCACTTTGTCCAACCTTCTTCTTTTAGAGAAAATCTTAGTGAGTAGTCTGAGGCACTGAGACATTAAATAATTTGTCAGAGTCCCACAGCAGATATGACACAAGACTTGAATCTGAGACCTTTTTGACTCCCAAGATGCTTCTATCTACTACCCCACTTTGCCTCTTGTAATCATTTAGATACATATAAATGATTGCTAAAGGAATAATCAAATGAATGAATAATTCAAAAATCTGTAAAGATCATTCTCATCTTTACTTTTTATTATATTTTGAAAGTAACTACATATTTTAAGGATTAACATATTCTTTAAGTATTCTTAAACATGCCTCTAACTCTCAAGTACTTTATTTTAGAATTGCATCTCCTCATTTAATAGATAAGAAATCTGAGGGTAAATGGTTTATCCAGAATTGATTCTGCCTCCATTCTCTCTCTCCAATCTACCCTCTTTCCTCCAATCTCATAGTTCTTATTTTTCTCTGGAAACAAGAAGACTCTTTACCAATTTCACATGTTGCAAGTAAATATACAAGGAAAGATGGATGAAGATAACATATTATTTCAATAATTTAAAAAACTGATGAATTACATGGTTACATCATAATAATCTTAATGGGTTACTTGGATATATATATACCAACCCTTGGAAGTTAAGCCTCTAAGAACTTAGCTAGGATTGCTCCTTAAATGACAGAGCCAATCTGTCAGTGTCCCATATTCAAAATCTTTCCATCTTAATAGGAACTCCTAGAATTTGCACTCCATTGACATAAAATTTAAGGACTTGGTGTCACTGGCTGCCACATTAAGGCATCTAAATAATTAAAGAATGGGATACATGTTCAAGAAAAATTATGCAAAAGATATTCCAGTAAAGTTTAAGAAATCAAGAGCAATTCTTTTTTTAAAAAAAATTCACATATTTTTTATTTAATAGTAATTATTTTTTTCAATCACATGTAAAAATTGTTTTCAATATGCAACTTTGTAAGATTTTTGAGCTCCAAATTTTCTCCCTCCCTCCATTCTCCTCCCTTCCCAAGACAGCAAGCAATCTGATACAAGTAATACATATACGAATTAGTCATGTTGAACAAAAAGGAAAAACCTTAAGAAAGAAAAAAAAAGTAAAAATAGTATGTTTCAATCTGCATCCGGACTCCATGGTTCTTTCTCTGGATGTGATCAACATTTTCCATCACGAGTCCTTTAGAATTATTTTGCATCATTTTATTGCTGAGAAGAGCTAAGTCTATCAAAGTTGATCATCACATAATGTTGCTGTTACTGTGTACAGTATTCTCCTAGTTCTGCCCATTTCTCTCAGCATCAGTATGAATAAGTCTTTCCAGATTTTTCTGAAATTTGCCCAAGAGCAGTTCTTAACCTTTTATGTGTATAGACTTCTTTAAGCAGTCTGGTGAAGCCTATGCACTGCTCAGAATTATGCTTTTAAATAAGTAAAAAATTATTTAAAACTTATAAAAAAAAAAAAACATGTATTAAAAAAGAAATCAATTACATTGAATTTCAAATTTTTAAAAAAAGTTCATAGACCCTACTGGCTGCTTCCTTTATTGCCTGAAAGTATGCTCAAATGTCCCTTAGCCTTGAAAAATCTTCACTTGATCTATCCCCATGATTTTCCTGAGTCTGTCCTCCTTTTTTAGATGCTAACTTGAGAAGGCCATCCAAATACTCTTCTTTTCCTCTCTCTTCTTAATTCTTTGCAATCTGGCTTCCAACCTCATCATTCAACTGAAACTGCATCTAATAATAATATTTTACAAATTTTAAGACCTTTTTTCAATCCTCATGCTTCTTGACTTCTCAGCAGCCTTTGACATGGTATATTACCCTTTTTTCCTTGATATCATGTTTCAAGACATTAGTCTCTCCTGGAGTTCTCCTCCTACCTATTTCCTTCTCTGAGTCTTTTGCTGGATCTTCATCCATATCACACAAAGTGGAGGCCTCCAGGGCTCCTATTTCACTTTGTTTTCTCATCAGCGGGATTCAATTATTACTTCTTTTGCATCTGACTCAGATCTCCAGCTATTATTGGGTATTTGGAGCTAAACATCCCATAAACATCTTAAATTCAACTTGTCCAGACTTGAACTCATTATCTTTCTCCCTCGAACTTTCCTATCTGTTATGGTCAAGGTGAGAGCATCCTACAGTCACTCGATCTGACTGTCTAGAACTTGTCTCTGACCCTTCCCTCTCTGCCATTCCCTGGCTAATCTGTTTTCACCTTCACAACATCTTTCATTGGCACCTTCTCTCCTCTGACACATGGACACCCCTGGTACAGGGTCTTAGCCCTCAGGCTGACTATTACAATGGCCTGTGGTGATCTATCTGTTACAAGTCTCTCAGGCACTCCAGTTTATCGGCCATTCATCTGTGGGGGACAGGGTGTGCTCGAGGAAGACTAGTAGCTCTGGCATGAAGGCTGCAGAGACATTTTGTAGTCACGGAAGGAAAGCTTGGGAGAAAAGACTGACTGCCCACCTGAAGGTCCACAGTAGTGATGTGCTGACCTGGGAAATCTGGACGTGTATCAGCACCATTCCAGGAAGCTGAACTGCTACCATTTGAATGATTTTAGGAAGATTCTGAGGATCCCTGGCAGGATCAAGTACCAGACCCTGAAGTCCTATCTTGAACTAAACTGTTAAGCATTCCAACTCTGCTGCAGAGAGCACAGCTCCAGAGGATTGGCCACACGCTGTCCAAATGCCAAATGGATGCTTGTCTAAAAGATTTTTTACCGAGAACTCACACTAGGAGAGAGCTCATATCTCAAGGGGGCCAAAAGAAGGGACACAAGGACACTTTCACGGTCTCTGAAGAACTTGAAAACTGATTGCATGACCTGGAGACACTGGCACAGGACCACCCACTATGTCATTATCAGAGAAGGCGCTGTGCTCTTTGATCGAGCAGAATTGAAGCAGCTCAAAAGCAGTACAAGATGTGCAGTTAGAGAACCCACTCCAAATGTTCTCACAAACTAGTTGTGCCCAATGTGTGGTAGAGCATCCCAAGCTCATATCGGCCTGGCCAACCACAGTTGGACACACTGTGACTTAACTCTAATAAGTGATGTCACTTTGGTCCTCTTTGAGAACCTAGAATAACAGCCATTATTCAGCTGTCAAAGCAATCTTCTAAAACAAAAGTCTGAGGTCTGTCAAGTCACCCTCACTCCACAAACTCCCCTAGCTCCCTATCACCAGGCTCAGAAAATAAATCCTTTTTTTATACGCAAAAGCTTTTATAACCAAGTCCTGTCCCACCTTTCCATAATTCTTATACTTACTGCTCTTCCACATTCTTTGGGATCTGGTGACTGGTCTCCTTGCAGGTCCTAAAACAAGGGATACTCTGTTACTCACCTAGGAATGTTTTTCTCCAGCCTCCCCCAGCCTCCAGCCTCCCCATGCCAGTAGTGTGGGGGTGTGGTGCACTGCTGGAGACTGAAGACCTGAATTCAAATTGTGCCTCAGATACTTCCTCATAGTGTTACCTTGGGCAAGTAATTTAATCTCTATTTGACTCAGTTTTCTAATCTAAAAAATGAAGATAATAATAGCACTTACCTCCCAGGATTGTCAGGATCATTTTGGAGGGGTTTTTTTTTGGCAAAGATGCTGGAGTGATTTGCCATTTCCTTCTCCAGCTCATTTTACAGATGAGGAAACTGAGGCAAACATTTAAGTGACTTGACCAGAGTCACACAGCTAGTAAGTGTCCGAGACTGGATTTGAACTCAAGAAAACGAGTCCTCCTGACTCCAGGGCCAGCATTCTATCTGCTGAGCCACTTAGCTGCTCTCAAATGGGATGATAAGTGTAAAAATTCTTACCATACCACCTGGTACTTACTAAATAGTAATTGACTGACAGATCCAAGGTTCAAAATCCCTGACTTAAATAGTCGATAGCATATAATAGATGCTTAAAAAATATATTTGTTGAATTGAATTATAATCTCACCTGTTGCTTAAGAACTAATTGGCTTTTCCACTTCTGAAAAAGATACAACTTGACAAGCCAAATAGAACAAAGAAAAATTTTCCTTTAAGCAATGTTTAAGAAACAAAAAATACATTCACAGAACCAGGGTAAATCCAAGTTTCTGATCATTTCTTTGTATCCTCTCCACCTTTATAGTTGTATTTTCTGCTACGTTATTTAACACTCCTGAATACCTTGTTGTCTACTATTTCCAAATCATTCCATGTGGGTAGGTCGCCTCTAACTAAATAACAAGTTTCTCCAGAAAAAGAATTCATTCTCATTTATTTTCCTCTTCTTTCCCATGAGAGTCAGTGTGATATAATGGGTAGTTTGGTCTCAAATGCAGGAAAACTTAGATTCATGCCCTCTTCTGACACCTGTTGGGTATATGACTACAGGAAAGTCATTGAACTTCTCAGTTCAGCAGGCAGTTCTCATGGACATTAAATGCTAACCTGAACTGACAGTGCTAATGTTTTTACTTGGTGGTCCATGTATCAATGAAATCATAGATCCAGTCTCTGTTCTACATCCCTGTTTCCCCTTGGTTATTCAAACCACCTAGATTTTATTTAGAGATTGTAGTTACTTTTGTCAAAGTCTGTCACATCACAGTTTATTTTGAAATAAGCTATTTTTCACTGTGAGAGTTCTAGCACAGTCTTTCCATTGCTTTTTGTTCAGGATGGCACAGATGCCTCATTGTAGAAAGAGTAATTTGTAGACTAGATAAACTTCTTTATCATCTACAATTATCATTCTTCTATTAATTTTTCAAGTTGCAATTTAGTATGAACTTGAACTGGTTCTTCAAGATGCCTTTCCCCACCCCACCCCCCAACTTGCCTTCCTTAAGCTCAGTGAGCATATTCTGATTTCCTGTTAGTATAATCATTCTATCTACCAGTGAGCATATTCTCATTTCCTGTTAGTATAATCATTCTATCTACTAGGCAGCTGTCCACAAAAGTGTTTTATAGTGAGCATATCTTTAATTTTTATCATTGGCCCCAAATCAGGTTTTTATTTTTTAAAGATTCTGTCCTACTATTAGCATGATAAGATGTCTCAAGCTTATGTCTTAATTCAAGTAAAATTTTTTAAAACCACAAAAAAAAAAATAGCAATATTATCTTATTACTTTTGTGATCTCAAGTAAGTAGTCATTTTTCCTCCGTTTTCTCATCAGTTAAATGAAGGCATTAGATCAAAATCATCTCTAGATGCTATGATCTCCTAATACTAATGTCATTAACACACCTCAAAGGTGCTCCTTGGCCCATTTAACTAGCACGATTCTTTCCATTTTAAGAGCATAAAATATTACAAATACCTCCAACTTTATTTGATTTGAATGAAGCCTCATAAAGCTATATATATATATTCATCTTTGTATATAATTGACAGCTATAATATGCAGTAATAGTCTTAAGTTGACTAGCACTGGAAACATGGACACAAATCATAAGATCATAGATTCAGAGTTGGAAGCGAACTCAAAGGAAAGAAATTTCATCCAACCCTTATTTAATAGACGAAGAAACTGAGTCCCAAAGGCTAAATATGATCCTCTAAGATTGATTCTCGCTCCACCACCTCTCACATTCATCAGACTGTCACACTCACCTCTCACACAGACACCTCTCATCTAACATGTTTCAATAGCCTTCTACTCTCTCTCCTATCCTTTCTCCATCCATCCTTTCTACAATCATCAAACTGACAATCCTCAACTATAGATCTGCTTTTATCACAACCCTTCCCTCTTTCCTCTGTTCCCTAGGATAAAATTTGCAATTTTCAGTCTGGTATTGAAAGCCTTCTGCACCATGGTGCCCACTTATCAATCACAGTTCATATGGTTTCCCTTCAGAAAGTCTCCATTCTCAGCAAAGTGACCTACCTGTTTGCTGTTTCTCTTGTATCTGATCCCCACCCCTTTGGGGGCTCCCTTGTCTGGAATGTATTACCTCCTCATCCTCCTAAGTAGTAGCATGGATCCAATCCAGCCTCAGATAGGAAGAGTCAATCTGGAAGGGAATTGAGAGGTTGAGTCCAGCTCTATTTAGGTGATACTGTGGATAGCATACTGGGCCTGGAATCAGGAAGATTGAGTTCAAATCAGCAGTTAAGTGCTGCTGAGTAATGCTGGGCAAGTCACTTAAGCCCTATGTGCCTTAGTTTCTTCAATTGTAAAATGGGGATAATAATAGCCTCCTCCTAGAGTTATTGTGAGGATTATGCTTATTTGTTATCATTCAACCATGTTTGCTTCTTTGTGACCCTATTTG
Source organism: Sarcophilus harrisii (assembly GCF_902635505.1). NCBI lineage: Eukaryota > Metazoa > Chordata > Mammalia > Dasyuromorphia > Dasyuridae > Sarcophilus > Sarcophilus harrisii. Next base: position 488,164,505 of record NC_045428.1, on the reverse strand, counting down.
GGATTTTCTTGGCAGAAATAATAGAATGGTTTGCCATAGCCTTCTCATTGAGGAAACCGAGTTAAGTGACTTGCCCAGGGTCACACACAAGCAAGTATCTGAGGTCAAATTTGAACTCAGGAAGATGAGTCTTCCTAATTCCAGACCCAGCATTCTAACCACTGTGTTACCTAGTTGCCTTAAATGCTTGTTCTTATCCTTCACTATTTAGAGGCAAGAAGGGTTTAAGGGGAAAAATAAGTTCCATAATAGACATGTTGAGTTTAAGATGTCTAGTGGACATCCAGTTTTAGATATCTAAAAGACAGTTAGTGAAATGACATTGGAGAGCAACAGAAAAGTTTTTTAAAAAGGAAAATTAGTACTTCCAAAGAAAAAGGAAATCTTGAGTATTTATGTTCTTTTTGGCAAGGCAATTGAGATTAAGTGACTTGTTAAGTCACACAGCTAGGAAGTATTAAGTGTCTGAGGCTGGATTTGAACTCGGGTCCTCCTGACTCCAGGGTTGATGCTCTATACACTAGCTGCCTCATTATATAATTTTTTTGTTGTTGTTTATATATGTACATTTGTTTTTTACATATTTCTATATGAGTCATCTTAAGAAGTACTTATATTCTTTTTTAAATTTTTTTAAAGTTTTTTTTATTTATTTTTAATAGAAAATTGTAGAGGGTCGAAAACTCTGAAAAGGTATACTTGAATCAAACAATCAAGCACTTAAGGCTAATTGCCTATTTGATATGAGCCAATGACTCTATTAGCATATGTTTGGATAAATGTCTCTTCTCACTGTTGATGCTTGCTCAATGTTTGGTGTTAAGATAATCAGAGGCAAGAATTGGAAGGCAGAGAGGGGAGGAGTCACTTGGCAGCAGGATGAGGAGGTGAGAAGTTGATGACTTTGGACTCAAGAATCCAGGATACATCATTGGCAAACCTCATGGCAGTTTGTCTGTTTTCTTCACTTCTCCCCCTAAAGACTAAGGACTTTAATTTATCCTGACTCTGGCTGACCCCAAGGCCTTCCAAGGAACTAGCCTGTACTCCACAGAAACTAAAGAGTAAATTTACGAAAAACGAAACAAAACAAAATAAAGCAAAACAGCTCCAGCAGAAAGTCAGTGAGGATTCAAAATATAACAATGAATTTCCAGTTCAAGAAAGAATATATTTTAGTAAAAGAAATTATATTCATGATTGTCCATCTTTTTTTACTTCCTTGTAGATTGTTCTTTTGTAACTCAAGAATTTCAAGGGAATTAATGAAAAAAATGCTAATGAAGGTGGCTTAAATGTGCCAGATCTAAAACTATATTATAAAGTATCAGTCATCAAAATCATTTGGAACTGGCTAAGAAACAGAGTAGTCAATCAATGGAATAGGTTAGGATCACAGGACAAAATTGGCAATAATAGCAATCCAGTGTTTAACAAACCCAAAGATCCCAGCTTTGGGGATAAGAACTCACTATTTGACAAAAACTGCTGGGAAAATTGGAAATACCACATACCAAGATAAGATCTAAATGGGTTTATGATTTTGCCATAAAGAGTGATATAAGCAAATTAGAGGAACATAAAATAGTTTACTTCTCAGATCTGTGAAGAAGAAAGGAATTTGTGCCCAAAGACAAACTGGAACTCATAATTGAACACTAAATAGACAATTGTGATTATATTAAGTTAAAAAGTTTTTATACAGAGAAAACTAATACAGACAAGATCAGAAGGGAAGTAAAAAACTGGGAAAACATTTTTACATTCAAAGGTTCTGATAAAGGCCTCATTTCTAAAATATATAGAGAACTGACACTAATTTATAAGAATCCAAACCACTCTCCAATTGATAGTCAAAGGATATGAACAGTTTTCAGATGAAATTAAAACCACTTCTAGGCATATGAAAAGGTGCTTTAAATCACTATTGATCAGAGAAATGCAAATTAAGACAACCTGAGATATCACTACACATCTCTCAGATTGGCTAAGATTACAGGAAAAGATGATGATGAATGTTGGAAGGGATGTGGGAAAACTGGGACACTGATACATTGTTGGTGGAACTGTGAATGAATCCAACCATTCTGGAGACCAATCTGGAACTATGCTCAAAAAGTTATCAAACTGTGCATACCCTTTGATCCAGCAGTGTTGCTACTGGGCTTATATCCCAAAGAGAGTTTAAAGGAGGGAAAGGGGCCTGTATGTGCATGAATGTTTGTGGCAGCCCTTTGTGTAGTGGTCAGAAACTGGAATCAGAGTAGATGTCCATCAACTGAAGAATAGCTGAATAAGTTATGGTAAATGAATATTATGGAATATTATTGTTCTGTAAGAAATGACCCACAGGATGATTTCAGAAAGGCCCGGAGAGACCTACATGAATTGATGCTGAAGGAAATGAGCAGAACCAGGAGATCATTGTACAAGGCAACAAGAATACTATGAGAGGATCAATTCTGATGAACATGACTCTTTCTAATAATAAGATGATTAATACCAGTTCCAATGATCTTGTGATGAAGAGAGCCATCTATACCCAGAGAGAGGACTATGGGAACTGAATGCAGATCACAACATAATGTTCTCACTCTTTTTGTTGTTATTCTCTTGCATTTTGTTTTCTTTCTCATTTACTTTCCTTTTTGATTTGATTCCCCTTGTGCAGCAAGAGAATTGTATAAATATGTTTATATATATTGGATTTAACATATTTTAACATGATTAACATATATTGAATTGCTTGCCAACTAGGGGAAGGAGTGGGGGAAAGAAGAGAAAATCTGAAACACAACGCTATGCCAGGGTTAGTGTTGTCAAATTATTGCTGCATATATTTTGAAAATAAAAAGCTTTAAAAAAAACTTTAAAAAAAAGATTGTTCTTTTGTTGTCTACTGTACACTTTCTTAATTTAATTTTTTCCCTTTCATCTCCTTCACCTTCCCCAAGCAGACTACAGTTAAACACAGGTATATTTAATAGAAATACATACACACACATTCAGATACACACACACACATATATATACATATACATTCATACCCATGCACAGACTCACATTCATATACATATATCTGTATAAACACATAAAGAACACGCATACATATCTACATACACTCAAACACACCCCTATGTAAACGTGCAACTAAAAACAGTATTAGTATGGCTGATATATAATGTAAATTTCTCTTAATTGAATCTTCAAGCTTGACTGTGTCTAAAATCAATGACTACTAGTACTTTTTTTTCTAACAAATTTGACTCCTGATCTATGTCGAAGTATATATGCACATCTCTTTCCTATTTCTGCTCCTTAACTTGCCTTGCTATTTAACTTCCCACCACTCATGGATCGCTCCCTTATCTTCTTCCTCACTCCTTTGCATCCTCCTCTTCCTTTCCCTCCTCCCTCATGTCATTATAGATCTGGGGGAGTGCTATCTATCCTTCATGGTATATATGCACTTATGTTACTGACTGCAAAGCAGACAGCCGCACTTTTTCTCCTCTGGCGTTCCTAAGGAGCGTTAACGTTTATTTTAGTCCCACTCACTATATGGCTGACAGTAGAATATCCTCCCTTCCCTCCCCCCCAAATAGTGGAAAATCCACTAAACAAAAGAGAGCTTTGTATCTATTTATTTTTAAATCCTTGTGAATGAATGAACAAATTTGCTAGTTAATTACGAACTGAGTACAGATGAATTTCTAAAACTGTGAGACTTAAAGGAGAGAAATTTCTTGCCCAAGATGCCTTTAAAATCACGGTTCTGCGTAAGGAGAAATTCCCCAGACTCTTAGAAGGATAATAACCGTCTCGGAGTTTACTCCTAATCAACTGTCTCGAGAAAGGACCGGACGGATGGAGGAGGTTAGGAAAGGTTCAAGTCATTTCCTTAACACTGTTTTCTCCTCCCCCTTCTTTTTCCTCCCCGCCCTCCAATTCCGAAATGCTGGGGAAAGTCTCGCTAGTTGCTTGAGTGCCGACCTGTCTGGCGGAAGGTAGGAACGGCTCCTCTCGCCAGGGTTTGCGGGGGGGCGGATGGAGACTGGAAAGCTGGGAGGGAGCTGGGGGAGCTCACCTGTGGGCGCTCACCTGTGGGCGACCGCACCTGTCGGCGCCCGGAACAATCTTCTGGGCTGGAGCCCCTGGGCGCGAACCTGGCACGGGTTGCGGGCCCCTGCTTCCTCGCTGGGTTCCCCTCTCACCCTTGCTGACCTGCCCCCACCTTGGACCTCCCTAGAAATGCTGATTCTGTGACTGCAGAAAGCAAAGTGTATCTGTATATGTGTATGTAGTGTGTGTGTGTACAGGTAAGGGGGCTTGTGTGAAAGAGGGCGGACGCTGGATCTATTTCACCGGTGGCCCTAATAAAGAAGTGCATTTATTATAGTAACCTATAGTAGGTAGTAGGAACTATAAGGTTTTACTGAGAAAAAGAAAAGTTCAAGCTTCCGATGCACAGAGTTATTATAAAGCAGATTCTTGGGCTGGGTCTGTCTTTCATTATTTTACAAGGAAACCCCCGTTGAAATCCTTAGAGGTTTCCTGACAGCCAACAACCGAATTTTCAGCCTTTAAGAAGCAGGATGCCATTTCTGTAATCATTAGAGTCATTAGAAGAATAAGCACAAAAAATCAGTTTTATACCAAAACTGGCTAAAGCCTTGTATTCCCAACAGAGGTGTTTATCCCTCAGCCCGCGCGTCTCTCATCCCCCTCCCTGATGTCTCTGACAATGAACTCCAACTCTTGCTGCAGGGGTGGGAGCCTAGAATCGGGGCCGGGTGCTGAGTTCTGTGCTGCTGCAGGCAGTGCCTCGGTGATCCAGCTGTCACCACACTCTCTCGCCCTTGGGAACAATGTAGCACTTGTTTCTCTCAGAGAATTGTTGTGGAAGCCTTGAGGAGACCAGAGGAGTTAGGGGGCTATTGCCGTTGTTCAGGTAACAAAGATGATGGTTAGATTTTTAAATAAGTTGAAGGCTTTCCCAAAAAAGCAACACTTGCTGAGCAGTTGCTAGAACTTAAAGTTCAGAAATGCGGTCAGAGGAATTTCACCCAACATCTGGTCTATGTTTTGCACATAATAAATAGTTGAGTAATAAGTTATCTTTGTTAAATGTGATCAAGTCAATTTGGGGCCAGGAAGATACTAGCAGACACGATTTTTCTGCCTAACTTTAGGTATTGAGTGGTGAATAAACTGACAAAAAGTTAAAAAACGTTAAGCAAAATTGTAACAGGTGAGATTTGCTCTGAGTAGTTCCAATCTTAATGCCCTTCTTTTTTTCAGTTTTCCATATGCCCTTTCTAAAAAATATCTGACAAATTAATTTTACTAAAGTATTGTTTTAATGTATTTGAGACAATGTGTAGGAGACAAACTTGTGGGAGACAGTTTATTTATTTGTTATCCCAAATAGTAGTAACCTTTATATTTAAAATGGACATAATAGGGCAATGGTTAATCCAGAAGAATAGAATTTCAATTATCGTTAAGAAAGATATTTTGGGATTGTGGAATAGTGTATATTAAGAAATAATTTTTTACTATACTCTCTAGAGATATGCTAAAATCAATTCCTAACCTAGGAGTCATCTTTGACTTAGCTCTTTCCTGGAATACAAACCTGTAAATTCTTTCACTTAAAAAGCCTTTCTTAACCATTTTCTTTGATGTAAGTCTCTTCCCACAAGGAGCACATACAGGTGTATACTTAATCAATGCAAGGTAATTTCAGGTGGTCCGGAAGACAGAAGCACACATGATTACAAAAGATTTCACAAAGCAGCTGGCATTTGATCTGTCATTTGAAGGAGTTTGAAATGCTGAAAGCCAAACAGAAGTAGGGAGTGGTTTTTAAACTTGGGGGTGAGGGAGCAGAGAAGAATAGCAAAGGCATTGAGACTGGAAATGAATTGGCCACGAACAGCAGAAAGTCGAGAGAAAGAAAGCAGGGAGTAATGCACATGTAGAATATGCCTGGAAAAGTAGTAAGGACTTTAAATATGAAGTTGACTTTGTATTTGATTCTATGTGTAAAAACTACTAGAATTTATTATTATTAGAATTATATCCAGACCTTTGGTTTTAGTAATATCATTTTGATGATTGTGCATAGGATGGGTGAGATGTTGGAGAGATGAATCAAGATCAATTAAGAGATTATTGCAATGGTCCAGACATGAGATGATGAGGACTTGAATTGGGATGGGTGACAATGTGAATAAAGAGAAAGAGCTATTGGAGGAATAGAATCAATACAGAAAGGAGAGCACATCCATGTGAAGAAGATAGGGTGGTTAACAGTGGCAAGTGCTGCAAAGAGGTTAAGAAAGATTTTGTGGGGAAAAAAAAGAAATCAATGTTCATTTGGGAGAGGACAATGTCAACTAAAGTGGGAGCTAGAATGCAAGGTTAGAAAGTATTTAAGAGAAGAAACAATGAGAAAAGACAATTTTATTCTACAAGTTTGGTAATACACAAGAAGAAGGTGATTGGGAGATAACTACAAGAGATGGCAAGATTGAGTTTTATAAGGACAGAAGTGGGAATGTTTGTAGGTAGCTGTGACTGAGGCAATAAAAAGGAAGCATTGAAGATCCCAAAGAAGGAGAGAGACAATGGTAGAGTAATCTGCCAAAGAAGATGAGAGGGAATGAGATCAAGGATACTACCTGAGGAATTAGAATTGGTGAATCAAAGGACCACCTCTTCCTCAGAAACTGGAACAAAGGATATATCCTTTATATCCTGTATAAAGGATAATATCAACTATTTTTGAGATTTAGGTTTAGCTAAATCTTGTTTCTTTCCCCACAATATCTCTTCTGTGCATTCCCTTCACAATATCTCTTATGTGCAAACCCTTCACTCCACCATATAGTTAAAAAAAAAAAAAAAAAAAGTATAAATGAAATACCCATGAGGAAGAGTGGTTCAAATTGTGAAGAACTCATGAGACCTTTATCACAGCCACAAAAGATGCCATTTATTACATGAAACAAATCACGGGCTGAATCAACTATGATTAAGCACACAGTGAGAAGAGCAGTGGGATGCTTTTCAGATATGCTAACAAGACAGTCTGAGGAATTTGGCCTACTTCTGTGTAAGACCTAGGGAACAGGATGAGATTAAAGTTCTGACAGCGGACTGATTCAAGGTTTGGTTCCATATTACCATCACCGTTCTAGGTCAGGCTGCCATTGCTTCTAACCTGGGCTATCCCAATAATCTCCTATTTGGGTCGTTAGGCCTTTCTCCACTCCAATCTATCCACTCAACTAACTAAATCTTTCCTATAGCACAAGTAACTATATGATCTCCCCAATGACCATCTCAAACTTGATGTCTCATAGATATGTTCAGTTATTTTTCAGTAACTTTTTGTTCCCACTTGGGGTGTTCTTGGCAAAAATACTGCAGTGGTCGGCCATTTCCTTTTCTAGCTCATTTTATAAATGAGGAAACTGAAGCAAATAGAGTGAAGTGACTTGCCCAGGGTCACACAGTATCTGAGGCCAAACTTGAATTCAGGATGATATAGCTATCTATCTGTCACCTAGAGGTCTCATAGGTCTCATATACAGGTCAAACTCTATGTCCCAAACCAAACTCATTCCTTTTCCACACAGCCTCTCCCCAACCCCTTCCAGGAAAGGTTTAAATAGTGCTAATAAAATCTAATTTGTAGCTTAAAAGGAAAGGATTAGATTCTGTCTCTATGGTTGTAAATGCAAGAGTAAATACCAGACTTGTAGTCAAGAAACTTGGGTTCAGATCCTGGCTCAAATATCTACTAGCTATGTGATGATTGGCAAGTCACATTTTTGATCTTCATTTTCTTTATCTGCAAATTGGATAATAATGTTTATATTACCTCAAAAAGTTGTTGTAGGGAAGATGCTTTGTAAATATTGATGGTCTATATAAATGTAAATTATGATAATAATTATGATTGATTTCCATATAAGGTAAAAAAAATTTAGTTTCAGCAAAAAATTCAATTAGCCTTTTGAGACATTCAGTAGTATTATGGGCATAAATCCAATAGTAAAGATAAACATTAATATACAAACAAAATAAAATTTTATATAAGTGCTGTGGGTTCTAAGTTTTTATTAGTGTTCTAATTTACCAAAAATCTTATTTCTTTAAAGTATGTCAACAACAACAATTACATTTGAATCTACAATGTGCTGATGGGCCTTATGCCACATATAAAAAGTAAAAAGTGAAAGAGTTCTTCTCTTGAGGGAGTTAATTCTGTTGTTTCCAAATTCCTTTAGATCTAATCCTTTAGGAATGTATAAATTTTCACAATACGAAATGAGTCATATCCTCAGCACAAATTGAATCCCTCTTCTGAGTTAGAAAATGAGACACTTGGGCTATATTGAACCATATGGTCAAATTACACTTGTGTCAGAGACTCACCCATGACCAGAAGGACCTGAGTGAAATTTGGGTGGTCTTTCTCACTTTCTAGGTCAGTATCTAAGAACTTTCTGTGTTGAAGCCAGTCTTACGGTTAGTGATTGTTAAACTTTCATTGTGAGCATTTAGACCTCAGAATCTACAAATTACAAACCAGGACTTGATGTATTGTTTTGTTGATTGTCTAAACATAAGAAAGTGATGGAGAAAATATTTATAATGTAAATTATAATTGTGTCAAGAATACATGTTTCCCTCCCAGAGCCTGTTAGACTTTCCCCAGCATACTGCTGCCTATTTTCCCACTCAAAAAAACATGGAAAAATATATCTATGTTTCTATATATGCACACACACACACCATATTAAGGCAATTTTCCAGTTATACAACATAGTTTACAAATTTAACACAGATAAATATAAAGTATTATACCTTGGTTTAAAAGTTAACTTAGATAATCATATATTTGGAGCTAGATGAAACCTTAGAGGTCAACAAGTTTAAGTCTCATCTAGCTGAGGAAACTGAGGCTAATTAATTTGTCCAGGGACAAGGATTTGAATCCCCATCCTTCCAATCTAAACTTGGTACTCTTTTTTCTGTCACACTAATTCTGTGAGGAAAATTCCAGAGGGGTGCTCTTCTCACTTTATCCTATTTTCTTAGCACAGGGACCACTCCTTGTGACGCACAGCTTGCTTTTCTGGCTCTACAGGAATTTCTATTGCTTCTGATGCACAAGACCTATCATGGAGGGTATCTGTGTTCATGTTGCATCTTTGTAATCTGCTAAATTTTCTAATTCGAGGAAATCAAAGTTAGATAGCAGCTAGTTATCCATATTTACTAAGTAGCATCCAATTTAGCATGTCAGTGTCCCTCTAGAGCAATGGACTTAACCTTTCAGTGACAATCTACTTTGAAGCACAATACAACAAATTCTTAATGGGATAAGAGTGACTCACTATTGGTGAGCCATCAGCTACAAATTAAATAGGCTTCTGGAAACCATCGCTTTTCTCTTACAAAATTCCAACTAGCCTATTTAGGCTAGAAACTAATCATGAAACAAAGAGATGGTTTGGTGTAGCAATTTAACACTATTAGATATATGGCAAATTAATTAGCTGTTTTATCACATTTCTCAATCCAGCTAACACCAAAGAGTGGCAAGAGATCAAGTCTGATACCACCCCTTCTTTGTTTAAAGAGCTATTTATTTATGTGTTTGTTTATTATTATTATTGTTTTTTTTTTTGCTGGTATATGTGTACATTAACTATTTAATACACATTTCTTTATGAATCATGTTGGGAGAGAAAAGTGAGAACAAAAAAGAAAAACCACAACAAGAGGAAAAAAAAACAGAAAAAAAACAAGAGAACATAGCAATGTGTTGATTTATAAATTCAATCTCCATACATCTCTTTCTGGATGCAGATGGGGTTTTCTACCCAAATTTTATTGGGATTGCCTTGGATCATTGAACCACTGAGAAGAACCAAGTCTTTCATAATTGATTATCACACAATCTTGCTGTTACAGTGTACGATGTATTATTGGTTCTGCTTATTTCGCTAAACATCAGTTCATGTAAATCTTTCTAAATTTTTATAGAGCAATAATATTCCATTATTTTTATACCATTACTTATTCAGCCATTCCTCAATTGGTGAGCTTCCATTCATTTTCCAATACTTTGCCACCACAGAAAAATTGATACAAACATTTTGGTGCATATGAATCCTTTTCCAATCTTTATGATTTCCTTGGAATACAGATCCAGCACTGCTGGGTCAAAGGGTGTGCCCAGTTTGATAGCCCTTTGGACATAGTTCCAAATTGCTCTCCAGAATGGCTGGATCACTTCACAATGCCACTAACAAAGGCATCAGTGTTTCAGTTTTCCCACTTCCCCTCCAACATTTATCATTATCTTTTCCTGTTATCTTAGCAAATCTAAGAGGTGTGAGGTGGTATTTCAGAGTTGTTTTAATTTACATTTCTATAATCAATAGTGATTTGGGGCATTTTTTCACATGATTATATAGATGGCTTTGATTTCATCATGTAAAAATAGTTTGTAAATATCCTTTGATTGAGAGTTATTTCTAACCCTTCCTTCTACTCTTCTGCCTGTGATTTCTTCCAGAAAGAACCACAGGCCAGATCTTTGAGCTTTGAGGTGTTAACAAGATTTTCCACCACTTTTTCATAATGGAGAAATTTATTAGCTTGAAAGCCAGAAAGACCTGGATTCAAGACCCATATCTGACACAAGGCCTGTGTTATTCTAAGCACATCCCTTAAGCCATCAGTGCTGACTCTCAAAGACTATAAGGTCTGATCGGAATGGGCTGTAGGATTCACATTATGAATTCCCTAGGCCTATGAAAATGTGATTCTGGACCATAAAAAAAAAATCACTGACAGAAGCTATTAGTTCTTTCTCCCTTCTCTGAGTTAAAATAAAAACAAAAAATCTTTATGACCTTTTTTCATGGGGACCCCATTGTTTTTAGGGTTTTTGCTTAGTTTTTTTTCTTTTCTCTCAATTTTCTCAGTTCTTCCTGATTTCTCTTAAAATGCTCTTCCCTCTCTCACAAACTGCTAACCAATAACAATGTTAGTTTAGTTTATTAACTAACAAAGGAAGTTAAGGAACTTGATCACCTGCTCATGGCCTCAGCTAGTATGCTCTTTAACATATTTTTTGTCTTCTGATAGGGAGGTCCTACAAAATGTACAGACACTGAAATTGTCTCTCAATAATCTGTTCTATATTTCCAGTAGGTAGAAAGATGGCTGGTGAAATGTACTGTGATATGGATGACAATGTTTTCAACCTTGTGGATATAGAGTTTCGAGATGGTTCACTTTACTTCAAAGGTAAATCTGCATTAGGTTCACCATGTGCTTATCCAAAAAAGTTACTGTGAGGTATCTCACTGAGTAAATCCCGTCTCCTCTTTAACTTCCACTCTAATATTTGAAAATGTTTACTTTGTTAAATAAAAAACAGCTGGATCTTTAGATTCCCTCTAAAATATACAGTATAAGTATATATGCTGTCAAGTTCCATTCAATAAACATTTACTAAGTACTATGTGAAATGCACTCTCCAGGTGCTAAGGGAGATACAAAGGTAAAAATACAATTACTTCCATTAAAGAGTTTATAACCCAAAAGAAGAGATAAGATAGGTGCACAAGTAATTAAAGTTAAATTTTTTCATCTGGACAGTAAGAAAGTTACAAAATACTAGTGGAGCTCAAGGTGAGAGAGATCATTTCCAGTAGGTTGGTGAAAGATGAAGGGAAATTTGGGAAAGGCTTTTTAGAGATGGGAACATCTAAGCTGGGTGAATTAATAGACTATAGAATGCCAAATTTAGTAAGTGTGCAGAGCATTGTTCCTTAAAGCAAAATTGTAGCATATAGCATGAATCCCTCAAGTTTTAAATTTTCAGTAATTTCAGCAAAGGAAGGACTACATGTGTAAGTGAATAGATGTTCTTATAAGTTGTAAAAAAAAACCCAACATTTTTATTGCAGACTCTATGGGAAGCTTTTAATTCCATGTACCTAGTAAAATATCTTTACCTTAAGAGTAAGCATAATTATTTTAAGGACATTTCCATTTGACTGTGAGAAATCTGAGGTTTTGAACTTACAAAATCTATTTCTAAATTTTTACATTTCCATTTTCTAAGATGCTAGTATAAAATACCTTATTTGGTATAATATTTTTGATTATCTACATTTCCCAGTGGCAACTGAGAATGAGGAAAGAAATAAAGGAGTAAACAGAATAAGTAAATTTGGAATGAACAGATTAAGTAAAGTAGGTGAAAGTAGAAAAATTTTTCCTTTGAAGCAAATGTAATGACATTTTTTTTTCTCTCTTTTTTTTTCCTTAAGCTGAAGATGATGGTAACGTATGATTGTTTCTCTGCTTTGGATCATATCTACAGGGAGTTCTTTGAGAATGCTTACCCACATTACCATCTTTATCAACATGCTCGGCATGGAAAGAGATGGACTTGACGTTGTTCAGATTTGGTTTGGAAAACCAATATTCTTTCTGAAATGGGTGTAGTCTGTATAAGTGCAGTATTTTTCCCATAAAGTGAAAAAGATAGAACTATCAGCATTTTATTTTCAAAATATATACAGATAGTTTTCAACATTCACCCTTGCAAAACCTTGTGTTCCAAATTTTTCTCTCTTCCTTCCCCCCATTCTCCTCCCCTAGACAAGTAATGCAGTATAGGTTAAACGTGCAATTCTTCTAAACATATTTCTACATTTATCATGCTGCACAAGAAAAATCAGATCAAAAAGAAAAAAAAGCATGCAACAACAAAAAAGGTGAAAATACTATGTTGTGATCCACATTCAGTCTCCATAGTCTTCTCTCTGCTTGTAGATGGCTCTCTCCATCACAAGACTATTGAAATTGCCATGAAATCACCTCAGTGTTGAAAAGAACCACGTCCATCACTGTTGATGATCACATAATCCTATTGTTACTGTGTACAATGTCCTCTAATTCCTACTCATTCCCCTTTGCATCAGTTCATGTAAATCTCTCCAGGCCTTTCTAAAATCATCCTGCTGAATGTTATAGAACAATAATATTCCATAAATTCATGTACCGTAACTTATTCAGCCATTCCCCAACTGATGGAGCAGACTCCTTTTTCTAAAAGTAATTTAAGAGTGTGAACAGAAAATTCCCCAACTTCTGGCACTAAGTTGCCCTTCCTGGCTCGAGGCAAGAGTTCTGACCTCTTTCTGTGAAAGGTGTGCTGTTCGCTTGCTCTAGAGTGAGTGATCACCAGTGATGCTGGCTGCAACAAAGACAACTGGCCACTGAATCAGACGAACCGTCCACTCTGTAGTGTATAACAAGGAAAAAAGCTCTTTTGTTTTCTTTTGGTTCCTCTTTCTTGAACTCCTCTCAGCAAGGAGACAGACCCTCATAGAAAGAAGCCAGGATACATGCCCAGTTCCACAAGCGGTGCCCCAACCAGCAGTTTGGAATACTCCTTATCACCTCCATTACAGAAGCAGTGGCCCTCTGTGCTTTAGACACACACACTCTCTACACCGGATGCCAAAGAGAATCACAGTCTATGGGAAAATGTTCTCCTCTCTTATATTTCTGTAGTTGCCTTTGGCATTTCTTAAAGACGGAACTTCTTTCTATATTTAGGTCTCTTGTTTAGAGCAATTAAAAGCAATAAGTGACATCATCACTGATGATTACTATAAGAGGATGTTAATTTTTCAATAAGAAACTCACATTTCTATGATGGGTATTCAATGCATGTTGTAGATTACTTGGAATCAGATGATTTCCATAAGTTGGAAGAACCAAAACATGCAATCTTAAGAAACGTGGACAATCGAGTTGTCATGAAAAAAAGTGGGATGGACATAGCGGTGTTGGAGTCCATGACTGATCATGAGATTCAAGGTACCTTTTTAAAAAATTATTATTACTAACATCAAAGCCTTGGTTCTTCCTGCTCTATTTCATTATTTAAGTTTTCTTAGACTGACACCTTCACCAAAAACAATGGAAAATAAGTTACATGTATTAGCGACAAACTTCTCCAGAAATTCAATTTTTGGTTGTTGTCCAGTTTTATTGAATTGAGCAAAGTATTGAATCTTCATGTCAAAATGTAGTATGCTCAGGTCATTCCTTATCTTACCTATTATAGAGTTTAGCTAGTAACAAAACTAGAATAGCTAGAACAAAAATTGCTCTTATTAGATTGTTTTTAGCATGCTGAACCTTTCTTTATAATGCTATTCATTGCAATGAGATTTTACCTGAATAGTAGAACTTATTCCTTTCCCATCATATTTTTTTACGTGGCTACAAAATAAAATCAAAGTCCAGCAACATTTCAGATAATTTTACTTTTAACTAGAACCTAATTTTCCTCATAAACTGAAGTAAGAATCCTAATTTTTCCATTCATCTGGGAATTTCAGAAAGAGCTGATGGATACAGTGACTGTTCCCAACCTATGCAACAGTTTGTCCCTCAGAGCTCCAGTACTAAGTAACACTGAGACTTGCAGAGTAACTCTGAGTTTGGAAATGAAACCATGGCCTACCTGAAGGCTACAGTCATATTCTTCAAGTTGGGGACAAATCTTTCTCAAAAATTATTGCAGGTGTATTGCAAAATACATTCTGTATCTCTGACTAACTACATACTGGTTGCTGAAACATAATATAAGATTGGAAAAGGGTCTCTGTAGAAATTTCCCTTAAGTATTTGATTAAAAACATTTTTTTCCTAAATAGGATTCTAATTTATATATAAATACTTGTCCTCAGCAAATGCATCCCAAACTACATTCATAATTCAAGCTTATAAAGAGACTGTACCCACCGCTTTGGCAGTAGCCATCTTGGTGAAGAATAAAAACCAGATTTATAGTCTATCCTGCCAAAATAAAGAAGTTCAATTTAAGGTAAGACTGGACCTCTTATGCTTGTTTTATTGATGGAAAATTATGAGAAATAATGAACAAAAATGTTCAAGAATCCTAACCTAATACCAAGTAAAGAATAACAGGAGGCAGAGAGAGTAATAGTAGAGAACAAGGGTGTCATGAGGCTTAAATGAGATTATTAATATTGTTGTTTCTATTATATTTAGTCTACAGTCATAAGGCCTTCAGTCTAGTGATGACTTCATTTTCTGGACCTTCTACTGCTCTTGCTGAGCTCAAGCAATATTTATAGAGCAATACAAAGGGGTAAATGTTTAACAAATGGGGAGTGGAAGGTAGAATGTATACACATGCATTTAAGTTTAATATGCATTATTAACATTTTCTCCATTACTTTTTAAAATCTAGACAATCCACAGAACAATAAATTAAGCCCTGCTTTGTACAGTTTGCTGATTTCTGAGTAAATACATTGAAAATTTCACAATTGGCAGTTGGTTAGAGCTGGCTCCAGCACACTTGGGTGATTTAATGTTGTATGGAGAAAAAAACTGAATTTTGAGTCAGTAAGCCTGAATTTGATTCCCAACCCTGCTACTTACTCCTTGTGGGATCTTGAGTTAATCATTTGATTTTAGGAGGGCCTCAGTTTCCTTTTCTGTAAAATGAGAAGCCAGACAAGATGAGCTTTAAGATCGCTTTCCAGATCTAAATCCCATGAACTCCTAAGCCTAACCAGTGCACTGTTTGTGGTTGCATCCAATAATACTGTATATTAGTGATGTCCAAGTCAGAAAAAAATGGGACCACCAACCCATACATAAAGATCTCTAGGGTTTGCATATTGACTTAGAAAATCATATATTAACATTATGTTTTATAATATATTTACATATTGTTTTAAATATTTCCCAATTACATTTTAATTTGATTCAGAAAGTACTCAGGAGTTTTGTGGACTTCAATGCAGCCTGGTATATGTTGATATCTCTATTGTACAAGATATAAAGTATACAGTACTACTGAATAATGTATAAAGCATACAGTGAGCTACCATGTTATGCTAAGGCTGGAATATGGCTCTTCCAGGAAGGAATCCTATTCTTTATACAGTCAATTCTTAATTATCTCCAGGTTTGCACTGGAGCTAGTTTAAACCAGTTCTTGAGAACTACTTGTTAAATTTTCAGTGCAAGTATTTAACATCTTAGAAATCAGCAAATGCTACAAGATGGGATTTGTTTATTGTTTTACTGATATCTAGACAATACAGTAATGGAGAAAATTTTACAATGCAGACTATTTTAAAATTTGTAGTATATGCGTTTTTCCTCTGGTTATTGAATATTTACCAGCACACTTCTGACTATTTTCCTACAGGAATAGTTTATTTTATGAATTATCTACAATACCACATAAGCCTCCAAACTATCTTATTACTCCCAACCTTACTTCTTATCAACCTTCCTAGATTTTAGTTGGCATGTATTTATTAATTTTAATATTAAGGAAAATCTGCCATAAACAGAAACATATAATGTTTCTAGGAATTCAGCCTAACCATATATTTTTAAAATACCCACCCTATTTCTCTTCTTCCCTAGCTAAGCAACAGTTACTTGTAGTTATAGACTTATCTTAAGAATATGCCTTCCCAAACTTCCCAGGACTTTTGTATAAAAGGACAGTTAATGAAACATGTTTCTTGTACTTTCTCTGCACTGGCAAATATATCTGCTTCTGGCTAAGATGCTGGATCATAAAGATGGCATATGGAGGGGGGAAAGGCAAGGAAAAGAGATACCTTCATGGTCACCTGAACTGCTGCTGAAAGGGATTGGCATTGTAGTCTGCAAGACACAGAGCTTAACCCAAGCCTCTGTCACGCTTGCTGGAATTCTCTCTCCTCCTGAACAGATATCTGGGTATCAGAGGAGATGCAAATTTAGCTAGGTTTGAGAATGTCCTAGGCATAAATCAAGGTAGACTTGGAGACTGAAAGGTATTCCCATTGTGAGGAAAGAAAGGATGTAGACTAGCAAATAAGGCTTGCAGTTAAGAAGAAGCAGTTATCGTCTAGGATCCCACTAAGTGCTACAGATACAAAGACAAACATAAACAAGTCCCACGCCTCAGAGTTTAAATTCTAATGAGGAAACAACACACATGTGTACAGGAAAAATGAAATGTTAACTAAATCCTGGATATAAATAACAAGATACAAAGTACAAGCAACTCATGAGGGTGTGGGAGAGTGAGATGAGCTTTGAAAGAAGTCAGAAATAGGGGCAGCTGGGCTGCAGTGGATATAGCACCAGCCCTGAAGTCAGGAGGACCCGAGTTCAAATTTGACCTCAGACATTTAACACTTCCTGGCTGTGTGACCCTGGGCAAGTCACTTAACCCCAATTGCCTCAGGAAAAAAAAAAATCAAAAATTCTATGGAGATTAGGAGGGAGTATTTCCCAAAAGAAAAAGAAAAATCATGTGCAACAGGATGGAGACATAAGATAAAATGTCACAAATAGGGAATTACAAATTGGCCAGTTTGGCTAGAGCAGAGAGTATATGAAAAAGATCAATGTGAAATAAGTCTAGAAAGAAAGACTGAACCTACGTTGTGACGGATCTTAAACACCAGAGAAGTTTGCATTTTATATTAGAGGAAAAGAAAGTCAATGGAATTTTTTGAGGAAGACAGTGACATGGTCAAACCTGTGCTCAAAGAATATCAATTTGGCAGCTCTATGAAGAATAAATTGGTGAGAGAGAGTATCTTAAAAAAAGTACTTTTTGTGAACAGAAATAGTTTTTCTCTATAGTAGATACCCTTTCTTAACTCTAAATCAGTATGGTGCTTATACATAAGTTGTACACACTCAAACTATCTGGAGCCTAGTTAAGGGATAACTTTTTTTTTTCTCCATAGGAAGGTGCTGTTCCAAATTATATTGCAGCTGCAAGAAGTGATTATATATTCTACCAAAAGAAGGTTATAGGGCACAATAAGATGCAATTTGAGTCTTCATTGTACCGAGGATACTTTCTGGCTTGTAAGAAGGAACGAGGCTATTTTAAACTTGTTTTAAAAGAAGGTTGTGAAGGAGTGGATGAGTTAAAGATGTTTAGTGTTCATTTTTGTTCAGTTTCAATCTAGAAAAAAAATAATAAATAAAACCACTTGGGAAAAATTTCTTGGAGAAAAAATGTATGTATGTAATGGCTTGAGAATTGAAAAAAAAATTCATCTACGTAATTAAATTGATAAAATCAGGAAATAAAAACCCAGTATAATGAAAACAATGATATAAACAAAATAAAGGCATATACACCTATTGCATCACTACTAGTCACATTCCCAGTGTGACTTTGGGCAAGGGCAATTCAATTAGCCTTTCTGGGTTCGGTTTCCTATTCTTACCTCCTCACAAACTATGTTTCAAGCAAACAGAATCATTGTTTCATGACATGCCATTTCTTATCTGTATGCATATGCATCATAAGTAAATAAAGCATCTGTCATGTCTAAAATGCACTCTTCCCTAAGCTCCACTTTGTTAAATTTGCCTATTCTTCCATCTTGGTCCATTTCAAGTGCCTATGTGGATAGTCTCCTGCAACTATAGTTATTTCTCCCTTCTCAAATATTCTCAGAGCACTTTGCCTGATATCTCCTTTACCTAGTCTTCTGGATCCATAGACTCACTACCCTGATGTCATCTTTGACCTTCATTTATTCAAAAAAGATTTATTATTTGATCATTATGTGTAAGGCCTCTGTCTGCTTCATTGGTGACTCATAGAGTCACCAAGTTCTAACAATTTTCTCCCTTATAACAATGCCTATATTATTTATTCCCTTTTCTATCCCCATTCCCACATATTGGTCCATGCCTTCATTATCTCATGTTTAGATAAAATTTGTTGGCAAATGTTTAGCAACTAGCCCTCTGGCGGGGGGGGGGGGGGGGGGGAAGTATGTATAATACTTAAGTTTAATATTATTAACATTTCATCCATTACTTTTTTAAGTCAATAAACAACAAAACAAAGCAAGCCCTGATTTGTAGCATTTGCAGATTTCCAAGGTATAAATGTTCACCCAGAAATTTTAACAATTAGATCTTGTAAACTGGTTCACGCTGGCTCCATCACACCCCTATATCAAGATTATGACAATACGAACATAACTGGTGTCTCTGTATCTCTCCTCTACCCAATCCCTCCTGTTGTTTCCATCAGATTAACCTTCTTAAAATATACTATTCTTAATTCATCACACTCCTAACCAGATATCACCAGAGGTGCTCCATTTTCACAGAATACAGTCCAAGCTAACCAAACTGATATTCAAGGCTCCTGAAAACAGCTCAAAATTGTCATGGCTGTGGCCAAGTGATCCCATGGAGTTTATCAAGAACTAACTACTTGTCCACGCTCAAAAAGGAGTCACTATCAAATCAGGATATGCTTCTGCTGCCAGTGGCCATAAAAGTAGGCTTCAGGGGCTTTTCTAAACTTTAGAAATGCATCCTGGGGAATCTTTGGTCCTGTCTATCCTACATGACTCCAAACCCACATCAACTATGACTGAGCCTCTGGATTTCCCACTCGCACTTCAAATCAACCTTTTCTAAAATCATGATTTTTGCCCAAAGCTCCTTTCTGACTTCCCTATTTATGCTGGTTACCCTGTCGTATACTTAGTCACCAGTATTTGAGTATTTGGTGTTCTCTTTAGTTCTTCCCTCTCTCACTTTCCACATCCGATCAGCTGTCATAACCTATCAATTTGGAGTCAGCTAAATAGCACAGTGGATAAAATGCCAGGCCCAGAGTCAGGAAGACTTGAGTTCAAATCCAGTCTCAGACACTTAATAGCTATGTGACCCAGGGCAAGTCAGTTCATCCTGTTTGCGTGGGGTTCCCCAGCTGTAAAATGAGCTAAAAAAGGAAATGGCAAGCCCATCTGTTATCTTTGCAAAATAAACTGCAAATGAGGTCACAAAAAAGTCAGATACAATAACACAAAATCAGTTTTGCCTCTAGCATTTCTTGAAACTGCCGCCTCTATTTTGCCACTACTACTACCACCTTAGTCTGGCTTGTCCTTATCTACCATTCTTGTGGTAGCCTCCTATGTGGTCCATTTGTCTCCACTCCCCATTCAATACTGTTTTCATACCACTTTCAAATTAATCTATGGTATGAATAGATAGAATGTTATTCCCTTTCCCCAAATATTTAAAGGAATCCCCATTCACTTCTCAAGAAAAATTCTCATTGTTTGGCACTCTTCAATAACAAAGATTGAATGTAAGGTGGGATAGAACATTACAATCAATGAACCTCCTCATTTATTAATGAGTTTTCTTATCAATAAGTGGGGATAATATCAGCATCCACCTTACAAGATTGTGAAGATCAAACAAGATAACATACACAAACCTTAAAGAGCTATATAAATGCTAGCTGCTTTGACATTAAGTCGGATCTTGCAGACTTATCATCATTGCCACTGTATGTTCAGTAGTAAGAATGCACAGGACATGTACAAGAGACAGATAGGGGTTGGTCCTGAAGCAGCATATGCTCTCGGCACACCCTGGCAGGAAAAGGATAAGGTGGACAACATACTGTGAGACCTTCTGGTGGCAGCCAGAGTCACACAAACACCCCCCAAAAAGGATGAAATGAATCAAAACAAAAATGCAGATCACATTAGCTAATCGGCTTCCAGCTTTACTGACCCTCACTAGACCGTTCTTTCTCCCACACCCTAAGTTTACCATGAATCTTCTGAAAAACCAGCTTGACAGGAGTACAGCAGCACTGAATGAAGCTCCAACCTAATCTAAAACCTTGTCTCGCTTAATTCAGGGGTGACTGAAATTCACTCCTGTGATGAGGCCCTGGCTATGTTCCTCTGCCTTAGCACCCCTTGCCAATACACTCCTTAACCTGCCCATCCTCCACCAGACCTCATCTTGCTTTCACAGCTTCACCTCACTTGATTCCCCTACATAATCCAGCAAACATTTATTAAATACCCACTACATGCCATATGCTCTTTGCTCTGGTTAAATCATATTCCTGAATGTCCCCAACACATCTCCTGTTTCTGCACTTTTACTGACATCATTCTCTATTGTTCTCACCCTCTTCCCCACATCTACCTTGTGAAATTCTGCCTGTTCTTTATGGCTGAGTTTGAACACCGTTGCCTCCACTAATCCTTCTATAACCTATTCAGTCAGTTTTTTCTTTCTCAGATGTAAAAAATACTTTGTGTTTCTCTTACCCATTTTTAATACATCATCAGTATTTACATATGTGTCCTATTCCCCTACTAGATTGCAGCCTCCCCAAGGATTGAGACCTTATGCTCTTTATTCTTGTTTAACCCCCACAATCTTGCACATAATGCATATTTCATGAAAAGTTGGTTAAGTTGGGGAATGGAAGGGAACTTCTGGGAGAGGAACCAACAAGGGGAAATTTCTTCCTGCTTCTGATTCTCACTTAAAAAAGGGAACTGGTTTCTGAGGCAGAAATGGTGGGAACTTTGGGGGAGAAGTGATCTTTGTTAGTGTGTAAGAGAAGAGGGGAAAGACAGGGATGTCTTATGTACATCCTAGATTTGAGGAGGATGAATTTCACTAAGTTCAGAGAAAAGATAGGTAAGATTCCATAGCACAGCAACAAGTAAATAAGATATATAGACTAAAATTCTATAAAGAAAACCAGCTCATGAGGATAGGAAACTTAATAAGAATGAAATTCTGCAGATACAAAGGAAAAGAATTCTGAGGAGGAGGGGGGAAAATTGGCATTTTCACAAAGAATTCACCAAGCAATTTAGATTTGACAAAGATAAAAAGGTAGATGGAAGCTAGGGCAGAGAAGAAAAAAAGATTGCCAAAATATACCACGCTGCTATAAAAAAAAAAAAAAAATGTCTCATGAGTGCTAATACTCAGATAAGTTGACTGATAAGAAAAAGATCAACAAAAGAGTTGGGTTCTTTGTTGCATTTAAAACTATCTTGGGGAAAATTCGGAGAAGCAAAGAAAAGACAAGACTGCTGTGTGGGGCAAAGAGGACAATGATAACAGACACCAAAGAAAGCAGAGCTTCTAAATTCTAGTCTATTTTCTCTGCCAAGAAGAACACAACCATTATAGGGAGTTAATATCTGCATATAAATAAGGAAATCCTAAGAGTGCACATAGCCGTCCCTAATAGATTCAGGTTATCTGGTTTAATCTTGTACTGAATGAACTGGCTCATGTGATTATTGAAACATAATCATTGATACCTGAGAGAATGTGAAAAATAAAAGAGGCAACGGAGGACTGAAGTAGAAATGTTGATTCACTTCTCAAAAAAAAAGAAGGAAATAAAATGAAAACTATAAACTAGTGAGCTTAATTTAGATTCCTGGAAAAAAATTCTAGATTGAATTACTAAAAAGGGATAAGTAATTAGAAAGTCAGTGATTTTTTACAAACTGCAGAGAAGTTTTATCAAGCTTAATCTTTCTTCTCTACCCTACCTACTCTGGTCAAATGGTATTTCAGAATTGGATTCAATTCTGGGCATTCAAATCATCATTTGGGAAGACATTGGAAATCAACTAGAGAAGGGCAATATAGAAAGAAAAACTAGCATTTATTAAGATCTTATTATGTACCAGTCACTGCATTAAGACATATCTCATTTGATTCCTACAAGGTGAAATAGGTGCTATTAAGATCCCCATTTTATAGTTGTGGAAATTGAGGCAAGACATTGGCTAGAGTCATGC
This sequence comes from Sarcophilus harrisii, assembly GCF_902635505.1. Lineage (NCBI taxonomy): Eukaryota > Metazoa > Chordata > Mammalia > Dasyuromorphia > Dasyuridae > Sarcophilus > Sarcophilus harrisii. The sequence goes on along the minus strand of NC_045428.1, from coordinate 488,141,772 downwards.
AATTAGTACATGTCTGAGCCTGGATTTGAACTCAATCCTTCTGACCCAAACCCAGTTCTCTGTCTCCTATACCACTAGCTACCTGACAGGGATGGACCTTGAGTCTGTGTCAGATAAGATCAGGTAGAACTGGGGAAGTTTAGACTCAATAAGAGAAAACTCAGAGGAGCTAGTATTGATAGAAGGGCCATCTTTTGAAAGGAGTAGACTTGTTCTATAAAGCCCTAGAAGACAGAACCTAGAAACATAAATAGAAGCAAGGCAGATTCAGACTTGAGTCCAAAAGAACCTCCCAAACTATCAAAACCATCCACAAGTGCAAGGTGCTACTTCTAGAGATAGGGAAGGATCTCCTCACTAGAGATTTCCAAGTGGAACTTGTATGAGAATTCTTTTAGAAATTTGGCTTAAACCAGATGACCATTCCAACCCTAAAATTCTATAAATGAGTTGAAGACTAGTCTGAATAGACTCCTAAGAGTGGAGTTTTGTGGTCCCTCATATCTCAGTGGAGAAAACTACAAAACAAGTCACCCAAAGATTCCACAATTCTCTTATGTTTGAATATATTCCTGTTTCTCTCACCATGATGTTGACCCCACCAGTAATACCAGAGAATGTGGTAAAATAATAGAATCAGGTAATTTAAAAACCTATGAAGTCATAAAGTCTAAACTATAAACAATAACACCCTGTATAATATACCCAACTGGTCATACAGCCTATGTTTGAAGACCTCTGACCATTATCTCTTGAGGTGGTCCGCTCTATTTTTGTGGGAGTTAAAGAGTTTTTCTTTTCAACAATATTAAATTTGCTTCTTTGCACTTCCCTTTTGTTTTCCTAGTTTAGTCTGCTGCAGCCAAAACCTTATCTAATCCCTTCCTGTTTAAAGATAGCAATCATTTCCTCTTAAATCTTCTCTTCTCCAGGCTAAAGATTCCTCTTTCTTTCAATTAACCCTCACAAGGCATTATCTAAGGTCTTCAACTATCTAGCTGGCCCTCTAGAAAATCTCCAGCTTATTCTTCCTAAAATGTGGGACCCAAAACTGATCATCTAGATAAAAGAAAATATATTTTGCTTCTTTTCTTTATGAATCACATTGCATATACATACCCTATATCAAATTGCTCTCTGTTTAGGGGAGAGGAGAAAGGAAGGGAAAGAATTTAGAACTGAAATTTTTTTAAAAGATTGTTTAAAATTATTTTACATATAATTAAAGGGGTAAATGAAAATATTATTTAAAACAAAGTAAATCATTTAATTTTCTAGAGATTGAGATAAATGTTGTTTGTATAAGAAAAGCATAAAAGGAAGCAGTCCAGAAATGGTCCAACCAGAGTACAGGATAGAGGACTTGTCACTTCCCTCATCCTAAATATGCTTCTCAATGGAAACATAGCTTTTGCAGCTGCCATATCACATTACAAATTCATTTTAATCTTGCAGTCTACTAAAAACCCCTGAGACTTTTCCCAAAACATCTCCTCTCTGTTTCTCTCATCTTGATTTTTTTCACCCAATTTCATGTTATCAATTAAGCAAAATTAATTGTCGATTATGTAACAAACACTTTGCTAAACTCTAAGGATACAAAAAGATCATACCTGACTTCAAGGAACTCACAAACTAATGGATTACTCTAATTTTTCAAGCTCTTTCTAAATCCTCACTCTGTTCCCCAATTTGTTAGTTATCCCTTCTAATTGTATGTCACAGATTTCATAATCATGGCCTTTATAACTTTATCTCCAACTTCTCCCCTACAAAATCATTCTTTTGTTACTGTTTCCAACATGCCCAAATATCTCCCATTGATGTGGGAAAGATTCCTTTCTAGATTTCCACCCCCTCCCAGTTCCACCCCCTTCCCAGATTTCCACCCCACCCCCTACCCAAAGGATAATGTAAATTATCCTTTGACTCACAAATTCTGGTCCCTTTGAATTCCAATAGAAGATCCGGACCTGTCCCAGCCCCATCCGGATCTGAGCCAACTTTGGGGCTACACCCAAAAGCCCCTCTAGCTAAGTCGCCTATTATAAAAGGGCCATGCTGGGAACCCCTCTTGGCAGAGATTCCAAACATGCTAGCCATGTGAGGACCTTCTGTCCACTGGACCCTCTGTCCAGTGCCTTCCTTATCTCTACCTTCACCTATCTCCTACTTCTAAACCCAATAATAAACCTCTTTTATCAATCTAGCTCTCGGGCTAATAAATGCTTTTATTGGGGACTCGTGCCGTTACTAGACCTCATTTACCGCTGTATCCTTGTGCCGAATCCAAGGGGGTTGCAGGGAAGCTCTGCTTGACTTCCTGTACCCCAAACCTGCCACTAGACCTTAACTAAACCCTAATTTCATTTAAGTACCCCAAATCTAGACCTCAACACCATCACTTAAAAAAACAAACTCTACCATACTATTAGGATATTGCCCTATATTTCTCCTCACTTTTTCAGTCAAACTCCTTGGGAAAAAAATGTTTACAAAGCAGATTAATGATGCAATGGATAGAACACCGGCCTTAGAGTCAAGAGAACCTCAGTTCAAATCTCTTTTTTTACTGACTCTTTAACTTTTTTTTGTAATCTGATTTTTGACATTATCACTTAATTAAAACTATTCCAGAGTTGCCAGTGACCCTTGATTACTGAATCTGATGATCTTTTCTCTGTTTTAATACTGTTCAATCTGTCTGCTGCTTCTGACCCTGTTACCACACTGTCCTCCTAGACACTCTCTCCTTTCTGAGTTTCCTGACATTATTTTCTCTGGCATCGCCTCTTAGTTGCTTGGCCATTCCTCAGTCCTCTTTGCTGGATCATAATGTGTTCTCTAGGGTTTTGTCCTGTTTTCTCCCTGTTCCCTTTATATTCTCTCAGTAACTTCAGCTGACCTCGGTTTAATTATCACCTTTGTGCAGAAGTTTCTGGGAAACCAGATACATATATATTCAGCCCCAGTCTCCTCCCTAAGTTTCAGGGTCAGATCACCAATTGTCTTTTGGACATTTCCAGCCAGATGTCTCAGAGATGTTTTAGGCTCATAATGTCTGAAATTAATTTCATTATCCTTCCCCTTAAACCTTCACTTTCTTCAAATATTCCTATTTCTATCAAAGGCACTACCATCCCTCCAAGACTTCAGGAGTGTAATCTCAGTATTAAACTGGACTCCTCATTCTCCTTTGCCCCACCTATCCCATCAGATGTCAAAGCTTGCTGTTTCTACCTTCACAACATTCCTTGAATACAATCTTTTCTTTCCGTTCATACAGTTACCACCTCAGGAAAGGATCTCATCACCTCCTGCCTACACTATTGCAAAATCTTTCTAATTGTCTGCCTGCATCAAATGTTTCCCACTCCTGTTCCTCCCATATACTGCTGCCAAAAGCAATTTTCATTAAGAGCAGATCCATGTGGCTCCAACTCTAGTGACTTCCTGTTGCCTCTCTAGTTTTTAAAGTCCTACGCAGTCTGAGACCCTATCTTTCCAGCTTTGTTGGACATTATTTTCCTTTTCATACTCTACAAGGCAGTCAAACTGACCTTTTTTCTGAGCTTTCCATGTGATTCTCCATCTCTAGCCTTCTTGCCTCTTCACGTCTCCCTTCTGTCCCCCAGCCTCAAAGAGACAAAAGGGTCTTCTTCACTTCCTTTAAGACTGAAATTTAAGTGAGAAGATTCTGGGATCTTGTAAGACAGAAAATTCCAAGCTCTCCAGATTTTCCCCCAAAACAAAATAAGATTATTCCTGAGGGAGATTTCTAGACTGATGCAAAACATAGTGAGTAGGACCAGAACAGTAGTCCTCCTGGGACTACCTGCCTGAAAGGACTGAGATTTGACTGTACAATGTAAACACCCCCAGGCTAGCTCCTCAGAAGCAGGCCCTAGATGCCTGGGTTGGAAGGTAGCCTCAGCCCCAGAAACAGGAACTTTCACTTCCCAGACTGTGTGGGAAGTCTGGGGTGTGAATCCAGGAAGACCCAGGGAACCTCTGTTGATCTGGAACATCAGGCCCATTGGTGCTGCTGACACATGGCCCTGTGCAAAAGGAACCAGCTGAGGTCTGGTGAATGCGGAAGCAATGGGGCAGGGAAGCTGGAACAGCAACCACTTCTAGAAGGGTGGAGTGCTTGGTTTGGGGTTTCAGGCCAGAGGGGAGAAGTGAAGAAAGACCTGAAGCCAGAGGCAAAATTCCTCCCACCCCCTACCCTAGGACCAGAGGTGATTACACTGACAAACTCTTATTTTTAAAAAATAAATTAATAAGTAGACAAAGTTGAAAGAACCCAACTATAGAAAATTATTATGGGAATAGGGAAAACATGGATTCCTTAACAGAGGAAGATACTGAAGTAAAAAATAAAAATTAAAAAAAAAGTCTTTCCTAATTCAAAGAGTAATGTTAAATGGTTACCTGACCAAAAAGAATTTATAAAAAACTCAAAAATGACTTCAAAAATCAAATTAGGCTGAGGAAAAACTTTTTAAAAATAACAGAAATCCAGGAAAAACAAGAAGATTATGGAAAGAAAATCAATCAACTAAAAAAGGAAATCCAAAATATTAAGAAAGAAAATGCTCTTTGAAATTAGGATTGGGCAAGGGTAAACCAGTAAAGTATAAGAGACCAAGAAATAACAAAACAAAATATAAAGAATGAAAACAGTACAAGAGAATGTAAGATATATCATAAGACAAACAACAGATATGGAGAACATTTCAAGAAGAGAAAACATAAGAATAATTGGGCTACCTGAAAGCTATGTCCCCCCCCCCAAAAAAAATGGCTTGATACAATAATATAAGAGATAATTAAAGAAAATTGTCCTGCATTAATACATAGTTGGTGGAGTTGTGAAAGGATCCAGCCATTGTGAGAGCAGTTGGAAGCTATTCCCAAAGGGTTATAAAATTGTACAGCCTTATCCCGCAGCACTACTCTGGGTCTATATCCCAAAGACATCATAAAAAAGGAGAAAAAATACACATGTGCAAAAATGTTTATAGCAGCCCTTTTCATAATGGCGAGGAACTGGAAACAGTGGATGCCCATCAGGTGGAGAATGGCTGAATAAATGATGGTATATGAATGTTATTGAATATTATTGTTCTACAAGAAATGATGAGCAGGTCAATTCAGAAAAACTCATATGAACTGAGGTTAAGTAAAGTGAGTAGAACTAAAAGAATGTTATACACAGCAGCAGCAAGATTATGAGATGATCAACTATGAAAATCTTGGCTCTTTTTAATAATGAGGTGATTCAAAGCAATTCTAATAGACTTGTGATGGAAAGAGCCACCCACAACCAGAGAGAGAACTATGGAAATCGAATGTAGATCATAGCACAGTATTTTCACCTTTGTTGTTGTTGTTGTAGCTTCTTGCTTGCTTTTTTCTTTCTCAGTTTTTTCCCCTTTTGATCTGATTTTTCTTGTGCAGCATGATAAATGTGGAAATATGTTTGGAAGAATTGCACATACCTAATCTATCTTGTATTACTTGGTGTCTAAGGGAGGGGAGAGGAGAGAGGGAAGGAGAAAAATTTGGAAAACAAGGTTTTTAAAGGTGAATGGTGAAAACTGTCTTTGCCTGTATTTTGAAAAATAAAAAGCTATTATTATGAGGGGAAAAAAGAAAAGAAAAGAAAATTGTCCTGTAGTGATAAAACAAGAGGGGAAAGTGGAAATAGGAAAAAAAAAAAATCCACCAACCACCAACTGAAAGAGATGCACCAGGAAAACACACAAGAACGTTATTGCTAAATTTTGAAATTCCCAGATCAAAGAGAAAATTTTATAAGTAATAACAACAACCAAAATTTTTTTTTAAATTCAAATATGCTGGAGCTACAATTACAATCATACAAGACCTATCAAGTGGCTCCGATAAAAGACAATAGGTCCTGGAATATAATTATGCTATAATATAGGTTGACAATAGAACTGTGGTTGTAGCCAAAAATATTATATCCAGCAAAATTAACTATAATATTGAATGAAAAAAGAAATGGACATTTGATAGCTGTCAGATTTTCAGAATTTTGTTGCAAACAATTCTATATTTGCATATATACCATATATGTACAAACACATGTGAACTCAAAAGAAAATTTGACATATAAAAGCCAACATGAAAGACTGATTTCAAGAGTCTCAATAAGGACAAACTGTTTATATTTTTTGTATGTGAAAATGTAAACCATATGTCTAAGATTATCATTAGTAATAGATATAAGGAATCCTAGTGAGTCTCAGCCATTTCCCATGTATAACTTTTTACTAAGAACATGAGAACATGCTTGCAATTATCTAATGGAATGCCAGGAAGCATAGGAAGGGAAGGCAACCCTCCCTGTGCATTGATTAATAAATTTTCTTTTTTGGTGACCTGTGTTTGCCTTGGAAATCTGGCTAATTGTCTGAGTAAATGCAGTTATCCTAAAGGAATAAACAAATATTCTCCTTGGAAGGTCCCTCAAGATGAAGCACCCTGCACCTGGAAAGCTGCTTTGTCTTAAGAGTTACATACTTACTGTAGTGCCTTCTTTGTTCTCAGCCTATATAAATCCCTTAGGGGGAAAGGGAATCTCATATAGGAGGGAATGTACACCTTGCCTGGGACAGTTCCCATTCCAGCCCTGATGACTGTGACCAGGGATTTTCCCAGCCAAGAAACTCAGGTGCTGGTGAAAAAGATTGGGGTAGAGCTGAGCATGATGCAATTCTAAAAAGCAAAACTATGTAGGAAAATGTAAAAACAGTAATTATGCTATACAAATGAGGTGCAACAACAATAACAGACAGAGGAATTAGAGGGGACAAGAGAGCTTGGGGTTCTGAAATCCTATTCATATTAGAATGAGTTAAAAAGGGAACTATATATATACATATACATGTATATGTATGTATATATGTACATAACACCCTCCAAAATTTATAAAGAAGTAAGAGGGGGAGGGAATAGAATAAAGTATAGAGGGTATAAAAGAATATTTGAATTAATGGGAGTGATATAAGGTATGCAGAATAATGGGAAAGGGACAAAGAAGGAAGGAAAGAGTGGTGAGAGAGGGTAGGATGGATCCTTGGAGAGGAAGGAGGAGAGAGAAGATTAAGTAATAAAAAGGCAAGCTAGTTAAAAGAAGTAGAAGAGTTAACTGGGATAGGAAATAAGAAATAATGCAAATATATGTATGTATACATACCCACACACATATACAAACATAAATATATTCATGTTTAATATTAGCCTGTTTAGAGAAGATAAGGGGTAAGAGGTAGAAAGTGGAAGGGAAGAATAAAGTAAAAAGTGCATAACAAAAAAAAAAAAAAGAAGAAGAAAGAAAATTTACAGGAAGCAAAGAAAAAGTATACAGTTCTGAATACAATGTGTTCTATTATATATACTTTCATGAAATGAAAATTTATAGTGAGATATTTTGAAATCTTATGTTCTGCTATATACATGACAATGGGGTTTTTTCTTTTTCTATTATGTTTTTTTTTTTCTATTTAAGTTTTAAATAAATTTTTTAAAGGATGAAATAAGAACCAAATTCTACCAAAAGTCTTTCCTGATTCCCCAGCTGTTAGTGCTGTCCCTCCCAGAACACTTTGTATTTATCTACTTTGTGTATGTATGTGTTAACATATATTTATGCTCTAAATAATTTTATACACATATTTCTTATTTATCCATTATAAAACAATCTCATTTCAAGAAGGGAGAATTCCCTTCTTTGTGTTTATGTCTCTAACACCCAGCATCATCCTGGCACATAATAGGTGCTTAATAAATACTTGTTCATTTGGTTGGTTGATACAATCCAGGGGTCCTCAAACTTTTTAAATAGGGGGCCAGTTCACTGTCCCTCAGACTGTTGGAGGGCTGGACTATAGTAAAAACAAAGTCTTTGTTTTGTGGGCCTTTAAATAAAGAAACTTCATAGCCCTGGGTGTGGGGGGTAATTGTCCTCAGCTGCTGCATCTGGGCCGCAGACTGTAGTTTGAGGACCCCTGCATATATATAATCTATCCTATACCTATTCATTTATTCTACAAGAACAGGGTGAGAGATTTTATCAAATGTTTAAATAAAATCTTTGTAAATTCTATCTACCACATTTCTCCAATCCATCAAATGCTTAAACCTGTCAAGCCAAATCAATAATAATAAAGTTATTAAATACTTACTATGAGCAAAGCCCCGGATTGGGGACACAAAGAAAGGCAAAAATGCGGTCCCTCCCCTCAGAGAGCTCACATTCAAAGAACATACAAACAACTCTGTACACACCAGAGATGATTTCTGAAGGGAAGGGAGTGTCTCTGAGGGAGATCAAAAAGACTTCTTGTGGAAGGGGGAACTTGACTGAGACTTAAAGGAAGCCACAGACAAAAACGAAAAGGGAAAATATTCCAGGCTTGGGGGCAGTTAGTGAAAAGCTATACAATCCACAGGTGAAACCTTCTGGGAACAGCAAGGAAGCCGGTTTTGTTGGAAGGTAGGGTACATGGAGAGGAGCGTAATGAAAAAAGACTGGAAAGGTGGGAGGGGGCCAGATTATGAAAGATTTTAAGTCAAAAGCAGAATTGCAGAATTGGTCCTGGAGGTAACAGAGAAGCACAGGAGTCTATTTAGTAGGACACGTAAGTGACGGAGAATTAGAGGGCCAAGCCTGATGTTAGAAGGATTTGAGTTCAAACCTGGCCTCAAACACTAACTACGCGTCAGTGTCCTTCTCAGTAAAGTGGATTAGAGAAGGAAATGGCCAGTATCTCAGCCAGGAAAACCCCAAATGGGGTCAACAAAGAGTCAAACATGGCTGAAAACAATATGGTCAGAATTGTCCAAAAAAAAAAGACTATTGTCTTAGATGACCTATTCTTTGAATACTGAATTGGTGCTTTGTCATCATAATTTCCTTTCCTACAAGTTCACTTCCTTTAATAAAACATTCTAAAATTTGGCCAGGAACTGAAATCCAATTTACCGACCTAGATTCTTCACATTCCAAATTTGTTGTAAATCATCACTGTATTGCTTCTTCTCCACTGCTGGGTTAACTTTCCCAATGTCTAAGCTCCCACTGAGTGGGGACAAAAAGCACTGACTGCTCTCGGCTCTTTTCCATGAATTAGGTGGACCAAAGACCTGTTGGCTTTTCATATTGAAATATTTCCTTTGGTTTCTTGTCCCCAGGAGCCACATAGGAAATGGATTGAGCAACTAGTTCAGAGGGGAAAAGGCTACCTGTCCAGAAGTGCCCTAATCTCTCTTCCCTCTCAGGAGAATCCAGGAGACAAGGTGGTCTGAGAACAGAAGGACCCGCCAGAGAGAGAAGAGAGACTATTGGTTACAGAGAGGTCATTCTTGGGCTTATATCCAAAGGGAAGGAGGGCATATGTATATGTATATATACACACTTACATGCTTGCACATATGTATACCCCACATATCATACATTGTTTGTATTATTGTATAATGAAACATTTACAGCCTTATTTTTCACAGCAGCAAAAATTTTGAAACAAAGAAGAAGGTTACTAGTTGTACAATATCTACATATATAAATATATCTGTTCTTAACTGTATACATATATACATGTGTTTATATTCATATATATATATATATACATGCCTGCATGTACACCCACACATACACCTACAGACATACCTACATACATACACATTACACGTACAGACATGCATCTAAAACAATATTAATATGACTGACATATAATGTCAATTTCTCTCTTAATTGAATCTTTAAGTTTGACTTTGTCTAAGATCAATGATAACTAGCTCTCCTTTTTTTCCCTAATAAATTCTAACTCCTGATCCTTATTATTGTAACATTGGGCTCTCTTAAATTGGTAGAATTCCTTGTCTTATAATGCTCAGAGATTACATTCAAAACATGTTTGGAACTTAAAAAAAAAACAAAAACTAATCTAGTTTTTTGTCTTCAGTTGGAAATATACACCAAATTACATAAAACTGTCTGAAACCATTTTAAGAACTCAATGAAGATATCCTTCAGTAAAAAATTAATTGACCACAGTTTCATGCATAAGGTAGCCAAAGCAGGCCCTTATAGTTTTACCGAAGCAGCAATGTCTCATCTAGCACTTGCTGCTGACAGATAAAATTAGGCAATAATCAAGGTTTCACATCCTCCCCCCCACCCCATCCTCTTTAGGGGAAAACCATCCATCCCAAGCAATTTACAATTGATTCAGCTGTTGAATGTGTCAAATATGTTTCATGGTTCTTGCTGATCTACTTCTCTATTCTATGATCTTTGTTGTCAAAAGATACTAACATTATTATTAATTTTTTTTTTGCTGAGCCAATTGGGCCAGTTAAGTGACTTGCCCAGGTTCACACAATTAGGAAGTGTTAAATGTCTGAGACCAGATTTGAACTCAGGTTCTCCTGACTTCAGGACTGGTACTGCACCATGTAGCTGCCCCCATATCAACATTATTGAGCCTAATTTCATATCTGAGTGATGTGGAATTTACAGGTAGAATAGGAACAGGTTGCATATCTAGACACCTGTCTTCTTTAATAGATTAATAAAGCATTGTTTTATAAGAAAAATATATTTCTTTTTTCTATCATTTATATTGTACTAAAAGATAATGTGGTTTAATGGATAAAATCCTGGACTTGAGGTCAAAAAGGGCTGAGTTGAAATTCTGCCTGTGACACTTCTGTGTGACCATAAGCAAGTCACTTCTCTTTGAGTCTCCAGCAACTGTCCAACACTATAATTTATAAATAGTTTCTCAGCGAACAAATCTCAGGTCCCTGAAGCATTTTGTACTAACAAATTCTACTAAAAATTTATTAAACTATATGTACTCTGACTCAGGAATGCTATTATTGCTTTTAGGCATATATCTGAAGGCTGTCAGAAACAGAAGGAAAGGTCCCAAATATGCCAAAAACAAAAACAAAAAAAAAAAAAAAAACCTTTCTAAATGTACTTTTTGTCAAAGCAAAGAACCAAAAAGTGAGTTTTCACCAAATGGGGAATGATTAAACAAATGATGGTAAATAAATGTAATGATGTGTTATGTCATAAAATAACAACAGTTGCAAAGAATTCAAAGAAACACTTGTTATATGAAGTGATGCAGAATGAATTAAGAATGATTTATATGGTCACCACAATCATGTATAGGAAAACAACTATGAAAAATTTCAGAACTCTTTAATGGAGCAACTAAGTATGACTTCAGAGGACTGATAGTGAAACGTGCTTCCCCCTTTTCAAAGAGAGGTGATGGGGTACAGGTTTTCAAGGAGGTGTACGTTTTCTTATAGCGAATGGGTTCATTTGTTTTATTTGTTTTATCTTGCTCACCCCAAACCTCTTGAGAGATTACAGTACAGAGGGCCAGTCAATGTATTGGTGGAAAAGTGGGCCCTAGGTGTGTTGCTACTTTTCTTTCCACCCAATTCCATCGAGATCTTCTGCTTTAAGGTAATGGTGTCTTCCAGCTGACTAGTAAACATACAGGTAGGAGCTGTAGTTTCATAGGGAGACAAATCTACAAAGTCCTTGATCCTGGGAAGTCTTTTCTGAGGGACCCATATGCAAGCAGTCTGAGTCTCCCTGAACATCATACTTCCCCCATAGACCTGTTGGCTTTTCATATTGAAATATTTCCTTTGGCTTTTTGTCCCCAGGAGCCACACAGGGAATGGATTGAGCAATGGATTTAAAGTCAAAGGATCTACGTTCAGTCTTCCCTCTGCCTTTTAGTGTCTTTTGACTTGAGTGTGTCACTTAACTCTTTGGGTCTCAGTTTCCTCTTCTGTAATGATTAGGTTGAACTGGGTAGCTTTGAAGGTCCCTTCGAATTCAAAACATATGAAACAAGGATATGAATGATATATTTTAAAGAATTAAATTTCCAATTGCCTAGAAGTTGTTCTCTTGAATGTTCAAAAAAATAATCAATTTTAACTGTTTACTGAAATTTTTGTAAAATAGTTTTTCTATTTCCCTATCCTATGCAGAGAATAATGAATGGATTTTAGGGTTTTTTTATTTAATAGGATCACTTTGGACATTGGTCATGATAATCAGCTGTCATAATGATAGCAATAATAAATAGAAGACATTTATATAGCATTTAGAATTGGGAAGCAAAGGCCAGTGATGACCTGGGGTTACTGAGGTCTGCTCTTACACAATGTAACCACAAACTGCTGACTTAGGAGTTTGGGGAGCCAGCCTAACCAGGCCTTTGCTTCCCCATCATCACTAGACTACCAGCTTCCTTTGTTGTCGCACTTGTGTCCCTCTCGCTTGCAAAATAGGAGTATGATGTGCTATTTAATGTTGAGTGAAGTGAGCAGAACGGGAAGAGCATTGTACCCAGTAAGAGTAACTCTGTGCCATGATCAACTAGGACTGACTTTGCTCTTCTCAGCAATTCAATGATCCAAGACAATTCCAAAAGATTCATGAAAGAAAATGCTACTCACATTCAGAGTAAAACTATGAAGTCTGAATGCAAATCAAGGCTCATTATTTTTTTGTTTTTTGTTTTTTGAGGCTTTTCCCTTCTATTCTGTTTCTTCTTTCACAATATGACTAATGTGGAAATGTTTTTCCATAATTTTATATGTACAACCTAAATCAGATTGCTTGATGTCTTAGAGAAGGAGGAAAGGGAAAAGGAAGGAAATTTGGAATTCAAAATCTCACAAAAATCTCACATATTTGTGAGATATATATATATGCATATATATATATATATATCAGATTGATTAATATCTTGGGAAGAGGGGAGGAAAGGGAAACAAAAAGAAAAATCTGGAAATTAAAATCTTACAAAATCTAAAACTATTCTTACATGTAATTGGAAAAAAATAAAATATTATTAAATATACTATAAAAAATACCACAAAAAAGAATGAATTGGAGCAAATAATTCATTTTGACTATTATAAATACTCAAATTAACTATAAAGGACATATGAAAAAAGATGTTATCTGCATCCAGAGAAAGAACTGATAAATAGATATACATAGAATAAATCTATATTCTATATGTACATATATGATCTATTTATGACTAACAATTGCTATCTCTGAGATGAGGGGGAGGGAAGAAAGAAAAAAGAGGAGGAAGGGAAGTTTACAAGATAACTGTAATATATTTCAAAGGAACAACAAGTTGCACATACTGAGTCTGTGGTTTCATCTGCAATCATCTTTTTTATTGAACTATTTTATGGAAATGCTTGTTTTATTCTACAAATCTAAATAAATCAATAAGTTTAAATAAATTTTTAAAAAGATAAATGTTGAAAAGTATCTTTACACATAATGGGAAAAAATAAAATATTATTTACAAAAAAATGCTGTTTAAGGTCTGAAGAAAGATCCTCTCCATCTGGAGAACTCAAGATGTCATGATGGCGATGGCATTTGAGGTGCATTTTGGAAGTAGGGATTTTTATAGGTAAAGATGGTAGTGGGATAGGAAACAGTATAAACAAATTCCGACTATAGCAGTCTTATTTTCCTTCAGGCTACAATGCTGTAATGTTTCTCACCATCACAGCTATGGCCATACTTTTCTTATCAATCAACAAATATTCATTAGGGACCTATTATGTACCAGGCATTAGATTAAGCACTGGAGATACAAAGGGAAAAAAAAATGAAATAATGTCCGTCTTCCAGGAGCTTACATGGGAAAACATATGTATATTGCACACACATACATAAACATATACAGATATATCTATAAATGTGTATGTGTATTAGACATATGGAGACAAAATAAACAGTTATAAGACAATATTGGTGGGGAAGAAGTATGCTCTTGGGGGAGAAAGATAAAGCTAGGCTTCGTGCAAGGTGTGAACTGAGCTTGGAAACTAATTAGGAATTCTAAGAATCGGAGATGAGGAGAAAGTTCCCCCTAGACATGCTGGACAAAGACAAAGCCATGAGATGGGAGACAGTGTTGTGTGTGAGGAGGCAGCCTAAAGAAGTATATAAAGCCCTGAATTTGAATTAGAAGACTCAGATTGGGATTCTACAGCTGCTTACCAGATGAGTGACTCTGGCACTGCCCTGTGCCTCAGGTGGGGAAACTGAATGAAGAGTTAAGAACGACATGAAGTTCACAAATGTAGGTGATAGAGTTCACCAAGAAAGATGCACTTGACCGAAACAAGGAAATTTGGAAGAAGAATGGGTTTGGGGAGGGAAGATGGAGAATTCTGTTTTGGATAAGTCAAGTTTGAGATGACCATGGGACATCCACTTCAAGATGTCTAATGTAATGATGTAAGATTGTAGTTCAGAAGGAAGAAGAGAAAAAAAAGCTGCCAAAAAAAAATTATTCGCTCTGTTTTATCCCGTCAGGGCTCTATTTTCCAGGGTGTCGATTACAAATAGATAAAATGATAAGTTAACTTATAGTAAGACATAATTTTTAACAATGTTTTTTGTGAATGTTGGGGGAGAGAGATTTCATTCATCTGTGATTTCACTGGGATACTCCCAAGGTATTTCCTCTATAAATGTAGATCTTCACCTGTGTTGCTATCTTACAAGCTTAAGAAGGTTGTTTGGGGGCATTGATGTATGATGTAACTTATTCAGATTCACACAGCCAGCAAGTGAAAAAGATGACGTTTAAACTCAGATCTTCCTGGCTTCAGAGACTGCTCTTTAGGCAGTCATACAGTGAATAGAACACTGGGCCTTGAATAAGAAAGACCTGAGTTCAAATTTGTATTCAGACAGTTTCTAGCTCTGTGACACTGGACAAGTCACTTAATCTCTGCATCTCAATTTCCTCAACTATAAAATGGAGATAATAAAAGAACCTACCTCCCAAGATTGTTATGAGGATCAAATGAGATAGTATTTGTAAAATGCTTAACACAGTGCCTGGCACATAGTAGGCTCTTAATAAATGCTTGTCTCATTGTAATGGACTTGGCTCTTTTCAACAATGAGACAGTTACAATAGATATGATGGAACATGTCATCTGCATCCAGACAGAGAACTATGTAGACTGAATGTGAATCAAAGCATAGTATTTTCACCTTTTTGTTGTTTTTCTTATTTGTTTTTTATTTCTTTGTCATTTTTCCCTTTTAATCTGATTTTTCTGATTTCTTGCATGATGAATATAGAAATATGATTAGAAGAATTATATATATTTAATCTATATCAGATTGTTTGCTGTTTTGGGTTGGGGAAAAGTTGAAACACAAGGTTTTGCAAAGATGAATGATGAAAAAGATCTTTGCATGTATTTGGAAAAGCAATTTTTTAAAATGCTTGTTTCCTTCTTTCCTTATATCCATCATGTCAAACTTTTATACCCTAATGGTCTTACAGTCAAATAATTCCTTAAATTTGTAGAACACTTTCACATTTCAAAACTTGATGTCATCTTAAGATATAAGGGAAATAATTTCTGTGAGACAAGTAAGCCTTCTGGAAACCATCCCCGTACTTTTACTTTTCCACAAGAGTAGGAAAGGCTTCTGGAGGGAGGGGTACATAGTGATAATAGTATAGATAAAAAAAAGAAAAGAAAAGAATATCAATGAAACATTTTTTAAAAAATACAGAGAAGAAAGTTCAGACACAAAGAACCAGGACACTTGTGTTACAATTATGTTGAATTTTCAATATTCTTCAAAAACCCAATATGTCAGTGTTCCATACACCATCTTTTTTTCTATTCTTTGTATATATGTAAATACTTATAAATATATAAATATATATTATTTATTTATATAATATTTATATAAATATATATTATTTATTTATTTATATATTTATATTACATATAAATATATGTAAATACTTTGTATATATGTAAATACTTTGTAAATACTCAAGTTTGGTAACAAAGACCATTTAAAAAACAAATTTGTGCAAGAGTGTGTTAGGTAAAAAGGAATGGAGGTTTACTTAGAGATATGATTTGTGAGAGGGAATTCTCAAATCACATTGTATAAGTATTTGAAAACTTCCATTTGTGCATATGATGAAGATTGGAGCTGGGGCTGGGGCTAGGACTGGAAGTTATTACTGTTTATCATGAGAACCAGTTCAGTAGAACTTCATTCTTAGAGGGTTAAGGAAAGAGGGATCTGTCACCTCCCAGGGTTATCTATGTATGAAGAGGTAAAAAACAAAGATTTGGATCTTATTCTAATCTGCATATAAGGTATGCAGAGCAGCAGGATGAAGTGACCCCAGATCCCAAGGGGCAGCCAAGAACACTACCACTCATAGACTCAAGCATCCCACGAGCCCATCAAGGTGAATGTTTCCTCCAACCATATAGCTTACTGCCCCCTCCCTGTCCATGATCTCCCATATGTTAGCCATATAGGGGAGGCCTTCCTCAATTTCTCCTGACACTGAGAGGACACCTGTGAGGTACCCAGGATGTCACCCCATCTCCACCCCTGTCTTTGTACAACCTATGAAACAAAGAGCACTGGTGCACCTTTTTTTTTTTTTTTTTTTTAAGGAAAATGTAAAAAACAATCATATGGATGCTATGAACTAGTATTGTGTACTTTGTTGTTGACGCTGGACTTTGAAGGAAATTCCCTGCCCTAACCTTCTGGGTCAGACAGATGCTGGCTGGGCTGCAAACAAGTAGCACTAAGGCTCAAATGCTTGAAGCTTCAATTAGCGACAAAAATTGTGTCCTTAAGAACTCAGAGTAAAATCTGGATACTAGTATTTATTAATAATAGCTAGCATTGTACACAGCTCTTTAAGGCTTACAAAGGACTTTGTGAGTCTTCTTTCATTTTAACCTCACAAAAGCCTGCAAAGTAGGTGCGATGATTATCTCTATTTCACAGATAATAAGTCTAAGTCAGAAAGGTTTCAGTGACCTGACTACAGTCAGGGGAGGAAGCCTCAAGCTGGGCTCAGTTTTTCTGGTGTTCAAATCTGGTACCCTGCCCATTGCGCCACCTAGCTGCAGAGTGAGCAAAATAATGGACTCGCAGTTGAGAGGAGAGGACCAGATTATAGTACTTGTCTCCTGAGGAAGTGTATGTGGGCCAAGAAACAATAGTTAGAACCAAACATGGAACAACTGATTGAATTTAGATTGGAAAAGAAGTCTGATGCCATCAGAATTGGCTTAAAGAGAAAAAATTTAGATATATTCGATTTATGGTGAAACTTCTCCCAACTCACTGAAAAGTGGGAAGGGAAAAGTGAAAAGGGAAGGAATAAGCTAAGCAGAAGGGAATACTGAAATTGTAAGGGAAAGGAGTAAGATAGGGGGAGGAACTCTAAGGTGGGGAGGAGGGATACTAAAAATGGAGGGCTGTGAGAAGCAAGTGGTGCTCACAAGTTTAATACTGGGAAGGGGAGTAAGGGGGAAAGAAGGGAGAAAAGCATAAACAGGGGTTAACAAGATGGTAAGTAATACAGAATTGATAATTTTAACCATAAATGTGAACGGGATAAACTCCCCCATAAAGAGGAAGCGTTTAGCAGAATGCATTAAAAGCCAGAACCCTACAATATGTTGTTTACAGGAAACATACCTGAAGCAGGGAGATACATGCAAAATAAAGGTAAAAGGTTGGAGCAAAATCTATTATGCTTCAGGTGAAGTCAAAAAAGCAGGGCTAGCCATCCTGATCTCAGATCAAGCAAAAGCAAAAATTGATCTAATTAAAAGAGATAAGGAAGGGTACTTGCTAAAGGGTAGCATAGATAATGAAGCAATATCAATATTAAACATATATGCACCAAGTGGTGTAGCATCTAAATTCTTAAAAGAGAAATTAAGAGATCTGCAAGAAGAAATAGACAGCAAAACTATAATAGTGGGAGATCTCAACCTTGCACTCTCAGAATTAGATAAATCAAACCACAAAATAAATAAAAAAGAAGTCAAAGAGGTAAATAGAATACTAGAAAAGTTAGATATGATAGATCTCTGGAGAAAACTAAATGGAGACAGAAAGGAGTACACTTTCTTCTCAGCAGTTCATGGAACCAAAATTGACCATATATTAGGACATAAAAACCTCAAACTCAAATGCAGTAAGGCAGAAATAGTAAATGCATCCTTTTCAGACCACGATGCAATGAAAATTATATTCAACAAAAAGCCAGGGGAAAATAGACCAAAAAATAATTGGAAACTAAATAATCTCATACTAAAGAATGATTGGGTGAAACAGCAAATCATAGACATAATGTGAAATGCGGGTATGGGTGAATCAAAAGCTGGCATTAAGTTTGCCAGAAGAAACAGCAACAAACTTAGATAAGTAGACGATAGCACTCAGCTGGCAGAAAGTGAAAAAGAATTAAGAAGCCATTAATGAGAAGAAAATGTCTAAACTAGTTTAAAGTGTTATATAAAAAAAGAGGAAAAGGACTTTTTTTGTGGTGGCAAAGAATTGGAAATTGAGGGGATGTCCATCAACTAGGGGAATGGCTGAACAAGTTGTGGTATATAAATGTAATGGAAAAGTGTTGTCCTGTAAGAAGTGATGAGGAGGTGGATTTCAGAAAAATCTGGAAAGATTTGAATGAACTGATGCTGATTGAAGCAAGCAGAATGAGGATAATATTGTGAGGCAACAGCACAGTGTAATGATCAGCTGGTAGGCTTAGCTCTTCTCAGCAATGCAATGAGCCAAGATAATTCTAAAGGACTTGTGAAAGAAAATGCAGACCACATCCAGAGAAAAACTATGGAGTATGAATGCAGATTGAAGCATACTGTTCAGGGGACATTCAAAATTCTTCTCCAGCACCACAATTTGAAACTGTTGATTCTATGGCAGTCAGCTTTACTTGTAATCCAACTCTCACAGCCAGACATTGCTACTGGAAAAACCATAGCTTTGATTACAGGGACTTAAGGTAGTTTTTATTACATTCATATACCACAACTTATTTAGCAATTCTCCAACTGATGGGCATCCACTCAATTTCCAATTCCTTGCCATTACAAAAAGAGGTGCTACGGACATTTTTGCACACGTGAGTCCTATTCCCTCTTTTATGATTTCTTTAAGACACAGGCCTAGTTGTGACACTGCTGGATCAAAAAGTATTATAGCCCTTTGGGCATAGTTCCAAATTGCTCTCCAAAATGGTTGGATCATTTCCCAACTCCACCAACAATGTTTTAGTGACCCAGTTTTCCCACATCCCTCTCAATATTTGTCATTATCTTTTTCTGTCGTCTTAGTCAATCTGATAGGCATGAAATAGTACCTCACAGTTGTCTTAATTTGCATTTCTCTAATCAATAATGATTTAGAGTCTTTTGACTATAAATGACTTTAATTTCTTCATTTTAAAATTGTTCATATTTGGGGAAAACTAGGTGGCGCAGTGGATAGAGCACCAGCCCTGAAGTCAGGAAGACCTAGAATTCAAATTTGGCCTCAGACACTTAACACGTCCTATTGTGTGACCCTGAGCAAGTCACTTAACCCCAATTGCCTCAGCAAAAAAAAAAAAAAAAAATAGAGAGAGAGAAAGAAAAAAAGAAAATGTGTTCATATTCTTTGGGGATATCCAATTGGGGAATGACATTTTTATAAAAATAATGAGGTCTTTATCAGAAACAATGGCTATAAAAAAAGTGTTTCCCAGTTTTCTGCTTCCCTTCTAATCTTAGCTGCATCAGTTTTGTTTGTGCAAAAACTTCTTAATTTAATATAATCAAAATTATCCATTTTGAGAAATGCCAGTGATTCAAGTGGATTTATTGTGTATCCTGCAACTTTGTTAAAGTTGTTAATGCTCCAAATAGTTTTTTAGTTGGTTCTCTAAGTATACCATCATATCATCTGCAAAGAGTGATAGTTGTGTTTTCTTGTTGCCTATTTTAATTCCTTCCATTTCTTTTTCTTCTCTTAAATGCTAAAGCTAACATTTCCAATACAATATTGAATAACAATAGTGAAAATGGGCATCCTTCATTTTTGCTCTTATTGGAAATGCTTCTAGTTTATCTCCATTACTTGCTTGGTAATGGTTTTAGATACTGCTTTTCATTTTAAGGAAAATTCCATTTATTCCTATGCTTGAATGGGTGCTGTATTTTTTCAAAAGCTTTTGAATCCATTGAGATAATCATATGATTTCTGTAGTTTTGTTATTGATATGGTCAATTATACTGATAGTTTTCCTACTATTGAACCAGTCCTGCATTCCTGATAATAGTGTATTATTCTAGTGATAAATTGCTGTAATATCTTTGCTAATATTTTATTTAATTTTTTTTTGCATTACTATTCATTAAGGAAATTGGTCTATAATTTTCTTTCTCTGTTTTGAGTACCCTGCTATGAACATTTGTGTCATAAAAAGAAATTTTGTAGGATTCCACCTATTTTTCCAAATAGTTTGGGTAGTATTGAAATTAATTGTTCTTTAAATGTTTGGAAAAACTCACTTATAAATCCATCTGACCCTGGAATTTTTTTTCTTAGAGAGTTCATTAACAGAAAAGGAAATAAAACATTTAACCCCATTTGCTCTTTTTTTTAATCTGGGCAATTTATATTTTTGTAAATAATCACCCATTTCACTTAGATTGTCAGATTTATTGGCATATTGGGCAAAATAACTTCTAATGATTGCTTTAATTTCCCTTTCATTGGTGGTGAATTCACCCTTTTCACTTTTGATACTGCTAATTTGGTTTTCTTCTTTTTTTCTAATCAAATTAACCAAAGTTTTATTTATTTTACTGGATTGTTTCCCACCTCCCCCCACCCCCATAAAATTAGCTCTTAGTTTTATTAGTCCAATAGTTTTTTTTTACTTTCCTTTTCATTCAAATTTTCAGAATTTCTAATTTGATATTTAACTGGAAGTTTTAAGTTTGTTCTTTTTCTAGCTTTCTTAGTTGCATGCCCAATTCATTGATCTCCTTTTTCCTTTTTTTCCCTCCTTTTCTTTTCTTCTCTTTTGCTAGGCAATTAAGGTTAAGTGACTTGCCCAGGATCTCATAGCTAGGAAGTTTTAAGTGTCTGAGGCCAGATTTGAACTCAGGTTCTCCTGACTTCAGGGCTGATGCTCTATCCACTGCACCACCTAGCTGCCCCTGATCTCCTCCTTCTATGGTTTGTTCATTGTAAGCATTCCAAAATAAAATTTCTTCTAAGTATTGTTTAGGCTGCATTCCATAAATTCTAGTATGTTGCCTCATTATTGTTGTTCTCTTTGATGAAATTATCAGTTGACCCACTCATTTTTTAGGATTAGATTATTTAGTTTTCAATTAGTCTTTAAAATATCTTTCCAGAGTCCTTTATTTCACATATTTTTTATTGCATAACAATTGGAAAGAATGAATTTAGTATTTCTGCTTTTCTGCATTTGATTGAGATTTTTCATGTCCATTTAATACATGGCCAGTTTTTATGTAGGTGCCATGTACTACTCAGAAAAACAAAAAACAAAAAACAAAAAAAAACTATATTCCTTTCTATCCCCTTTTAGTTTTCGCCATAGATCTATCATACTTAACTTTTCTAAAGTTCTATTCACCTTCTTAACTTTTTATTTTGTAATTAATTTATCTAGTTCTGAGGGGGAGGTTAAGATCTCCACTAGCATAATTTTGCTATTTCTTCTTTTAACTTACTTAACTTCTCTTCTAAGAATTTGGATGCTATACTACTTGGTGCATGTATATTTAGTATTGATATTAAATCATTCTCCATAATACCTTTTAACAAGTTGTAATTTCCTTATCTTTTTAAATTAAATCTATTTTTGCTTTTGCTTTGTCTGAAATCAAGATTGCTACTCCTGCTTTTTCTGCTTCAGATAAAGCATAATATATTCTGCTTCAGTCTTTACTCTGTGTGTATCTCTATGCTTCAAATGTATTTCTTGTAAATAGCATATTGTAGGATTTTAGTTATTAATTCACTCTGCTATCTGCTTCCATTTTATGTGAGAGTTCATCCAATGATGATTACTATTTTCTTTCATTCTATCTCTTCTCGCTTTCCCTTTTATTACTTTTCTTTCTTTTCCTCTTTCTTTCAACATTGTTTTACTTCTAACCACCACCTCTCTCAATTTGCCCTCCTTTCTCTCAACACCCCCCGCTTTTCTTTCCTCTTCCCTACTTCCCTAAAAAGCAAGATAAATTTCTATGTCCACATAAGTGTATATGTTATTTCCTTTTTGAATCTGATAAGAAAGGTTCAAACAATGATCATTCCCTCCCTTCTTTTACTCTAATAGGTCTTTTGTGCCTCTTCAATTAATTTATCTTATTTTGCCTCCTCCTTTCTTCTTCTCCCAGTACAATCTTTTTATTTACCTGTGATTTTTCTTATGTTGTCACATCAAAGTCATCATATCCCACACTCTTATCTACGTATACTCCTTTTAACTGTCCTAATAGAGATATAGTCCTAAAGAGTTAGAAGTATTTCTTCCTGTATAGGGATGAAAAAGTTTAATCTTATTGAATAATGTATTATTTCTTTTTTTCTTGTTTACTTTTTTAGTTTCTTTTGAGTTTTGTATTTGAGGATCAAATTTTATGTTCAGCTCTGATCTTTTCATCAGGAAACTTTGCAAGTCCCCTATTTCATTGAATAGCCATCTTTTCCCCTAAAAGATTGTCATTTTTGCTGGATAGTCAATTCTTGGTAGATCTTTTGCATTCCAGAATATTATATCTTAAGCCCTATGATCCTTTATAAGTTGTTAAATCCTATATAATCCTAACTGTGACTTCTTGATATTTGAACTGTTTCTTTCTGGCTACTTGTAGTATTTTCTCCTTGGCCTGTTAATTCTAGGATTTGGTTACAATACTCCTTGGAATTTCATTTTGGGATCTCTTTCAGGGAGTGATCAGTGGATTCTTTTAATGACTGCTTTACCCTCTAATTCTAGGATAACAGGATAGTTTTGCTTAAAAATTTCTTGAAAGATGCTCTCCACACTTTTTTTTTAAATCATGGTCTTCAGGTAGTCCAACATTTCTTAAATTATCTCCTTTCTGGATCGATTTTCCAAGTCATTTGTTTTTCCAGTGAAGTATTTTACATTTTCTTCTATTTTTTCCTTTTTTTTTTTTTTTTTTTTTGGTTTTGTTTGACTGATTCTTGATTTTTCATAGGGGCATTAGCTTCCATTTGCCCAGTTATAATTTTTAAGGAATTGTTT
The DNA here is from genome assembly GCF_902635505.1 of Sarcophilus harrisii. Lineage (NCBI taxonomy): Eukaryota > Metazoa > Chordata > Mammalia > Dasyuromorphia > Dasyuridae > Sarcophilus > Sarcophilus harrisii. The sequence continues at coordinate 488,118,541 of NC_045428.1, read as the reverse complement.
TCATTACTTAGCTTTGTACCTTTTCCATTTAGCCAATTTTACTTTTCTTTGATAATTTCTTGAAAGATTATGTCTAGGCTCTTATTTTTTAATCATGAGTTTTAAACAGACCAATAATTTTAAATTTTATCTTTCCTGGAGCTATTTTCCAAGACAGTCGTTTTTCCAATGAGATATTTCACATTTTTTTCTATTTTTTCATTTTGCGGGGTTTTGCTTTATTGTATTTTGATTTCCCATAGTCATTAACTTCCATTTGCTCAACTCTAATTTTTTTTAATTAAAGCTTTTTATTTTCAAAATATATGTATGTGTTGGAATCCTAGTGTCAACTCAACTTGAAACAAGGTGAAAACTCAAGGATGATGTCAGAATCCTGGTGTTAACTCAATAGAATTGATACAGTGCTTATTGGTTCACACCTTAGAGTGAATCCTTACAAGGTGATAAGTTGCTAATACTGATGGAAACAATGCTTGTGTTCACACCTTTAGAGAGCTCTAAGAACTCAATGGAGTTCACACATGTAGGGCTTAGTCTGAATTCACATCTATCTCAGGACCAGAGAGCACTCTGGGAGATAACCCAGAATCCCTCTCCCTCCAGAAGGTGGAGTTAACCTTTGGGAGATCACATAAATAGAGGGAGCTCTTGAAGCTTGGCACAGACTGGAGATTGAGAAGCCACGAGTCGGAGCTGGCTGGAGGCTGAAGAAAGCAGAGGCAGAAGCCAAGGACAAAGCTGCAAGATCTCTTGGAGCCAGGCAGAGAGATAGGCCTCAACTAACCGGGCTAATTTGGAAGGAGAAATAAACGTTTGCATTTTTACCAGCTGGCTGCGATTTTTGGAGTAATTATTTATTTCAATAAGGCTGCCTCCAAGAAAAACCTCCACATGTATGGATAATTTTCAACATTTGCCCTTGCTAAACCTTATGTCCAAATTTTTTTCTTCCCTTACCCCCACCTCCTCCCCCTAGACTGCAACTAATTCAATATGTGTTAAATATATGTACATTCTACATCCATAATTATGGTGCTGCACAAGAAAAATCAGATCAAAAAGAAAAAAAAAATGAGAAAGAATACGAAATACATGCAAACAACAAAAAAGATGAAAATGCTATGTTGTAGTCCACATTCAGTTCCCATAGTCCTCTCTTTGGGTATAGATGGCTCTCTTCATCATAAAATCATTGGAACTGGCCTGAATCATCTCACTATTGAAGATAGCCATGTCTATCAGAATTGATCATCATATAGTCTTGTTACCATGTACAATGATCTCCTGATTCTGCTTGCTTCATTTAGGATCAGTTCATGAAAGTCTCTCCAGGCTTCTCTGAAACCATCCTGCTCATCATTTCTTAAAAGAACAGTAATATTCCCATTACATTCCTATACCATAACTTATTCAGGCATTCTCCAACTGATGGGCATCCACTCAGTTTCCAGTTTCTTGCCACTACAAGAAAGGCTGCCACAAACACTTTTGCACATGTGGGTCCCTTTCCCTCCTTTCAGATCTCTTTGGGATATAAGCCCAGTAGAAATACTGCTGGATCAAAGGATATGCACAGTTTGATGGTCCTTTGGGCATAGTTCCAAATTGCTCTCCAGAATGGTTGGATCATTTCACAGATCCCCCAACAATGTGTCAGTGTCCCAGTTTTCCCACATCCCCTCCAACATTCGTCAATATTTTTTCCTGTCATCTTAGCCAATCTGACAGGTGAGTAGTGGTACCTCAGAGTTGCTTTCATTTGCATTTCTCTAATCAATAGTGATTTGGAGCAGTTTTTCATGACTAAAAATGGTTTCAATTTCTTCATCTGAAAATTGTTTATATCCTTTGACGATTTATCAGTTGGAAAATGGCTTGAATTCTTATAAATTTAATTCAATTCTCGATATATTTTAGAAATGAGGCCTTTATCAGAACCCTTGATTGTAAAACTTTTCCCAGTTTACTGCTTCCCTTCTAATCTTGTCTGCATTCATTTTGTTTTTACAAAAACTTTTTAACTTTATTGAATACAAAATGGATAATTTTGATATTATGTACTACAATTCTCCTTTGGCCGCAAATTCCTTTCTTTTCCACAGATCTGGGTAAGCTATCCTTTATTCTTCTAATTTGTTTATATCACTCTTTATGTCTAAATCACTTCCTTATCTTGGTATAGGATAGGTGTAGGTCAATGCCTAGTTTCTGCCATACTAATTTTTAATTTTCTCAGTAGATTTTGTCAAATAGTGAGTTCTTCGTATCTCCTGGGGAGCCGGCACTAATCTACAGGCCATAAGGTGATAAGGCCACATTCCAAAAGACTGCCCTAACCTTGAATAGGAATCTCCTAGTCACATCATAGAGCTTCCTACAACCAGAGACACCTGAGAATTTTATTCTAACACAGAGAGTAAATGGCTCACCAATTTCAGATGAATTAATTCTGCTAGCATAGGCCCCTGGAGCATGAGTTTAAAAATTATTTTTAGTCCATTTGGTGTGTTAACATATCCAATGAAAGCCTGAAAGTGATTGATTCCTTTCTTGTCTATTGAACTCATATAACTGAAATTTTGTAAAAGTTTCTGTTAATTGTCTCATTCACAAAGAGAGAAGCAATTATCATTGCTTATGTTAATCCAAGAGAAGAATTTATCAGTATCATGCTTCCAAAAAGAATGATGCATTTTTATGAGCAAGAACAGCCACTCATGTCAAATTATGAGGTCTTTGGGGACCCACACTTCAGTATACAAGTGGTAAGAAGAAAAATAATTCCTTCATAATTAAGGATTTTAGAAACCTTGCTTGTCATTCTAAGCAGTCAAACAACGCTCACTTTAAAAAGTCAGACACAAGTGTGTGTCAGTCAGTTTAGCTTATGGCAATGAGAAGATTAATACTGTTTTGAGGTCCTTGTTAGAATAATTTTTGCCTAGGAACTTCCCTTTCTTCTCCTGTCCTTCACTCATGTCCTTTATTTAGGTATAAGATTCATGAGTCTGCCTTTCTTTCCAGTGGCATGGGAATTTGCCAGAGTGGCTTTGTCTTTATTGATATCCAAATGGGATTGAGACTTTTAGATATATTTAAAATGAGGTGGTAGGATGAAAAAACTTCAGTGGCCCCTGAGCAAGGATGACATGCAAATTCGTGAAGTGTTCCATATTTTTACAATACAGAGAAGATTAGCATGGCCCCTGGACAAGGATGAGCTGCTCAGGTGTCTCTGGTTGTAGGAAGCTCTAGGATGTGATTAGGAGATGCCTAGATATCTGCCTATTCAAGGTTAGGGCAGTCCTTGGTCATGTAGGAAACTCCATGATGTGATTAGGAGTTTCCTATTCAAGGTTAGGGCAGTCTTTTGAAATGTAGCCTTATCACCTTATGGCCTGTAGATTAGTGCCGGCTCCCCACAGAATCCAACCATTCTGGAGAGCAATCTGGAATTATGCCCAAAAAGTTATCAAACTGTGCATACCCTTTGACCCAGCAGTGTTACTACTGGGCTTATACCCCAAGGAGATACTAAAGAAGGGAAAGGGACCTGTATGTACTAAAATGTTTGTGGCAGCCCTGTTTGTAGTGGCTAGAAGCTGGAAAATGAATGGATGCCCATTATTGGAGAATGGTTGGGTAAATTGTGGTATATGAATATTATGAATATTATTGTTCTGTAAGAAATGACCAGCAGGATGAATACAGAGAGGCTTGGAGAGACTTACATGAACTGATGCTGAGTGAAATGAGCAGAACCAGGAGATCATTACATACTTCAACAACGATACTGTATGAGGATGTATTCTGATGAAAGTGGATTTCTTCGACAAAGAGAAGATCTAGCTCAGTTTCAATTGATCAATGATAGACAGAAGCAGCTACACCCAAAGAAAGAACCCTGGGAAATGAATGTAAACTGTTTGCATTTTTGTTTTTCTTCCTAGGTTATTTTTACCTTCTGAATCCAATTCTTCCTGTGCAACAAGAGAACTGTTTGGTTCTGCACACATATATTGTATCTAGAATATACTGCGACATATTCAACATATATAGGACTGCTTGCCATCTGGGGTAGGTGGTGGAGGGAGAGGGGAAAAATCAGAACAGAAGGGTGCAAGGGATAATGTTGTAAAAAATTATCCTGGCATGGGTTGTCAATCAAAAGTTATTATAATAAAAAAAAAATTTTAAATAGTGAGCTCTTATCCCAAAAGCTGGGATCTTTGGATGTCAAAAACTATAGGACTATTTTGTCCTATGAACCTAATCTATTCCACCAATTCACTACTCTATTTTTTAACCAATAACAAATGGTTTTGATGACCACTGCTTTATAATATAATTTTAAAGTAACTTACCCCAGTAGTTGGTGCCCTTGAGTTTATCATACTGCTATTCTATTCATTTAAGTCTTAAGTATCAAGTCTGTTTCATTGATAAGTTATATCTTTAAAAATACCAAACAGTTGTTTATTCACTAGTAATCCAAGATGGTAGAAATCCCTCTTTCTCAATTTTTTTTAACATTATTTATTTTTAGATTTTTTTTCACTGAATCCTGTTTTTTCTATAAAGGAACCCTTTGGTACTTTTGATTGGTAGTCATAGTTGAGAGTACCAAGAAGCCTATACTGGTTTCTTTCACCAATGTATAACAGTGAATATGTACATTAATCTAAATATTGTCATTTTTGTTATTTTGGCAGCCCAACCATAAGTCATTAATCCTTCCAATTATTTGTCTTTTTCTACAGTGTTTTGCAACTGTATTCATAAAATCCTGTGTGGAGCAGCAATTCATAATAACCAGACTCCCAGATATTTTATATAGTTATTTTGTTATATATATTTTGAATATAATTTTTATTTCTACTGGGTTTTATTGGTAATAAAAAGCTAATTATTTTAGTGGTTTTATTTTATATGACACTTTACTGGTTATTATTACTTTGTAAAGCTGTATTCATATTTGTTGTTTCTTACATTCCATTAGTAGGGAAACGGAATCTGTTCTGCCCCAATCATGCCAACTACAGAATGGGATAACCTCAGAGAATAAGGAGATGCTCAAGAAAGAGGGGTCCATTCCAGTTTAGTTATTAATAGGCTTTATTAGGGTTAGCTGGGGAAGGGTAAAGGGAAGGAGGAGATAGGGGGAGAGATTTAAGAGGCAAAGTCCTTGGCAGCAAGAGGCAAATTTGAAGCAAATGATGAATTCCCACATCCATCCTTAGAGCAGGGTAGGTACTATACAGAAATAGAACACAGAAAGCATAGTGCCAAGGATGAAACCAAGTCACATGCAAGTCATCCCTTGGGATACTTAAAGCTTCTTTTGTTTACATTTACTCAAGGTAGTTTACATTCTCTCTGGAGAGTAGAGGTCAAATTCCCAGTGTCTGATTACCTTCACACACCATAACATTCACATTGTGCAATTTGTTTTGCTATCCAAAATGATTACTTTGGTTCCTATTATTTGCTATTACAAAATACTGCAGTGTATATGGGGATTTCCCCTTTACCGATTGACTTCCTTGGGGGTATATACCTAATAGAACCTCAGTAAACATTTTAGTCACTTTTTTGGCCCAATTCCAAATTGCTTCCCAGAATGTTTGGACCAATACCTCAACAATTTTATTCTTAAATCCAAACATTACACTTGGCCAATCTTTTCTTAAAAAATTCTTTTCTCCTCAATCTGGGCTCCAGACACTCAGCTGCTTCCAGCTCATACAATCTACTCTACCTTCCCTTAACACTTGTAAATTGGTGTTAAGGGAGGATTTAACACCAGCACTTTACTCAAGTTAGTTATGGAGATGTGAAAGTCATTAAACAGTTAACAAAAGGTTTAATTTATCCTAATACAGCAAGAATATGCAAAAAAGAATTAGTGGCACTCAAGTCCCTCAAGACTAGGTAATAACCTAGTCAGCATGGCACGATACAGTGACTTGCATGATCATAAATACACCAAATTGGAAAAGCCCTGACTCCGTGTGACTAATATTTATGTCACAAGGAACATATCAAGTAACAAGGAAGCTCTATCAAGAGAAGTAGGGGCCAGTCAAGTCTCTGCTTTTTATGGAAAACTAATCTGTATTTTGGGAAATGGGGAAACACTAGTACTAATAAAATTAATGAGATTAAAAAAACATAAGCCAACAGTACTTTCCTAATTGTAAACTTTCTTTTTTTTTGCTGAGGCAATTGAGGTTAAGTGACTTGCCCAGGGTCACACAACTAGGAAGTGTTAAGTGTCTGAGACTAGATTTGAACTCGAGTCCTCCCAATTTCAGGATTGGTGCTCTATCCATTGCACCATATAGCTGTTATGCAAGCTTTAAGCCTTTCTTTTAAGTCATGCAAGAGTGAACATATCTGAACAGTGAAAAGAGATGAAAAGTTCTCAAAATAAAACACGTGGTTTTCTTTCTAGCAAATTTTTTATTGTATGAATTAACAAAAAGTCTTCTTTTGCCCAAGATTCCCAAGAACAAGAAATATTATAAGAGGGACAAGGCTGCTGAACAGATCTAGTCACAATAGAATGATGAATAACTGAATTCTTAAGAGAGCATTTAATTGAAATGTGGCAGCTTACAAGGATTAAGCAAGATATAAATCTAGTGAGATCCTGAGACAACTTAGTGACTCATCAGAACTTGGATCACAAGCCAATCTCACAATTTTTTTAATCTAATCCTTCTTGGATTATATTCCTCATAGAGATCAATTGTTGAAATACCTAAGCCTCACTGAAGAACAGGGGAGGTCTCATCAGTTGACTTCATTGCTACTTTCCTCGAATTTTCATTGGTTAATGTGACAGAGCAGAGGCAATGGGTGTTCTATCGTTTCTTTTCCCAGGGAGGTCAGAGGCTCCACAGCATGGCAACAGCTTTGCAGATGCCAACATCATGATAGTTGAAATAGCAGAGTCCTGCAAAGGTCACGGCTGAGAGCATCAAGAGACCTGCATTGGCTCCTTTCACCATCTTGTCTCCATGAACATAGTCAGTAATAATCTGTCCAAGACCCCTAAAGAGAAAAACAAAATTCTCTTATAGTACAAGCTAAAAATGACAAGTAACATTAAAAGGATATTTGCATACTGACCTCACTATTAACAAGAACTAGTCAAGTATCAAATGCAGTGTTTTTATTATCTTCCTCAGCTCCTAACATTAATCTTTTTTATCTCTTCAGAAACTTTTGTATATGGTAATCTCTAAAATTAGAAGATAATATTCTTTTCATGTTTTGAAAAAAAATTTTAAAACTCAATTCATAGTAGGAAAGGTCATAACTTTTAAAAAAAGGAAGCAAGAAGTTCTAACTGAAATCGAACTCTCAGGAGAATAATCCGCAGGGAGTCTTGTACTGGAGAAAAAAAGACAAGTCCTGACAGCTATCAATCTACTTGGATTAGTAAAGTATATCACATACAAAAAAAGCTCAAAAGGGTCCATGTAAAAATCATTAAAATAACTCAGATTATTTTAGGCATTAGCTTATACTAGAGTGTGCACCCTTAGGTAACGTGCTAAAAGATCTGTGCACCAACCCACCAAACTTCTTTCTTTGGAGTAAAATACAAATAAACAAGAGTCAAATTTCTACAAAGTATAATAGATAGATATTAACTGAGGTATTTATCAAAATATTATTGGTTCCATATTTATTCTCTTCCTATTGGCTGACATTTGGAAACACAGCAAAGCTAACTAAATCCAATAGTTTTGAATTTATGATAATCCAAATAGCATTTGATTGGTTGTCATTTATTCATTAATGGTTGTATTAAAAAAAAAAAAAAAAAAGGACAACAACGTAAAGGAATAAATCAGGATGTAAATGAACATTTAATCAACAAATATTAATATTAAGGGCCTACTCTGACAAATACTAGCATTTATCTACATATTCTCCCCTTCCATATTTCCCTTAACATTTTGAGAACTGTTTATCCTGAATAATTTTAATTGATCACTGAAAAGCTGCAAGGTATATCAGATAAATAGCAGTCTCCCAGGTAGTACAATAGTTTAAGTTCATCTCTTGCACATGTTGGTTATATGATCTTTGGCAGACCCTCAAACCTCTCAGTAACAATCCATTCTTTGAGACTTGCAATTACACAGCAGGTGTAGATCTGCTCAAGCAGTAGGAATTGCTGCCCAAGCAGTACATACACCAGCGAAATCACAAGTCTAGACAAAAAAATAAATAAATAAATAAATAAAAATCTGCTTCCTCCTAATTTTTACACTTTTATTTCGATGCCATTAGGAGAGTCTTTTCTAAATCAAAGGAATTTCTTACCAAAATACAAAATTGTAAATTAAAGGAATTATTTAACTTCTCAAGGGTCAATTTCCTCAATTATGAAACAAAAGGGTTGAATAAATCACTAGAATCATAATTATCTTTTAACATATTTTAAAATGCCAATCAATAGTTTGGCATTTAGTTACATAGTTAGCAAATAGTTAAAACAATAGTTAAAATAGTTAAAACAGCTGGTATCAATAGCATTTCTAACAATCATTTCAGTTAACAGATTCTTTCATGAAGAGGACAGGAAATGCAAACTATTCAATCAGTATATATTAAGCACCTTTTTTTGTGAGCAGAATACTGTAGCAGTCTGGATTCAAGAATATTTTCCTGTCCTCACTATTTAAGAAAGGTATATAATACATATAAATATAGTTATAATACATGAAAATATCTAAGAGGTACAAACAAAATGTCAAAGGAAATCTCGATTAGGCAAAACATTACTAAATAAGAAGTCAAGAAAATTTTTAGTAAATAAATGCATGTATGGGCAGAATCTTAACAAGCAGAGAAAGCCATACAAAGTATAAGGAATAATGCAAAGTCATGGTAAGCAGTACATATACAGAGGACAGTGAGTTATCTTGTTTGGCTGGGGTACAAACAGGAAAAAGAGCAACACCATATTGTGTGCTTTCTATATCTATATTCCTGGCTAAGGAATCTGAACTTTATTTGGCAACAGGGAGTAACTGAAGAATTCTTAACAAAGGAATGCTATTATTACAAACGATTACAGTATAAAAGAATTCTAAATTTAAAGATTCTCAGCCCCAACATTATAGTCTGCATCATCAGCCATTCACAACTGGTTAATGCAGAGAAGAAAAAATAAATGAACAATACTCACTTCTTCCTATTCTACTACTCATATTTTAAACCTAATCTTCCTACTTCTCAATCCCTTCTTATCCCTCTAACTCAAAACAGAAGTATAGAACTGTTAATTCTCCTGGAAAACCTTCAAACTAGTCAAGATACCAGCACCTAGGGAGTAATAGAAGAGCATGTGAGTGAAGGGGAGAAGTAGGAAGATTAGATTTAAAATGTCACTATTTTATACTAAATAAATAAATATCTATTAAAGGTAGAACAAAACAGCAGGAGAGAAAAACTTAAAATTCCCCCATGTGGTATTAATTTAAGCACTTTAAAAGCACCTGTTTACAAATAAATTTTATGTGTAATTCATTTCTATCCAATAATTACAGCAAATCCCAATCCTCTGATGGCTATATTCTAATTACCCTCCATATTTCAAAGTAATGAAGTTGCATTTCTTTAAACATTTTATAGCTAACTTCATATTAATTTAAATGTCTTTCCTAATTAACATAATTGTAATGTTTTAAAGTAAAATGAAAACTGACAAATATCACACACTTTAAACACTTCTCAGTTAAGCCTGACAAAACAAACTGTTATTCTGATTTTATAGATGAGGCAGAACGAGATTAGATGAGTCTGCCATGGTGTGTTAGAAATGAGATTCAGGGCAATTATTCTCTGTAATGGGCTGAAGCTCCATTTGATGCACCGAGTTCCCAAGCCCGTGAGGCTAAATAGTAATTGGACTGTACTCTATTAGCAAGTCCTGATATGTTGTATAGGAAATGACGATTTTAGTGGGTGGAGGCAGAGGGGCAGGAAGAGAGGTGGAGAGAGACTGCTGGCTGGCTTCTTGATGCAGTTGTACACATTGCTATCGCGATCCCCCCTTCACCTCGGATCTTCCTTCATCTCCGATCCTTCTTCACCTCTACTGAGAATAAAGATTGAAGATTTTCCCTTAACCTGAATTCCTGACTCGGGCTGATTTTAAAATATGCGATCATCTCAATTGTCAACTTAAAAGGCCACAGTTTTCAAAATCCAAACAGAAAAAGTAAAACTTGAAAGCAGAAGGAAGTGAGAACTTAAGTTACCAATGACAAAGGAAGGAAGTGATATGGCAACCCTATTTCTACAACTGACTCAATAGCCTCTGAATTTCTCTCCTTTTTGTCATCAAAGGAACAATTCTACTACCTCTCTTAAGGGAGAGAGAGGAGAAAAAGGGAAGGACAGCACATAAGCAAAAGAATTGCCCAATTCTAACTTTTGTAATTCCACTTTACTGGGATAAATAGCTAAAACATTTCTGTGAGTGAGGAATCAGTCTTTGAAATACATCAGCTCTGGGAAGACATAGTAAAGAAGTAATATGCTGCTTACCAGTGACTATGGAGGGTGAGGACTGCAGCCAGTGAGTAGTCCACTGCGGAGCTTGGGAACAGATAGGCAGTTGGGAGCAGCCCCAGTAGCAAGACACTGACAGCTCTCTCACTAGTCCAGTGCAGAGATGCAGCCTTAGAGTTGGCTAAAAGTGACATGACAGAACCAAGTGACATGAGGGAAGGAATTTAGGACACATTTTCAACCTGAATATGTAAATATTTGTGCACAAAGTCTCAATTTGTGAAGCTAACAAAATGCATAAAAGATTTAACAAAGAACATAAGAATGGGGAGCCTAGAAAAATGACTTCTGGTTCTTTCATTTCCTTACAGAAAAATAGATTCCCACTTCTGGGGGAAAGACAAATCTGTGTATTTGCAAAGTATGAAATGATCACTAAACAATAAGCAACCGTTGGAGACATTGGAAATGGAAATGATTATTTGGCAAGCTCATTTTAAAAGCCTCTTTTCTCTATTTATGTAAAACTTCTGCAGTGGAAAAGAAATTCCATCTGAAAAGCCATGTAGAAAATTTTCTTTCAAAACCAACCAGCTCCAAGAGAACAGTAAAGTCTACATACCACTTTGCAGACTCCGTGGTCTGCTTTATATCCTCAAGACTCAATATCAGATCCACACTTCTATTTGGAAGAAAAAAAACTAAAAACAACTCATCCGTTCATACAGTACTTCACAATTAACAGTATAATCCTCAAATACAAGGACATATTGTATCTATTTCAAATTAGGAAATTGGATTCAAGGTTAGGTGACCTGCCTACATTGGGAATCCATGGAAGGATATGACATGCCTGAGGAAACTAAGGATTTAAGAAGCTACATGATATGCTTAGTTGTTGTACAGCTAAAAAGTAGTAAGCCACGACTCAAATTCGGATAGATCTTTTCGTTCAAACACCTTTTCTCCTATACTACATCTAGTCTTCTGTAGTTTCTGAGGAATTCAAAAAAATCCAGATTTAATAATACACTGATCTTAAGAGACAGGCGCCTAAAGGTCTTAGAAAGAAGCAGCTCTGGATTTGAAATAAAAGGATCTCAACTCCTAGCTCTGACACATTCTGTGGGCTTGGACAAGTTAACACCCCAGCCCTCCTTCAATTTCTCCATTGGCAAAATGTGGTCATTAGACTAAAGTCCCTTTCAACTTTACAATCTGAAACCTGGACTCTACTGCTAGTATCTTCCACTTATTCTGTATATAGCTCGCCTGTGAACGAATGTCTGTTGCGGGCTCCTTGAGAGCAGGATTTGTTCTTTGCCTATCCCCTGCACTTAGCAGCCACTTAATGTTTGCCGATTTGTTGTCCTGAACTGCAAAAACAAGACGCTAAATCTTTCCTTCAGAGATGATAAAATGAAAAATTCAATTATCAATGTGGCAATTACGTAAAATAAAAAAAAAATTACTTATTAGTGACTGCCAAGTGATTTTGATTATCAACCTAAATTAAGGCACACAATGCATGCAAAAAAGTTTTAAGTGACCTGTTTTGCATTATTAAATGATCTATTTTGAGCCCTTTGTATCACCTAAATATTAAAGGATGACTCTTCTCCGAAAAACAAAGTCTCCAATGTTGAATTTCTCAGAATCGGACATTTCCCTCGGTTGACACTAGAGGAGGCAAAATGATAGCGGCAAGACGAGGGGAATGCGAAAACCTGTGGCTCTCTCCCAAAGTTCCCAAGCCACTGGCACACAAGGCAGCCCGAATGGCTGCGCCTCGGTTTCCTCGTTTCTAACTAAAGGGGCTCAACTAGCGGGCGCGTGGGGCGGAGCGGAGGGCCGGTCTGGGCTGGGGTAACGGAGGAGGGCCGGGGGCAGGACGTACAGCAGCGGCTGGCAGACAGGTGGACGCGCCGTCCTCCGGGCGCAGGCCGGTCCGGCAGAGAGGCCGAGACGAAGGCGGGTCTGAGCGAGCGGGGGCCCAGGAGCAGAGCTGGGGAGAAAGGCAGACGGTCAGCACGGGGGAAGGGGAGGCCGTGGTGCGGGGCCCGGCACAACCCCAGGGGAGAGTCCGGGACCAGCCCGCGCCGGGGGCAGGAGAGGGACCCAGCGGCGGCTCCGGCTTCTCCAGGGGTCACCGTCCAAGTTGCACTGAGGGGCGAAAAGAAACCTTGGGACCGGGATCCCCAGAAACCGCTAGAGCGCTGACCCCTCCCACCGCGGAAAACTCCGCCACCGGAGCCCTCCGTCGGCCGCTACCCTCACCTCTGCTCCGGGCGCAACTGAGGCTCAGGCGTCCTAAGGCTGCAGCCGCCGCCAGCGCCATGTCTATCCGAAGCGGTCAAGGTTACTCAGTGACCCGGAAGTGCTTAAGACCGTTTCCTGCGTTGCGGATCCAAAAGCCCAACGCAACCGGAACCTGGAAGAAAAAGGACGAGGGAGTCGGGGAGGAGAACCCGTATGAGCCGGAAACCGGAGTCGGCGTACCCTGGTTGGTAAGGAAGTGGGACTCTCACCGGCGGGTCGGACATGGCGGAATTGGCCGAGGCCGACGAGGCCGAATTACAGCGTCTGGTGGCGGCAGAACAGCAGAAGGCGCAGTTCACTGCACAGGTACCGAGACTTAGGGCTGGGTAATGAAGGAGGGCTCGGGTTGCGGGCAGGTGCAAACGCTAGTGACCGGCCTACCCCGAGGCGGCGGCTGCTGCTGCTGCTGCTGCATCATCCCAGCGGGGCCCTCGGCGCTGGCATGGGCGAGGCCGAAGCAGGCGCCCAGGGCCTCTCCGGGTGAGAGGAAAGGGAGGGTTCGCAGGGGGTTGGCGTTTTGGAAGGGATCCAATACAATCCAACCCCATCCCCCTCTCAATGGGGCCCGAGGTTAATGTCTTCCCAAGGTCACACGTTAGTTAAACTAATTTTCACGTTTGAAGTCGGAAAGCGTGTCTTATACACCCCCATGAAGGTGAGGTAATTTAAAACGGAGGAAAGAGTTCTGTTTGGGGAGAATCAAGGGGAGCGCTCGTGCTGCAGCCCGCCCCGAGAGCGGCGTTAAACTGTGGGGGCGGTGTAGCAGGCCTGAAGTGGGGGCGGAGTCTGTTAGCTGGGACTAAATTGAGGTGTGACTGATAGTGGGGAGAGTCAACAGGGTGTGCAGCGGATCTGCTATTTATGAGCTGTTAATTGTGGATGTGGGCTGGATCAGTAGAAAGAGAATTTGGGTTTAGGTCCGCAGATTTAGGATTTAAAATTACCGACTCCTCGCGTCCCTCCCCCGGTCTTATGGACCAAAGGTCCAGAGACGTTGTGGCTGCCCAAGGTCACACAGTAGTAAGTGGCAAAGCTTGCGTTTCCAGGTGCTGGATCTATATTCCAGTAGACGATTGCTCTTAGAGATACTTGGAAAACAAGTGACGCGAAACAAGATTTTAAATAGAATGATGTAGCAACAGTGTACAAAATATATGGGGAGACAGAAAACTGTCTCAGCAGTTTTAAGCATCAAATAACAAGGATCTGAGCAAGGTGAATAGCCGTGAAAATACAAGTATGAGTCTGAGAGACATTTTGAAAAATTGGTAGGAAATAAAGGCAAAGGAAAGTCTCAAAGATGACTTAAATCTGAGCAAATGACAGGAAAAGGGAAAACCAGAAGAGAGGTAAGAGAAGTACTGCTTACTCCCCTACACTTCTTAATAATAACTTTCTTCCTCAGGTACACCATTTCATGGATTTGTGCTGGGATAAATGTGTTGAAAAACCAGGAAGTCGTCTAGATTCCAGAACTGAAAATTGCCTGGCTAGCTGTGTGGACCGATTCATTGATACCACTCTCACCATCACAAGCCGATTTGCTCAACTTGTACAGAAAGGAAGCCAGTAGGCTAACCCTTATCTCTACTCTAACTGGGGGAAATGAATGGAAAAACAAAAAGATCTGTAACTGAACAGTTTATATACCATAGGAGAAGTGTATGAAACTGTAAAGAAATCATGAACAGATCAACTTGGGATCTGTGGCTAAACCTGTAGTATTTATTTTAAAAGAATGAAATGTTCAAAAAGTGAAATCGCTTTATTTGGAATTTTGGAATTCCAGATTGCATTACATCATTTATTTGATAAATATGACCCCCCCTCCCCCCCCAACCTTGGTCTTAATTACTTTATTATTTTTTTTTTTAATCCTACCTCAGGGTTTAGAGATCCCTGACTGTCTGAAAATCCCAAAACACTTATCAAAGGAAAAAAAACAGGGTTCCAATGCTGGTAGTGCAAATGGGAGACAGTGGATTTAAAAGCCACCCTGAGCCTTTTCCTCAGGAACTGGAAGAACTTTAGAAGCCAGTAAGGCTTAGAAAAGGAAAATTTGGAGTTTAGAAGGCAGTAGAGAGCAAAGGCAGCCCCTTTACTCCTGTATGCTCACATACAAATAAATGTGACCAAAAATAAAAACCAAGCTGCAGAAGAACACATTAACTAGAAAAGAAAGCTGCAAGTAAGAGAAAAGACTCTTGGCTCATGGGACAGTACAAACTTCTAGAGACTTTCCTAACTTATCAAATACCTAGAATAAGGTTGGTGCAAAAAGCAATGTTGAAAAAAATGACCAAAAGACAATACCAGTTAGGATCCGTTTCCTAAAGAATCACAGAAAATACTGTTAAGGGATTGCCATTTTAGAATTTCCTACCTCTAAAATCTCTGCCAAGTAATAGGCCTTCCCTTCAAAAAAATTTCCTGATTAAAAACTGGCATTTAGTGAGTTGGCAAAGAGTACATAAACTGGAGCCAGAAGAGTTAAGTCATATAGATGTCCAAAAAAGGTAGCACCTACTGATTAGCCAGTGGACGGAAGGCCTTTGCTCAAAGATATATTTGCAGGTTAATTCTGTAGGCTGTAAAATATTTTTTAAAGGTTTTTAGAAATAATTCATACCTAAAGGAATTTTAGGTGTTATGTGGGAAAATTATATTCTATTATCGTAAGGTATCTCCCATTATTTTTTCCTCTGTTGTCTATAATATTCCCTATAAGGTCAGGGTTATTCCCACTTTAGGAATGAGGAAAATGAGGCACAAGAGGCTAAATGACTTGTTTAGGACCTCACAAATATAATCAATAATGGTAGAGCCAGGTTAGGCTTAGTTTTTAGTTCTCAGACTCAATAACAGCTACACAACACCATAAGTCAAATATCTGTTCTCTTCTAAGTGGGTCAAAGTTTAGCTATATCAATTAAATCACAGAATTTGGGAAACAGAAAGGATAGTCCACATCACCCCTGCTTCTAACTGTACCCCCAAGAAAACCTTATTTGAAACACCTCTAGGTCCCAATTGAACAAAATGAAATAGCCCAACTTTCTTTACTGAGAGAAGAAGAAAGGGATGGTATCAAGATATTTTGAGTCCCCTGGAGGGCTGGGAAGAGGCAAATACGTCCCTGAGAGACCTACATTATTTTGGAGCTGACCTGACTTTCTAGTTAAAGGTGAAATCTGGAATTCATTTACAGACTTGGAGACAAAAAGAAGGAAAGACAAGACTATTTAAATGATATCAGTGTCCTGAATCCTGTTCAGGGCACGCAACTGGACAGCATGGTTAGATCCTATTTTGACCCCATTCAAACTAGGACCATCTTACATAGCCAAAAGAACTTCACATAAAAATTAAAATCAGGCAAAATGTAACAGTACAGCTGAGACTTTTACTGCCTTATTCAGGCTTAGGGTGGGGGGGCTATAAAGAAAACAGGTTTATGGGCCCTACCTAGTTGGGAAATGTACCAAGAAAGCCCCACTCTTTTCTGGTGACAGCTGCCTGTAGTTTTTATTGCAAAGGAAAAAGGCTTGTTCCTGTGCCCATTTCCTCAAGTACACTGGGCCAGCCAGAATAGGACTAAAAATTCGATATTAAAACCAAACTGGGGTCTAGATATACATATCTAAGGATCAAAGGCACCAAGGCTGAGAATGAAGAGCCAGGTATGGTATAACACCTGTTGTAGGAAGGTCAGAGGAAGATTATTTGAAGTGATTAAACATTTAAGGCCCCACAATTTCCTTGTTGAATTCTTTGAGGTCATACCATCTGCACTTGGGGCTAGTCAACAAAGCAAAGTCATCTTTCCACACTGTCCTCTTGGACCTAACCTGCTTCCCCCAAACTGAGCACTTTAGTGGGAGCTCCCAGATTACTGGCTTCTCTTTCCTCTGATTTGGGGAATAGTGTGCATGAGACTGAGTGTGGCTAATTGCAAAAAATAATCTCTTCAAGAAACCTTCATTACAAAAACTAACAGCTTCCCCATTATCAATAAAAGGGGATCAAGTTTTAACAGGCTCAAATAGGAGAAAATCCATTGGTTAGGATTTGGATGGCACAAAGCAGCTCCCACCCACGTGGGCTACTTGTTCTAACGAGAGGGTCCCTGCCACATCTGTCAAGTCCAAGGGGTCACCTGGGAAACATGGAGAGTGAAGCATCCCTCCATTTAGTCCTCCTCAGAGCTCTCATCCGTCTTTTCATCTGGGGCCACCTTCCAGTTCTTACGTTTGCTGGTCCTCTCTTGTACCTCACTCTTCCTTTTTGTTGGGGTGATGTGAACTTTCTGATCCTTTTTCCTTTTGGTTTTCTTGGCGTCTTTTTCCTCACTTTCCTCAGAACTACTGGATGCTGAATCATCTGGATGAGAAGAATCACTTTCTGACTCTGAGAAAGAAGCAGGTTTCTTAGGGGCCTTTTTCCTTGACTTTTTCTTTCGCTTATGCGACTGTTTTCCTTTCCTAGCACTGGAAACTTGAGTTTCTCCTGAGCATTCACTTGAGGAATCTGCAGCTCTATCCGTGGCTTCCTTTTTGCTTTTCTTTTGTTTTTTGTGTGACCGTTTTTTTTGTTTTTTTTTGTGGGATTTCTTGGACTTCTTACGTTTATGAGACTCATGAGTAGATGACTTTTCCTGGGGAGGTGTGTTTCTTCCATTAATAGCATCTTGCTGATCACTGTGAATAGAAGGAAAAAAAGATAAATGTGACAGAAACAGCATTTTACTTAAGCTTTAATATTTTGCATTTGGACTTGAGAAATAGCATTGGTTAAAAGCCTAAGCAAGGAATTGAGCCTAAGGCTTGGGGTTCATTTCCAACTTGCCAAAGGGGTTGCTAAGTGACAAAGTGATTTATTTCCCCTTTGGGTCTTTAGTTTTCTTACCTCTAAAATAAGGGTAAAAATAACTACCCTATTTCACTGGAATTACAAGGAATAAGTCAAAATAATTGCAGAGCCATTTGGAAACACCAAAAAGCAGTAGCCAGTAACACACTGCCTTCCCCTACTGAAGTAGTCACAAGTGTCTCTGATCATGTGGACAAAGGCAAATGATTTCACATATCCTTTATTCAAAAAACAAAAAAAACACAGCTTAGCAACTCAAAATAGATGGACTTTTCTTTTTTTTCTTAGTAAACCAACAGAACTCACCTATCTGTGTCAAATTCCTCGGGATACAGTTCTTTATATCCACTGTGACCCCATCTGTAAAATGACAGAGAAATGTCCTAGATGTTTAGAAATTAAATATTAGAACACTAGGACTGAAAGGGAAAAAAAGAAAAGAAAATGTGAGAATGCTAATTCATGGAATCACAGATTACAGAGATTGGAGGATTTAAGAGATATATAGTCCAACATCTATTTTACAAATGAAAATATAAAAAGCCTAGAACTGGTGAAGAACTTATTCAAAATCTTTTACCAAGGTAGTGATAAAGTCAAGATTTAAATTTAGGTCTCCTAATTCCCAATCTAGTGAGCTTTTCTTCTACTCTCCTAAGCATTTATTTATTTATTTGAGGCAAAGATTTACAGATAGTGGGTTCTTTTTGTTCGTATGAAAATTTACCAATCCTTGAATCATTGAAGAACATTAAATGACTCTTTGATAGCAGTTATTGGTCTTTGATAGCACCAACTCAGGGACACAACCCTGAAATTACTATTCAGCAAGCTGCTAAAATACAAGGATATTTTCCAAAATAGAATTCTGTATGATGAAGTAAAAGTAATATTAGATTGGAATCAAAAGAACTGCATTTGGGCCCCACCTCTTGCATTTAATGAGTATGACATCTAACAAGTCCTATCACCTTTATGGCCTGAAATTTCCTCCTCTCAAATGTAAGGATGACCTAGCTGACATACAGATCTGACACCTACACTAGTACAATGGAATTTTAAAAGCAAAATCACTAAAATAGTATTTTGGTCACAAACCTGTCTGGCATGTTGGCCTCATAATTATATAGCTTTCTATTCCAGGATCGAGTCCTAAGTAAATCATCTTCAAATGTCCCAGGAATTTCTTGCTTTGTCCTCCAGTAGACTCGATGGCTTTCTTCGTCAAAACCATCACTTCGCATTCGGCTAGGACAGAAAGCAGATTCACATTTAGCTTTAGAAATAATCTGTACATGATTGAGACCAGTCCTGATTGTTCAGCAATGAAGAGAACCATCTATATCCAAGGAGAAGACTGTGGGAACTGAATGTGGAACACAACATAGCATTCTCATGCTTTCTTCTGTTGTTTGTTTGCTTGCATTTTTGTTTTCCTTCTCAGGTTTTTTCTTTCTAGATCTGATTTTTCTTGTGCAGCAAGATAACTGTAGGATATGTATACATATATTGGATTTAACGTATATTTTAACATGTTTTGGAATACCTGCCAAATAGAGGAGGTAGTGTGAGGGAGGGGGAAATTTGGAACAGCAGGTTTTCCAAAGGTCACTGTTGAAAAATTACTCATGCTTATGTTAAAGCTATAAATAAAAAGCTATGATAAAAAAATATTTAAAAAATAATAATCTCTACAGCTTCTCTAGAACATGATACAAGGTTTACAAAACAAGCAAAGAGAAGCCTTCGTTTGTTGAGAACATCTCTACAAAAGGCTGCATCTCTTTTTATCTCTGGGTTATTCTTCAACTGTATAGTGGAAATAATATATTATTTGCTCTACTCTATCCTAATGCATAGGAGAACCCAGAAACAAGCAATTAGATCACTTCTAGACTACTGCCAATTTCACCTAATCTTCCCTAGAATCAATCAGAATACAGATCTCTTTCGCTAGTGATCCATATCAACATAGTGTCTACATATAAAAAAAGCATACTATTTTATGTTACTAGAAATGCCATTTTAAATTGAGCAACCGAATTTAAAAAAATTTTAAGAAAAAAAGTAGTAGACTTCCAAATTAAAATAAAATCCCTTTTAATGCATAAACAAATCAAAGAAATTATGTTTTTTATATTTTTAAAAGCCTGCTAGTATGGATTTCCTGCACATATTTTTAGTTAAGTGGGCATTTGGTAATCTGTGAGATCAATGACCATTCCCACACAGCCAAACATTTAAGGACTGGTGGGCTCTTGTACTCCTACAATTCTACCCAATCATACTTAAATAGCTGAGTAGGGATGAGATTATGTATTCAAGAATAGATGAAGCAGATGAAAAATTGGGCAAGACCCATAACAGACAATTACAAGATGTTATGAAAGAGCCAACTAAAGATACAAAGGTAAAAATGAAGACTGCAGAACCCTAAGACCCTGCCCATTTTTATGGAGGAATTTTCAACTTTTGGTAATATACATGAATGCAAGTGAATGAAATCAGAGCTAAAGTCACTAAATCAATGCATTCTCTGGATTCAAAATATGCAAACTGTTCAATGACTAAAAAGAAATGATTATGGAATTATGCCCACTAGCCTGAAGAAACTAAGTTGTTTTTAAACACAAGTGGGTGATTTTGAAAACCTTCTTTAGCATTATTTTAGTTCTTGAAGCTGTAAATCCACCTCGAGCTCCTGGGTAATATTCTCCTTTGTGACCCCCGATAAGCATCTTCCATTTGTTTCTCCAGTTCTCTTATCTTCCACATATCTGTCTCCTCCTGAATCTGAAAATGATCCAAAAAAGCAAATAAAAATGACATTATAAGTGTTATAAGGGAACAAACATATTATAAAAGATCTCTAATGAAGACAAATTTACCAAAAAAAACACCACAATTACAGTGTATTACACTATCATGTACAGTCTTGATTTACTTTCAGTACATCTGATCAACTACAAAGACCACAGGTCTGATGAGACCCTTCAACCTTGAAGAAGTGTATTGCCTGAGACACAGAGGTGAGATGACTACCAGGATCACACACCTAACAAGCTTTAGAGCTGGTGTCAGATGTAAGATTTGAACACAAGGAGTTATGGCTACAAGTCCTGCACTTTATCCCTATGTTATATTGCTTCTAGAAAATAAAAATGGCTGCTGGAGGCAGTCTCCCCCCAAAAAAAACTGCAGAGAAAAGGGCGGGGAGGAGGAAGAATGAATATGATGATGAAAATGATAACTGAATGGGTGCAACCTCAGTCAAACTGAGACCTGTTAAAAACCTTGGCTTAAAAAAGTCTACCACTGCTTTCAGGACTATCTCCAGCCATCCTGATCTATATCTGGCCACTGGACCCAGAAGGCTCTGGGAACCAGGTAACCTTGACCAGGCCTCCCTCACTTAACTCCATTCATGGCATCCCCTCCCGGATATCATGGTCCTTTTTGAGAATGAAGGACAAAAAACAACAAAGAAGAAAGAGAATGATAACTGTCAAATTTTGCAATGTGGAAAAGACAAAAGGAAATTTTCAATGAATGGCTTTAATTTTCTTAGTTCCCTTAATTTTCTAAGCAAGAGGTAAGATACTCTCTCCATAGAAAAAAGGAGGAGTGTTGTAGGAAGCTTCAAAGATGATATGAAATAGAGTGTTAATCCGGAAGGGATAAAAGTATCCTGTCTCAGGATTAAGAGCCTCCCAGAAATTATCAGTCTCACAATGTTCAGCAGAAGATGAGGAAAAGCATATGGTCTGACAAAATGGGAACAGCAATCAGACCAAAAAAAATCAAAAGATTCAAGGGGAGAGGATAGTGTATAGTTAACTACAGGTCAAAACTGTGACAGAAGAGTGATGGACTAAGAAATCAGGGAGGAATGAAGTAGGAACAGAAATGGAAGAACAGACTGTTAAACTGGAGTGAAAATTGAGAGTGGAGGATCACAAACATTGTATATTTATAGATGATGACAAAAGCTTTAACCATTTCAAGGTGAAATATATAGGTCATAAGAAGAGAGGAAACCACTAAAGTAAAAGGTCATGATGTTTGATATGAGGGCAGAGGTTAATGTAGAGAACTAGACTTTGAGCCAAATAATGAACTTATAGTGAATGAAGTATATGATGACATATTTAAAGCTGGAAGGGACTTTAAATGAAATCCAAGCTCCTCATTTTACAGATGAGTAAGCTGCGGCCCAGAGGCAAAGTTACTTGTCCAGAGTCACATAACTAGGCACGATGGAGTGACAACCTAAAAAATGGGAGAGAATAACTGGAGACCAGCAGATAACTGCAATGAAGATCTAAAACATCTTCAGAGTTCCTGATCCTTTAAAGTAGGAAGAGATCTTGATTAGGACTCTATTAGAGTTCATCAGATCATAACTTTGGGGCTGGCATGAATTTCAAGAGGCTACTGAGCCCCACCCCATCATTTTACAAATGAGGAGACTAAGGAACAAAAGTGAAGTGATTGCCCAGAGTAAGATGGGAAATGTAGCAATAAGGCTTTGAATTCA
Source organism: Sarcophilus harrisii (assembly GCF_902635505.1). NCBI lineage: Eukaryota > Metazoa > Chordata > Mammalia > Dasyuromorphia > Dasyuridae > Sarcophilus > Sarcophilus harrisii. The sequence goes on along the minus strand of NC_045428.1, from coordinate 488,096,277 downwards.
CCCTTTACAACTACAAATCCAGTATTCCTTCTATTGTACAATGCTGCTATCTCTCATTATATCCTGTGATTTGACCAGAGGAAATGACCCTGAAAGGAGAACCTACCAAAAGACAATGACAGAAAGACAAAAGTGTCACAAAGAACAAAGAGTGTGTCCATCTTTCTCCTACCCTGGTGTATGAAGGGGCGGAGGAGAAGGAGCATCAGACCTTGAGAAGGAAGTAAGTGAAAAGAGAAGTCTAGAATGAAGGGAAGTTGGCTAATAATTGTATGAAAGAGAAGACAAAGAAGGATAGGAACTGAGGAAGGACCAGACTGAGTTAGATAGCGATGAGATTCAAATGAGTGGAGGAAAAAAACTTGGCAGAAATTACAGCTATTAGGGAGATATCCTAGACAGAGGGTGGGAGAAACACAAATGATGAGTTGCTCCTTTCCACTATGGTCCTTTGATCATGGAAGACAACCCTAGGCTTTACTCTCTCAAAAAGTCACAGAAGCAAAGGTCTAATCCACTAAGGAGACTGGGTTGATAAATACCTGGTGATAGGGTCCAAAGGGGACTGACTATACTTGACAAACAGCATCAGTTTCTTTGCCTTATCCTGACATATCAGAAACTGATACAAATCCAGAAAATACCCTAAATATAGAGCATGCACATGATTCCAGGTTAGGCCTAGTGTCTAATGTTCTGGTTCTGAATATAATCCTAATAGCAGATCTGAGGGCTATATAGAGGGCTGAGAAGATAGTGCTCTCTATCCACATCTAGTGATGGAGAAGGGAGAAAGAAAGCTCTGGTATCAGAGAGAGCATGCTCCTGCCTTCCCCAATGGTGGGCTCCTGATAATGAAAGCTTTGGTGAGGGAAAAGAGAGGAGGAAATACTTAAAAACATGCCTGAGTATCATGGTTAAAGCAGTTTCTTTGGAAAAGAAGGCTTAACCCCTAAGGGGACCAAGGCTGGCATGAGGCCAGATTTACACCTATTCTGGGGTTCCTGGCTAGTCACAGTCATATTCCCCTAATGTTGCTTATCTAACTTCTTTTAACATTCTTCTAAATTATAAAACAATATATGATGAATCTAAGAATTCCACACTAAACCAAAACACAGAGATTAAAGACCTCCCAGACACAGCAACACTGTCCTCCTACCTTATTGTGAGCATCTGTGTGCCGAATAACATTTCTCAGAAGGACTTTCCCCAGAGGGATTCGAGACATTATTCAACCTGAAATATATAGAAATCATAAGAATAACATCTCCTATAACAAATTACACATGCATGTTTTTCGAATGTTAGGCCCATCATTTCATTGTAGTCTCACAACTACTCTTTAGAGGGTAAGTAATTTTTCTTTTCTGGACTTCAGTTTCCTCATCTACAAGATACAGGAGTTGGATTAGATTCAAGTTAAGATCACAGAATTTAGAATTCAGAGGAAACTTTTAGTCTAATCCAAGCCTTTCATTTTGCAGATGAAGATGACGATTTAATTTTTAAAGTTTTTTTTTTAGCTCTGACAAACTGAATCCATGAGAAATGGGGCAGATCCGCGACCCTATTTGACAACTCAAGAACCTGGATCCTAGAATTCTAATTACTTGCCCAAAGTAAATAAATCAATGCCAAAGCCACGACCAGAATCCCATCCGGCTTACTTGCTATCGGTCCCTCCAGGGCAAACACTCTGACCGTCAAAAGCAACTGCAACACCTGACATCCTTTAACCCTATCAGCCGGGGTCCACTGTTCTAGTTCACGTTTACAAGGATAGTAAGGCCTTGAGGCTACGATTCCACAACTGCACACCGCTCCTCACTTCCTCCAACTCCCCGAGAAAGCACCCACCTATTTGGGGGAGGCGCAGAATCACGGTCCTACAAACTTTCCCAGGACACGTGAAATCAGGTGCCCGAGGTCAGAAGCGGCATCCAGGCGAGCTCCGCATCAGGAGTTCTGGGCCTGGTTCAAATCCCAATCCCGCTATTTACGACCCTACCTAAGACTGCAATAACTTCCCTTCGCTGGCCCTCAGTTTATGCGTCTGCACAATGGGGACGGGATCGGGAGGCTTCGGGCGCGCCGAGGGGTAGGCTCTCCACCGAGTAGCCGGGGCTCTGGCCCAACTCTCCAGGCGAGGGTGGGCGTCCTAGGGCTCCTCGCCCCACCCTCGGCGACCTTGGGGGCGGAGGGAAAGGGTCACCATCCACCCACGGGGTCCCTCCCCCACCGAGGCTCCGACCCCTTCCTTTCCCCCAAATGCCGCCGAATTCCGTAGGATGCTTTGAGATCCCTCCGTAGGAAAGCGGCTGGGACTCGGCGACTCAGAGACCGAGACTCGGGCTCCGCAGCCCAGCGCCCACACTCGTCCCCATACCGTGAGCTCCGAAGTCCCGGGGCAGGCAGGGGAGGGAAGAGTCTAGGACCACCTTCCAGTGCTGGCCGGAAGTAGGAAGTACTTCCCTAGTGCACTGAGAAACTCTTCCCCTTCGGAAGTCCTGTACCCTTCACCACCCCCACCCTTCACACGAGATTTCGCGGGACTCTCCCGGCGCTCAGAGCGAGGAAGTATCTCTCGAGGAGTATCAATATGACAGTGGCTGGCGCAGAGGAACAAGGCCGGAGCGGCCCGGAGAGCCTCCCAAGCAAGTGTGGGCCGAAGTTGGACTCGGAACCGGGTGCGAGGAGCGCAGAGATGCGGAGACGTTCCCCGGACGCAGTTAGGCGTCGCACCGCGGCTGGTTGCCGTGGCAACCACGGCAGCTGGGGAGCGAGCAGAAGGATCAGCGAATCCGTCTGATCGAGCTGGTCTCTCGGAAGTTGGTCGAGGCCGTGAGTGGGCCAGGAGCTCTAAATCCCCTTCTTTTCCTCTTTCCCTTGAGGAGACAATAGAGGGAGTAATAAGGGAGAAGAGGGGTGGGGAGTGCGTAGAGAAACTGAGGCAGGGCAGAAAAGACAGTTCTGACGCTACTGGGGCGGGCGCAAAGAGGCTGGGGAGCAAGCGTCCTCCCGACCTTGGGCTTCGTGAGTGGGGAGCCTCCGGACTAGAAGAGATCCCCACAGAGAGGGGGCTTAGGGAGGTGCGGGGGGGGGGGGGGGGGGGGGGGGGGGGGGCGAGAATGCGGGCTCCGCCTAGCGGTCAGCTCTTGCCGTGCTCATTCCCCAGACCCAAAGAAGATGGCTGCTGGACTTGCTCCTCCTTGGAATCAGATGACAGTCACCGATGGGACTGGAGTGGGAAAGACTGGCGCTGTGGGAAGCGGAGAGGGGACTGAGAAGGGGGAATCACAACGAACGTTGCTATAAATGCACTTTTTTTTAACCTCCGTAGCAAGGAAATGAAATGTTAGACAGTTTAAGGCCCTCAGCTAGTGTTGTATATAGTATGCCGTTTTAAAATGGAAAGGAGACCATTTTAAAAGCTTCCATATGCCATATAAACACCTTAGTGTCTCCCAAATAACCTTTCCTCAGGGAAGGTATGTCTTTCCACATACTTGCTTGCAGGTCATGGAATCATCACCAAAAAATTTGCTTACCCAAGTGACTCAACTCTGGAATCTCCTGGATGACCTGGCTGAAAGTGACCCCAAACGTTATGAGAAGTTCATTCAGCAGCAGCTGGAAGAAGGGGAGAAATACTGTGCTGTCCCAGAGCCACAAATCTGTCTTCAGACTAAGATCTTGGTTAGTAAAAAGGGAGCCTGAGGATGGGAAGATTTCAAATTAAATGATTTTGTGTCTCAGAGCCTCTATTTCTACTAGAAGGAACTATAGATCCAGAATAAGAAACTGAATGTCAGTGCCAAAAATGGTACTCATCAGGAATTTCCCAGCTAATTGAATAGGAAAAAGCAGGTATATTCGTGGGATTTTCTCCACCTAGGTTCCTTTTATCCAAGTCAAACTCCATTAGATGTCTAGGAAATAAATTAAGGAGAATCATAAATAGGCTTGTTTTGTACATACAGGAAAAAAACAGATAGATACCTTATCATCATTTGGAATAGTATGTCGAATCACAGAATTCCAGAATACTAGAGTTGGAAGGAACATTAAAAAGTCATCTAATCTAATTTTTGCCTGAAGTATATACAAGTACTTGTTCAATATTCAGTCTGTTTGAACATTTCCACAAGTCTAATATAAGTTAACCATATCCCTACTATCCCCATCTTACTTGCAGATAAGGAAATTAAAGCTCAGAGGGACTAGATAGCTTTCCCACATACAGCACTTAAGATTCAGAGACAGGGTTTGAGCCCAATCTTTTTTTATTTTTAATAATAGCTTTTTATTTTCAAAATATATGCAAAGACAGTTTTCAATATTCATCCTTGCAAAGCCTTGTGTTCCAAAATTTTGCTTCCTCCCCTTCATCTGCCTCCCCTAGATAGCAAGCAATCGAATATAAGATTTAACATGGGCAATTTTTCTAAATATTTCTATATTTATCATGCTGTACAAGAAAAATCATCAAAAAGGGAAAAAACAAGGAAAAAAAGCCTGCAAGTAATAACAAAAAAAAGGTGAAAAATACTCTGTTGTGATCCACATTCCCTACCCACAGTCCTCTTTCTAGATGCAGACAGCTCTCTCCATCAGATCTACTGGAATTGATTGGCTTGAATTATCTCATTGTTGAAAAGAGCCACAATCCATCACAGTTCATTCTTACATAATTTTGTTGTTGCTACAGTATTCTCTTTGGTTCTACTCATTTCATTTAGCATCAGATCATGTAAGTCTCTCCAGGCCTTTCTGAAATCATCCCGCTAAGTTGTTAAACCCAGTCTTAATGAATTCAAGTCTACTCCTCTTTCCACTACACCAACTTACACAAAAGCTAGCATTCTCTTGCAGCATGCCAGTTTTGATGTGTTATCTGCTGGAGTTGTTTCTATGCCGTTTTTATATTCATAACCATCCACTGACTCAGCCTTCCTCTAGCTATTGATTTTTCTTGATTACATTCTGAAGTTCTCATATTTTTCTGCACACAGATTACAGAAATTAAAAGAAAAAGGATCCTCCTCTAAAGAACAGAATAATGCTTTCTTCTAAAATTTTCTCTTACCCAGTTTAGTAGAGTGAATATTTTGACCTAGTTTAGAGATCCTCCATGCCATATTTGTAGTAAGAGAAAAGTGAATTTTCTTTCAGTTGATCATACTCAAGCTATTAGACCAATTCAAATGGTTCTCTTTCCCTTGAATTACAAGGGCACATTATGTAAATCAATTATACAGAATTAGCCCCAAGTACAAGACAGTGTGAGAAACACTTAAAAAGTGTTTGATAAAATGCTAGTGGCCAGAAGCCGCTTCGGTTATGTGCAGAATGATGAGTAAAAAAAAAAAAAAAGTTTTCTTTTATAGAAACCAGAAGAAAAAGTACTATTCATCAATTTATGTCAGTGGACAAGAATCCCAGCACCCCAGTCAAAAGCAGAACCTGTATCTTTGAGTGTTGGCCATCCAGAAGATGTATCTGAGACATCAGGTATATAGAACATCAAAACTAGGCTTTTTATTATTTTTCTCAGCAGTCAATTACCACCCAATAAATTTTAGCAGCAAAAGTATATTTAAGGTAAAATTTTTATATTTCTAATAAACATATTGGAGAGTTAATCTTCAGTGTTAACTGAACATATGTAAGATGTTAATCTAATTTTCTTAAATACTCTGGCAGTTACTCTTATAAACAAGAAATTCCAATAGGAATTATTTTTGTACAGTAAGACTATAATGGAAATTATACTTTTGGAGTGCCTTAGCTTAATCTAGGCTTTTGGGTTAACATTATTAACAGTAGCATTACTTTGATATTGACAGTACTATTACAGAAAAAAACTTTTTGTTAATACAACACTGTTTGAACTGTCTAGAATCATACACAGTCATTGATGTTGCCTACAACCCTAATGTTCTCAAGACAGCAAAAGAGGATGAAATGGAAATGGATCAACTGATTCAACTGACAATGAAATGCATTGAGGATAGATATCAATTTACTCTTAACCACTCCTACCATATTACAAAAACCAAGAATAAAGGAAGCCTCCAAAGAATGAAAAAGAATTTGATGGGGATCCAAACTGACCCAACAAATTTAAGTGAGAAAATGAAGAAAGGTAAGGAAAATTTTAGTTAAAATTAATGTGTGCAAATAGAGAAGTGAAAATCAGACCAATCTTATTTCTAAAACATTATAATGTAACCCTGTAGTATCTAATACAAAGCTGCAGGCAGCACTTCTCCAACCAGATTAAATTGTAATTGGGAAATGTTGAACAAAGCAAAAAGAAACATAACAATGTTGATATGCAACCTATATTCAGTACTATTTATAGTGCTTTATTGCATTTTAATTATTATAATCTGACATATATCCCTTTTTTGCATCAAGAATTAAAGCTTGAGCAGTTGAGAAACTATAGTGTGAATAACCAAGATGACATTCCACAACTCTTACTGCCAAAGGACCATATTCCAAGCAAACAAGGGTGTCTAATTGAGGAAATTTCCAGTAGTGAGCTCCAAGCTGAGCTGAAAACTCCAAATTATAAACTGACAGTTGTGAAGGATCAGAATGGGAGATCACTGAGAATTGAGATGCAAGTTGATCTTCCTGGTCTTAGTTCTGTCTGTGACTGTGACCTCAGTGTTTCAAAGGTAAGATAAAGACATAACCATATGAAACCAGAAATAGATTTTATTTCTAGATTGCAAAAACAAATTTGTCCAATTGATGTGATTCTTTCATAGGATGATTTAGTGCTTGAAGTCTCTGAAAAGTACCGATTACAGGTAGATCTTCCAGAATCAATTGACACTGAGACAACTATAGCAAAATTTATCACAGAGAAAGCTACATTAATCATCACCATGCCAGTACTGCAGTAAAAGTGCAACATGGATGTTAGACTTTCATTATTCTATACTGAGTGAGCTCCTATGAAGGCATCATAGGTAAGAAGATATTAATGTCAAATATCAATTTCAGATTTCTGAAGTTGTTATAGAATTTGCATCTCATCAGATCTTTAAAAAATTCCGTTATCCCTTTTACCACAAATGGCCTTCCCCTTATCTTAGATAACTAAAACCTCTGAAACTACAGCATCTTTCCTTTGATACTGATAACAATCACAAATAGTTGAGAAGATATAATGAATGTTTTAAAGTTACTTATTACTTTAGTGGAAGATTTACTCTTTTAAGGTATCATATACCTTAAGCCAATTTAGTTGTGGGGCAGAAAAAGGGCAAACACAGTGAGGATAGTTCTTGTTGTACTAGGAGTAAAAGCCTGTTTACAAGTTCTGCCCTAATATTTTAGCGAGAAGGGACCCCGGTCAATAGGAGTGAGAGTGTGATCACATGATATGGTAATTATTTTGGTTAAATTCTCTTAAATCTCAGCCCATCTTTTTCTCCTCTACCCCTAGTGTTTAAACACTAATGAATTAAAACACTGTTCAATGAATTCAACATTAACCATTTTTTATAGGTAGAACACTGCTAAGATTAACAGTTGTAACTTTGTCAAGTAGCCGGAATATACATAAATGATCTTTTCTTTGAATACTCAGCTCAAGCACCATCTTCTACAGCAAGTTTTGCTGATCCCTACAGATATGAGTGCTCTTCCTCCAAAAAAGACCTTGTATTGATTTTTGTATTTGTTCCCAAATACTCTTTCTACGTTGATAGTTTCCCTTCAAAAAATGTAATCTCCACTAGGGTAGGGATGATTTCAACTTCGCTTCTGTATCTACAGCACCTTGAATAATGATTTAGAACTAGAATATAAAATTGTAAAGTTCTACATCTATATGATTCCTTGACGTACTCAAAGTGGAAGGGGGAAAATCCCGTTACAGAAGAACTACAATGAAGAGTTTGACTAAAACCAACACTTCTGGATCAAGACTAAGTAACTTAGCTAAAGGAAAAACATTTACTGAATAGAAAAAAAAAATGTTCAGATATTTAACACTTAAAAAACACCAACTGGGATAGTAATAGGTCACTATTATTTTTAGTTCTCTTCAAGGATCTTATAATGGTTCATGTGCTAATAATTTAGATTATCATTATGAAAGAAATAATCTAAGTAGCATTTAAAAGCAAATCAATGAATTTCAATTGTGCTAGCCATATTTTACATTCTCATCTAGAGCTCATAGAATTAAAAATGATAATTCTTGGTGATTAAATGTATATTTCATCTTGAATCAATAAGCTAATAGAATAAGCTTACTTTGAAATGTTATTTATACATTCTGTTCTTAAAATACATAATGCCCTTCTTTCTTCATTCTTCTCCAAAGTGCTCGAAACTCATCTTTTTGAAACTTTGCCTAATTATACAATTTAGCTTACACCCTTATTCTACATTTTTATAGTACTTTTAAGTACAATTTGTTATTAATCTGTGCCTATTAATATATCACTATGTATGTACTGGGTCTTTTTGACATATTCATTATATTTTTCTAAATAAAATGCCTTACATTAGTACTCAAAAATAAATCTGCAATTGATGATATGGATGTTTCCAACAGTGCCCATCCTGTGCGATATTTATGAATACTCTTATCATATAAATTTACTACATGGTAGGGGTTCTTAGTAAAGCTTACAAAATGTTTTTGTTTTTTTTTTGTAATTGTAGTATTTAAATATGTAATGTAAAGAAATTATACATTTCAATTAAAAGTCAGTTAAAATAAAGATATAATTGTTTCTAAAACTCCGGATTTAAGAAACCCTGCCACAGAGGCTGCACACCCCACTACGGGTTGAGGTAGAAGGGGGAAGGGGTCTTCTTTGCTTTCTCTGGGTACACATGGATATCAATTTAGTACTCAGGTTGTTTCTCAGTTATCCTCATTTTTGCCACATTCACCAGGTTATCACTTATTTTTTGTTTCAGCCTAACATTCCTTTCCTTTGCTATCAACATTTATATTTAATTCTTTGGATCATATGGTACTCTATGACTAAAAAATACACAATAAAAACAGTAATTATTAAAAAGATACTCTAGTTTCAGTGACTTTAGGTATTAAGGGAATTATGCAATTTCCCTTTGGCAATCCAATTCACTGCTTTATTTTAATATAAATTCATCCACTTATAAATTTTTAACCTGAAATTAATAACCAGAGGCATCAATCTGGAATCATTAGAGATAATAGAATCATAAGCAGGTTCTTACTTAGGCAATGTTTCAGGCAGGTCACTTCTCAAGCTTTTTCATTAATTCATGAAAGCTAGGTTAGGGGACCTCCGAGATCCCTTCCCAATCCAAACTTGTGATGTTAAGAGCATTTAGGGTAGTAGTTCTGTTTTACAAAATCACGTTTGTGATGGTTTTAAAAAAGCAAATAAATACAATATCTTGTATTCTCTACATTTTAAGTTTAATTATGATAATAAAGATGTGGCCTGTTTAGATTGCTTGCAAAAAACTGCCTATACCCTAATGGAGCATAGATTTATGTATTGTTTTCTTAAAAGAAACACCTCATTTGATTTTGAAAAATCTTACCCTTCAAACTAAAGCTAAGTGACCCTCACATCTACTGCGAGGAAATATTTTAAGATGGACATTAAGTAGTAATTACACTTCCTTTAAAGGAAAAATTTCTTGTAAATTTATTTAACTAAAATTCAGCAAGGCATAATTCTAGAAACTTATCAGGTAAGTGACTACTTTTCACATACTGCTTAGTTTTTATGATAGCCATCCCGCACTGAAAAAAGTCCTTACTCAGTTTTTCAGAACTGTCTTCCATTCTTTTGTCTCAGAATTAAAAATGAAACCATAATCATTTTGACACTAGGTGTCACCATCTATTTTCAATAAAATGTTTGTCTGCAGCTTCCTGTTATATAAAAAATGAACTCAAAATTTTGTACAACAAGGTTTATAGATTTCTATACCTTTCAGAAATGTTTAAAGCTAATGTCAGAATATGGACATACCAGAAATTAAACCAGACACATTAAAAATGCATAATTTACTTTTAATTCTTTAATACTCATTTAAAATAAAGAACACTATCCCTAATTTTACTTTTTTTCAGTATGGAGTAAGAAAATAGATTGTATCAAACATTCCAGATCAATTTCCATAACTTAAGAATAAAGTAATTTTTTATTAATATGCAACCTTCTGGGTTTTTGCTCATTTTGCAAGGGAAGTACAGAGCCTTAAGCAATAGCAACAGAGAATAATATTAACTTTGAAGAATAGTTTAACAAACCTGCATCCAATCTGGTTCATTCTGACAGTGGTCCCTTGTAATGAGTTATTTCTTCCCATATAATTTTCCCTCCAAGCTAGAATCACTTATACCAGAAAGGTCAGGTTAGTTTCTAGGATTACATTTTCATAACAGTACAGCAGGATAAATCATGAAATGGAGTGTCAGCTGTACATGTGTACCCATGTCTGCTCAGATACTTACAAAAAGGTTAAACAATGAAAAAGTGAACTTCTGTGGCTCAAAGTACCTGGGGCTAGGTTCACACATTACACACACAAGGAAGCACTGGTCAGATTTATTTTAAATAAGTCATTAACAATTCCAAACAATTATTAAAACACAATGATTCAACAGAAAGCCTGGAATTGGTCTAATTTCCAATTATTTTCAATTATCCTGTACATGACCCCAACCCCCTTCCAAAATAAAGCAACTATAACCAATTGGAGTAAAATATTTACTTGCTCACCATAAGACACACTTCTTCACAGAGGACTTTTAGTGTATTCTTATTTTATGTAAGACAACTCAAAACAGTACAAAATAACTTTTAAAAACATTTAATATTTTTTTCTTTCTAGTGAAATCACTGACCAATTAATACATGACCCTTCGTTTAAAAAACATTTCCAATGGTTCACTATTACCTTTCCCTCTTATTTTTTTCAGATTGGACATGACAATGAATGGATTTTGGCACATGTCCAACATAAGTGACCAGCATCTTACATATGTACATAATATTATTCGGTGTAATTTTCCAAAGATGCATGACTATGGAATCCATTTGAGAGTTTACTTACAAATTATCAATTACTTTTGCTATAAAAAGCTTCTACTCCTACAGCTGTAACAGTCTGATGAATGCAAGTGTCAAGTACAAGTGTGAAATTCTGACCTTTACTTCAGTTCTACAAAGTCTGCTCACATTTCATGTTGTCTTCATTACAAGATGGAAAACAACTGTTTACATAAAATTTAATAGAAAAATGTAAAAGGAAACTAGTCAAAACTAGATGGTCCAATTTTTTTTTTTTTTAGCAAATTTAAAAAGTTAACTGTTTTATGACTATTTTTGATGAGGCTTTAACTCCCCCACATTGACAAGGGATTGGGTAGCAAAGAAAACTAAATAAAACTTAAATTCCAAAGAAACTGGAATTTTAACATCTTCCCCACCACTACCCAAAAAAAATGTTATTTTACTGCATTTCCCAATGGAAATGCTAACTACTGAGGGGTTGGAGGCCATGTACCTTTTGACTTGGGAGCACACAGAATTTGAATGCATTTAAATTTTATTTAAAATTTGCACAATGACTAATTGTAATTGGCATTTAAAGTTCATGAAATTCAATAATGCCTATTACAAATAACTTAACTATACAAAATGGATAATAAAAATAATTGGCTAATTTAAAATTAAAAAGGAACCATCTTTGTTTATAACCAATGTGACTGGGATAGAGTAGAAATTGCTTAAGGTAGTTATAACAACATTGTGATAGGCTTTTCAAGGTATTTTTTGAACTCAGCAAGCCACTGAGCTCCAACTGCTCCATCCACTACCCGATGATCACAGCTGAGAGTAACAGACATCATGCTGGCTACATCAAATCTACGAGAAAAACAAACAATTAAGTACTCTCAAAGCAGTCAATGGATTTTCAAACCACAAGTAACCCAGAAGTTAAAACTTTCCCCAGAAGCAATAATGCTATTAACTGTGCACCCTTCCTCCCCTGAATTCACTGCTTGAAAAGACAGATCAGAAAAAGCTCAAGTATAGTCCTTTAACATCTAAGAAAGAATATGATTTTTCAATATGGAATTTAACAACTTGCTACATCTGAAGAAGATAAAGACACTCTGTCCCCAAAGAAATGAATTCCATCCTTCAAATTCTACTTGTTTGGATATATAAATATATCAAGATCTGGACCATAAAAATGCAACTTAAAAAATGGTCTAATGCTTTTACAACTACATTTCTCCAAATAACACTTACCCTTTTTCATTATCTGCTGGAACCAGCCTATTCTCTGAAGCACCAACTGCCAAAATACATGCCTGAGGTGGGTTAATAATGGCAGAGAAATTCTTAATCCCAAACATACCTAAATTAGAGATGGTAAAAGTACCACCCTAACAAGAGAAAAAAAAGAATTAACATTAGAAAATAGAATGATTTATTCCCTCAAAATGTAAATTATTGCATAAACAAGTACTTTTACAAAGCCTAATCTTTTGTTACATCAGAAAATCCTTATGCTCCATTTTAACATAATCAGACTCAAATTTAAGAGTTAAGTTTATTTAATTTCCTACAACATCCAGAATATCATTTTTTCTTCAGTATGTCTATCATTAACAGCAAGTGACAGGATTGGTAGTCAAGAAAATGTTTTACTATTTTTAAAGTCGACATAAATTATTTACCTGGAATTCATGTGGCTGAAGTTTACCCTCTCGTGCTTTGGTTGCTAAAGAAACTACATCATTAGCAATGGATTCTAGTCCTTTTATATGTGCATTAAATACAATGGGTGTGATGAGTCCAGAAGGAGTACTGACTGCAACACTAACATCAACAACATGATTTCTGTTTGGAAAAAAAAAAAGAAGTTAATATTACCTGAATGATCAAAGTTATTAAGCATTTCTTTTGAACAAAGTTAAAAAAAGGATTCTTAATTACAGCTGACACAAGCACCTTTTATATGAAGTGTTTTATAACTAAAATGCTGAAGGAATTCATAGGAGAGAGATTGAAACTTACTGGGATAGTCCTTGAAAGATGGTGGGATTCCAGTCCTTGAGGCAGAGGCTGAATTGCTAAATATGTCATAGTGAGGGAAACCCATTTATATATGGACTAGATGAAATGGCCACTGAAGTCCCTTCTGACCGTCAAATTCTATCACCCTGTGTAATTTGTGTTAACCTACCTAGAACTTATCACAAACTAAAATTTCAGTCCAAACTAGAATTATTACAAAGGATAAAGATTCTCAGGTTTGAAAGAGGAGACAAAACAAATTTGAAGAAACACAAAATATAAAATAAAATCAATTTGGCCAAAGGGTTCATGTATGGGACTTTTCATCTGGAAAAGCAAACTACCTCAAATGATCAGGCCAAGGAGTTTGGACTTTTTGACTTTTTTTTTTGAAATTAAAGTTTTGGAAACATCAATAAGTGGTTTCCTTTGTAATTCCTATGTTTTAGATACTTAAAAATGTTATTTTAAAATAGCAACCTTCACCAGACTGCCAAAGGGATTCATGACACAAAATAATAAAGTTATTTTGAAGATTTTGTTACTGGAAACAATTAGAAAAATTAAATATTATACAAATACGTGTGTGTGTGATATACAATGTTGCTATTTTTCACTACTAATAATGATTGACTTATCTATTATTGAGCATGAAATTGATGAAAAGATCAAGCTGGATTAAAAGTACTTCCTACAAAGGAACATCCTACTACAAAAAACTGAGTTATTTGTAGCTTGATATCTAATTCCCAGTTAGCCCCAAATCCTGGTTCAGAAAACTATGTTGGAGATAGAGCTGATGTATAAACTGCTGTAGCCTCTCAGGAGTCCATAGTTTTAATTTAGCATTTTAAATTTTCTGCAAACAACCTGGTGAGATAGATAATGTAAATATCATCCCCAGTTTTAGTCAAAGAAACTAAGGCACCAAGTGGTTAAGTTACATGCTCAAAGTCAAACAACTAGTAAATATCAGGATCTGAATCAGTCTTCCACATCTCCTATGACCATTAACCTTGTGATTTTCCAGCTTAGTCATACTGGTTAAAAGTAAAGATAGACAAAGATTCCACAGATTCTATATTGGTATACTGGTTAAAAGTAAAGATAGACAAAGATTCCACAGATTCTATATTGGTCTTTTCTTTTTGACTGTGGCACCAAACGTGAGAAATATCTTCAGTAATCATTCAGTGCTTATTTGTCAAACAAGGTTTTTGACCTCTGTCCTATCAGGCACCTAGTAAGAGGTGGGGCAAGTAAAGAAAAGAAAACAGAGGTTATATTATGATGCTCTCATTTGTACGACATGGGTACTGCTTAAAAAATGAGCTAACAGGTCAAAATAGCTTGCCCAATTTATTAAATGGTTTTAAATCAAATTTTTCTGACTTTGATGTCAAAGTGTGGGAAGGGTAAGAAATGGAACAAGCATTTATATAGCTACCACTATGTGAAAGCACTTTTTACAAGCATTATTTGATCATAATAATGCTGGAGGTAGGTGCTATTATTTATTCCCATTTGATAGGTCAGTATAGCTAGTAACTAAGGCCAGATTTGAACTTGTCTTCCTGACTCCACACCTAGCTCTTTATCCATTATATGTAAGCATGTATCACTTTTTCCTTGTTCTGAACATCAAGAATTTATAACACAATTAAACATTGAACTAAATATAGTCTTTGTTTTGAATTCTTTCATATGTATAAATTCACCCCCAGAATTTTTTTCATAGAACAACATTTGTTTCTGTTTTTTCCTTGGCTCTACAACAACTACACAATGATAGACATATCAGGCACTTGGTAATTAATAGCTTACCCCAATAAAATTATACTTACTGCCTTATAACTGTGTCCATCCAAGAAGAATTAGCTTCAGGTACTTTCAAACAGGCCAAAGCTGAAGCTTTAATGATGAAGTCATTGACAGAAATCTTACTGTTTCCTGCCAATGTCTAAAGAGAAAAAGACAACCTATTACCATTTCCTTTTTCCATAAAGCCTCAACTGTACAATCTTAAAAGTTGCAAAATTTAATCTTAATAGATGGCCCATAGAAATTTTTTTTTACATCTTTTTTTTTTTTTTTAAACAACTTTGGAAACATGAGTTCAGAATTCTGAATCAATTTCCTTGGCTTTTGTGGTGAAATGAAATTTAGAGGTGAATGAATTCCATTATAGAGTCTTTAAAAAACTGCTACACAAAAACAATAAACATTTGATTAGAGGAAAAATAAAGGAAAGGCAACTGCATTGTGAAAAAGAAAAAAGAAGTTAAATGATCTGGTTTCAAATTCCCAGTTTTTATAAGTCATGACAAATTGAGCAAGACATTTAGTTTTTCTAAACCTCAGTTGTCTTGTCTATATGATGAAATAATAATGCTTACTTACACCACTTACCTCATAGGCAGTTGTGAGAAAAATGCTTTGTAAACTATTAATACTATATAAATGTGTATTGTTATAAAGTACTACTTTATGCAGCACTTGGATGTATGATTAAAACAAAATACAGGGAACAATTTGACTGATAAGCATGATGTAGGATTTTTCATGTTACATAAATCAGACTGAGTAATTCAAAGCATGCTGCTAACCACTAAGTAGTAGTACCCACTTCTACAAAGTATTGAAATTTGAAAAGTGAAAAGCCCCGAAAAGCAGCACAAATACTAAAATGGACACAATGAACATAAATAGTACTCAGTAGATAAATGTACAATTTTTAAACATCTTTTCTTTACCTCAAATATCCAGCTACCAAATTTCACAAAAGATTTCTTTTTCTTCATTCCCAATATTGCCCACTTCATTCAGACTATTATTACTTCAAATCTCTTGTGTTACTGCAATAGCTTATTCTTCAACATTACTCTATGAACATGCACTTTGCTTCTCCCAACTAGTTTTTCCCTACTATTCTATTCTAGTCTTCCTTAGCCAATTTATGATCATTCTGATATCCATAAAATCTCATTGTTAGAATCACAATGAAACTTAGAATAAATCTAGTCCAATGGTCTCATTTTATAAATGAGAAGGGGGAACCTCAAGGCCCAAAGAGGTATTACCTACCCAAAACTACATTAATGACAGAGGTAATACAAGAGACCAGGTTCAATTTCCCTCTCCCCCAAATCAAGATTCTTTTCAGGAAGGCCTTTACTTTAGTCATTCTTCCAAAATGAAATGTTCCCTCAAATTCTAAATATCCTTCAAGGATCAAGCTAAATCTCACACTTTCTTTTCCAACTATTCCCAATGATTCCCCAAATTCCTACTAAAGGACAATATTTGGCACTGAACTACAATGGATCTGTGCATTCTTGTTACATTGCAGTTACATATTCTATCCTATTTTTTACCATTGCAATCTCCTGAAAAACAGATTCTGTTTTACATTTATTCCACAAGGCTGAGCACCCATTAGGAAAAACTTTAGGGAAGTAAATACAAAACTGGGGTACCACACTATTAAGATGAATGTGCCAGTATACATAATCAGGTCCCCTCCTCATAGTATTTTAATGAAGAATAAAAAAAAGATACAATTAATTAGTAATCAGGAGTTGGTGGTAATAGCTACTATTCAACAGACCTAGAATGAAGACACAACATAAGAAAAAATTAGTCCCAGATAAGAATTTTCAAACATCTTACCATGTTGAGTTCTTTCCGTACTTCTAAAACTTCACCCATGTTTACATCAATAGAGAGATAATAATGAGGTATTGTTTGTTTGGATTGCATTAAACGCTGGGCAATAACCTAAAACAAAAGGTTTTTAATTAATTTCTTAAGATTTCATCATTTCTCTCTCCTGTCATTCCCTTCA
Source organism: Sarcophilus harrisii (assembly GCF_902635505.1). Taxonomy (NCBI): domain Eukaryota; kingdom Metazoa; phylum Chordata; class Mammalia; order Dasyuromorphia; family Dasyuridae; genus Sarcophilus; species Sarcophilus harrisii. The sequence continues at coordinate 488,079,360 of NC_045428.1, read as the reverse complement.
TATTCCCTTATCCCAATCCTACCCCCAAATCCTTACAATTAGTAACTGTCAAACCAATCAGCAATGAAACAAGTAGACAAGATTAGGGACTTGGATCTTGCATTTTATCTTAATATTTTTTCCTATCACATTAATTAAAACAAATTAATCCCAAGTACCTCAACATCTCAGCCATCTCATCTCTCAATTAAGAAATCACTTTGTCACCAGTTTACAACTAACAACAGTCAACCCAACAGCTGCTTCAAGATTTTTAGAAACACATATACTTACTCTACGAATATTGCTAATTGGGATATCTGTGAAAACTCCAGTAGGAACTGCTGCCACTGCTGGAGGTGGTGAGGGGATGGCAACTGTTGGAGGAGGAGCCTGTGAACAAAGATTATAAACGAACTTTTAAAAACCAGGAATCGATCTTAGAATAACTTAGTCTAAGACTCTTAATGGGTAGCTCAATATTGTCAAGTGATGGTATTTAGACATACTGAAATTTCTCGAAAAGAATGGTCATTCAGTTCTGATGGATCAGGCCATCCTCAGCAACGAGATCAACCAAATCATTTCTAATGGAGCAGTAATGAACTGAACTAGCTATACCCAGAAAAAGAACTCTGGGAGATGACTAAAAACCATTACATTGAATTCCCAATCCCTATATTTATGCATACCTGCATTTTTGATTTCCTTCACAAGCTAATTGTACAATAATTCAGAGTCTGATTCTTTTTGTACAGCAAAATAATGTTTTGGTCATGTATACTTATTGTGTATCTAAGTTATATTTTAATATATTTAACATCTACTGGTCATCCTGCCATTTAGGGGAGGGGGTGGGGGGGGGTAAGAGGTGAAAAAATTGGAACAAGAGGTTTGGCAATTGTTAATGCTGTAAAGTTACCCATGTATATATCCTGTAAATAAAAGGCTATTAAATAAAAAGAAAAAGAAAAAGAAAAAGAAAAAAAGAAAAAAAAAGAAAAGAATGGTCATTTCCAAAACATCTCTAATTGGCAGAAGGGACTTGCATGATCTGTTTCTGCATTTTGCATTCATATTTAAGTATTAGTTCCCATAAATCACTAATATACCACTGGGTAGTTTTTAGACTGGAATAATTACCTCCCCAATATTTTCATGGAAATGAACACCCTTTAAAATAAGACTTTTCTACTTAAGTAGAAGAGCAAATACAATCTCTTTCCACAACTTGTGAGGCAGTATAATATAATGAATAGTGAACTGGGCCTGGGAGTCAAAAAGAATAAATTCCTGTGACTGGCTATGATCACAGACAAGTTGTAAAAGTTCACAGGAAGCAGACAATTCTCTAAAATCACAAGGGCAGAATAGTTGCTAACCTGCAAATGTAGAGGAAGTTTCCTTAATGATATCCTTATGATATTCCCTACATTGATTAAAGGACTGGACTGAAAAAATTTAGTTTTATAAGGATCAGCATGATTAATTTTAAAAGAAAATATTATTAATCTTAACAAGTACAGTATTGTTGGATGGTTTATGAGTATGATTCTCTCACCAAAATGGCCTAGTGAAGTCAAGGTCAAGAACGCTAATATGAGGAAGTTAAATTTGCTATTATAAGTCCCAAATTTAAACAAGTAACCAGGACTAATTATTCTCTTAACAACTGGGATTAGACACAATATGTAAAGGTACTGGTGCAAATTCTGGATTGCTGATACTTGAAAAACCTCAAAACACATTTTTGATATTGTCAGTAATGCATCTTTGAACATCAAGGGTAAAATAGGAACTGTACACTATTAAATTTAAACAGAAACAGAGGAAATCTTAATATTTCTGCTTTCAATTTCACACAACAGTCCAGAATGTAATATACAAACCAAATAAGAGTAAAAACTATTGCAAAAGAACTATTATCCTCACAGAGAACAAGAAGCAAAAGGGAGCAAGTTTAACTCACAGGAGCAGCCTTTGAAGGCACAAAGGACTCAATGTCTTTCTTGGTGATTCTGCCATCTGGACCTGTTCCTGGAAGACAAAAAAAGAATGCGATTGGTTTTCTAGTGTAGTCATTACTGTTGCACCAATGAACCTAGCATTGATAAAAATTTCTCCTTGCAACCTGTATGTGCCAAAATGTTTGTGGCAGCCCTGTTTGTAGTGGCTGGAAACTGGAAACTGAATGGATACCCATCAATTGGAGAATGGTTGGGTAAATTGTGATATATGAATGTTATGGAATATTATTGTTCTGTAAGAAATGACCAGCAGGATGAATATAGAGAGCCTTGGAGAGACTTGACATGCACTGATGCTAAGTGAAATGAGCAGAACCAGGAGATCATTATATACTTTAACAATGATACTGTATGAAGATGTATTCTGATGGAAGTGGATTTCTTTGACAAAGAGACCTAACTCAGTTTCAACTGATCAAGCATGGACAGAAGCAGCAACACCCAAAGAAAGAACATTGGGAAATGAATGTAAACTGTTTGCATTTTTGTTTTTCTTCCTGGGTTATTTCTACCTTCTAAATCCAATTCTCCCTGTGCAACAAGAGAACGGTTTGGTTCTGCACACATATTGTATCTAGGATATACTGCGACATATTTAAAATATATAGGACTGTTTGCCATCTAGGGGAGGGGGTGGAGGGAGAGGGGAAAAATCGGAACAGAAGCGAGTGCATGGGATAATATTGTGAAAAATTAGCCTGGCATGGGTACTGTCAATAAAATGTTATAATAATAATAATAAAAAAAAGTTAAAAAGAAAATAAAAAATAAAAGTAAACTTTAAAAAAAAAAAAATTTCTCCTTGCCCTATGGACAAAGTCCTGAAACATGAATTGCACGAGTTCAACTACCATTTTTTAATATATGAAAGTAAACCACATGCAGCATTTTGCATAAAGAGTCTGGGGTATAGGAAACCCATACATGGGCATAACATAACATACAGCGGCAGCTAGATTATACAGTAGACAGAGTATTGGTCCTAGAATCAGAAAGGATTAGAAAGGATCAAATCTGCCATCAGACATTTACTATCTGTTTCAGCCCAAGCAAATCACTTAACTTCCTTTTTTTCTTTAGAATTCTATTTTTCTCCTGTTACATGTAAAAACAATTAACATTGATTTTTAAAATTGAGTTCCAGATTTTCTCCTTTCCTCCTTCCCCTACCCCAATGAGAATGTAAGCAATTCAAGATAGATTATACATGAAATCACTTAATTTCTATCTGCCTCACTTTTTTCATCTATAATATCCACTTCCCAGGGTTGTTGTGAGGATCAAATGAGATAATTTTAAAGTGTTTAGCACAGTGCCTAGCACATAGTAAGCACTCATGTCATTTACTGCAAAAGCAGAAAAGAGTTTGCTCTTCCCCACAGCACCAGACACATATCCTGTCAGCCTAAAGGAGAAAAATGATCATAAAACATTCCTTTAAAATTTCCTTTCAAAACCTTTCTCCACTGGGCAAATGGTTAAAGGAGATGAACCACACAAAAAAACTACAGCTCACTGATTGAAGAATAGCCGAACAAACTGCGATGTGTTTATCATTTTGGGGGGCAGCTAGGTGGCACAATGGACACAGCACCATCCCTGAAGTCAGGAGGACCCGAGTTCAAATATGGCCTCATACACTTAACACTTCCTAGCTATGTGTCCCTGGGCAAGTCATTTAACCCTAATTGCCTCAGCAAAAAATAAAAAAAATAAAAACTAAATCATTATGGGATAAGAAATGATGAATATGAAGAATATAAGAAAACAAGAGCTAAGATAAATTGAAATAAAAAAAACAAGAAAACAAAATGCAAGATGAATACAACAATGTAAATGGAAACCAAAAAAGCTTCAAAAAGGAATACTATATAATACTAATGATCAAGATTACTTAGAAGAATATGAAAATTTGACTTTTTCGTATGAGGAGAGAGGAAAAAGTACAAGAACAGAAGGCTACTGAAGTGGAATGTAGCCTACATATACTGTTGCTCTTGACTGATGTGATGGATTAGTTTTGCTGAATTGCCTTTTCTCTTTTTTATTTTTTGTTATAAGTTGTTCCTTAGAAAAAAGTGAGGGAAGAGTTATACTGGGAAATGAATATACTTGTTTATAAAAGCAACAAAATAAAATTAAACATTTAACAAAACCAGTTTTCAGAAAAAAAGATTTACCTTTCACTTGTGCAAGATCAATTCCTCTCTCTGCTGCCAATTTCTTTGCAAGAGGACTCACAAATATTTTTCCTTTTGTACTAGGAGGAGCAGCTGGACGGGTGGCTGAAGGTACAGTGGCTGCAGGTGGGGTAGTTGGAGGAACTGCAGCCATCTTACAAAGAAAAGGAGTAATAGAGTTAGTATCTCATTGGTAAGGTCAGTTTCCAAGATCAAGAACTGTTATTTTCTTCTAAGTCAGGGGCTGTTTTAATCACATCATTTTCTATGATGATTAACATTTCTATGAGAGATTATACATCTGCTTAATCTTCACAAAGCCTAGTCACAAAGTATGTCAGTTTCTACTTTTTCATGTACAAGAAAGATCTAGTATTGTCTAAAATATAATTTTGTTGGTAAAGACACATGAGATTATTTTAAAAATCATCTCAGGTGATAGACAATAGTGCTTTTAGACTTAAGTACATGAATAATTCTAAAGTGCACAGAAAGCTCAACCATAATGCTTTTACAGGAGTTTATGCCATGGAATGGTATATTACAAGCAAGAAAAGCAATATAACATTTTGAGTAGGGCCTTGGATCTGGAGTCAGTAAGACCTGAATTCAAATTACCATTACCAGCTACATGATGCAGGCTAAATCAGTTAACCTCTCTGGGTTTCAATTACTTTATCTCTAAAAGGAAGGAGTACAACTTGATGACCTTTAATTTTGTGATCCTGGAAAGCTTTGAAATGACCTATTTATTTATTTATTCATTCATTCATTCATTTATTTATTTATTTTTAAGTGTAGTGACCTACACTGTATCAAATAATACTAATGGTAAGAATTCCAGTATATTACAAATACTTGCAAGGGTGTTGGGGTTTTTTAAAGAAATTTTTCTTGTCATCCCCAGCTATAATTCATAAGCACCAGACACAAGTACAAAGAACAGTTACTAATTTGATTTAAAGGCAGCACCTAAAACTTCCTGAATGTTTTTTTTAAAAAATTCAAGTAGTAAATATACTAGTCAAAATGTATGTAGAAAAGATGTATTTTCTATAACCAGGTTAAGAGAATCTGCATGTTTGATATTTTCCAAAAAGATACTGGGCTAAAACCCAGCTGGTACTAACTTATATTGATTTAATTATATAATGCCTTAGCAACACCTAGCAGAGTAAAATAAGAATATAGACATGGTAGCTTAAAGATACACTAAATCTTTAGCTTAGGATAACCTTTTCAGTTATTTACTAGATGAGACTTGTTTCATGTAACTTTAAAGAATCAGAACCAGTAGGTGAAAGTTACAAGAAAGTAAATTTTAACCCAATATGAAAAAATAAAAAAACTGTCTAAAAATGTGCTCTTTCATAACATAAAATAAAATTGATTCTTATAAGTTTTCAAAAAGAACCTGAATATTTCTTTTCAAACTACTGAGAGGTGATTTATCTATTTCCTGGGAAATCAGAATGCTGGCCTCGAAAGCCCCTCTAATTCTTTTGATTCTATGATTCCAATAGAGTGGGAAATGAAACCTTACCTTTCAAAAGCATGAGCTCCTATATCTAAAGCAGGAAGACAACATGTCACACCAATACTTGGGGCATTTCAGTATGCTTTGGTCTCAGCAGCAGGTTCCAAGAAAGAGCAGGAAACATAGCTATAAGGGTCAAACTATTCATACCCTGGGAAGTATCAAAGAATATTACCCTCTCCCATTCCCTCAATTCTAGAGTCATACTTACCGGGGTTGGGGTGGGTGGTGGTGCTTGAGGTTTTATATCAGTTACTTCGGTTGGTCTATAATCAGCAAATGCAGCAATATCTGCTTCCTTTTCTACAATAATACAAAGAGGAGTTCCTAGAGGGACATCTCTTGTGCCTTCAGGGATAAGAATTTTTGCCAGGTATCCTTCCTCTTGTACTTCAAAACCTTTAATAAAAAGGAAAAAAAAATTAATGTGACACAAAGGTTTCCATTATTCTAGAAAATTCAAAGCACAGAGATTTTAACTGAAAATAATTCCCTTTATATTTTATCAGTTACTTCTGACAGATTAATCCTAAAGAAAAACATCCAGTGAATCATATAGGGTAAATAAAATTAAGTTTATAGTTTTGTGAAGATAAGGGATAGGGCTAATGCTTAATTTTATCTTGAGAGAAAACTATAGATTGGGAGTAACTTCCATTCAGAACTGTAACAAATTGTCCTATGGCACAAGTGTCAAGGAACAAACATACCAAATTGCAACATTAATGCTTAATAAACCTTTGTTGAATTTCAAAGAGTAAGCCCAATGGCACTAGCACAGGTCTAGACATTACACTTTGGAAAAATAAAACAAGACTACCAGTTAACACAAGAGAATCAAAATCGACAATTTAGATAATTCATAGTGCTCTATGAATGCAAATAGACAAATTATATTTCTCTATGTGAGAACTGATTTGAATCAAATGCAAATACCCATCTTTATAGATTTGAGAAAGTACGTATTTCATTTCCTGCCTAAATCAGGGGCAGACTGTAAAGTTCTACATATCCAGCAAACCTATGACATTCACACCACACTGAATAATAAACAATAAATCAAAATAGAAATGAGAATCAATGACTTCTTCCACCCCAGAACTGTATAAGAAGTCATTTGGGGGCCCCCTGAGAGCAAAACCAGGGTCAGGCCAGGGTAGACCACCAGGGTAGTGTCACCAAAACAGATCTGTAGCTTGAAACACTCTGTCCAGGAACAACAATGGTAAATGACTCCCTTGACAAAGCAGCAGGTTGGATTTAAAAAAAAAAAAAAGACTCCCTGAAAACTATAATGGACCAAAGAGAAGTTGACTCCATGAGTAAGTAATATTAAAACAAGATCTAAAGATCAGGGGAAAAAGAGGAAAATATAAGGAAATTTAAAAACAAACGTGCATGTGTGTGTGCATAGACACAGATAAGACAGACAGACAGACAGACACACACCCAATTCCAGAAAAATGTAAGAATCACTGGAAAACTTGAAAGCCATGACCAAAGAAGAGCCTTACTGCTCAAAAATATAATAGAACCAAAAAACGCAGTTAAATTAAAAGAATCCACCAAACATTCCATGAAAGAAAAATTCAAAATAAAATACCCAAGAAGCTTCATCCTAAATTTCAAGGTTAAAAAGAAAAAAAAAAAAAAAAACTATGAGAAACCAGAAAAAAGTTCAAGTGCCAAGGAACCATATTATCAGAGAAGATTTTACAAATACCCATTATAAAGAAGCAGAACTTGATGTTCAATTTTCCAAAAGATTTAGCATTACTACCAAGAACTCAGCCAGCAAAATTTAATATAATACTACAAAGAAAAATAAATCTTTAATGAAATAGAAGATTTTTAAAAGCACCTCTGATGAAAAGAGCTAAACAGAAACTGAAATACAATCTAAGGAATCAAGAGTCATGAAAAGAGGGCAGCGAGGTGGCACAGTGGATAGAGCACCAGCCCTGAAATCAGGAAGATCCAAGTTCAAATTTGGACTCAGACATTTAACACTTCCTAGCTGTGTGATCCTGAGCAACTTAACCCCAATTGCCTCAGCAAAAATAAAATAAAATTCATGAAAAAATGTATAATTATTACAAATTATAGAATAAAGTTTTTGCTTTCTAATAAGAAGACAAGTACTTATTTTTTAGAACTAATAACACCAAAGAAAGTTAAAGAATCTTAAATGAAGGGAAATTCAAATACACTAGAAAAGGGTTTGGAAAAATCTCACATAATACCCAAGTAGAAAACGAGAAGAGGTGGGTTTTGGTGCTAGAACTTTATTTTGTTCTTAGTCAATGAAAAAAATGTAGAAAACACAAGCAAATACAAAGAATCAATTTGAAGGGGAAATAAGAGAAAAGTTAAAAGAGCAAACTAAGGGAAGGATTTTGGTTATAAACAAATTAATTTCAGAAGGTAGATTTTGAAGAGGGGATTAAAAGGAAAAAAGGATAAGAACCCAGGACTAGGGACTAAGCAGAGTAAGAGAAAGGGGACAAAGAAGCAGAAGAATGAATTAAATATAGCTTACTAGTGCAAAAGAGAGGGGGTGCAGGATTCAGAGGAAAAAAAAAAAAAAGACAACATGACAGAGAGAAATACACAATGAACAATTATTAACTATAAATCCTATGGATGAAATCACCCATAAGACACAAGTGGAAAGCAAAATGGACTAGAAGGCAAATCCAAGAAGCTAGGTGGTACAGTGGATAGAGCACCAGCCCTGAAGTCAGGAGGACCCAAGTTCAAACCCAACATGGTTGTTCATAAGAAACACATTTAAAGATACATATAGTAAAAATAATGAGCTAAAATAACAATCGTGTATCAAATAAAGGACAAAAAACAGGAATAACAATCAAGATCTCAGATAAAATGTCAGCAAAAATAATTGATAAAAATAAAAACAAAGAAACTACATTATGCTTAAAGGCACCATAGATAAAGAAGTAATTCTATCAATAAGTACCATATAGGGACCAAATGGCATAGCATCTAAATCCTCAAAAGGAAAATTAAATAGGAAGTAACAGTAAAACTATAGTTCAAGGGGATGGACCTCGATATATTCCATTTACACCTATATAACTCTTAACAAAAACAAGACAAAAAACAAAAACCAGGAAAGAAATTAAGGTTCCGAATAGAATTTTGTGAAAGTTAGAGGCAACAGTTTTGTGGCAAATACTAAGAACAGGAATCTTAACTTCTCAGCACAACATGGCACTTTAAAAAATTGGCCACATACATGGACCCACACTTAACACTGTATACCAAGATAAGATCAAAATGGGTCCATGATTTAGACATAAAGAATGAGATTATAAACAAATTGGAGGAACATAGGATAGTTTATCTCTCAGACTTGTGGAAGAGGAAGAAATTTGTGACTAAAGACGAACTAGAGATCATTATTGATCACAAAATAGAAAATTTTGATTACATCAAATTAAAAATCTTCTGTACAAACAAAACTAATGTAAACAAGATTAGAAGGGAAGCAACAAACTGGGAAAACATCTTCACAGTTAAAGGTTCTGATAAAGGCCTCATTTCCAAAATATATAGAGAGCTGACTTTAATTTATAAGAAACCAAGCCATTCTCCAATTGATAAATGGTCAAAGGATATGAACAGACAATTTTCAGATGATGAAATTAAAATCATTACCACTCATATGAAAGAGTGTTCCAAATCATTATTAATCAGAGAAATGCAAATTAAGACAACTCTGAGATACCACTACACACCTGTCAGATTGGCTAAGATGACAGGGAAAAATAATGATGAGTGTTGGAGGGGATGTGGGAAAACTGGGACACTGATACATTGTTGGTGGAGCTGTGAACAAATCCAACCATTCTGGAGAGCAATCTGGAATTATGCCCAAAAAGTTATCAAACTGTGCATACCCTTTGATCCAGCAGTGTTTCTACTGGGCTTATACCCCAAGGAGATACTAAAGAAGGGAAAAGGACCTGTATGTGCCAAAATGTTTGTGGCAGCCCTGTTTGTAGTGGCTAGACGCTGGAAACTGAGTGGCTGCCCATCAATTGGAGAATGGTTGGGTAAATTGTGGTATATGAATGTTATGGAATATTATTGTTCTGTAAGAAATGACCAGCAAGATGAATACAGAGAAGCTTGGAGAGAATTACATGAACTGATGCTAAGTGAAATGAGCAGAACCAAGAGATCATTATATACGTCAACAACGATACTGTATGAAGATGTAATCTGATGGAAGTGGATTTCTTTGACAAAGAGACCTAATTCAGTTTCAATTGATCAATGATGGACAGAAGCAGCTACACCCAAAGGAAAAAAAAAACACTGGGAAATGAATGTAAACTGTTTGCATTTTTGTTTTTCTTCCCGGGTTACTTCTACCTTCTGAATCCAATTCTCCCTGTGCAACAAGAAAACTGTTTGGATCTGCACACATACATTGTATCTAGGATATACTAGGACATATTCAACATATATAGGACTGCTTGCCATCTAGGGGAGGGGGTGGAGGGTGGGAGGGAAAAATCGGAAACAGAAGTGAGTGCAAGGGATAATGTTGTAAAAAAAATTACCCTGGCATGAATTCTGTCAATAAAAAGTTACTATAATTAAAAAAAAAAAAAAATTGGCCACATATTACAGCATTAAAAAATTAACAAAAACTCACAAATAAATGCAAAAAAGCAGAAATACTAAACACATTCCCTTACTGACCACAATGTAATGAAAATCCTATTCCATAAGTCATCCTAAAGAATCAGTACAAAGAACAAATCACAGACACAATGGATAAGTTTAAAGATAATAACAATGAGACAACATACCAAAATTTTTGGGATGGAGCCAAAGCAGTCCTTAGGGGAAAACTTAAATCTCTAAGCACTTTCATCAACAAAAGAGAGAGAAAGAGAGAAAGAAATGAATTGGGCATGCAACTAAAGAAAAAAATAAAAATCTAGAAAACTAATTAAGTGGAAAAAAAAAAAAAACAAAAAAACAAAATAAAAATTTGAAAAATCAAATAAAGGTAACAAAATAAAGCAAAAAATAAAAATAAGGTTCAATTAGGTGGCACAGTGGATAGAACACCAGCCCTGAAATCATGAGGACCAGAGTTCAAATCTGATCTCAGACACTTAACACCTTCCTAGCTATGTGACCCTGGGTCACTTAACCCCAATTGCCCCAGCAAAACTAAATAAACAAATAAATAAAAATAAGAAATTCCAACAAAACTCCAATTAATAAATGAAATTAAAAAGTTATTTTAAAATATTAGTAATTTGATCAAAAAGAAAAGCAAGTTATAATATGAGAAATGAAAATTCACATCAAGTGAAATATTAGAAACTGTTCTGTCCAACAATGTCAATGAAATTGACAACTTGAGAATATTTACAAAAAACATAAAATGGCTAGTGAACAAAAAAATTAAATGCAGCCTCCAAAAAGGAAAATGAACAAATTATAAATGAACTCCAAAAGAGATTTACTTCCTTTTCTCTTCTGGTTTGTGAGAATACCTCCTATCTAGAATCTATCTCTTCTTCCCATAAATATCTAAAGGATGTCACAATCATGGACTGTGAAATAAATTCTAATCCAAATACAGTTTCTAAACAGACATTTTGCTGGATGAGAATACTATTTATCACTTTCATCATGAAACCTGTTCTCACAAGAGAAACTACCAGTTAGAAAATTGTCATGCTACTAACCCAGCCTTAACTGGGTAGGAGAACATTCTTCTACTCTACTATATAACTATGTGCTGCTGTCAGTTTCTAAGGTAAAAAATCTCACCTATTGTGGCTTTGTCAGTTTCTATCTCAGCCAGCAAGTCTCCTTCACTCAATTTCTCACCCACCTTCTTCTCCCACCTCTGAACTGTACCCATAGTCATGGTGGGAGAGAGGGCAGGTAGCAGGACCTACAAAACAAAAAACAGACAAAAAAGGTACCCAAGTAAGATATTGCTTTGCACCAGAAGGGTATACTAGCAACTCTCAAGAAATAAAGAACCAGGTAGACACACTCTGTCAAGTATCTATATATTGGGGTTTCTTATACCACATTAACTGAAACACCAATTTTCTGGAATAAGAATCACAACAGTATTCCAGTTTTAAATCTTGCTAGTGGCCAAATCATAAAGCAACTTAATCTCAGTAATTTCCTAACATTTTGATTGTACTTTACATGCAAAATTTGTTGTGTATTAGTTCAATTTCCTATCAAACAAATTGGATGCTCATGAATAACCTTCAGTCTTTCACCAAAGCAACAGACAACTAAGAAATCTGTTGAAATTTCCCTCAAGCTATCTCATAACCTGGGACAATCAGCATTAATAGCACAAAAATTTAAACATAATGTTTCTGTTTTGGCTATGAAAATATTTTCTTTTGATAAACTCAATTTCTATTTTCATGACATTCCCATAGTTCCAATCTAGTCTGTGAAAAGGAGGTTTTGCTGTATTCTGGCTGAGAGATGAAAAAATTTTGGTCTTATCTTTTCACAATTACTCAGGGTTATCCTTCCAAGATCTCTAACGAAGAAATGAGCCACAAAGCACTTTCAACAAGAATTTTTAAACTTTCTATAGCAAGCTCTTAGTAGCAGTTTTCTAAAAAGCTATCCAGAAGTTTTTCAAAGAGTCACAACAATTCTACAATCACCATCGTGATGCTTGCTTTTACTCATATATCACCCCAACAACAAATTAGGTGACTCAGATCAAAAGCAATCTTCCTTCTAAAATTTGTCATCATTTGATTCTTAAGTTAAGATTAATGGAATAATTTTTTGAAATCTGTGAATTATCTAGGATGGATGATTAAGATAGTCTGAATATAGCACATAAAGAAAAAAATAACAAAAAGAAGGGGCTCAGTTAAACCTTATTCAAGGGAACACAATGAGGGTAAACACACTTAAAAATGAATACATGATCTCACTGTGAATAGAAAAGCGATTTTAAGAGTATGATACTATAAAACCATTCTTCCCCCAAAAAAGAAACAGTTTCCTTTTGGAAACCTCTACAAAGTGTCACAAAGTGGCAAATTATAAAGCCATATAAATGATATTCTGGTATGAACCAAATTTCAGGGGAGATACTATTAGATATTTTTCATTTTTTATTTCCAAAAAGAATAAATCTTTCAAGAATAGATAAGATACTAGATCTGTTTCAAGCAAATCTGTCCTAACTCAATGTTTACCTTGCTAATTATGGTTTAATTATAAAATATATCTCTACTATAAGATGGCCCTATTTAATGTCTTTTATTTCTAAATATATAAGATGCTTACTTACACATATAAAAAAATCCTTTATTAGGTGTCAGTTTTCTAACTTAATATCAATTATCAATATTGTTGTTTTGTGTAGCAGAAAGCCATATAGAATAAATGATAGGAATCATCCCATTTAAATTTAGGATCATAATCCTAAAAAAAAAAAAAAAAAAAAGGAATTTGACTAACATCTCTGTATTTAAATTATAATAGGTTTACAAAGAAAAGTATCTAGAAATATTGATTATAGGCTTAAATGTTGTAATGGAATGAAGAAGTTTTAAGCTCTTAGATATACAGGTAGACACCCAGACTCAGAAAGGTCAAAGGAGCTATCCAAGGTCACAGATGTAATAAAACTCTTTCCTACAATAAATGCTCACTAAGTGTAAGAGACTGTGGCAAACACCAGAAATACAAAGAAAAAGTCCTTGCCTTTAAGCTGCTTATATTTCACTGAGGAACATGCACACAAATAGGTAAATCAAAGGGAAGGAGCAATAAGAACTAAGAGAATCAATGAAGAGTATACAGAAGAGGATCTGAACTTTAAAGTGAACCCTTCAGGCATGGGACCTAAACTTTTCTTGGTTGGTATTTATTCTTAAATGGCAATTGTTTCCTCTATGTAGAAAGATACCCTATATTTCAGTTTCTTGAGAAAGTTCAATAGTTAAGCTTTACCTGCATATGAGTAGGATATGAGCTCCCTGGAGCCTGGGCAGAAGGTGAAGCCACAGAAGCAGGGGGAGGTGCTGTGGAGGTTGGGGGAGGGACCGCTGCAGTGGAATCCAGTGTATAGTTTTTAAATGCATCCACATCCTCTGCCCTAAGGTAAGGAAAACACACATAGAAACCTTTTTGTTTTAAGGCATGGAGGCAAAGGAAACTTCAGACCATCTCTCAATTCTAGATTCAAACACATCAATATCTATATTACATGACAGCAATTTTCAGACAGATGCAACCAAACACGTACTTACTTTTCAACTGTGATACAGATGATTGCTCCAATTGGGACGTCCCTGGTACCTTCTGGAACAATTATCTTAGCCAGGTAGCACTCTTCTAAGCTCTCAAATCCAACAGTGGCTTTATCTGTTTCAACCTTTAAACCGAAGACATGGGGTGTTTAAATACTTACAGCCACTCTGACATTTATTAACTTAAATCTAGCTAAAATGCAAAGTGGAAATAAAGCTTCCACCTTTGCAAAAAGACCACAGAAACTAATAAAGGTTTCTCAGACAAAATTCAGCTTGGTCATTTACAGCATTGAGAAATGTATCTAAAACATCCTACAGAATTGCAGTATACGTCAGATTACTACCCAAAGAGAGAATTAAAGATAGACTAGCATTGTTAGTTATGAAGCACCTTAATCAGTTTTAAGTTTAGCAGCTCTCCAAACTACTTACTTCTGCTATAAGGTCACCCTCATTGATCTTTTCACCTTCTTTTTTCTCCCAGCGGGCAATGGTGCCTGCCTGCATTGTGGGGGAAAGAGAAGGCAAAGGAACCTGGAAAGAAAAGAGACACCTGCTTTCAAAAAAGAGTAGCACGGCTCCTTACCTCTGCATAGGTCCCTCACTGGCTCTGGGGCCCTATTCTGCAGCCCGGTGAGACGCTACAGCTCCTGGCCTTTAGCCCCTGTCAGTGCCTCATTGGGCTCTGTGGATCTGGCAAGAAGAATGCTACCTTTCAGTTGACATTTCCAGTCTGTCACTCACGCGAAGTCCCAGAGGCGCTTGAGTCCCCTCCCCCCCCCCGGCCTGCAGCTACGGGGATGGGCTGGGGAGGGGAGCAACTCGCTCCGGGTCAGCCCTTCCCGCCGGCCGGCCCCGGCTGGGAGGCCCCGAACTCCCGGGTCAGGGGCCGGGGACTGGGACCGCAGGGAGGGGCGGCCTCACCTTCTGGTGCGGAGGGAAACTGTACCACCGTCGGCCCGGCGTCCCCAGGAGCTGGAGCAGCAGCGAACGAGCCCGCGGCGCGGCCGCCGAGCCGGAGCCAGGACCCCAGCCCTGCAGCGCCCCAATCCCACTGTGGGAAGAACGGGCACGCCTCGGGATCGCGGCGGGGACCGGGGCCGGTCCGCTGGGGGCTTCCCTCGGGGCTGCGGCCGGACTGATGAAGCCTGTCCGCGGGGCCGCGCACCGGGCCCGCCGCGCGCACACTCGCCACATCGTGCCACCGACAGCAGCCCGCACCCGGGACCGGGAGCCGCCGCAGCCGCTGCCGCCGTCTCCTGAGTGACCTCCCCGACCACGGTGCGGCACAGCCGTCAGCCGCGCCGCCAAGTACCGTCGCACAACGTCGTAAAAGAGCGAGGAAGTCCCGCCCCAGCCGGGATTCCCTTCCAACTCGCCCCGCCCAGTTCCTCTCGCTCGGGTTGGAGAGAGGGCGAGTGCGGGGCGGGGCGCGGGGCGGGGCGCGGGGCGCGTGAGGAAGAAGCGAGCAATGAAGAGGCCCCGGAGCTGGGACGGGAAAGAGGAGAGAGGGAGGAGAAAAGAGGGAGAGGGGAAGGATTGGGGAGGGGGAAGGGGAGCGGAAGGAGCGGGGGAAGCGGAACCCGGGAAGGAAGGGGGAAGGGGCCGGTGCCCCTTGGCTTACTCTCGCCCACTCCCCCTACGCAGGCGCCCTGGGGAAACATTCTGGCTCTGAAGTGCATTCGCGTGGTCACCTTTCTGCGGCGGAGCCTGCGGGACGGAATCCCTGAGCGGGCGGGTGGTGCTGGGCATCCCTAGCAAAGTTTCAGAGCGCCCCGCTTGACCCTTACTTAGGGTTTACATTTAGAAATGAACGAAATCTTAAAATTGCCCTGTGGGTTTTACCGATGCAAAAACCGAGGCTCAGAGCATGTGGTTATCCGAGCTACACGGGGAGTGGCGAGCAGAACCGGGAATTTAATTCCGCGCCTTACACGCCGACAGCTCAAGAAGAGTCTTAACTTCAGACGCAGTCTCAGATCCCAGACCTGTGGGATCCTGGGCAAGTCGCTTCACGCTGCTTGCATCGCTTTCTCCGAAAGTGATCACAAACCACTCAAAGGAAATTACAAATCACTGAAGTGTACTCGCTAAAAAAATCCCAAACAAGGCCCTGGAGTCCGACTGGACTAAACATACTTGGGTTTATACTACACCTGGGCATGTAAACTTAGCGTAACTCACCAGACCCAGAGCCAGAGATAGAAAAGCACTTTTCACCAAAATTATTGGTGGAATAGTAAAATCCGGAACTCAAGTCAAAAGGCAGTGATCTTCCACAATGGCAAACTGCCTCTTATCAAATATTAAAGTTTCAAGGTTCCTGGCCTGAGACCTGGGGCCAGTGGGGAGAGAATGTGGATTCTCTTGCTAAAATTACGCAACGCATAGTCAGCGCTTACTTTAGACCAGTAACTCCACCTGCCTGCCTAAGGTTACTATTATGTAACCCAAAGGATTTCTACCACCGAATAATTGCTTCCATTCTGTGTCATGCTAGGTTTGACTTGCTAATTATCATAGGAGAGTCATAGGATATGGAGCCTGAAGGAACAATAGTGATGATCCTTTTACAGATATAAAGGAGTATTAAAAGTTTTCCTACCACTTAAATGCAATTAAAACTTTTTCTTTTTAATTTAATAGCCTTTTATTTACAGGTTATATGCATGGGTAACTTTACAGCATTAACAATTGCCAAACCTCTTGTTCCAATTTTTCACCTTTTGCCCCCCCCACCCCCTCCCCTAGATGGCAGGATGAACAGTAGATGTTAAATATATTAAAATATAAATTAGATACACAATAAGTATACATGACCAAAACGTTATTTTGCTGTACAAAAAGAATCAGACTCTGAAATATTGTACAATTAGCTTGTGAAGGAAATCAAAAATGCAGGTGTGCATAACTATAGGGATTGGGAATTCAATGTAATGGTTTTTAGTCATCTCCCAGAGTTCTTTCTCTGGGCGTAGCTGGTTCAGTTCATTACTGCTCCATTAGAAATGATTTGGTTGATCTCGGTGCTGAGGAGGGCCTGATCCATCAGAACTGGTCATCATATAGTATTGTTGTTGAAGTATATAATGATCTCCTGGTCCTGCTCATTTCACTCAGCATCAGTTCGTGTAAGTCTTTCTTAATCAACAAAAGCATTACAGATTGAATTAGTCATGCCTTTTGGGCCTGTATATAAGCCACCTAGCAGTTACAGAGTGAGAGGTAATCAAGTCTGTGGAGCAGCAGTTTGTGAGAAGCCTCATAGGATTAGAAAGAAGTGTTTTTCCCCTTCCCCCTCCTTCTCTACGCTAGTGATAAAAGATTGGAATTGTAGTATCTTTTCTCTTAAAGCTGGAAGGGAGAAGAATCTGAATGTATCTTTTTTTCCAGCTCTCTTCAACTCAACCTGCCTCCTCCATGAGCAGAGCATTGAGTAATATGTACCAGTAGAAAGAGAATTCCCTAAAATTGGCTTTTTGACCCAAAGATTACTCTAGCCATGGATTTACTCTTCCTGAAAAAGGCACCCCACCCAGAAAGTGGAGTCAGTTTGAGGCCCAGCAGAGGAAGCAGAGATACTCTTTTTAAGTACAGATAAGGAAATGTAATCCAGGGAACAGAGAAAAGAGTTCCCCAAAAGTGAAAAAAAAGCTAGCACTTGATGTGAGGAATTAGGCCACACTGAGGAATGTTTGAGAAGATAAAGGACTTCCCTGCCCAGCAATTCTAGTAAATCAAAGTCTGGTTGAATAAAACCAATCCTGTAAATGATGTTTTGTTAGCCTGAACACTGGCAGGTGAGCTGTACTTTAGAAAAACATAGATTATTATCGTTATGGAGAGGCAATCAAGATAGACTTTAATACTTGTATACCCCAGAGTTATAGATATTATTTAATTATATAGCTGTGGATTATATAGTAACATTCAGTTTGGCAAATAGCTGAATGAAAAGAAGCAAGTCAGTTAACTTCTCCATTTTCTTCATCTACCAAAAAAAAAAAAAAAAGAAAAAAGGTGTGAAGGAGTTTTCCTATAACCTTTAAACAATTCAAGTTCTTCAACTTAGAGAATTACAGAGTTGGCCATTAGAAAAAAGGCTCATCACCAGCATCTCATACCATAAGATAAAAATAGGTACATAATTTAGACATAAACAGTGACACCATCAAATTAGAACAAGGAATAGACTACCTGTTAGATCTATGCAGAGGGAAATAATTTATGACCAAGTGAGATAAAAGCAGAATTCTGGGAAATCTTTATAATAAGTATCTCTGGTAAAGAACTCATTTCTCAAATATGTAGAGAACAGAGTAAATTTATAGGAATACAAGTCATTCCTCAAATAATGATCAAAGGATATAAACATGCAGTTTTCAGATGAAGTCAAAGCTGTGTATAGGCATATAAAGAAGTGCACTAAATCACTTTTGATTAGAGAAATGCAAATTAAAACAAACAACTCAGATGCCACTTCACACATTAGATTGGCTACTAGGACAAAGTAAAGTGATCAATGTTGTAGAGGATGTAGGAAAACTGGACATTAATGCATTGCTGATGAAGTTGTGAACTGCTCCAACCATTCTGGAGAGTAACTTGGAACTATGCCTAAAGAGCAATAAAATGACATATTCTTTGGCCAGGCAATACCACTACTAGGTCTGTATTCCAAAGACATCATAAGAAAGGGAAAAGGACCTACATGTACCAAAATATTAAAAGCCACCTTTGTGGTAACAAAACATTGGAAGTTGAAGGGATCCCCTTCAACTGAATAATTGAATTGAATTATATTGAATTGAATAATAGCTGAACAAGCTATGGTATATGAATGTAATAGAATGCTATTAGGCAATAAGAAATGAACAGGCAGATTTCAGAAACATCTGGAAAGACTTGTGCAAACTGATGCAAAGTAAAATGAGCAAAACCAGGAAAACATACACGGTATCAGCAACATTGTATAATGATCAACCTGTGAATGTTTCAGCTCTTCTCAGCAGCACGATGATCCAAGTACAAAGGACTCATTAAGGAAAATACTGTACATATCCAGATAAAGAACTGATGGACTCTGAATGCAGATTAAAGCATTTTTTTTCCCATTGACTTCATTCGTTCTCATCTTTTTTCCTTTTGATCTGTTTCTTCTACCCCAACTCTGACCAATATGGAAATAGGTTTTATATGATAGCACATGTATAGATAATAAATTGTCTACCATCTTTAGAAGAGAGAAGGAGGGTGGAAGAAAATTTTGGGATTCAAAAATCTGGAATGCTAAAAATTTTCTTGACATGTAAATAGGGGGAAAAAAATACCATTAAAGCATTCCAGTTGAAAGGATCATGATACTCTTCCCTCTGAAGTAATGCTTCCCACCCAGTAGGAAAAAACCCCATTGAAGAACAGGCCTATAAGTTAACTTTGTGATGTCCCTCTAAAGAAAAGATAGTGAGGAATAGTGAATTGCCCTTGTCATGTGTGACACTTGTGTGTACTTGTATGTACATGTGTGTACTTGTATACTTTTCCTCCACCACCACTGAATTTTAAGTAAGTTCATGTCTGCTCCACCATCTTCCTGGATTTTGGGTGTATTTGTGGGGGTGTATGTATCTCATATTAGAAAAAATGCTTTATTATTACTTCTGTTTTTTGCTATGCCTTTTGAGTAAATGCCCTCTCTGAACCTAGTAGCTGGCTGTAAGGGGAACATACCAGTGGGAGCTTGATGATCTGGTATTTAGGATGATAACCACTCATGAGAATGTTTCTAGAATCCTGGGAGATGTAATAGCCATCTGTGGGGAATGCAACCTGCCAATGCACCCCAGGGAAAGTTCAAACATCTGGCATCCAAGACCCTTCATAACTTGGTTTCCTTTTCCTGCTTTATTTCCTATTAATCACTCCCATGCCCAGGATCACAGAGGAAAGCAGGATTTTAGAAACCACCTCATCCAATCCTTATCTGACCAACAATATCCTCTTTAACATACCAGACAAGTGGTCCTCTAGCTTTTGCTGGAAGAGTTCAAATGAAGAGAAACACACTACCTCCTGAGGCAATGGTTTCATTTTTGGAAGTTTTCCCTTAAGCAAGAATTTGCTCCCCCAAATTTATATCCATTGTTCCTAGTTCTACCCTCTGATGGAAAGAAAACAAATCTAATTCCTCTTCCAGAAGACAGCTTTAAGAACCTGAAGATAGCTCACATGCCCTCTACGTTTTAGCCAAACTATATAACTCTGTTACCTGAACATGTTCTTAAATCTGCAGGCTTTTGTGCTGTTTTGTCCACCAG
Organism: Sarcophilus harrisii; assembly: GCF_902635505.1. Lineage (NCBI taxonomy): Eukaryota > Metazoa > Chordata > Mammalia > Dasyuromorphia > Dasyuridae > Sarcophilus > Sarcophilus harrisii. The sequence continues at coordinate 488,059,011 of NC_045428.1, read as the reverse complement.
AGATGGAATGGGATGCTCTTCCTCTTTTGCCTATTGGATTCCTATGCAACACAGAATATTACAGTTGTAAAGTATCTCAAAGGTTACAACTTGTACCTGAATTTGAAGTTTTATAGAACTTTTAGGGTTGTAAAGCACCAACCTCTCTCACATCTGGGGTAGGATCCAAATTCAGGTCTCCTGACCCTAATTTTAGCATGTATTTGATTATGATAAGTAATGTTTCTACATTCTAATAATTCTTACACTTAATTGGGGCTGGGTCTCTGTCCTATCATTCAAACTATCTCCTCCAAGGCCTAGCACAGTGCTTAGCAAAATTGTAAATACGAGGCTATTAAATGTTTATTAATGGCAGTCGTGGGGAATTGACATAATTCCCCATTACCATTGTTGGTACCATGTGGTGGAAGTTCTGTTTGTAGGTTCTTTGTTTTAGAAGATCTGAGGACACACCACAAAAGTGTACTTCAATGTTTTTATGATCTCACTGATGTCCTTCCTCCAAAAATGCTCAAGACCTGCCCAAATCTTCTGTCATATTGTGGTTCATATACTCCCCTAAATGCTCCACAAGTATTAAAGATCCCTTTAGAGGTCTCCTACACCACATGAGGAAGATACTCTAGACCTTTTATCTTTACATGTATACTAATGCATCATTTGATCACCCACCTCATAGTTTATTCTCAAGTACATTGGGTGTCTGTGGGCCTACATCCTTTGTTGATCATATAGTTCTTGGATGATCTCTTTCATATGATAATTCCTCTGTGAAAATCATTGTTGGAAATATGTTGCAACCTATTTATAACTACCATATAGTTCTCCGTTGCCCGTTAGTAACAATTTAAACCACAATTGCCCTATTAATCCTGAGTGGCAACAGGTTTTCTTAAAGTATCACTCTGGCAAATGGAAGTAAAAATGGTTCTTGGCAAACTTCTGAAATTCTACGTAATGAAGTTATAACTTTGTGAATCTCAGGAAAATTAATCTAAGTTTTAGTGTAGTCAGATTTTTAAAAAAGGATATATTTTTCCTTTGGGGATTTATGCCATATATATGATGGTTCATTATATTCACCAAGAAAGACATTACAAGAAATAAAGTGGATTAACAAATGATTATTTTAACTGTTGAATTTGATCAAATTGATTCTATGTGTGTTGCAAGACAATCAGGGTTAATAGACTTGTCCAGGATGACACTGTTAGTGTCAAGTGTCTGAGGTCATATTTTAACTTAAATCATCCTGACCCCAGGGACAGTGTTTTATCTGCTGTGATACCTCGATGCTTCAAAGCTGATTTTCTATTCAAAAACCAAAGCAATTCATTAAAACTGAAACTGTAAATGTATCTGCTTACCATATTAGGGAACAATATGGCAATTTTGTGGTTTATCTCAAATAGTAATTTTTGGATTTTTCTTGTAATTTATTTTGTATACTGTGGGACTGTTTTGTAATGATTTTGACTTTCAGATTATTTGAAGATCACATTTATTTATGTATATCAAGTGATATACCATAAATGGAATCCTAAATGATAAAACTGAAATTTAAAAAAATTTTTTAGAACTAGTAGAATAAAGACATTAGTTGAAATACAATATCCTTAGAACTTCTTTCTCTTTCTTTAAGTAAACAGCAGAGGGAAAGAATTAACATTAATGAAATTTAAATTTTTATTGATTTTAGTTGACAAACAAAGCACAGTTAAGGGGTTTAGTTTGCAAATTCCTTTTTATTTTATAGTTCCTTTTTTCTTTTTCCAATGAGCACAGAAATCTCTAATACATACAGGCAGGTAAGACTGGTTATCAATTCACTAATAGACAAATTAGAAGCCTCTGGAATTAACAGAGGGAAAGTCTTGCTGAGAATGCTAGAAAATAGGAAGTATGTGCAATAATTCTTTCAAACCTATGGTTGCAAATATCCGTGTTTCTAAGAAAATATAACTTTATGCAGATGTGTCTTAAGCATGCGACACCTAGATTTGATAAACTCAGACAATAAGGTAGGGTAACTGTGCAAAAATAATGAACATTTTGTGAAAAAAAAAATTTAACTTAAGTGCTCTTTTTTTGAGTGATGGGATTTCTCCTGGATTTTATAGATACATGGAGATAATTTTCCCTGCTATAATCCATCCTAACGGGAGACATCCAAAGAGTTGTTAAATAAAATTGTTGACATGTAAAAAGACACTAAACCCAAGCTGATACTAACTATAGAGTATACCAGTTTAGGGAATATGACAAGGAAAGGTAGCCTTTGGTTAGAAGATGATGACTTTTTAAGGGCTTGAATTCCTTCCTGGATTAGTCTTTATCTGGAAGGCATTGACTTTTTTAAAAATTGTTTAAATTTCAAGTAATATTTCTTCTACTGAGAGTCTGGTAACTTAAGAATGTTCTAGGAATATTGTTTTGGAGCTTAATTGAGGCAACAGCATAGACTTCCCTTAGGTATATCCCACCAATGGTTCATTTCAATATCTTGAACAAGATGCTATTATCGAGGAGTCCTGGATATCTTTACAATGCACTGTAAACAAGACTGTTTAAAAAACAAAACAAAACAAAACAAAACAGAAACAGTTTATGACTCCTTCCTGAGTACTACTATCCCTTTTAAAAAGCATCATTTTTTGTACCCATGTTACTGAATAGTAATCAGAATTGTAATGTATGGAGGCTATCCATGCTGCATAGAATCAATCAGAAAAAAAGTGAACTTAATGACTTTTTATTCCCCTCCCAAGAAATTTCCTTTCACTGGGCTAATGCCACACTCCTTTCCAAAAGGGGAGAAGAAGTGAGACTAGAGAAGGTGGAGAATCTTGACTTGGATTTAGTCATTTTTCTCTGAAAATGAAGATATTTTACCTAACAGCATGATTATTGACTGAAGTAAAATGAACAGTTTAAAATTTGTAATTGCAAGACATTCAAAAGAGGTCACAAGTAAAACATACAAAGAGTTTTGGCCTTATAACCATGCTGTCACAGCAAAATATTAAAATTCATGCAACAGAGAAATTGGTGATAAACCTTTTTTTTCCCCAGATTTCCTGGAAAAGATGAAGAATACACTATGTTGTTCTCCTCACTTTCAGTAGTGAAATTTCTCTTATTTTTGATTGACTTTCCCAATTACTATTTGTTTAACAGTCATTTCAGATGAGAAAACATTCTCCATTTGTGAAAAAAGCAAGAGATACATGTACAATGAAGGGCATAAAGTATCTTCTCAACTCCACTAGCAGAAAGAATAATCAAATAGCCTACACAAAAGTACCTCCAATGTTAAAAATGACAAGTAGTGATGAATGAACTGGAAATTAGTTGTCACTGGTACACTTGTAATAAAATAAAACTTGGATTTTGTTCTATTTTTTTCTTCATCACAAGGCTGATAAGAAGAGCCTGTATAAAAGCTAGCTATCTGGGTTCTCTAGAAAACGAATACCTTATGGAATGTGAGACAATACAGAGGGTGCTCACATTCATGTTATAAAAATAGACAGGGTTCTCAATAAACAGCAAATGGATATAAAAGAATTCTCCAAACACGAACAATTTTTAAAAGGGTATATCTATATATAAAAACAACAACATGTGATCTCAGAGCTGCAAAGGACAGTCTTCTGAAATGATTTGGGAATGGAACATGAGAGATGATCTGGAGACAGACGGGTCAAGAACCCAGAGCTGATCTGTAGAACTCTTCTGGTTTGGCAGTGTACATTGGCAGTTATGGCCAGCCTGCTTTTGATAAACACAGCTGGTTGGTTTTAGGTGGCACTTGGCTGGTGGGTGAAAAAATTCATCTTCCCATCTGGTATTTGGGAATTTGTCCTCCCAGGCCCCCTGGACTCTCTTCCCTTTCCCTCAAGGAAAAAAAACCTTTCTTGTACTCCTCAAGTCCAACACAATAAAAGAAATCTGAGTGGTTCTCCCTGCCATTCAGAAAAAGTAGTATGGTTCTCACCACACCCTGTGTCAGCCAGTGATAAATAATACATCATTAAAGTAATGTCTGGCCTTGGTCTAAGATAAGACTTTAGGGCATACCAACTCCACCAGCTCCATAGAGAAATACTGGGCCAGCAAGACTGTCCCTTGAATGCAGGAAAAAAAGAGACTGATGGCTGAGTAAAGTCAAGAAAAATCATAGGAAGAAGAAAGTCAAGAAGATATAGGTAGCAGCACCTTTCTATACCCGCCTGAATGTTTAAGGAGACTTTTACTCCTTATTCCTTTCAAATGCAAAGTTCATCAGCTGGAAGAAGTAAACAGTTTCTAACTTAAACAGTCCTCCAAGGAAACTATCAACATATAAAACAAAATAGCCCAGGAAGCAGTTTGAAGGGCAAGCTGTAGAACCAATTTTGATAAGTTGGTCCAAGTTCTTTATACAGATCTGAGACACCAAACAGCAGAGGGGCAGCCCTCTCACTGTCTAATGAAGAACTAAGCATCATCCATGTCCAATCCAAAAGAATTTTTGAAGGAGGAAGCTTCTTCTTTGGTACCACCCTCAGGTGTACTCTTGAGTCACAAAAGTTGCAGGGGAGCCAGAAAACTGGTAGATTGCCTTACCCTTGAGTGCAAATTCTGGAACTATATTTGCTATAACCATAAAGGCCAATTAAAATAATACTGTAACATGCAGAAGTGAAGCATCTGATTCCCAGATTTAGAACAGTAGCAGCCATGCCCTTCACTCGAAGGGATCATCCATCCACATTAGTTAAGGCCTTCGGTTTGTTGTTGTCATCAGGATAAAACAAAACAATGCATTCCCAACACTTGGGAGTCACCACTCCAAATTAACCCACGGCCCACATCTAGACATGGAATGCTGAGAACCAGACAGGCCAGGCCACACACACAGGCCTGGCCTCTGGTCATCTCATTTGAAAAGTCTTTTCTTTTGGCAGCACGTCTAGAAACCTTCTAGGGTCTTCTGGGTTAAATCCTCATTCCTGAGTGAAGCAGCCAGAGTGACCAAGTTCCAAAAACCTCCAATCTGGGAGTCAATGTCAGTTCTCTCCATGATCTTCTTCAACCCACGCCACAATTTTTCCTTCCCATCCAGGAATAACATCATCATCATGAAAGACCTAGAGAATGAAAGTAAGAAATAATGAGAAAGACTGGGAAAGAGGGGGGAATCTTGCCAAGATGAATTTATCAATATGCAATAGGATGTGGAAGTTAACTGTGAGTTTAAAGACGCATAGCACTCAAGTTCTATATTCCTTGTAACACTGAGTTGCTGTATAGCTTTGAATAAAAAAATTACAAACAAAAAAACACTGCTCTTTTTTTTTTTTTTTAAAAAAAAGAAATGTGTAGAATTAGGTTTTTTATTTACAGGACACTGAAAGATAAGAAATTTCACGCAGAAATAACTCTATTGAGGATAAAGATTTCATATAGTATGTACACAGTTTAAATTGTTCAAGTATACTTTACTGCTACAATAAAAGTCACATTTATAAAATTATTTTAATGAAGAGACACTAAGACAAAATTATACCAAGAGCAACGTGTGTAAGACTTGATGGTCTGAAGATAAAATATAAAGGTTAAAGGATTCAGCTATACCATTTTTGAATGTGGAAGGTATGGCCATCAAAGGTAGATTCTGGTACAATGTTTCAACTTCTGCAGAGAAATACTTTTTAATTAAACTTGAGGAAATCTTACATTATCAGTTAATTTTCATGGGACTGGACTACTTCAATTTTTTTTAGTCCTTAAATTCTTCAATTGTGATAATATGTTTTTTCAGTTTTATTTAATTTTTTATTTAGTTTTTCATCTTATTGACAAAATAATTCCTGTCCTCACAGGACTCACAACAGATTATAAGGATTAATAAATTATTGTTCAGAAAGCACAACCATAAAAGTAGATAATAAAAGAAGGTGATGATTAAAGGAGTGCTGGTCTGTTTATGTGATGAAATAAGGAAAGAAGGCCAATCTTAACAAGTTCCTTGGACCTGTTCTTTTTTGTTTTATCACAAACAAGAGGAAAAAAATAAATTCAGAATCATTATGGTAGAAAACCTTTACTTTTGTAAACTATGATTTTTGACTTTTTTTCTCACAATACACCCATGACCTAGAATTTGCTTCAGAAAAGAAAAGGACTACATCTTCCTTTTTGCAGATTGAAGAAAGAATGCTGTTCTAAGAGATGACAAACTATGGACTCCTCAAGGATTTAGGAGGAAGAACTATTCTCTCTGATTTCTCTTAAATGTTCTTCAAGTACTCTATTTGAGAAATACTATACCATTCCTATAAAATATTCATTACTTCCCAAGCATAAGGCTTAGGCTCAAACTGAAGTCTGCTTGTTTATTTTGAAAAATGAAGAATGATATGGTTTTTATTTCTGGCTTGGCAGATCACATATACAGGAGCCTGATAGCCAGGCTAGGCTAAGCTAATTACTAAGTAGATGTGATTAAAATACTAGAGAAAGCTAACAATTCCTTGACCTATTCCATAGCCCTGGGGATACCAAATCACAGTCCAAGTAGGCTTTGAGCAATTTCTTTGATCAGAATCTGAGCTTTGGCCAAATTAAAACTTCGGTGAACTCAAGTACCAACCCTGAAGGACAAAAAGGGCTGGAGGGAAAGCCTTATCTCTTGAGTATGGATGACATTATATAGAAGCTTCTGTACCTCCTCTTTGACAGTGCCGAACTCAGGATCCAGGGCTTTGAAGTGGTATCGATGATTCCCTTCCCGGTCGATAGCTGCTTTAAAATCCTTCAGAGTCACCTCCCCCAACCTGCAACACAAGAAAACACTACAATAACCTGTTATTCAATGGAGTAGGAAGGGAGGATGTCAATTTGCAACAAAAGCTGCTGCCAAAGTCACTCCAGGCAACAGTAGCATGTCGTTCATGGGTCATTGGTCCTGATGACCTAGATGATTTGAAAACAATAGACATTGGGAAACCAGTTAACTGAGGGGAATGAGATTCATACTATCCATGAAGTGAGGTCAGAATTGTAAATGGGTTTGTTTGCTTCATTGGCAGTCAAAGTCCAGTATTTTTCTCTGGGAATGATACCCTAGAGGCTCTGAGACCTCTAGAATTTAACTCGGTGAATAACCTCAGTAAGTAAGTACCAAATGGCTTTCTCTGCCACAGAACCCCAAATCTTTGGGCTAGTAGCACTCTTTAGCAACCAACCTCTCTATACTTCTATATACTCTATTAAAAAAAAAAAAAAAGATTTCCTGCTGGCACAGCTCAGAAAGAACTTTCTGGAAAAACAAATTCTACAACTTTCCTTGGTAGATAGTATAGGTTTTTTGTTTTGTTTCCTCTTTTTGTTTTATTTTCTAATAATCTGTATTAACACTTGCAGAGGCAGTATGGCAAAGTAGAATGCTGGGTAATTGGGACATCTTCTAGCCCCACTTTTGACACTTGGAAGCTATGTTACTCTTAGTAGGTCATCTAAGCTCTGTGTACCTTCAAAGACTTATTTACTAAGTTAGGGACAAGTTAGGACCTGGCACTAAAGAGTGTTTTTCTATGCTGATACAATCACCTGCCTAAAGAGGAAATGCAGAGAATGGGACTTAACCCACTTCAGCCCTGATAGAATCATAGAACTGGAAGGAACTTTAGCAGTCATTTGATACAAAATGCTCATTTTATCGATGGGGAAATCAAGTCCCAAAGAGAGGAATTGCCTTGTCCATGGCCACCCAGCTGCTAGGACTTCTCACAATACTATGTTACCTCTCAGGTGTCCCGGTAATCATTTGGTCAATTCTATTATTATTATTGCTCAATGTGGATTTTTTTAAAATAGCAACTACTACCAAAAAAAAAAAAAAAAATCAAACAAAATATTATTTAAAATTGCTCCTCAAATTTGTATATTTGAGCACAAAAAATAAAGCTAGGAATAGGCAATACTGATTTCACCCTCCCTTTGTCACCCAGGATAGACTATTGTACCCTACCAGGCTCCTATCCTCAAAACCTCTCAAGCAGTTTTGGTCCATGCTTCTTAGGCATTCTCCCATATTATCAGATGGGTCAAGATGGTAATGATAGAAATGTCTGGCTCTGTTTTCCTTTTCTTTCTTATAAGGATGCAGAACCTCCAATATCTCACCTCTTTGGTATGTTGACCATGAAGGGAGTAAGTGAACGGTCAGTAAAATAAAGCACTTTAGTGCAAGCACTGTTGTTGATAGTTGGGGAACTCTGGGAATGAGGCAGTTCTGCAAAAAGAGAGAGAATCTTGTGGTCAGAATACCAGTCTTACCCACATACTGACCCCACCTTGTCATCCAAATGTCCAGGCACTTGCCAGGTCATGGCAACAGTTCCCTTGAACCCATTAACATGTCATACACATAGAGAGTGATCATAGGAACTTAAGAGTGGGGCCATGAGGAAAAAAGATGCTTCAAACATGGACTCTGCCCTTAAGAGCCTCAAATACATTCAGAATGGTGCTGCCAAGGGTCAAGGTTTTTGATAAGAAACAAACATGGTCAAGTTTCAAATGAAATCACAGCTACCTATGGACGAGAAGGAAACAACAAGAGGTACATACAGATTCTCAACATGGAGATCAGAAATAAAACATGATTTTGTCATTCTTATGTTATTCAGAAAAGGATACTCACTGGGACAACAGACTTGTAGAAACCTTGGTTCTTAAAAGATAAGAAGGAATTCCCCTTCTGAAAGATATTGAGATTTACCCAAGTAGTAGGAATTCTAAAGCATGTCTTTGAGCTCCATGTCATACCCTTTTCTTTTGCATTTGTCCAAAGAGTATAAATAGTAGCTAGCTATATCTAGCTAAAACTTTCACAGAAAGGCTACTCTGAGACCACTAAAAAATCATTGTCCTAGGAACCCAAAATTAGTCACAGGAATTTCTGTTAGAGCTGGAAAGTCTCCTGAAGCTCTTACAGAACACTTTCCTCTTAAGTTACTCTGGACATTTAATCCAGAACAAATGGGAGTAATTGTTTTGAGCAAGAAGTAGGTCAGACGGACCAAAAGGAGAAATAGGATGGGGAGGTGGAAGGCAGGCAAGGGTGTTTTATATGGACAGCAAAGAATCACAGAATTTCAGAGTGAATAGAGTCAAATCCATATCCTAAACGTATCTAACAACTCATCATTGTTTTCAAATACAGGGAGGGAAAATTACTAACTCCCAAGGCAGTCTATTCTACTTGGGAAATGTGCTGTTCTCAAATTGTGGTATATGAATGTTATGGAATATTATTGTTCTATAAAAAATGACCAGCAGGATGAATACAGAGAGGCTTGGAGAGACATACAGTTTATAAACTGATGCTAAGTGAAATGAGCAGAACTAAGAGATCATTATACACTTCAACAACTATACTACATGATGATCAATTCTGATGGATGTGGCTCTCTTCAACAATGAGAGGGTTGGTCCAAATCAGTTCCAATTGATCTGTAATGAACAGAACCAGTTACAGAACCAGAGCCCTGGGAAATGAGTATGGACCACAGCATAACATTTCCACTCTTTCTGTTAACTGTTTGCTTGTATTTTTGTTTTTTTCTTCTCAGATTATTTTTACCTTCTTTCTAAATCCAATCTTTCCTGTGAAACAAGATAACTATATAAATATGTATACATATAATGTATTTAACATATATTTTAATATATTTAACATGTATGGGACTACCTGCCATATAGGAAAGGGGGTGGGAGGGAAGAGGGAAAAAGTTAGAACATAAGTTTTTGCAAGGGTCAATGTTGAAAAATTACCCATGCATAAGTTTTATAGATAAAAAGCTATAAAAAAAATTAATTTTTTTTTAAAAGGGGAAAAAAAGAAATGTGCCATTCTCTTTTTGCAGTTATCACTTTAAATTAGCTAGAAGTTGATTCTCAAAAAACTTAATTGCTGAAATCACCTGTTATGATACTCCTTTCTGAAACATCAATTATAAGCATTAAAGCAATATTAGCAATTGTTCTGTATTGTGACTAAAAAAAACTTTGTAATTTAAATAAAAAACTCAGCTTATAACATTTAGGAAGTTGCCTATATTTTAAATTATATAATACATATGCTTATCTACACCTCTCTATGTACATATATGCTTTATATATCTCAGTCTCTGTTTCTCTCACTCCCCTCATCCCCAATATCTACTCCTTAGTCCTCTACAATGATAAAATTTTCTAAGACTTAGTCAAATCTACATCATCAAATCTTCACTAAACCGGGGAAAGTGCAAAAGCTAAGACTAGTGGAACAATCAATCCAAGGAAAGCTGAAACAAATATTTAGAAACAAAAAGACAAAATCAATTTAGGTCTTAAAATTTCCATGTCTACTTACAAAACTGTATGTTTGGTCATTCTGTAAACCACTGTGACCAGTAATGAGACTGAAGTTTTATGAAGACAGTTATTATTCAAGGGAATAAAGGGAGATACTTAGGACCATGCATTTGGAAAAATACTAACAGATTTGTGTAGGTTTGCTTGGCACATTTCAATACAGATGTCTTCTATTTGTTTTGTAAAAATTTTATTTTTTGTTTAAACTTTTAATTCTTTTAAAAACCTTGCATTGTAACTTTGGATGACTTAATTATGAATGGATTTGTTAGTATAAAATTTTCTGTGCATCAAGTGTAGCATTTTAGATTGTAGGTTTGATATCCTAGAGCCCTTTAGGGTAGACTGCATAAGCAGAATACTACAGTATTGAAAGACATGCTAAATTTAAGTTAGAATTTAGTGAAAATGAAGAGAACACCCAGAGAAGAGGACTGTGGGAACTGAGTGTGGACCACAACATCATATTTTCACTCTTTCTGTTGTTGTTTGCTTGCATTTTTTTTTCTTTCTCAGGTTTTTTTTTCCCTTCTTGAGCCAATTTTTCTCGTGCAGCAAGTTATACATATATTGTATTTAACATATGTTTTAACTTATTTAACATGTATTAGACTACCTGCCATCTGGGGATTGGGGGTAAGGAGGGGAAAATCTGGAACAGAAGGTTTTGCAAGGGTCAATGTTGAAAAATTATGCATGCATGTTTTATAAATAAAAAGCTTTAATAAATAAATAAAATTAAATATTTAAATTTTAAAAATTAAAAAAAGATTTGTACCAACAACAATAACAAAAAAGAATTTAGTGAAAAATAAAGATGTAATTACTCATTGAAATCTATCCATGGATCTTTAAGGGTCAAGAACCTTTTTTCTAGAGGAAACCAGGCTAAGAGTGAGCAAGTGTGAAAACTAGGAAGGAAAATATAAAATGAAATGGAAAACATCAGACAGTAATATGGGTATGCTTCAGAAATCTCTAAAAGAACAAAGGAAAAAACATGCAATAAATGACCAAGGACAAAGCAGTTTACTGCCACTAACAGAAGAAACTGGTATTTCAGAATTTTTGCCACTAGATGGTGCAAGCATTTAAGTTTTAAATGTAGTTTTAAATGATTTTCACTGGATTAAGCTAACCCAGAGGATAAAGAATTTTCTCATAGATCCAAAGGCTTTGCTTCTAAGCAGTTTTATCTTTTCTGCTAAGTCCAGGGTAATTTGTACATCTGAGGTTTTTGATTTCTTTCTAAGTTGAGAGTCTAAGTTTATTATATTAATTCTGTACCCAAGTGATTATCAGAAACAAAAGGTTTAATCTTTAGGTTTAATTTGCCAGGAGTCCCTGCTAGAGGTTATTGGAAAATTTACAATTAGGACTGGGGGGTACTCACTTGAATTAGGGGGCCAAGACTCCCGGTATTCACTACCTCTTGGTGATTTGCCCCGAACCTGAGGATATAAACCAAGAGAACCAATATCAGTACAATCCAGTTTCCATTTAATACATGGGAGACTCGTAAGGAAATTCACATAATAAAAATCTACTTAAAATATGCACCCCTTTTTCTCTCACCAGCCATCATACCTCTGCCTAAAGTGCCAAATAACTGCTAAGCACGTTTTCAGTGAATTCTTCAAGCCAACATACTGGAATGATTCTCTGGGGTCAGGAAGGTTTAGTCTCTCAAGGACCTACACTGTAACCAAACGGAATGGCACCATCTACTCCAGGCCTAAACAGTCATTCATAAAGAACCAGACCCAACAGAAAAGAGACCAAACAGAACTGCAGCGCTCAGCAAGTCAGCAGCCACAGTCTTAGACTGTGTCCTTTACATTCACCTCACCTAGCACGTACAGAAACACGCCTGGCAAACAGAGGGCCCAGAAGGCCAGGTTACCCGTTTGTCCTGTTTCTTCTGCATCTCCATTGCGTGCAAACGCTCCATGAGGCTGGAAATGCCTTGTTCCAGGCTATCGATGGTGTGGTGCTGGGGGTCATGGCCACTGAAGCTGTTGCGCAGGCTCCGCAGAGCATCTCGGACAAGCTGCAGGTCGTTGGCCTACAGGTGAAGCGGGTTTCCCATCAGGAAAGACTAGGACTGCTACCGCATTGTGCAGGCTGGAGTGGGAGGGCCTGGAATCCCACCCAAAGGGACGGAGCCTCAGGAATCCCTTTTATCACTGTCCTTCTTGCTTGCCTACATTTGTTTACTAGGGAGGGAGGAGGACAGAAGGGAATTTGCAGAGTAACCAATTTTCAGAGTAACCTCTTCTACCTTGCTGGGTCTTAGCGTCAGATCATTAATTTCTTGTATCTCCAGAGCAATTCTAAAAAGAGGGAAACTGGGACACTGGGAAAAAATGTGATTTGGGCCAAAACCCGGAACTAAGTACTATTCTAATATATGTTAGTGCAGGAGACCTCTACTCCAAAATCTAATTACCTACCCCTCTGTGGGCAACTGAGGCTGATCCTTTCCCAGACATTGGGAGGAAAAACCCATTGCTTTGAGTATTGTGACTGTTGTAGTTGGTTACCTGATGAAGCAAGAAAAGGAAATAAAAACAGAAGAAACACTTGTTATAGGATAAGACCACAGTGATTTTTTTTTAAAGTTCTTATTCTAGTTTCTGCCACTGTTCTTACAGTTAAGAAAAGAAAAAAGCTGGGTTTCCCTTCCAACACCATGTGGATGATGTTTTAGGAGGAGAAAAAAGTGGAATTCAGGTTTTTCTCCTTATATTAGAAAATATAGAATGAAAACTTGAAGACTGACACGCTCCCTTTACCTCATCGGCATCTCTCTTCATACAGTGTGCCAAGAGGACGTCCTTTTGTTCCAATTCCCGTTCTAGATCGAACTAAAAGGCCAAGAAAGCAGATGAGAAAAGGGTTGCTTCAAGTCAGCAGAGTAGTAAAATCATTTCTTAGCTGCATCCCTACCTGTTGGTAATTGGCCTCAGAAAGCTTCCTGAGAGCTTCTTCCAGTTTCCCCTGGTGCTGCTGTATGAGACGATCCTTCTGACCCAACTCTTTCTGCAACAGAAAGGGGTGAAGAGCTTTCAAAAGTACATCATGATGCAGCCAGAATAGTTGGCTCATTCTCTTCCCATTCTCCCGCCACCCCAGAAAAAGACCACCTGTGGAAGAAAAGTTTCTTGTGGGTCCTGCTCCATGAGGATAAGAGACAGCAAAGATGAAAGTGCTCAGCAAACAGGTTTTCTGGGACTGGGGGAATAATGTGAAGAAAAGCCTCAGTAGAAAGAAGTAAGTAATTTCTGCAATCCTCTGGTTCTTTCAATCTTGAATTTTCATGTTTTTATCAGACTCCATTCTTTTAGGAAACCTTTCTAACAGCTGCTGTTACTCCTATTTCTGACCTCTAGGGGCACCAGGGTCTTTCTACTTCTCTGTGACAATGTGAATAAATCTCCTTTTTCCTTGGATTAGCTCAAATAAGGATAGAATTTTTTTAAAGGATCCTCTCAGTAGGTAAGTAAAGGAAGAAAAGAAATTACAAAATCATAAAGAGAATAGTACAATGGAGAAATACTTATTTTACATCTAAATTGGCCTGACTAGTAGCAGTTTACTGCCTCCAAGCCCTACTTCTCTTTCCTCATCACAAATCTGTCTAGTTGGATGCAAGAACAGGTTATTCCGGCTCTTAGTTAAAGACATATTTGGACTGGCACGAATGCTGGATTCAAGGTGGGGTCTTAAGTCTCTATTAGTTCCTGTTTCTAATTATAAACCTGAACTATGAAGGGGTTGGGCTAGATGACCTCTAAAGGCCCTTTCACCCTCTCTGGGTGTGGATGGCACTAGCATAGAGTTTTCAGAAATTCCTCCTTATTGTTCCAGGATATCTTACTCTAACACTGCAGTCATATCCTTCTACCTTATGGCAGCCCTACAGTTCTGGCCCCTGAAAGTCCTAACCTTATCTTTGACTTGTTTCTCTCAGCTTTGATTCATTTGTTATAACACGTTCACTAGCTCATCTAATCACACAAAGTTAGAAATGACCTCAGAAGTTATCAAGTGCTACCTGTTATAAGTAGTCCAATCCATGGGAGACATAAATCCTCCCTACAAAATCTTCAAATATTCCCTTTAAATCCATTATATCGAGGGGCACACAATTAATCCCCCAGGCCAGTCCATGATATTTGGTGTCAATTCTAATTATTAGAATTCTGAGCAATGAAAGGAACCTCAAAATCACCTTTTCTTGACCCAGAATCCATTCAACAACATATTAATAATCTTATTGTACTCTCCCTGAACAGACCCCATCCAGAGTACTGTGTGGTTCAAAGCAGCATTGCTTAGGAAGGAAAATGGTGAGCTGGAGAGTGACAGAACAGAAACTGTGTGATATGAAGACTGATGTCTTCATGTCAAGGAGACATGACCTCTATCTTCAAATTTGAAAAGTTGACATGGAAGAGAGAGAGTCATTCCCCTTGGCTCCAGAAGACAGATAACAGTGTGACAGTAGAGTTAGTGATGGATTTGTTGTCAGAGAGCTTAATTAGGCTCCAATCCCAGTTCTTCTACTTACAACCTGTGTAATCTTGACTCAACCCCTTTGGGTCTCAGCTTCTTCCCTTTTTCAATGAGAAGGCTGGACTAGACAATCTTTCCTTTTTGATCCTGGCTTGGTCATACAGTGGGTTAGTTATTCCTCCTAGATTTGTATTATTTGCATATCTGATAATCACACCATCTTATGACTTCATCCAAATTGTTGATTTAAAATTAGTACATGAACTAAATCATTTCCAATGGAGCAGTAATGAACTGAACCAGCTACGCCCAGAAAAAGAACTCTGGGAAATGACTAAAAACCATTACATTGAATTCCCAATCCCTATATTTTTGCCCACCTGCATTTTTGATTTCCTTCACAGACTAATTGTACAATATTTCAGAGTCCGATTCTTTTTGTACAGCAAAATAACGTTTTGGTCATGTATACTTATTGTGTATCTAATTTATATTTTAATATATTTAACATCTACTGGTCATCCTGCCATCTGGGGGAAGGGGTGGGGGGAAAGAGGGGAAAAATTGGAACAAGAGGTTTGGCATTTGTCAATGCTGAAAAGTTACCCATACATATAACCTGTAAATAAAAGGCTATTAAAATTTTAAAAATAAAATAAAATTAGTACAGAGTCAAGAACAAATCCCTGGGACAATGTGCTAGAAACAGCCCTTCAAATCATACCGATCCATTACTGAACACTCTTTCTGGTTCTGTTATCAACCAGGTTGGAATTCAACCATTGTCTCAATTGTCTTTGACTTTGGAAAATGTTTTGGATAAGCTCTATCTACAGCTCACAGTCTAGTAAACCTGTTATAAAAGAAAATGTGTTTAGCCTGACATGATCTGTTCTTTATGAAGTCTAGCTAAGCCAAAAATCTGCCTCCTTTAAGCCTCTAATCATTGGTCTTGACTTATGCCCTGCAGCATTCTTATCTTCCCAGCACACACTCCGTGCTCTAGCCAAGTTGATTATTTCTGCCCCAGAAAAAAAGTATTCCATGCTCACTATACTTTTAAAGCTCAATCAAAGGCTACTTTCTCAAAAACGCCTTTGCTAATTCCCATCTGGTCCTGTTTCTGGCTAGTAAGCCTTTCCTTCTTTCCACATTTAGCACTTGGTTTTATAACATGCCAATGAATTTATCATGTAATAAATAGTATAGATTATAGCTATCTGTGTTGGAATCTTGTTCAGTCATGTGCAATTCTTTGTGACCCCATGCATTATTTTTTCTACAGGGTTTTTCTCTGCTAAAATAGTGGAGTGGCTTGCCAATTCTTTGTCTGGTAGATTACCTTTCCTCAGAACTTTCCACTATGACCTTGGATCCATCTTGGGTCATTATGCACAGAATAACTCTTAGTTTCATTAAGCCACAAAAGCCCCTCTACTACAAGAAGTCAGTGGATCAGGAAAGATTTTTTTTTTTTTTAGGCAAACAGAGATTGAGAACTTGCCTAACTAGTAAGCACATAGCTAGTAAGTGTCTGAGGATGTATTTCAAGTCAGGTTTTCTTGTCTCCAGGACTGGCACTCTAACCACTAATCTACTTAACTGCCCCACTTAAACTATAAACTCTTTGGAATACAGGAACTGTGTTTCATTTAAACCTTTTGTACTTTAAATGTCTTCTGCATTTCATAGGATTATAGATTTAAAATTGAAAAAGACTTGAAAGCTCATTTAAATAAACCCAATTCCCTTATTTTGCAAGTAATGAAATTGAGGCTCAGTGAGATTAAATGAGTTATCTGACAAGTTATAAGTAGCAAAAGTGGACTGGAACCTAGACCTGTAGATCCCAAACCCAGGCTTTTCTTCACTGTTATATGCTGGAATCTGTAATTTGTTGTCTTTGTACTTGCCATCTAAAGCTAAGAAGAATAACTCAAGTCTGAGTTTGACATAATTCTTCAAATGGATGAAGATAGAGGATATGCCTTTCCCAAACTTTCTCTTCTTATACTCTTCTTTCATTTCCCTTTCATGTCATTTCCCTTTCTCTAGATAAATCTTAACTTTTCAATGTTCTTTCTAAAATGTGGTGCTTAGAAATTAATACAATAAATTAACTTGGATCAAGACAGAATAAAATGAAATTGTTTTTGTGTTCTGGTACCAAAGCAGGGACTAGGCCCCAGATGCTCAATTTGGTTCTATCCTTAAGGAATGGTCAGCTTCTGGCCTTTGTTTCTGTTACCCACTGGCAACTCTCCCCATCCCTGAAGCCTGACCAGAGCATTCTATCATCACTTTATAAAAGTTAACATCTGGCTACTGTCTCTTCTTGTTTCACACCTAGTTCCTACTGCTGGAATTCTCACTAAAATCCTATTTCTAGTTTGAGAGACAACTACCTCTTTATTTATTTATGTAATAATGATAACAAGCAAGATCTGAACTCAATAAAGTGAACAGGCTACACTAACTTGCTCACTCTAGGATAACAACTCAGGATCTTCTATAGTCCCAAATAAATTGCTTTTTCAAAATCCTTCCACTGTAGACTTAAAATAGAAAATATTCTATAATTTAATAAGAAGGTAATTTCCATCAACTGTAAGGAGATAGTTATTTCCTCAGATTACTTCAGAGCAACAGAAGAGAATACAAGAAGCATTACTTATAAGGGCCTTAACTCCATACACTAATCTGTCTATTCAAATAGGTACAAAAATGACATTAGGAAAACAAATAATAATATTTTATATTTCATAGTCTCTAGAAAGTTAGACCTGAAAGAGACAATCTAATTCAAGACCTTTACTTGATAAATATGAAAATCTAGTCTGTCCTAAATCATCCCACAGTTAGTTATAACAAAGCTGGAAGGAAAACAGACCCTTTGACTTTTGATCCAATGCTCTTACACTATACTGTACAATATTAGAGCACTATTATGCCTACCATCTTGTTTAATCCTACCCACAATTTCATGAATTAATTAGGGAAATATTATCTTAATTTTCGAAAAGGAAACTGAAGTTCCCAAGGTTATGTGGGCCCAACATGAGATAGCTAGTTAGCAGCAGAGAAAACAGAATCCAGGCCTTCTGACTGTGAGCCAATGCTCCTCCTACCATACTATATTGCTTCCTGTAGGAAGCTACCATTTTTCCAGTTACCCAGGTTTGCATCCTTAGTATCATTTTCAATTCCTCATTATCCCTCAGTTTACATATCCAATTATTTGACTGTGGGAGAGATTGTGTGGAGGAAGGACTGAGAATCAAGTAGGTGTGAGCAAGAAAACACAAAGCATGAGGGAAAAGAATGATTTCAATTTTTTCTCACAGCAGCAGCAATAGAAAACAACTCATTTACAAAGAAGAGATGGGAATTACTTGTAACCTAGTTCCTTTCTTACTTTGTATTCTCCTAAGAGGCGGCTCCTCTCATCCAGTTTTCTCTGAAGATCTACCTGTAAGAAGGACAAGAAAAAGGTTCAGTGGAATGATTGCCAACACAACTTGTGAAAACAGATACCTGATTATATCAAACAGCATATCATGTTGCTTAGAGAAAATAATAGAAACCCCTTCTATGTTGCATCAGAAACACACTCTGGTTGCAGATTCTTTGAGCCTATTGTCTCAGGGTCCTCAAAATTGCTGAGAAACCCAAATATCTCTTTGCCCAATATCGCCTAAAATGTATGCAGGAACAGAGATAAACTCAATGTTAATATATTGGTATTCGTATTGGTAATCTGGGGGCCATTCAACTCTGTGTTCAACAAGGTCACTTCTCCGAGCTTCAATCTAGAAACATTTCATTCAACTTACATTCTGGTTGTGTAGTTCATCCTTGTCCATATTTGCTCTCAAAAGTTCTTGTTTAAGCTGAAGAACAGATGTGTCCTGTTGAGTCAATCTCTGTTGCAAAGCATCCTGAGAGAAAGAACATCCTTAATGTGGTTATGCTACATTATTAAGTCATTGTTGAGCATATACTTTGTGCACTGCTATTCTCCTTGGCATTATGGTCATTGTGGTCTTTGCCCACAAAAATCCTACAACATATTTAGGAAGATAAGACTATTACTGAGCAAGACATCTTTCCCTATGCCTTACCCATCCCTATTCACGCTAAGTGGATCAAAATCCACTGGCATCTTTCTTCCAGTCTCTGATGAAGAGGTGGCCTTCTTTATTTATAAAGCATCCTTGACTCCGTCTCCTCCCATCTTCTCTAGCAAATTACTCCCACAATCACCCCCCCCCCTCTTCCTACCTATGAAATCCTTCACTGCTGCCTACAAACACACTCAAGTCTCTTCCATGCTTAGAAAACCTTCAAGAGATACTTTGTATTCCCATCAAGTGATTGTCTTAGATGTCTTTCGATTTTCACAGCCAACATCCTAGAAAAAGCCATCTGCATGCCCTGCCTCCACTTTGTCTTCTCTCATTCACTTATCAACCTTTTCAGTTTGGTTTCCAACCTCATCACTCTCCCTGACGCTATCCTCTCTAAAATAACTGAGCCTGATGGCCTTTTCTCAGTCCTCATATCTTTGTTGGCCACATTGTACTTTGGGCCACTGCTAACCATCTCCCTTCCTGGTTTTTGGCGGCTGCTCTCTCATCTCCCCTCCTACTCGTCTGACAACTCCCTTCCAGTCTCCTTGGATGGGTCATCATTCAAACTCGTCTTCCATAACTGCAGGTATACCCCAAGGTTCTCTTGTGGGCCTTCTATTCTCTTTCATTTGGTGATGTTATCCACTCCCATGGGTTGGATGATTGTTTGTGTAGCTGACTCCTAGATCTTCATATTCAGTCCTAGTTCTCACCCGTCCTCTGGGAGGCTTGTAACTTTGCTGCCTCCTGGACCTTTAAATGGATGGTCTAAAGGCATCTCAAACTCAACAGGTTTAAAACAGAACTCCTTTCCCCAACTTATGCCTTTCCCCACAAGCTTTCCTTGCCATGTCCCTAGTCACCGTTTCCCAATTATCTTTCAAATCAAACCCAAACCCTTCTGTTTAGATTTTAAAGCCCTAAACATTCTTGCTTCCACCTAGCTAGTGACCTTAACTGAATCCTATAGTTCAGCTAGCCTGGTCTTCTGACGCTTCTCCCCCATAGCTAAGTGGCTCTAGAGAAGTCATATAACTTCTCTGGGACTCAGCTTCTTCACCTAAACCTTTCTAAGGTCCTTTACAAGCTACTAAGTGTTGCTGTGGATATAATGGACTGGGTTTGGATCAGGAAAAACTGAATTCAAAGCCAGCCTGAGACTAGTCATTGGCACTGTTTCCTCAACTGTAAAATGGGGGTAATTAAATTCTGTCAGGATTGTTGAAAGATCAAATGAGATACTTGTAAAGTACTTAGCAGAGCACATGGCACATAATAAATGCTTAATAAGTCTCTCCTTCCTTCTTTCTCTCTATTTATGATCCTGTGATCTCCAGTCCCTCTGCCTTTGCACCAGCTTGTCTCCATGATCAAAATGTATTCTCTCTGCATCTCTACTTTCCTGTTTTCCTTCAAAATCCAATTCAAGTACCACTTTTCATATGGATCTTTTCCTGTTTTCTTCCCACCCACCACCCACCTCCAGCTGCCAATGCTCCCCCCTCAAAAATACTTTTTATTTATTAATTCTCATTTATGTTCATGTTCTATAATAGAAGGGAGGCTTCTTGAGAAGTCTTTCAATTTTTAGTCTTAGTCTCTCCAACATTTAGGACAGTGCCTGGTACATACTGGTATTACATAAATGACTGACAGTATGGGGACCAGACCAGATTTCATTAATATAAGGAACTCTAGTGTAGAAACTACATACTCTGATGTAAGTCTATAACCCTATGACATGAAGTCCAGTTGCTGAGAGCACAGGCAGTGTGTGTGACTTAAATAGCTACACAGATGGGATATGTTAGTGATAGGATAAGAACTTTCCAACTTCAAACTTAGCACTCTATCCCCTTTGCCAAGGACGTAAACCTCTTGGGTTATCAGATACAAACAAGAGAAAACGAGACAACATATATGAGAGAGCTTATTTTGAAATACAGACATAAATAAATAAATAAATAAAAGGAGTTAGAAAAGGAAGATGACGATGTGAACTGGAATTATCAGAGAAGTCACAGAAAAAGTAGAACCTGGGGGAGGGAATAAAGGGAGAGAGAAAATTTGAAACTGAAAATCAAAGAAAAGTAGGACCTGAACTAGGTCTTGAAAGACTGAAATATAGATTAGCTTGGAAAAAAAGGCATTCCATATGGAAGAGACAGTCATTTTTTTCTTATTTTATAAAAATGGGGACTTTAAAAATTTATGAGGTCGGGCTTGTACTACAGTCTCATATTCCACTTCTGGTCAGAGATATAGGGCAGCATCTCCCTTATCTCAGGATATTGGCCTACCTTTTATTTTCTCCATCCCAGAGAACAAGAAACACGATGCAACTTATATTCTGCACAAACAATAGTGTGGTTGGGCGAGAGGGCAGGAGTTGGGGTACAAAGAGAAAAGGTGTGATATATTTTTACATATGGCAATAACCTTGACAGTGCTAAGTTAAAAGGACTACCAATCTGAGATGTCCTTGGCCTTCAATGTTCCCAAATTATTCTGTGACCTACAGATGAAAAATAAAGGAAAAAGGACAACAGCATGCAAGGCTTCTTTCCTTGGGGGTGGGAGGATGTGGCTTACATATGGCTGCAGCCCAGGTGATATGGAGACTCCAGGCACCGCAAACACGCAAGCAGAGAAGTCTCAATGGAACAGAATGGGTCAGTACCTAACACACAAACTCAGGTTTCTGGACCTACTCCACTGGAAGACAACATTCTTTCTTGGGGAATAAGGTAAAAGAGTTAGCTTGTATTTATTTTTACCTTTATTCCTTGCAAATTTCTGACTTCTTGTTTGCATTTCAGCAACTCTTTCTGGAAAAACAAACACAGTTAGATTAGATGGTTTTTGCCATTTGCCTTGTCTCAGAACCATCACCTCCCCCTGTCTCACAGAGAGTAAAACAATGAGGACATTCCACGACAGAATACAAACGAAGGCCTCATTCAGTTAGCAGCAAATGATAAATCACACAATTGCTGGCCAAAGCCACAGAGTCCCCAGCCTCAAGAACTACACTGACCCTTTTGGGACAGAAGGGAATTTTGACAAGGAAGATTCCAGACCCACTTCAGTGCTTAACAACTCTCAGTCATAGAAAACCTTCCATATTTGACATCAAGTGTCATAATTCAAGTAACCTAAATCCCTCTTACTGAAATATAAGATATGTTAATATGTTTTGCCAATACCATTAGATTATCTTAGTTCAACCTAATTCAAGGCAAAGAACCTGAGAATTCCTAAAGATTAGTCAGTTCTAGGAAACTGATTATTTAGATGAGAACATGTTTCCTCCATAAAAGTCCTATTTCAATGCCTAATCAAGCTGTGGAGGTGACCTTGGATTCTCATAGGCTGTGCTAGTAGAATACAACCAAGGCATACAAGCTGGATGGGCTTCAAGGGCAGACCCAGAGCCATATTGTGGGTCTTGGGTTAAGTTCTGAGAACCTGGTCCCAAGAAAGTTGGCCATGAGATGGTGAGTTTTCTTGGCACAGCAACTCCTTGAAATTGTCCACTGAAGTATGGAAGGAATATAGTCCCCATAACAAAGAATAATATATCCTTAATATGATGAAGTAAAAAGCCTAGTCTGGAATATGGCATAGATTGCCTAAATACCTTTATTTCATGGTAAATATGAAATGAATTTGTATGTCTGGGGTCCATATTCATAAAACAGATTTTTTAAGAGAGGAAAACACAAAGTCATCTCATTCCTTTTCCCCTACTTCAAACCATAAATTTGCTGGAAATTTTTTTTACTTTAAAAAAGGCTGAAAGGTATTTGGGAAAAAACAGTGCTCACTGCCCCTAAATCCTTTAAACAGTTTTGTTTTGTTTTTTCCCCATAGTTTATTATGTATATATACAGCTGTACCTTGAGGTCCTGATTTTCTTCCAAGCTCTGGTCTAGACGACTTTGTATTATGATCTAAATAGAGGAGAAAAAGAATGGTTATATCTTGAAAAACTACTCCTCACATGAACTAGACACAAAATCTCAGGGTGAAAGACAGAGCTCACCAATTGCTCTTCAGGGTTGGCTCCTGGTTCAAAGAGAGCCAAGGGTCTCTCTTGTTCATCTTCAGGCAGGGACCCATTAAGCAGCAAGGCCTGAAAATCAACAAAAGGAAAAATGAAATGTGATCCCTCCATTCAGGTGACTTGTGCCAGAATAACTCAGGACTGAGCTCAGTGAGTTCAGTCCCTAAGCTGGAATCACAACCCAACTTCCTCTAGAAACTCCTCTCTCTGTAGCTTTGGCTGCTCCTTTATTCTGTGCAGAGGCATGCTAATCTTGGGACAATCTGGAATTCTGACACTATCTATGCACCAAGTCTCTATCACTTCTCTTGTATTCACCTGTATCCTCAGCTATAAAAGCCCCTTTTGGTCCCAAGAGGTAACTGGAGAAGAAATTCTGCTTTCAGGAACAGTTGGAAGTATTTCAAATCAGAGCTACTCAAATTGGCTTTCACCAACAACATAGAGAACAAAAAAGCAAAGGTTTTTTATACTGGCTATGAAATGTACTTTTCAATGAATCAATTCGTATATGTCTTGGGGGATTGGGAGAGAGAGGGTTAACTGACATAGATTAAAAAAAAAAATCCTCATTCTAACTTCCAAAAATCCTCATTCTAATTTCCCAAGGTTACTTAGAAGACCTGCACAGAAAAAGTAGGGAATGAGTATGGAGATTATATGTCCCCATTCATTTTAACTCTCCACACTTACTTTTATCAGAGAATCAATTATATAGCCAAGATTGATTATCAACTGGATTACAGATAATAATTGTGAGGCAATTTGAAAAAGCCAATTCTGTTTTATAACTAAATTGAGTCACAAATCTGCCAAATAAGATAAAGGATTACATAAGCCATATACTATTTTAGTAAACATCTCGATACATTAAAAAGATTAAGTCTGGCCAATGGCTCATTTTCAGCATCTCAAAAGAATGTGAATTTATAATAAGAATATGATCTAAAACTTGATGGTTACAATAAGTAAAAAGACAATGGAGCATCTAGAAAATGCTCCACTCTAATAATGAACTCATTAATAAGCTTTAACTAAAGATATATTGATGGGAAAGAAATCTAGGTTATACCTTTGCTGCAACTTAGTCATTGTTGAAATCTTTAAGGAATATAGAGGATACTAAGAGCTATTCTAAATGTCTTCCAAAGAATTCAATTCTCCCTTATAATTATGTGGCTCTGAATTAACATGCTTCTCTGTTTGCAGTGGATATTGCAGTGTTGACTTTCAGGCTGATTCTTCATTTTTCTTACTTTCTCATAAGTCAGTGGCTCTCTCTCCCTATTGGAGGAACATAAACCTTTTTGAGAGCCAAATGATGGATATCTATATTCATAGAATGCAAATGATCCTGGGAAAAATCTGTGTTAAATGTGTATCCCAAAGTTCTTCCATAGTAAACTGCCATGTACGATTGTATAACCTAGGAAAATATTTCATTTGTTATTCCTGGAGCACTGGAGGAGAATCTGAATAACCTTTAAAATACTGAATCAAAAATGGAAAAAATAAATGATTCCCCTCCATTTTCTTAGGCAATGCATACTCCTGACTTCCTCAGTACAAAATGCATACATTATGCAGATGGATTTGGCCACTATGCCAATCTCCTTTTTTCTTTGGGAACCTTTTGTGTCCCTTTTCTGTTGTCGGCTGGCTGGGAGCACCCCATCCACCGCCTGCCTGCTGCTTGCTCCACACACACAATGTGGGCTTTGTTTACGTGTCCATAAATATTTGACAATTCAGAAACAGCACCGTTCCCAGCACAAATGAAAAAGATTATTCCTGGGCAATTTCAGGGTCGTCAACACTCTACTCTGGTCCCTCCCAAACCAAAGATAGACATACAAAAACAATAAAGTGGGGGTCATTCAGTGTGAGAACTATGTCAAGTGGGTTGGTCATTTCCTTTTGGGACATTTGCTGAACTGGCACTGCAGGTAGAATGTGGGAAATGTTCAAGGATTTTGTTTCTCTTAAGGAAAACCTATTGTACCTGGTCAATGACACATAGAATCTGTGAAAACTGCAACATCCCTGACCTGGAATTGAACTGAGAATTTGAGATGCTAGCTCCCAAACTACTTTTAAAACAGTTCCTAAGAGAAACTGCACAACTCTTTACTATATTTTTCATGAACAAAAATTGCAATTGTACTTCTGTAATCATCTGCGGTAAAAGAAGCCAGGAGCTCATTTCTCAGGAGCATAAATCTGACAAAAATGTTTAAAGGAGGGGAAGGGCTCTCCTGAAATCTGAGCAGCTGAACTGTTAAAAAAAAAAAAATACTTCCATGCTTCTGAAGTCAGAAAACAGAAATATATCCTTGTTTCCATTCCCCATATGTTTGTTATCTGTCTTCCTCTCTCTCAACCCCACATTCAATTTTGACCTTTTACAAAATTAAAACCGAGTTATTTTCAGCAGATATAGTTAGTTGTAGGAGGAAAAAAAAGTAAACCAATGGGTTATAAGAACCAAGGAAGCAAGCTACCTGGAGTCCAGATATCATTTTCTTTGCTTCCTCCATTTCTTTTTCTAAATGTTCTTGTTGCTCCAGCAGCTGATCTTCCCATGAAGTCTCTAGATAGGTTCCTGGGCTCCCTGCTAGCCAGTCACGAGAAAATGGAGAATCTGTCTCATCTACAAAGTGAAAAAAGGGAGAATGGCTCATGTCCATGAACAACAGAAACCTTCGGGAAGAGAGGGTTCCCAGAGTCATTAGTCAGGACTTCCCGTCTCCTGCACCTGTCTTCATTGCACAAACTAGGTGTGTGTGGAGTCCGGGTGAAGAGGGTGAGAACAGCTCTAAGCAAGGCACCTTCCATGAACTCCAGGCTCAAATCTCAGGGGAGCAACATAAATATCCTCATAGAAAGGGGAATTCCTACCCTGGGAACAGCCCACATTTCTTCCCTGGGAAGTCAGTCAGCAGGTATTTGAAACGGTGCACATGCACCAGGATGCTTTGGTCCCCCAGCAGGATTCCTAGAGAGTGCTCACAGAAGGTGTGGATGGAAGGGTTGCCAAATGTGATACATTGTTGCCACCTACTTCAGAGCTTCAGCTCTTTTGTTCCAACAGTCATAAATACTGAACCCCACCTTCAACACACAGACCTGGAGGCAAAGTACCAGGAAACAAACCAGAAAAATACTTCCCTGCCCTCACAAGAGCCTTTGAGCTCCTAGAGCGGCACTGACAGGGCCCAGGCCAAACTCCTCCTCTGAATTTCACTAATTGGCAGTAACATAGCTGCAGGAGTGTGTTTTGTCATCAAGATCATAAATGAGGCAGCATGGCATCATATCGGATGACAGCTAGATGTGAAGTCAGGAAGGCCCCGGGCACAAGCTCCCCTCCAAGTGGCTCTGGTGGAGTTCACTTCACCTCTCAGTGCCCAGGCAGCTGCCTCCCTCCCCACGCCATCACTGGGGTCTCCAAGCAAGCTTCAAACATGGGTCTTTTCTGACTCCAAATGTAGTGTTCTTTTTAATATCTCATAAGTGTCTCCTCTCTTTATATGAAGACTAAAGTAAGGTAGAATATAGGAGAAGGTCATTTCAGTTTTACTATTGAAGACTTTATCCTATTTCTTCTGAGGGGATGAAAATTCCATGAAAATATCACCTGCTTTATTTGATTGCTAAGGGGTTTCTTTTGTATTTTGTGAGAGGGAATGGGAAGTAGTCAATTAGAATACCAACCAAGAAAGAGAAGTCGTTCCTGTTCCTCCATCCCAACTTTAAACCAACTTTGTGTTCTCTGAAACAAATTGGCTCATAATCAGATCTTGATCTAAGATCAGGGAAGAGGAAGGAATTTTCTAAAAATAAATAAATTAAAATGAATTTTAAAAATAAATTTTAGCTCAGATAGTTATAGGATTATATAGCATATGCAGCCAGATGAGAAAAGACTTGTTCAGGGTATTGCAAGGTTTTTTGAGTAGTTTGAACATGAGACACTAATCAAGAGGATATAACTCTCCTAATTTACCCCAAATGCAATAAGTCAAACCCTGGAAGTAGATATGTCCCATAAACTGGAAGAGGCTAATAATCATCACAGATGACTCTTGAAAACTTGAGCAGGCCACTGTCCAGATTAATAGGCAATGTCAGGAGAGGTTGATGAGCACTACCTGTTCTGTTCTCCTGTCCTTCAGAAGGGATAATCACAAAATCTGCCCTCTCCTCCGACTGGGATATAATGGACTCACTCTTTGCACTGTGGATAGGACTTGGTGATGTCAGACTGTAGTGAAGGAAGAAAGAAGAGAAACAATTATTATGCATGATTATGCAGGGACTACAATCAACCTCTGTACTCTATTCCAGAAGCATATTCCCCTGTAAGGACCCAGTCCCATGGAGACATTCCCCCATAAAGACCTGGTCAACAGAGTTCCACTAAACCCAAATGATAAGATCTTTATCATGGAGTTTGGCTGACTGTTTCTTATTAAAAGGCTTTGAGATATTAAAAACCCATCTGCAGAGCTGAGAAAATAATACCAATCTGTATCTTGCAATTGATTTGTGAAGTAAAATGAAAGCAAAGTGCTATGGATTGGATTCTTATAGAAATAAAACACAAATATGATATTTCCAGTGATAAAAGTAGGGAAGGCAATGTGGGCTAACCCCAAAATAAAATAGGATAAAAAAGTAAAGAGAGAGGGAGAAGATAGAAAAAAGGAGGGAGGCGAGTAAAAAGGGAAGAAAAGAAAGATTAAGTAGATGGGCAAAAACAAAAGATAGAGTTGGAAGAAGGCATTGTCTTGCACTTGGATACACATTTTATATTAAGTTGGAAAATGAGAAATGTAATGTGATAGTTGCATAACATGTGGGAACCAGAAAGGCAGTATGGTTTAGTTCTCAGTTCCTTACACTGTATTTTTCAGAACTGAGATTCCTAAAACCTGAAAATGGTAGATGCAAGGAAGGAACTGTTTAATTTGGTTTGGTTAGTTTTATCCCACAAGAAAAAAATTGTTCATTAGAACTCTGACAACTTCATTTGCAAATTGCTATCAATAGATAATTAGATAATTGTCTTGGCAATTCATTATTTCAAAGTTATTAGAATCAGGTTTTCAAGCAAAAACAATTTTTTAATCCTCCAAAACTAAGTGCACAAATAAGACAAACTATGAAAGTAATATACTTGTTTCCTCTTATCAGACAAGGAAGCAATCTAAAAGAACCTCTTTTTAATTTGAGCTGTACCTTGAGAACAGTAACACTGAAACTTCAAATCTCAGAGACTGTGGGGTCTGCAGTTCCAGGCCCCTCTCAGGAATCCTTCCCAAATCCGTCACCCTGACAACAGCAAAAGTGTCTAGGGTTCACTGACCCATTTAATGTGCCCCTAAAGTCTCCCAGACTAATCCTCACAACCGCGATCAGGAGTTAATGTTTCATTCTTCCTAAGACAGGAATAGAAGCCAGCAAAAACAAAAGCAAAACTGAATGGAAATTATCTGGAAATATTTCTAACTCTCAAAAGCAACCTAAGGGACAGTATCCCCATCCTCTCTAATGTCCTTGGTTTCAGGGCCAGGGTGGGAATGATCTCAGTTAGGGACAATTGTCCCCACCCCCCATTCCCATGATAGAAGTGACTGGGAAAGCTCCTCTTATGTCATATCTAGCTCATCCCTTCAGATCCGATCCACTCCTTCAGAGGGGCTTTCTCTAAATTTTTGTCAGTCCTTCAATCACTCAGAGGGCATCTTAACTAACATGATTTATGGGCACAGAAATAAGGATGCTTCCATCCTTAGAACAATACCCGGCTTCTCCGGGGCACATATTCAAAGTTAAGTTCTAACATTAATGTCCTTAAAAAAGCGGGAATTCAAGCTGGGAAACTCAGGAATCGTTCTTCGCTAGCTAGCTTTTGTATCTGGGTTTTTGTTTTTAAAATAAGAATAAAAGAAGCCATCGGAGTCCCTCACAAGGTATGATGGGTGGCGGAGGGGCCGAACACAAAACCCCGGGGGATTACGGCTGTTCGCTATGCATTCCGATGGGCAGCTGGGGCACGTACTGAGCCTCGGGCGGAAGCTAGCAGTGGGTCTGGGCATGGGGAAGGAAGGTGCCTAAGCCCGAGCCGGGGGAGAAGCGCCTCCCCGCAAGCAAGCACTCCGGTATGCCAACGCATGCTCGGCTCCACCTGGCCCCGCCCAGGCGCGCTACCTCCCATATAAGGGCAGGAGGAGGCGGATGCCTGGGTACCCAGCTGAGTCGGAGGAGGGTCAGAGCAGGCAGAGGAAAACAACATGGGTTTCCCCAGTTGAGGTTGTCCGGTGCGAGAAGCAAGGGGGGAGAAGTGGCAGGAGGGGCCTGGGACTGAGCGAAAAGGTGAAGGGTTGGGGAAGAACCCTGGCGGTCCTGAGGCATGCGTGCGGCGAAGGAAGCGGAGGGGGGGAGAAGAGGCGGGGGGGGGGTGGGTTCTCCCCCGGAGATGGACAGAGGCACCAGCAGCGGGGAGAAACATGAAGTCCTCAGGTTTCAGATCAGACAGGCACATTTAATCCTAATTATTTGCAGGACGACGGGCTTCCTCGTTTCCCTTTAAAGATCCCATTTCCTCCCCAGCCGGGTGTCCACACCTCCTGCTTCCCCACCCCCCAACACCGTCAGGAGCTTCAATGGAGGCGGCGGGCGGCTGATGACAGCAAACACGCCAAGGGAGGGAGGCATTCCCTAACTGCCATGTACTCGAGTCAAAGGTCATTGTCTAGTCTCGAGCTGAGCAGTGACCCCCGCCCTTCACCGTTGCGCCCCCCGCCCCCCCCCCCCCAGTCGACTCCGGAGACAAGCAAGGCCACAAGCTCAAGTGTCCGCATTCCCAGATGGGTCGTGAATCTGAGGGGAGCGAGTCCTTCCCCTTCGTTCTCTGCGTCCCTTGGTTAACCCTTGCGCTGCCTCGCTCCCTAAACCCACTGCATTTTTAGATCCAGGCTCTCGGTGCCGGCCCCCAGTTCTAGGTTGCCAGCATCCCCCAAGGCCCCGGAACTAGCTCTTTAATGGTGCCGTTGCGCCCCACCCCCACCCCCGGCCCACCGCCTGCGATGACAAAGGTGACCCCGGCTCACCATTTGACCTGCGTCCCTCCCATGGTCCCCTCGGGCTCCGGCTTCAGCAAGCCCGCTTGTCCAGGCGGAGTAGGGGGCTGCTCCGGATCATATCTCCCTGCTCGCGGGCGTCTCACCCCCGATCAGGGGCAGGAAGGGCGAACTGGTGAGAAGGCGTCCTCCTGGGCAGGGCAGGGGTGGGGAGGACCAAGAGCCGGGGGTCCCAAACCCCGTATTTTCCCGACAGCTCAAAGACTGCAGCAGTAGCAGCAGCAGCGGCTCGGCCTCGGTGCACACCGACTCCCCTCGCAGACTGCCAGTCCCTAGCCCTGGCATCTTGGTCCTCGCCGCGGCGAGGCGATGCGCATCTCTCGGCTCCCAGACATCTCAACCCATCGCCTCAGAGCCCGAACGGAGGAAGGCGGAGGCTCCGCTTCGCGCCGCGCTTGGGCCGCCAGCGCCGACAGAGTGGACAGGGGCGGTGACTCTGCCGCGCTCCTGCAGACCCCTCCCCTCCCGCTCGCAGCCTCCGGTCACACGCGCGCGCGGCTCGCTCCGGGAGGCGGCGGCGGCGGCGCAGGGCTCCTACCCGGCGCGATCCCAGACCGACACGGCGGGCACACTGGAGCTGGGCTGGGGTGGAGAGCGAGCGAGGGAGGGAGGGAAGAGGGAGGGAGGGGCGGAGGGAGGGAAGCGCAGAGAGAGGAAAGAAGCTGAGAGAAAAGGGGGAGGGGAAAAAGGAGGGGGAAGGAGGGAGAAGGAGCGGCGAGTCGGCTCAATCTCGGGGAGAGGAAGCCGCGCCGAGGATGCCGTCCTCGTCCTGGTAAATGGCACATTCGGGGAACTCCCTCGGGCCCCGAAATGGTTGCCTTTTTCTAACCTGAAACCTTCCTTCGTGGACACTGAGGCCCAGTTTTGAGACCTGAACGTGGCTCTGCGCGCGGGGCGGGGGCCGGGATGCGGGCTGGATGGAGGACTCTCCTCCCAACGTCATCCCACCCTTTTCCCCTCTCCCCTCCTTGTTTTTATTTTAGTGTTTTTGTTTTGAAAGTAATACTAATTTCCTTCTTAAAATACACGGCCTGACTAGCGAACCCGAAAAGATCAAGCAAAGGCGAATGAGTTTCCCCGTCTCCTGCATATAATATGGGCGGGGAAACGGGAGAGTTTCGCCCGAGGGAGGGAGGGCCCGGCGATGCCAACCTCACCACCTCATCCTCATCGCCCTACGGCCGTCGTTGGGCTGGGCACACGTCAATCCCGGGCTGTCGGTCCCTCTCTAACTGCTTTCTAAGAATCGCTAACCATCTTGGAGCCCATCACCTTGAATTCAAAGAATCTCTCGAACAGAGAAAACCCTACTCCCGGTCCCTATTCGAGGTGGAATTAGGAAGCAATTATTTAGGTCTCCCCTCCCAGAGGGCTCATTGAGGAAAAGACCAAGTGACTGATCACCCAGCAGGGGGCAGTGACTAGGGGATAATGAGATTCCAAAGGTGAAATAAGGGAGGATTGAGCAACAGAAAAGTAAATGTGGTGTATTTTCCTCCAACACCTCCCCCTTAAACAAGCTGGGATGATTTTTCCATTTCTGCATGATTTCCAGTGAGTCGCTTGTTCTCCGTGTCCCACCCCCACAGTCTTGCCGGGGTCTCTAGGCCTACAAGAAGTCAGCAGGTGCTCTCAAGAGGAAATGCAGACTCTTCTGCTTCCCTGACTCAGGCAGGACACATGAAGTTGTGCAGAGTGAAAGGCCTTGTAGGCCAGCAGGAAACAGCAGATCTAATTGTATGAGTGAACATCTTTTGAATTTGTCCCAAGTGATAGTCTCATTAAAACAAAAAAGGCTAGAAAGGAATATCAGGAACCAGCAATCTCTGATTGTGAATCTATTCTGGAGTGTGGGTATTACATCATGTTGACCAGGGTTGCCAGCATTTTATAACATTTTTTTCTTTTTGAAAAGAATTAAGAATGCCTTCAGTAAATCATAAAAAGGTTCATTAAAAGCAGGATGGCATTCAACATGAACAAGAAACAAACAAAAGAAACCCAAAACAGAAACAAAATGAGGAACTGGCTAGCTGAAGTTTACCTAAAAACATGGAAAGGATAGCAACACAGAATGAGTTAGGCCTAACTACCCTGCCAACAAATTCACCATGATGTACCTAAGATCAGCAGGTGATTTACTATAGGGAGCTTCTGGATGAAGAAATTATCTATCCATGCAGGCTGGCACCTTCTCTGCCACATTTAGGTTTAGATAGCTGCCTAGGGCATTGAAAGATTGATTCACTTGTTCAGGCTCACATATCCAGTATGTGTCAGAGGCAGGACAAACTCAATTATAATACTTTTTTAAAAGCCCTGAGGGGTCATAGTAAAATATAAATTAAATATGACTCAGCACCGATGTACAGTTATTAAATAAGTTAATACACCAGGATGTGTTTACAGGAGCATGGCTTTCATTAGCCAAGGAAGTAATCTTTCAGCCATTACACTGGACATCACTCAGCCTTTATTAGAGCACTGTGACCCATTTTTGCCTCTGCATTTGGTTCTAAAGGATATTAGATTCACACACTTATTAACTCAGTCAAATTTTTACCAATCCACAATTCCCAGTTCTGTCAATAAGCACAGTAAACGTAAGGTGCCCTAACAACTGGATTCATTTGTTTTGCTTCAAGCCTGCCACCATTTTCTTTTCATTCTGCATCCACCACTTACAACTGTACACTAATTTCAAGATTATAAAAGAACTAAGAAAACTTAAAACTATACTAAGAATTTTTGGACATGCTGCACTAGAATTATTGCTCTTAGATGCTGGCTTTAGTACTCTAGCCATGCCCCCATGTGGCCATGACTAAACATAGTCGCTGGGACCATGCACTGAAATGCACACAGAATTTTTGATTGTGAGGAAATATTTATCACTTCACCTTTTACCTTCCTTGGCCCCATTTCCTCCTCCCCCCAACTATGGAAGCCACAGGAAGATACACTCCTTTATAATCAAATATCAACCATGAGAAAAGCTCTTATAATCATTTTTGGGGGCCAAGTTGCCTGACAGTCCTTCCCAAATGTCACTTTTAGCTAGGATAATTATAAACAAGTCACAGGGTAATAGTTACCTGGAGGAGCTGGCCTTGGATGAGGGTCCTTGATGCCCCTCATATTGTTGCACCAGTGCCCGAACACTCCAGTATGGATTTTCAATCTCCTCATCCATGCTGCTGTTTCTAAAGACAAGTAACCAAGAAGGGAAATAGTGTCAGTGCCTCAATCCTGCCATGACTCAAAGTTACTGCTCTTCATCAGATGCAGAGACCTAATGATATGGTGCATTTCTCTAGCATGGCTTGGCTTTCTGAACTCACACTTGGGTATTATGATTGGGTTCAGAAAAGAAGCATCTCCCAAGCAAATAAATGAATGAATGACAATAAATAAACACACAGCAATAGCATAACTTAACATTTGGGGTCCCAAAAATTTCAGAAACTGCTTCTTACTCTTTAGTAACTGCAAATTTAATACATCTCCAGAAAAGAGATATTTCCTCTTTTTTTGGCTGGTCCTCCTAGACCTTTGTGTGCCTGCACAAGGCAGAGACTGTCTGAGTGGTGTTAATACCTAGTTGTCGTAATATTTAAGGGAAAATACCAGAGTGAGGAGGGCAGTTTGCCTTACCTTTGTCTGTATCGGAAGACATCTCGCCCAGACCGTGACATGTCATGACATACATCTGCCAAAGCAGCAGCTGCACCCTGAGCCACTGCAGCAGCAGAGTGTGGTTGGTGACTCTGCACTGGGGCTCTGGAGTCCCTTCTGTGGCTCACCATCCTATTGGAACCAGGTTTGAAATGTGCTGCCAGGGCAAGGACCAGCCTCATGATAGACTTCAGATTTCCTTCCACAATGTCTGTGGGATGGGAGAGACCCCAAAGAGACCTTAGGTAAGTGGCAAAGGGCTTAAGGACCTCCCATAAGATAGGAAGAGAAAGGCATGCTCAGGGATAATGGTCTGGATCTCCTAAGCCTGTGTGACACGAGGACTAGAAAGGATACAGTGACTATCCTGCCTTCCTATTCAATTCCTCTAGAAAGAGGGAGAATGCAAGAACAAATGAGAGGTGTGATGAGAATTCACATTTGATCCTTTCTATTTTATGTAGCACTCACTGAAACAAGGCCGGGGGCTGCCGATTCTGGAGCATCACTCAGGCTAAAAGCCCCACTGATTATACCAGGCCCCCCGATCATTCTGGCACACTAGAGAAGAGACCCAGCTTGTCACAGACAACGGCAGCCTGCTCTAAGGGCCAGCACAACCTCCTTCTAGTGCTAGGACTCAGAACTGGGGCCATGGGACTCCCCAGCTCTGGCCCACCTTCTAGGCCCCTCCACTGCAGCACCAGGTCAGGCTGAGCTGAGAAGAGTCATCTTCTCCTAAGTAAACCTAAGGTCCCATGACTAACATCCTCTTAGGTGTTATCAGAGATAACACAGGAAACTGTAAGATTTCTCTGTTCACACCTGTAGCCTTTTGTGATGTGAACGGTAATGAGAGAAAATCTCCTGTTTTAGACCAACTGCAGTATGGCTAATCAGCCAATAAACCTTTACTAAATGCCTAGGATCTGTGCTAAGCACCATGACAAAATTAGATCCTGATATCCTAAAATAATCTTAGTCAAAAAGTCAAGAGACCTGAGAAATACATAGAAATACACTTTTGTTTTTCTAATTTCAAGAAGGCAATCTTAATATCAGCTTGTCAGTTCTGTCATTTCTTTTCTAAGCATAAATTCTCCTTCACCCTCACATCCTTGACAAACCAACACTGAACTATTGTTAATAAAGGATTCCTGTCTTTTCTCCCTTTGCCATTTGCTGAAACTAGCTTCTCAAAGCATTCAAGATTTCAGGATTATTCTGTCCTAAAATCAGGTATTTGTTATGTTCTTAGAATAATTACCCGAGTACATATGTCTGGTTCTGTTTTGATTTATCCAGGATCCTTAAGCAATATCACCTAGGGAGTTCTGAAGATGGCCATCAAGTGCTAAGACTGAGTACATACATTCTTGGTGCTTAGGAATATAGTACTTACCTTTAGCAGAAGTCTGATGCATTCGAATCTTTTTGGAGGCCACAAACTGTAGCACTTTTTCCACATTGTTCTTCATTTCCTGCTGATTGCTGGGACTCAGTTGCAACCCATTCAACTTCTCTCCAGCTGTGAGACAGAAACGACTATATTAATAGAGTTATATCTGTCTGAGATTCATTAAGAATGATGACATCAGTAGAGTGGTTGATTTGGAAACTAAATGTTTGACTAAATATAGTGAATTGTCTCAGTCTGCATGGTTTTAATGGGCTTGGAAAAAAGGAGAGACTTGAAAATGGGTTGTTTTGATACCTTTATATTTATCTTTGATGCCTTTTGACATGACTATGTCCATGATACTTTAAAAAGCCTCTGGACACTGGTTTAGAAAAATATAAAAGCACCACAAAATAAGTAAATCGGAATGAAGATGCTAAGTAAGTGAATTCATGTATTATGTCATAAGCTGCTTCCTAAACAGACTATTTGAAGGGGTTTCCCTCAAGGAAGGCCAGTTGATGAAATAGCCATGGTAATATAATTAGTTGCACAGACCTGCCACAGATGCCAAATCACCAAGAGCAGAGAATGACCCTTTTTTTAACCCCAAAGTGTGGAGGATAGAAGGAGATTCCATTTGTGATATAAATATGGGCAAATCTCTTAAACTGTGCCTAAGTTTCCTCATCTTATCTACCTTGTGGGGAGACCCTACAGGTAAAGGAGTCATGAATTGAACCTGGGGACTACTAACCAACAATCTCTATCAGGTATGCCAAGATGACACCATCTCGAAGATCTTGCCGAAGATCTTGCACGGGTTTCACCTCGGGCCTCTTCTTCAGCTGGGCATTCACCCAGGCCACATAGGTCTGTAATTGTTGCTGAAAAAGGAAGGATGGGGATAAGGAAGAAGTCAGGTTAGTTCTCTTCCCTCCCCCCAGCTCCACCTACCCACTTCATGGTAGAAGAAGCCAAGCCATATCATTATCTGGGCACACTATAAGAATGTGGAAATGCTAAAGCAGCGGGGAATTCCAGAATCTTAGAAATGAAAGGGACCCAAAAGGGTTTCGCCCCAATCCCTGCCCAGTGATGAATTTCCTGCTTTAACACCCCTGAGATGTAAGCATCTGCCTACTGAGAAAGCACAGCTCGATCAGAAAATGGAATGTGTGCCAATCAAGATCTCTGGTTGAAAATGAGTGCACAGGCTGCACCTTTGACTCCTGTGACTCTCATTACTATACACAGATATATATACAGATGATATTCATGACTGCAAATATCCTTGAGTTTGCCCTTGGGGTGACTTAGTAAGAGGTTCAGTTCATTTTAGATAAAATCACAACTGTCATTTCAATTCCTGGATTGTTCTCTAGAGGTTTACCTCTGAAGTGAACTTCTGCCAGTCCTGCTTTTCACAAGTTCTCTCCTACTCCCTAAACATAAAAGGAAGATTTGGTACCCAGTTTGATGCTTAGGAGTTGATCTCGGATAACTAAAGCCAATCAATTTAACTAGATCCATACTCCTTTCATAACTGCTTCCTCCAATATATAACTTAGTTGTAATTCCACAATTCACTTTCAGTTCCAGAGATCCTATCATGAACCCTAATTTTGAGGATTTCTACAGTTATGTTATGTGTTCTCTAAGGGGACCCGATTTATCCAGGACCTACATAAAAATGAAATGTTCCTATTGCACTATACTTGAGTTTCATTTCAAATGATAACACTGAAGAGATGGTTTTCTGTTTTCTAGTCTATTCTTAAATTTTCCAAGTCTGGTCTTGGGAAAGCTTCCCAGAGAAACTGATTAGCCAGCTAAAATGTGAAGAGCCATGGGAAATAATAGTACAAGAGCTATCTAAGTTATATTTTAATATATTTAACATCTACTGGTCATCCTGCCATCTAGGGGAGGGGGTGGGGGGAGGTAAGAGGTGAAAAATTGGAACAAGAGGTTTGGCAATTGTTAATGCTGTAAAGTTACCCATGTATAAATCCTGTAAATAAAAGGCTATTAAAAAAAAAAAAAAAAAAAAAACAAGAGCTGTTTCATGGTTCTTCATGAAATGGGAGGAACAGATGAAGAACAAACTTTCTACTAACCCTTTTTCAAATGATAAAGGATGTGACCAGGGGACCATGAAGGCTAATTTTAATTTTTGAACTTTTGCCTATTTGACAGTAAAAATAAACTATATCTCTGAGTCAATCTCTGAGTCATCTGACTGTGTTATGAGATTTCAAAAATATACCCAAAATTCAGCTATTAGATGGGAAGATTGGTAGGCTAGGACAAATCAACTCAGTTTGACACTCAGAAACCATTTACAAAAAATAGCCACAGATAACTTCACACACATCCCTTTCTGCCCACCAAGTAGATATTATATGATGTTTTACTTGGAGTAACTGGCAAGAATCTAAAGCACAACATAATTTGTCACCAAGCCTTAAAAAAATAATTAAAGATGTCCAAAAAAAGGGAACTGGCTACCTTAGGAGGAATAAGTTCCTCTCACTAGAGATCTCCAAATGTAGACGGGATGGAGATATTGTAAAAGAAAATTCTTGGTTAGGTACAGTTTGGATTAATTTGCCTATTTACCTTCTGATTCTGAGATTCTGTGATTTTCTTTAATGGCAGGATCATTAGCTTAGGTGATCAATGGAGTGCTGTAGACACAGCATACTTAGATTTCTGCAAGATATATACAAAGTTTCTTGTGTTATCTTTGCAGACAAGATGGAAAAATATCAACTGGAGGTAAAGTGGATTCAGCCTGCTTAAATACCCATATCCAAAGAATAGAAAATGAGTTGATTTCAATTTGTTTTAAGCTGTTGAAATAATCCAGGGATCTGTCCTTGGCCATGTGTCTTTTAACATGTCTAGAGTGGATTTGGGCGAAGGTAGTTTGTTGATTAAATTTGCAGATGAAAGGCATCTAGAAGAAATCAATATATTGGATACCAGACTCATCATTCAAAAAAACTCAACAGATGAGAATAACAGACTGAATTTAATGAGAATTAATACAGATAAATGTAATATCTAACACTTGGGTTCAAATAATTAATTCCACAAATATAAAATAGCTAAAGTAAAGATCTGGGCATCTTAATGGATTTCAAATTCAATACCATGACATTGCAGCCAAAAAATGTAAACTTAAATTGCATTAAGAGAAGCATTCCCCCGGAATGCGGGAGGTGACTTTGTCCTTACAATGTGCCCTGGTTAGAACCAATTCTGGACTATTCATTTCATTTCTAAGCACACATTTTAAGACTGCTGTCAAGCTGGAGCATTTCCCAAGGAGGGAAAAAGGAAAGGCAAGGGACATGGAAACTATGTAATATGAGATCTGGATCAAGGAACTAGGAATCTTTAGCCTGGGGAAGGAGTGACTAAGGCGGTTACGACAGCTATTCCTCAAGTATATGAAGCTCTATTCTGAGGAAGAGGTAGATCCAACTGATTCCCCTGGGATCTGAAGGACAGAACTAGGCAGAAGTTTAAAGGGAGCCGATTTCAGTTCACTGTAAAGCCAAAATTCCCAACAACCACCGCGGTCCCAAAGTGGAATGAGCCGTCATGGGAGGAACAGAGTCCTCCCTTAATTACAGGTCTCTAAGTGAAGGTTCCAACGACCACTTTCAGGAATGCAACTGAAATGGCACCTTCAGATGAGGCACTAGACTACAAGGCCTGGTAAGTGCCCCTCCCCTGGGGATTCTGGGACTCTGTTCTAGCGCCATCTCTACCACACCATGATAGAAGACTGCATCTGCCCCCTTCGCTCTGAAGGGCAGGTAGCTGATTCACCAGGATTCAGTGTCTGGCTGTTACCGAAGTCCGGGATCCGCCACCAGTAATGAAGTTCAAGTGCTAATTGCAGCAGGGCATAATTTTGCTGAAATACTACAGAGCTCCAAGCTCCTGACATTCCCTTAATTGGGTGGTCTTAGTGATTGCTCATCAGCCGCTTCCAAAGTTTAAATCTTTATTATGTTTTTCTGGTGGGAGGAAGAAAAATCCCCACGAATACATATATAACCCTGTGTGCCTTTTCCTTTTTTTCCCTCCCCTTTTAAAAATCTCTTGTGGTATTCATGCCTAATAGTGATATTGTTAAGTCAAAGGATACACATGAATTTAAAGCCCTTTAGGCATAGGTCATTGTCTTTTGATCATTTATCAGTTTGGGGTATGCCTCTTATTATTTTTTTTTTATAAATTTGACTCAGTTCCCTCTACATTTGAGAAATAAGATCTTATCAGAGAAACTTGCTTCAAAATTCTTTTTACAATTACTATTGCTAACTGTATCTCTCCCCATTTATTCTATTCTGTCTCTCACTCATCTTATCCTCAAAAGTATTTTGGTACTGACCCCAATAAGCCTTCTTTTTTGTCACCCTCCCTCCTTCACATATCCCATTCCCCTCCTATTATCTTGCAGGGTAAGATAGATACCCATTATTGAGTGTATGTGTTATTTCCTCTTTGAGCCCATTCTGATGAGAGTAAGATTCCTCCCTCTCCCTTTCCTCTTCCTCTTCCCTTCCACTGTAAAAGCTTTTTCTTCCTTCTTTTTTTAATGGCCAATAATTAAAATCATTCCACTTCTGCCTTTCCCTTTCTTCCAGTACATTCCTTTCTACCCCCTTAACTTCATTATTTTTTTAG
Organism: Sarcophilus harrisii; assembly: GCF_902635505.1. Lineage (NCBI taxonomy): Eukaryota > Metazoa > Chordata > Mammalia > Dasyuromorphia > Dasyuridae > Sarcophilus > Sarcophilus harrisii. The sequence continues at coordinate 488,018,961 of NC_045428.1, read as the reverse complement.
ATATTATCCCATCATATTCAACTCATGTTGAATGCCCTCTGTTTATATATTTTCCTTCAAGATGCCATAATAATGAGAAAGTTCTAATAAATTACAAGTATCACAGTTCATCTAATCAAGTGTGCCTTGAGTGTATCTTGAACAATTGCATCAATATTTTGGGGTGGGGGAGGCATATTATCAATTTTATATCAGACCAAAGAATATTTCTGTCCAAATCCCCAAAATCTCTGATCCCTGATTAGATAGAGCTTCCCAATAGCAATATTACGGATTATATTAATCTCAGCAAAACACTGTTAACTAGTATAGTTTCCAATAGTGTAAACTATTTTGAAAGCCACAGAGTAGCTTGACAAATATGTTTCATTCTACCCATCCTGTTCTTAGATTTAAATCATAAAGCCTTAGTGACTAAATATTCCCTTTCTCTTTAACACCCACCTGAAGGATGATCCAGCGAGATTAGCTTAATACTCACAGCTCACTGCTCAGAAGTTATATGGATCCTCAACAATTATGGTTAAGTTGACAACAGTAATACCTTTCTAATAATGAAAATACTTCCATCTAATTGGATAGATGAAACTGGATAGCCAGTGAGGCATTTGGTCTAAATCAATAAACATTTTGCCAGACACTGTGGTGAGTAAAAGAATTAGAATATGAACAAATGTAAAGCAAAACAAAAACCAAAAACCAAAGGAGTTCACATTCTAATGGGAGAGCCATGTAGTCATCATCTACACACAATATATAGAATAGAGGGAGGGCAGTCTTGAAAGGTAGACAAAGGGTGAGGGGGTTGAACAAAGGCTCCTGTAGAAGGTAGGATTTAAACTGTCTAGGCAGCAAAAGAAGCTAAGAGGCCGAGGGGAGGAGGAAGAGCATTCCAGGCATGAGGGCCAGTGGATGCAAAGGCATGGAGGTGGGAAAGTATCATGTGCAAGGAACTACACACATGCCAGTGTAGCTAGATTGCACAATACATATAGGGAAGTAAAGTGTAGGAAAACTGGAGGGAGAGCAAGGAGCCAGATCATGAAGTGTTTCAATGTTTAATGGAGGGTATTTGATAGAGGAGATAATAGGAGTTTATTGAGTAGAGAGAAAACCTGGTCAGACCTGTACTGCAGGAAAACACTTTGGCAGTGGAGTGGAGAATGGATTGGAGTGGGCAGAGACTTGGGCCAGGAGACCATTACAGTCCCTCAGGCAAGAGGTAAGGAGGGCTGTGAAAGTGTGAGTGGAGAAACATAGACTCCTCTCTATCTAGTGGAAGAGTTCACTTGTTGGGGCCCCTTATGATTACAACAAAAGGCTATGTTCCCGACAGTTTGATGTGCCCTGCCCTGTGCTGTCCCATAGTTGAAGAAACCTTTCCTCGGGCTACTGCTTGGATTTGATCTGTAACTAACCCAATTTCTTGGCAGCATATTATTCTACCTTTGAGACCCAGACTGGGATCTGCTCCCATCCCAGGGAGTCATCTGGCAATAGGGCAGACCTTTATCCATGACCCTTGTTGTTGTAAGGCCGCTGGTCTAGGCAGCAGAACCAAACCCAGTCTGCTGGGTCTTATCTGCCCAAGCCTGCATGAGAATCCCGACTCTCCACAGACAGTTCCTAGCTCAGCTCCAGTGGCGCTCCCTTCCCAAGGAGGGGGCAGTTGGGATGGGGCCCACGCAGCCTCTCTGCCTCCGCTGCCAGCAAAGTTGGCGGACTTGCTTCTCTGTTCTATGAGCAGCTTCCAGGGAATGGCCTCTCTGGCAGGAAACGCCCTTCTGATTATGTTGTCTGTGTTTCCCGGGCCAGGAAACTGAATCGCTTCCCTTTGATTTGTCTTAGAAGATCCTGCCAGTCACCTGGTGGGATGAGAGACCAGACCCCGAGGCCCCTTCTCCAAATAACAGCCGGGCACACCAACTCTACTGAAGAGAGCACAATTTCTTGGGCTGACTACATTGTACAAATGCCAGATGTACACTTGCCAAATGGAGAAATCACACGGGGCAGGTGCTCACCAGGGGGTCAGAAAAAGTGATACAAGGGCACTCAGACTGCCCAGCAGGGCGTGCCCTCATCAGAGAAGGTCGGGGCTGTATGAGCAAGCAGAAGTGAAGTAGCCCGGAAGAAACATAACATGTGCAAAGTTAAAGAATCCACCCCAAATGTTCATAGGGACTCTGTGTGAAACCGAAGGCTGAGCACTCCAAGCTCGTATTGCTCTGAGCAGCCACAGCGGACACCCCTCAACTCTAACAAACTGATGTCATTTTGGTCCTCTCCCAGAACAAAGGACACATGAACTGATGCTGTGAAAAAAGCAGAACCAGGAATAATACATGGTATACCATAACAGCAAGACTATGTGATGATCAACTATGAGAGGGTTAGTTCTTCTCAGCAGTTACGTGATCCAAAGCAATCCCAATAGACTTTGGACAGAAAATGCCATCTGTATCCAGAAGAACTAAGAAGTTATAAATCAACAAATGCAATGTTTACTTCTTTTTTTTGCTTTTTCTTTTTATCTCTACTGTGGTTTTTCCCTTTTGGTCTGATTTTTCTCTCCCAACATGAGATTCATAAAGCAACGTGTATTAAAAATAAAGTAAATTTAATAGAAAACAAAAGACAACAGCAATGTTCTTGAGCTCAATGGGACATCCATGACATTATGAATCCATTAGATTTTGCTCCTAGACTCAGAGAGACATCCTTCCCATCCTCATTAGTGGGATTTATCTTACAGGATCCATAACTGGTATTGAATTCTTGTGCAAGTGAATACTAGCTGCCCAAATTGGGCCACCATGGCATTTAGGGGCTCCTACCTGCCTTTCATCCCCATTTCTTTATCATTAGGCCATTGTTCTGGAGACCAATGGCATGGTTCATATCTGGGACAATGGAGCTCTTTAGATCTAAGTTCATAAGAAAGAGAGTTCTTTACTGGAATAAAAAGGGAAGATAGTTCTTAAGGAGCTGTACAAAGCTACAAAGTGAGAGAAGTTTCCCATGCTCTTTCCATTGCTCTATAAAGAGATTTTTCATGACCATAGGTAGAGATAGCCTTGTGAAGCTAGAGGGTTTGTCAAGTCTGAGAATCTGATAAGCAAATAGGGTACCCACCCACCCTCACCCCGCAGCACCAGAGGCATGTACTGGAAGTCATTCACCTGGGGGCAATTCTTTATCCACTTGTGCAAACTATGCACCATGTTTGGTATCTAACTGTCCCATGACCTAATTCAGTTCTTGGCTAGTGATCAAGAAACCAAGAAAAATACCAAATGGCCCCAGTCCTTTGCAGCCCCTATAACTTCTGAAGGGATGCTGGCAGAAGGCTCAAAAAAGGGATGCAGCTTCTAGACTATCTATAAACATTCGTTTAACTCCTGTTATTCTAAATATGAGATCCTTATCCAGTTGGGGTGCGGTGGGAACTAAAACATATGATCTTGATATTCTTACTAAGTGAAATTGGAGGACAGAAGGAAGTTGCAGATGAATAGAAGGATGGATTATGGGTTCTCGTTGAAGAAGAAAATAAAAAAATAGGTGGGATTGATTTTTATTGTATATCCAAAGTCAACAAGAAATTATCATTTTGTTGTACATTTAATTCTCATTTTGCATGCATTTAAAAAAGCATGAGCTTTTTTAAAAAGACTGCCACAAAAATAGTTGTCACATTTAAAATGGATACAATAAAAGATAGAGGCAGCCTGACACAATAAACAGAAGGGTTCAACCTTGGAGAACCTGGGTTCATATGCCTCTGTGAGTGACCACAGGCAAGTCCCTTGACCTCTCTGGGTGCACTTTGCTATCTTCTGTTTTTACATTACCTTCCCTTTGAAATTAGTCCTCTTCCTACCCCATCTACAGAGCCATCCCTTATAACAAAAAGTAAAAGAGTCCAAGAAGAAAAGCAATTGAGCAAAACCAAGCAACACACAGCTTAGTGGGACAGTTATGCACACGTCTCCCTTCTATAAGGAGGCAGACAGTTATATTTTCTCATCTTTTTTTCTGAGGACAAACTTAATCATTATAGCAGTTTTCTGGGTGTTTTTTCCTTTTTGCTTTGGGCTTTTTGGTAAATGTGAGGACATTGCTGCTGTCTTGTGATTACTGTTTTTCTGGACCTGCTTATTACTTCACTCTGTATCAGTTCACATGAACCTTTCCATGCCTCTGAAATGTTCATACTTATGATTTCTTAGAGCATGATTACATTCCACGTTCATGTATCCCGGTCTGCCTGGCCATTCCCCAATCAATGGACACTACAAAAGCTATTACAAAGAGTACTACTTTGGAAACTTTGAGGTATACATTGGATCTTACTTTCCATATTTGATTGTGGATGTATGTTTAGCAGTAGGATTTCTAGCTTAATCAATTAACAAGCATTTATTAAGCATCTACTATATACTAGGCAGGCTACCCTGGAAATACTAAGACAGAAAGGAAACAGTCCCTGACCTTAAAGAATTTGCATTCTAGAGGGGGTAAAAATGTGTGTGTGTGTGTGTGTGTGTGTGTGTGTGTGTGTGTGTACAGGCAGAATACATACCAAATGAATAAAAGGTAGCTTGGGGAGGGGACTCCAGGAAAGGTTTCCTGGAGAAGGGAATACTCCTAGAAGGGAATCCTGCAATCCCAAGAAAGATCCCAAGAGTTTAGGGATCCCAAGAAATGAAAAGTGAGGAGGCAGTGCATTCCAACCTGGGGGAAAAGATTTGGAAGGAGAGAAATGAACAGTGTCTGCTAAGGGAGTGGGATCAGGTTGTAAAGAGCTTTAAATTCTTTTCAGAAAAGTTTATATTTTATCCTACAAATAAAAGAGAGCCCCTGGAATGTGCTAAGGAGGAGAACAACATCAGGTTTGTGCTTGGGGAAAATCATGGCGTATAGGACAGACTGGAGAAGGAGGCACCTAAGGAGGAGGTTAGGGAAACACATAGTGGAGATAAGAGGTGCCAGCTCAGCTGGGGAGCCGCCCATGTGATTAGTGACAAGGGGTTGCACCAGGCTTCTGCTGTCAGTGCAGAACCAACAGCATTTGGCAAATGGCTGGGAGGCAGGTGCATCACCACAATCCCCATGATCCAACTAGCATTTATATGGCACTTACTGTATGCCTGTACTACATGCCTCAGATACCTGTTGATCCTCACAATAATCCTGGGAAGTATTTTATATCATTTTACAGATGAGGAAACTGAGGCAAGCAGAGATGAAACGACTTGCCCAGGATCTCACAGCTAGTGTCTGGCTAGCGGCCAGAATGGAACTCAGCTTTTCTTGACTTAAGGCACAGAGCTCTTGTCTACTGTAACACTTGTTATGCCAAAGTTCCCTTTTATTGTTGTGACCCAGTTTATCTAATGGTCCTATTTATTCTGCCTTAGGTTATAACCTTTCCCTCTTAATGTTTGAGATAAAGGTTTTATAGACATTCCTTCTTAATATTTGACAAGATAAAGGTTTATCCATTTTAGATGTCATTAGAATATCAGTAACCTCCCTCCATTAGGTTATTCCCACCTAGGTACCTCCATTATGTCATTGTTCTTGTTATTCTATAAAAAGCTTGCTGTCCCAATCCTCGGGGCAAGACTCTTTGAGATAATAGTCTGGTCCAGCCCTGGGATCAACATGGATCCATTGGTCCCAGTATTTCTCTCCATTTAATAAACTATTGAATTGGTCTCTAATCTCTGTCTTGCTCAGTTTCTTCGGCATTACAATAATAGTAGAAGTAAGTACTATTATTAGTATTATATATATAATAATATTATTTCAAAGTCATTGTAAAGAGTAAATGAGATGACATTTGTTAAAAATGCTTAGCACAGTAGCTAGCAACCTCCTTCTAATCCGTTTGGTACAGACCTCTCCTCAATTCTTCCCCTTTCCCCATAGCTGCATAAGCAAAAACCATACCCCACTTCCAAGTCTCATCTTCCCACCCAGTCCCTAGTCTGGTAGGGCCTGTGTCTCTCACCCTGCCCCAGGGAATCTCCATTCTCACATTAACATACTTCTCTTTATCTCAGGCTTCTCTAGCTTCTTCCATTTTCTGGAACTCCCTAACAGGGTTCCCTACAAACAAACAAACAAATCTTTCCATCCTTTCTCCTACTGGTTATATCTTCTTTTATTCTCTTTCAGATGCTGGTCCTGGAGTAAGAGCAAGCAAGCTTTCTGCTCTCCACTGCTATTTTCAGACTTTCCCTGTTGTCATTGCTAATTAGGAACTTCTCCTTTTAGGGGCCACTATCTCACTGTAACTCCCAATCTACATCCTGCTGGCATTTGTCTCCTCATTATTTCTCTTTCTTAAAGAGATTAATTAGTACCTGGATCACATTCTTCCTTGCAACTCTGACACATGTCCTCTTACTAAGGTACTTCAATGCTCCCTCATTTTGATGATAAGATTCCTTCAAAAGAGTTAAGCTTTCTAGTCCCTCAATCTCAAGACAAATGATTTATGCTTTTATTTTACCACAGCCACACACCTTGATCTCACCCACAAGCACTTTAATCTCATTTTCAGGATTTCTGAAATTTTTTTACCATTCTCTCTCTCCTCTTTTAAACACATTCATCTTTATCTTGACACCTAGTCCTTCCATCCCTACTCTACAAGCCCATCACCACTGCTCTCCTTTCACTTTTCCCCTAATTTTGATCCTATAGTAAACCAATTCAACAATACATTGTTCTCTCTGTCCTGCTTCCAGTCCCTAACAGTGCTGGACTCTGAAGGAAGTCACACAGCAATGCTTACTGGGAAAACTACAAAACTATGTTATCTCATCTCACCCCAAGGCAGTCCTTTTTACTCCTCCCTAAGTGATTTTCTATCCCACTTCCCCCAGTGGAGAATTACTCTAAATCTCTCATCTCCTCAGGCTTCCCTTATTATGCCCTCTGTCCATTCTTTTATCAGAGGATCTTGCTTCATTTCTGACTGAGAAAACAGAGGTCATTAACCATGATTCTTCTCCCCAGCTCTTATCTCAAAACCCCATTCACATCATCCCCCCTCTTCTCCTTTACTCCAATTTCTGATGAAAAGGTGATGCTTTTTCTTGGTAAGTATAATCCCTCCCCATATACCCTTCATCTTGCCCTTCCTGAATTCTTCAGCAAAATGCTCTCACAGTCATTCTCTCTTTCTCTACTTTTCAATTGTTCCTAGTTTCTTAGCTCCTTCCCTGTTATCTACAAACCAATTTTTTTAGAAACCCTTCATTTCACTATAACAATCTTTGTTATGTCTTTTATCTTTCCTCTCTTTCACAGAAAATCTCCTACAAAAGGCTGTTTACTTCCGATGTTTGTAGCCCACAGTGAAGGAGGTAGGAGATGGGGAGACACTGGAGTGTAGGAGACGGGAGATGATGTGAATGGATTTTTGATATGAGAATAGGAGAGAAGAAAGAATGTGTAGTGAATTACTTTCTCTTACTTGGTTTTCTCATCAGTTTCCATGGGTTTAATTATCACCCTTTTGTAGATGGCTTCCAGAGCTACATATTCAAACCTAGTGTCTCTTCTGAGCTCCAGTTCCTCATTACCAATGTGTGTAGGACACTGAAAACTGATTATCCCCACCCAAAATACCCTTCCCTCACCCCAAGTATGTGAAACATAACATGTTCAAAACAGAACCAATTATCTTTCCCCCAAAACTTGCTTTTCTAATTTCCCTATTCCTGTTGAGGGTATCCTTCCAGTTACAACCTCAGCCTCATTCTCAGTTTCACACTCTGTCTCACACCTCCTACTCAGGTCCTAAATCTTGTGTACTCCACCTTCACATCCTGTCTTGAAGCCGTAAAAATCCCTATTACCTCACACCCAGACAATTGTAAAGGCCTTCTCCTTGGTTTCCCGTCACCCTTGTCCAATCTGTACTCAACACAATTGCCAAAATAATATTCTTAAAACCAAGGTCTGAGCCCCCTGCTTCCCTGCTCAAGAAATTCCAGTGACTCTGATATCTCTAGGACACAATACAATGTCCTCTATTTGGCATTTAAAGCCCTTAAAATCTGGCTCTTTCCAAGGATATTGTATTATCACTCACTCTCCCTCACTAATTGGTCTGAACAGAATTGGCCTTCTTGTATTCCTCATACTCCAGCATCAGGCCCTGAAGTCAGGAGTTCAAATCTGACCTCAGACACTGAACACTTCCTAGCTGTGTGACCCTGGGGAAGTCACTTAACCCCAATTGCCTCAGCAAAAAAAAAAAAAAAAAAAAATGCCCTTGTTCCCCTCCTATATGAGGCCTTGCCTTTCCTAATCCTTTTAACTGCTCTCTGCCTCAAGTTACTGCCTACTTACTTAGTATAGATTTATTTACAAACAGGTTATCTCCCCTAATGTAAGCTCCAGGGCAAGGACCATTTCATTTTGTCTTTGTGCCTATCCCTGGTACAAAATAGCCCAATAATAAATGCATATTGATAGACTGAGGGTAAAGACAAACATAATAAAGTCGGAAGAAGAAAAATTTTAGGAGTAAAAATAAAGGATGGACTCCCTTTTTCACATGCTGAATTTGAAATGCCAAGGGCACCCAGAAGTGGAGATGAGATGTAGTAAGGGCATCATCAAAGAACTCAAGTTCCAACATCAACATTACTTGTTCTGTCCCTTGTCAAGTCCATTTCTCTCTAAACCTCTGTATCCTCATCTATAAAATAGGAGTGATCACTTATACCACTCAAGGGAGTTGTGAGTAAAATGCTTTGTAAACAAAAACAAAAAACAAACAAACAAAAAAATGCAGGCAGAGCCAAGAAGATGAAGAAAAGGCAGGAACCCAAAAATGCTGGATGGGATTTGTTATTAATAATAGCTTTATGATGGCATTCAGCTTGATGCTTAAAAGAGATACCCTAACCATCACTAAACAAAAGTATGTTTTTGAAGTTCTACTGATGGCAAGCCCTTTCTTAACATATGAGTCACAAATACCCCCCAAAAGTCATTCTCTTTAGCTTTAAGACAACCTGGTTGCAATTTTCCTGTCCAGCCTCATTAGTCCTTCCCCTTCCTACAATATAACACTACAATCTAACCAAAACGGCCCGGGATTTATTCCCTCCTCCTTTCTGCCTTATAGAATCCTTTCCTTTCCCCTGGACTCAACTCACTCTTTCTGCATGATGCCTTTTCCTGATCTTCCCAGGCTCCCTTTCTCCTTAAACTACCATGTATGTCTTTTGTATTCACGCTGAATACTTATTTTCCTCTGTGATTGAGTGTAAGCTTCTTGGGAGCAGGGACAGGGACATTATTATCTTTGAATGCTCAGCCCTTAACATCATGTCTAGGATGTAAAAGTGCTTCATAAATGATTATTGATTGATCACTGAACAAGGACATAAGGGAGCCTTTTGTACTGGTTCAGATCATATTCAGTCACTATCAACGGCATACAATAAGAGGGATGGAACCGCTGGCAAGATTCCAAGAGAGAGATTTTCTAGATAAGTGTCAGTTGGAATCATTATTTTCCATTTAGCCCCCTACTTTCCCTCCACCATTCTAACTGGTCCTGGGAACCTTCTCCGATGTCCCTTGCAAAACACTACAGCAGGGTCTGGGACACAATGGCCAGGACTGCCAGCCACAATAGGTGAAGCGTTCCCAGCCCATACCCTGCAGGCTGAGTGGTACTTGGGAAACAAGAGATTCCTATCACTGCTGTACGTGCCCCCCCCCATCACTTACAGAGAAAGAAATAAAGCGGTTTGGTAGCTTCCTGCCAGGGAGCATCTGTTTTCCTGGCACCAGTCGCCTGTGGGAATGGAGCCAATGGGCCTGGGTGGGGAGAGGGCATGTCAGTTGGCCAGAAGCAAGAAAGTTGGGGGGGAGGGGGTAGAGCAGTACACAGAAACGCCAAAGACTAATGGGACTTTTACATTTCCACAGCGGAGCATTAAAAGGCCAAATTCTTGCAGAAATATCAGGATTCTCTTACTGGCCTAATGGTAGAGCCTTTTTACCTGCGAAAACACACACAGCCCCTAGCACTTAGGAAAGATGCTTACTCCAGCAGCTGCTGCTCCAGGCCCCTACTCAGACTCATTCTATTTCCCATTTATGGGGCTGAGACCAGACACAACTCCTCTCTGTGCTTTTAAGAGGCCACAGAAGCAGCTGGGACTTAGTAAAAGATCCATATTGCTCTCCTCCTTGGGGAGAAACCTGCTAAAGAAATTCTGCCAGCCCATATGTAAGTAGGAGAGAGCTCAGCCAATAAAGAACTGCTTTATGTTAGCATTTTTATAAGTCAGTGAGGAAACTCTCTATTCCCTGTGGCTAGATATGGTCCATTCAGGAGTACTCTTACCCATACACAAAATCTCTAAATCACCATTTCTCTCCCCCCACACACACACCTTTCCCCCCCAACTTAGTGCTCTGAGGCATTTATTTTCTTTAGCAAGTGTTCAAGAGATGCACATTGTCTTAAGCTTACTGCCTTAGGAATATATCATGTGTGTCAGACCAGGAGCTAGGTTGGTAAAGGGTTCCTGGCTACAAAACTAAATGTCTGCCTTGCAGCAGCTTTCTAAAAAAGCTCACAATATCCTTGAGAATATCATTTAGGGAAATCCATATTAACAAATGAGCCAGAGACTGTGTTCATAGAGACATACAGATAATTATGCGACAGAAAAAAGCAAAAAAAGTCAGAGTTGCATCAGAAGTCAAAGCGGGGGAAATCTGGCCTGGTCAGGAGCACACTAGTTAAGAAAATGAGCAAAGCATCAAGACCTGCACCTTCAGCACCCACCTACCAAAGCATGCGGATAGTCTACTAAGCAAATTGTATCAGTGGGGGAAAAATTGAAGGCAGGCTTGGCAGGCATAATCAGAATCTCTAGGTCATCAGGCCGCTGCAGCCGGCGCCATAGTTCTGTTCTCCAAGGCAGGAAATATGGCAGAATCCCACTTGCCAATGGGGAGTGGCTGCTGGTTGTGCCAGTGTAGCAGCTGGGTGGAGGGAGAACCTTGCCTCTCAGAGCAGGCTTCTCGCAGAAGGGCACCGCAACAGCAGCTTTCCCTTTCACACATATAATGAGGACCTTACAGCCCTGCTTTGGGCGGCAATTGCCCCTGTCATGAAGAGTGAGATCACAGTTCAACCCTAAAGCAGGCAGGTGGTAGGGGACAGCTTTAGATCTGCTTGGATCATTCCCAGGAGTTGACTATGTATGTATTTAATGTAGAAAAGAATAAGCCAGAGTACTGGCCCAAAGGACAAGTCCTGAGTGTATGTTAGAACACTCTAGGGCTTCACTTTCAGAGGCGAAAGACCATAGGAAAATTGTTAATTAACTCAAGAATCAAAAGCCTTTGCTGTTTTTTTTAAAGTGGAACTGACCTTAAACAAACCTAGATAGGATTAATTTACATGTAGTTATTTTGCAATGTGTCTGGAGAATATTGCCATAGTTACACAGTAGCTCTTGGATCATCTTTCACATTATTTATTTATTTATTTTTAAAGTTCTTTTTTTGTTGTTAATTTTAAAGTTCCAGGTTCTCTCCCTTTCTTCAACCCCTCCCTCACCCATTGAGAAGACAAGCAATTGTTGATAATTTTTTAAACTTTAGTGTCTCAGAGAAACTGAAGAGTAGCCTTGACACCAGGGCCTTAACTATGCCCTTCTAATATGGCTTCATAGTAAAGAATGAAGATTTCGGCCATGTTTCACTCCAGACAATGAATGGTTAAAGAAAATACTGTGATATAGTTATGGAGTTGCAAAGAAATGTTGTGAACTTGCCAGGCAGATAAATTTGCTTACAATCTGACAAAATAGGGAGGATGGTCATAGGTCAAGAAAGAAGTGGGATGACTATAGGAGGAAGGAAAATATATTGCTATATTTCTATCACATCTATAAGGACTCCCATCATTTACCCCAAAATAAACTCCTTGGCCCTTTTCTTTGCCTATCTGTTAACCAGGGGACATAGGCTCTCGATAGCAACACAAAGGCATTAAAAAGATGGCCAAATGAGACGCTCTGGTCCTTTTAAGGGACCATCTGGGAATAAAATAGTAGTAACTGAAAAATATGAGATTTAGATAATTAACAATAATAACTCATGCCTATTACTGGCCAGGTATAGAGAAATGATCCATAAAAAGTTAAGAACATTTTTCATATGATATTTTATGTCACCATACCAAATATCTCTAATCTCTAAGCTACATGGAATGAAAAGCTATTAAAATATAGAGGTAGAAGAAGAAATTAGATCCATATGGGAATAAGATGAAGTATATATATGTAAAATCTCTGTCACCTTGTCTGCTACTAGAATTGTTCCCAATGGGCTTTCCAGGAGCCTCTAGAAGAGTGATATGATGTTAAAAATAATAATAACTAACATTTCTATAGCTCCTTAAGGTCCACAAAGGACTTTATATATATTATCTCATTTGATCATACAGTGATTCTCTGTGTGGGATTCAGTAGATAGGGTAACAATGAGATAATCAGAAGGCATATGTTAGGATTGACCCCATTCTCATTTGTTTCTCCTGGATGAATAATATGGCAGCTAGCTAGAGACACTGATTGAGAGAGATTTATTGTACTTGAGAATTATTAGGTACGTCAGAACTCCAGGTCTTCAGCTAAGGGGTCTAGGGGGAGAGGGGTGTCTCAGAACTGAGAATGAGAAAAGGAGGTCCCAAATGACATTGCAGGTACTGACAACTGGTAGCTATCTAGCTATTTCTTATATCTAGCTGTCTCGTTATAGAAAGCTATCGCTTCTTTGTTTAAAATCCTATGAATCAAAGATGTGAGGTCTGGAGTGGAGGGCTCTGGACCAGGCCCCACTCTTCCCTCACTCACTTGTTTCCCTGGAATGAAGCACCAGCACCAGAGACCCAGAAAGTTCTGTGGATTAAGGGAGGCTTTCTTCCCTCTGTGTCCCAAATAAGACAAGGAGGACAGGAAGAGGCCTAGGCTGGGGAAGGTTTTGAGGAAGGTCAGGCTGCAGAGATTCATAATTGGAAACAGGAATTAAGGAAGGAGGCCTGTAATGCAGCTGTGACAAGGGAATCCTGGGTATCCCTGTGGGGGCCCCACTGAGGAGGGCAGATGAAGGAGATCACACGCAGAAGTAATGATGCATCCCTTGGTGCAAATGGGATAGAAAAGAAGGAAATAAGTCAGAACTTTCTAGTTCTAGAAGGAAGAAAGGGAATTTCTGAGAATACCAAAAGAAAACAGATTCCAACTCCTCTTTGCGACAGGAAGACCTCCCCTATTGTCTGTACTGATATTCCCTCCCCTTCTAGTTGCTGATTCTGGAATTTCTAATCAGGACTAAAAAAGGAACCCTGTTTTTATCTAACAGAAATATCATCATCATCATCATCTTGTTTTTCTCATATTTTTTGATGAAAAAACAGCCTGAGGTTAAGTAGCTAAAGTACTATTATTATTGTTTTATATGTAATGAACAGATGATATTGGGTGAATAAAATGACTTGTTTTTCATAACTGAACAACAGTATTGGAATGCAGACTCATCTGTAGATTCCTTCTTATTTTTTTAATTCATTCACAAGTAAAGATAAGAATGAAGTACTAATAACTGACATATAAATGCTTTAAAGTTTGCAACGTGCTCAGCAGCCAGGCTTACAACTCCCTTAGTGCTTTCCTTTGGAAACCGTATTTTCCAGGCTATAAAGAAATCTCCAGATCCAAAGGTACAACTACAGCAGGAATACCTCACAGAGACCTCTTATAATTCTCAGCTGCTCTCCTTCGTTCCTTCTACACTAGCTGAAGTTCTAATACACGGCCCTTGAATCTGCTTCCTCTTCCCCCTCCCCCAAGCCACTACGATGCCCTCAGCCCAGCCTGGACTGACCCTGAGAGTTACAGATTTCTTGTGAAAAATCAAAGGTCCCCCCCCCTCCCCCAGAATGTGTTTGGAGAAAAGCCCTCACAAAGTGGGAGGCTACCTCTCTGGAGAGGAAACTTCTTAAAATGCTGTCCTCCAGAGCACCGGCAAGTGATGAGAAAAGAGAGCACAAGATACTCTGAGTTTCCCCCGTGGATGTCAACTTCTCCAGCAGGACAGGCTGGAGGCGGGCTGGGCAGAGGATGGAGGTCGAGGGCGGGAGCGCGGAGCGGATAGGGAGGAAAGGAAAGGCCCCAAGTGTGGGAAGAGGGCAGTTACCTCCGTGAAGCCCTCCTGCAGGACCTCCAGGAAATTCCCCCTGGTCAGGCAGGCCAGCATTGTTCCCGCCTGGCTTTTTCCAGGTCCCGGCCCGAGACCAGACCTCCTCCTCGGCTGCTTCCTCCTCCGAACACAAAGACGCCGCACTCAGCTCAGAGGGATCCCTCCGGAGTCCCAGACAGGCTGCTCACTGGAAACGGAGCTGGGAGCCCCGGGGAAGCCTTGCACTGAGCATGCTCATCCGGGGGGCCTCTGGCGGAGAAGCCGGCGCGCTGTTCCTATAGAAACACCTTCGGGATGGAGGGGCCCCGGCCACGGGCGCCGGAGAGCCCAGCGGGCGGCCAGCCACACGCGCACCCGCCAGGGCCAAGGCCACCGGAATCTCGGGAGGAGGAGGGCTGGGAAAGCCGTGAATCACATTTCTGAGTTTTTTCCCACACCAAACAAAGTAACCTTTTTTTTCCCAGATGGGACTGGAAACTGTAAGACTAGAGTACAGAGAGTAAGAACAAAGAGACAAGAGAATAAGATTAAAAAAATAAACAGTAAAATAATAGGGAAGGGAAAAAATAAGAAAAAGAGAGAATGGAAAACGAAGGCGATAGTGATACTGGTGATACTGGGACCCTGATGACCTGGGAGTTTTGAAAACCTAGACGGATCTCTGCCTTAGGACTTATACCCGCCCCCCTGAGATTTACAGTGGCCACCCCAATAACCCCCACTCCTACATTTTGGAGATGAGGAAACTGAGGCAAGCAGGGTTAAGTGACTTGCCCAGAGTCACACATCCAATAAGTAGCTGAGGCCAGATTGCAGGTCAGGAAGATGGGTTTTCCGGACTTCTGACCCAGCACTTTCTCCACTGAACCACCTAGCTGCCCTGCCTGGAACATAGCAGAAACTTAATAAATGCTTGAGATATATATATGTGTGTGTGTGTATATATATACACTTGTGTAAGAACATTTAGCAGAAACTTAAATGCTTGAGATATATATGTGTGTGTGTATATATACACTTGTGTAAGAACATTTAGCAGAAACTTAATAAATGCTTGAGATATATATGTGTGTGTGTATATATACACTTGTGTAAGAACATTTAGCAGAAACAATAAATGCTTGAGATATATATGTGTGTGTGTATATATATATACACTTGTGTAAGAACATTTAGCAGAAACTTAATAAATGCTTGAGATATATGTGTGTGTGTGTGTGTGTGTGTGTGTGTGTATACACACACTTGTGTAAGAGCATTTTGTTCCCAAAGAAAGGGAACATCAGGAGCTAAAAGAACTGATTGCACCATTGGCCCTGGGTCTCATAGATGTGACTTTTCTATCCAGGATCACCCAGCTAACTAGCTGACTAGATAAAGTATTGTGTCCAAGCTGTACTTTGTTCTGGTCGATCTCAACCTCCCACCCCCAGTCTCCCAGCTCCAGGCAGTATAATAAGTTTATAAGTAGCCAGTGTATGGTAATAATAGTAGCGGTTAAGATTGCAAAGGAATTAAGATTCAAAGACCATCTCCCAGACCAAAGAAGCCTAATTTGCAAACACTGTAATATATTTACCCAAAATTACATCTGAGATCAGGAACAAACTGTAGGGGAAGCCATCTGGGCCTTCTGGGTCAGAGCCTTTCAATCTCATGATATGTAAATCTCAGATAAGCTCCAGACATCAACAGTAAGACCAGCAGAACACCAAATGTTACTGATAACTTTGAGATGATTTGGGTTGTTGATGAACTCACTCTAAGGTGGTAGAGATAAGAGTGACTCTGCTCTAAATCTTGTTAAAATGAGAGCTCAAAGAACTAGGAGAACACTGTATACAGCAACTGCAAGGTTTTGATGATCCACTATCACTTGGCTCTCCTCAGCAAAGCAATGGTCCAAAGCAATTCCAATAAATTTTGGAGGGAAAATGTCATCTGCATCCAGAGAGAACTATAGAAACTGAATGAGGTTTATCAAAGCATAGTATTTTCACCTTTTTTTCTTCTATATTTTTTCTTTCTCATGATTTTCCCTTCTGCTTTGATTTCCCCCCCAACATGATTCATATGTAAACATATAAAAAATGAATGCACATATAAAACCTAAGGGGAAAAAAAAAAGAGAGCTCTCAAACTCCTGCCCCCAGTACTCTTCCAATTCCATTGGATCCATGGTGCCCAGCTCTCCCAGCTCTAATTCATGGTTATGTGAGTGGTTTTCTGTGCCTCTTCTCATCCCCATGCCATCTGCTTCAGTGCTGTTTTGCTTCTTATCTCTGTACTTTCTGTGCTGTTGCCCCCACACTCTGTGCCTTATGAAAGTTCAATTACAGCCCCACTTGCCTCCATTACTGTGTTTTCTCCTCAAGAATATATAAGGAATTGGGGCAAACTTGCCCCATTTTACAATTTCATAAACTAACTAGCAATTCCAGACTTTATGAAGTAATTATTTGTGCCAAGCACTATGCTAAGTAAGCAGCAACAGAAATATAATACAAGCAAAAAAGCAAAAGAATCCCTGCCTTCAAAGAGGGAGTTTCCATTCTAATGAAAGAAAACAACACATAGAAGGGAGCTGGAAAGTATGTGTGTGAGGCTGGGGGTTGGAGGGAGTCCAGAAGGAGTCTGGGCTGAAGCAGGTTTGGAGCTAGTAAGGGTCCTAGCCAGGCCCTAAACCCAGGCCTCTGCTGAGTCCAGGCTGAGCACTCCACCATATACCACATTATCTCCTGGACTGGCTTGGAGCTAGTGCCCATGGTGACACAGAGCCAGGAGGAGAGACAAATCCTTTGTCCAACTGCAGGACACAGGACCCTTGCTGCTACATGGAGCTCTTACTAACAGAGCTTAGTGAGAATAAACTATGGCAGTACCCAATTAAATTATTCATCTTTCCTAAACCTAAACACACAGAGATTTCTAGAAAACGGAAGACCAGAAACAGCCAAATCAACAATATGAACTACACTGCCTAATAGTTTCTAGCCAATGACAAAGTGCTGCGCCTGGAGTCAGGAAGATCTGAGTTTAAATTCAACTTCAAACGTTAGCTGTGCGATCCTGGACAAGTCACTTAACCCTGCTTGCCTCAATTTCCTCATGTGTAAAATAAGCTGGAGAAGGAAATGGCAACCCTCTCCATTATCGGTACCAAGGGAAAAAACCCAAAGTGTCATGGACAGTTAGACACAACTGAACAACAAGACTTCTAAGATCTATTCCAGAGAAGCAGAGTCCAAAAGTAAGGAGGTTCCATTTAAGAATGGAAAGAATGAAGAATATCCAGACTTAAAGTCTTTTCCTAGAAAGGAGCAAGTTCCTGTACAAGGCATAAAAAGTACAAAAGAAGATTGGTTAAAATGTATTCCTCAGAAGAAAAGGAAAATAGAAGCAGTCAAAGATGAAGATGACAATGCTCTATCTAATTCAAGAGTGTACAAGAGAACATTGAGTGTGGATGGATGCAAGGCTGTTCAGGACCCACCAAAAGATTCAAAAACAATGTTTCAGACCTACAAGAAATTATATTTGGAGAAAAGAAGTAGAAGCCTAGATGAGAGTTCTACAAAGTAATTAATTTAATTTTTTGTCCTGGTTAGACTGGAGTATCAAATTCCATTCTGTGCACCACAAACTGGACAAACGGGAACAGATCATGAGAAATGGATTAATAACATTCCTCACTGGGAGTGGTTGAAAGAACAGGAGGTGATTAGCCTGGAGAAAAGCCTCAAGGAATACGAGATAGGTCTCTCAGTGTATTGAGGGCTGCCATACAGAAGTAGAATTAATAGCAATGTGATAATACACATTTACAACAGAGGTTTTGCTTTTCTGGCTTTCTCAATGGGGAAGGGGGGAGGTAAGATGGGAAGAATTGGCCCAAAAAATAAAACAAAATTGAATTAAATAAAAAAGAATAACAATGGGCAAAAATTGAAGAAAGGCTTAATAATAAGTACTGTTTTTTCACTTTGTGTTTGTATTTTCAGTCTAGCCCAATACCTTACATCTAGTAAATTCTTTTTCCCCCCAAGGCAATTGGGGTCAAGTGACTTGCTCAGGGTCACACAGTCAGGAAGTGTTAAGTGTCTGAGGTCAAATTTGAACTCGGGCCCTCCTGACTTCAGAGCTGGTGCTCTAATCACTGTGCCACCCTACCTAGTAAATTCTTAATAAATACAGTTGAATGAGCAAATCCAAGAAATCTAAGAAAGAATAAAATGAGTTTCACTATAACTATAGATATTCAAGCAAAGCCTAGATAACCATTTGTTGGGGATGCTTTGGTATTCTGGTTAGATATTGATTGAATGAGTTTTCAACTAATATAACTACCTTCAAACTCCAAAACAGTATGATTCTAATAATTCTAGTTGTTACTAATAGATAGAAAACATTCTAAGAAAGAGCTTCAATCTCTTAATCAGGTCATTTCTGTCCTGAGAGAGATACCAAAACATCAGAAAAACTTGGAATTAGAAGAAATTTCAGATATCATCTAGTCCAACGTATACCTAAACAGGAATTTTCCATCAAATAGGTATCTGAAATTAGCCTAACATGTCCAGCAATGGGGAACTCACTACCTCTCAAGGCAACCCATACCAATTTGGAATAGTGCTAATTGGGTAGCTATTCTTTATATGAAGCCAAAATCTGCTTCTTTGCAAATTCTACCTAAATAAGACAAAATCAAGACATATTCATTACTATTCTTCCAGTGACGTCCCTTTGATTTTGAGTTTGGAACATGATGATATAACACCGGGCAGAAAACAATCAGGCAAAAGAGGAAGCTATTCTTGCTTCAACTGCTGTCACTTACTTGTGATGAGGTCACTGTCCTTGAAACAACAGGACATTCATCAAGCTAGAACCTGTCACTAAGTTCACAATGTCTGAGAAAAAGACTCACAGCAATGTGAATCAGTCAGAATAAAATGTGGCTTATGTACAAAACACAGCGTAAGAGTGGGTTATTAGTCCAGGATTAGATCATCCCTAGGAGTACTCAGAATGCTTCTAGTTCACTCCAGAAGGTAGTCCTTCAGAGATCTTGCCAAATGAGTTTTGGCTCTTATTCCACGTCGAATCCTTTTAGGGATATCATAGTCATACATGGGGGACTCCCCCAAATTTACCAGTATAAGGGTAAATATGAAGACAAAAGACTGTGACCAATTTTGCACAATGGTTTGGAACTGGCAAAGCCATCTGGTACAGAAGTAGCTGGGATTCAACATAAGTGAAACTTATACGTAATTTCTACCAGCTGCTCTGCCTGGGAGAGGAATCGGAGAAACATGGGATGGAAGTTTCTGCCACGATTCCTGCCATATTGCCAGAAATAGCTACTCCTCCCGTATTTTTCACAAGAAAGCACTCTAAGGCCCTCCATACATCTCTCTTTACATATATGGGGCTAGAGATCTATATGATGGGCCAAATATATACAAATAGGTCATGGTCATTCCTATCTCTGTGCCTCCAATCATGTCGTTTCCTCATCTAGAATAATATAGCCTCTCCACTCTGCCTCTCCAGATCCTTCATCTCTCTCAAGCCCAACTCCAGTATTAGCTGCCCCATCCATAGCCTTCCCTCGTGACTTTAACCCTCATTCTCACACTCCTCTGACATTCTACCACACTTGTACAGTTTAGCTTTTAATAGTCAGCTGTATGATTCTGGGCAATCACTTAAGCTTTTTGGGTCTCAGTTTCTCCATCTATAAAATTAAGATATTGGATTTGATGATCTATAAGGTCCCTTCCAGATTCTAAATCTTATGTTCCTCTTCTGTGATGCTATGATCTTCCATTTTGCAATTTTCACTAATGTTCTGGATGCTGTTGTGTCCCCCATTAGATCGTAAGAGCAATAATTATGTCCTTTATTGCTTTTTCAACCCCTAGAAGAACCTAATAAAATGCTGAGCACAAAACTGGTGCTTAATACTTGTTAAACTGAATATTCCTCTCATAGAGATGCCTGTTCATAGTAGATATAGTCACATTCAGTGTGAATATTATGAATATATAAATACATATATACGTCTCTTTCTTTATATTACCAAATAGAATATAAATAGTTTCAGGATCATCTACAAGTTCGGATGATTATGTTTCTACTCTTCTCTATGAGCCCAGACAATGGAAGACTGAATCTACACACACACACACACAGAATAGAAAAGGGAGATAAGAACCGTAAAAGGAGAATACACATGGAAATAGGATATGGTGACAAAGTGCAGTCTGGTGAGTGAGATACAGTGAGTAAGTAGGAAGAAAAAAAGTAGAATTGTGAGAGACAGGAATTGTAGAAAGACAATAAAGGAAGCACCAGATGCTAATGCTTTACATAAAATATATCAAAACTATGAGATAAAGTATCCTTAATACTAATTTTTTAAAATGAGCCTCCAGCTATGTTCAGGACAATCTATTTTCTAGATAAAAATTAGATTAGGGCAGCGACATCTTGTGGATAATCTGTGTGTG
Organism: Sarcophilus harrisii; assembly: GCF_902635505.1. Lineage (NCBI taxonomy): Eukaryota > Metazoa > Chordata > Mammalia > Dasyuromorphia > Dasyuridae > Sarcophilus > Sarcophilus harrisii. Next base: position 487,998,184 of record NC_045428.1, on the reverse strand, counting down.
ACATCTGAACAAATTTATATCTCAATTCACTCTTCAGGTCTTCCCATCTCTAGATTGTTTGGGTATATGAGGTATGATTTTACAATGTAATAATGCAATTAAAATGCAATAAATATAAAGCTCTTTCTGTGGAGACTATGCATTCCTTACAGCTAGTGACCAGATTACTACCAGGTCACTTTTTACTTCATCAGTTCAATTCCTTTCTAAACTTGACAAAGTCTAAAATACACACGGATTTTCTTTCTTTTCTTTGATGCTGTCTTGATGCTGAGGAATAAATGATACCTTAAATTATACCTAATTTAATAGATTCTGAGCAGTGCAGATAGAGATACCATACTCAAAAACCCAGTGAGCTGGGAAAGAGAAAGGATTCCAGTACAAATGTGGAACATTAGAATTATGTGATTACTGCATTGAGTGGTCCAGAGTCCTCCAGATACAGAACTGTGCTGAAGCCCTAAACCTCATGATATCATCACACTTCTCTGAAGGATATATCAGAAACTTACCAATGGCTCTCCTGCCTGCAGAGAATTACAATACCCCATGATCACTGGGGTCCCCATTTTCTGTGACCCTGATGGTGGCTCAAAGTCCCTCTCAGGAACCAAAGACAAGGAAGAGGAAGAAAGAGGGACCTGCAAAAGATATAAGAGAAAATAGTTTAGGAACTGTTGAAAGCTGAAATTAACTGAAGCCACCTCTTTAAAATTTTTTAAAAATCAGGATCCTATTTAATACCGAGAAGCTTAGACTAAACTAATCAAAACAAGGCCACTGTCACCACCCTATAATAACCAAGATTATAATAGTAACAAAGAAGGGAGCAATTCCTGCCTGATATTTGCCCAAAAAAGTATTGTGTTCTTCCACACCTACCCACCAGCGTCCCAGGATCTCTATTCCTGAGGGAGCCTTTCACACTGCTTTCTTAATCTAGACAAAAAAAATTTCTAGTTATATCTTTGCATGAGTATTTGTAGTTACAGCTTTGTAAAAACCTCTAGAAGGCCAAGAAGGGGTGTAAACATTACTAATCTTGGTTTCTCCCTATCCTTCTCAGTTGCCAGGGTTAATCCACAAAAGCACTATTTCCATTGATTACGGACATCATCACCACCAACGAGACACGGACTTCCAATTCTCTAGCATGAAGAAAAAGCACTTCCCTCCGCCAGCCCTGAAGCCTGGCTGAGAGACGGCACTAGGGTTACCTGTTTTGTTCCCTGGTGCCGTTTTGACGGCCTGCCCGCTGCTCAAGGCCATATTGTATTCCGGGGGACCAGGCGGGAGGGAAAGAAGCGAATAACTGCTGGCCCGCGTTTATCAGTGCCAGACAGGTGGGCCAGGGCTCCAGATCTCTGCTACAGCTGGGGCAGAAGATGCTCAGAGCCTTGGATAAGGGCCTTCCCTGCTCCCCGCTCTGTGCCCCTTCCCCTCCCCCACCCCCACCCCCCCATCAGAGCTGAGCTCCCGGAAAGCGGGGATTATCTTGCTTTTCTGTGTGTATCACCAGGCTCAGCACATGGTAAGTGCCTAAGAAATGCTTCATTCATTCATTCATTCATTCACGCCCACGCATGCCCAGGTAGGCTCCCCCTTGTTTTTTCCCTACCCGGGCGCTGCGGGCGCTGCGGGCTCACCACCCGCTCCGTGCCCCTTTGTTACTCTTGGCCCCATAACTTCCTAAAAATATTAACAACAGCCACTCACACTCCAGGGCTCTTTAGGACTCACAAAGCTCTCTCCAACGGCACCATGGTAAAGGAGGAGCGCACCCCCCGGTTACGGACGAGGAATTTGGGGGGCTACACCCTTCCAGACGCGGCGTTCCGGCTTGTGCTCCCCGAAGCCGGGCGCACAGGGATGGGCCCTGGGTGCTGGCGGCCCGCTAGGGCAGGGCCTGCTCCGGACTCGGCTCGGGCCCAGGTGGAGGCTCCCGGAGGCGCGGCGCGTTCCCGCTGCCATGACGACGCGGAGACAGGCCCGGCCCCCTCCGGCCCCGCCTCTCCCAGCCCTCCGTCCTCTCCACATTTTCTCCGTCCCCGCCCTCTTCCCGACCTCAGTCTATCCCGGGCCAGGCCACGCCTCCATGCCTGGCAACAACCCCCCCCCCACCCCCACCCCCAAATTCTCTCCGTCCCCGCCCCCTTCACGAGCCGTGGCACCACGTTCCTCCACCCTCCCGGTCCCGGTCACTTCTAGGACCGAGCCCCTACCTCTGAGAGCGTGGGACGGAGTGAGCCCCGAGAAGACGCCCCCTCTCCCCAGAGAAGGCACCAAACTCCCATGCAGCGTGTTTCACATCGGTTTATTCATCCCGTAGGACCCCCTTTCTCCGGGCCGGCCCTAGAACCGGCCTTGCAACCAACCAAGGGACTAATCCCAGGAGGATCCCAGCCAGCTTCCTGCACGGTCCCCGCTCCTCCCTAGGGATGCTCCCCTCCCCACCCTGGGAGGCCCCTTGTATCAGTGTGAACCATCATCTTCCACGGGCGGAGCTTGTGCCCACTTCCCCCGGGTGGAGGAGGACGGGAGGCTGCCGGTCTCACACCGGGCACGGACATTGCGCTTTCAGGACGCAGAATCTTCAGGGGCTAACTTTTTTCTCTAGCTTCTGGGGTTTCCTCCAGATCATCAGGGTTTCGTCCAACGGCTTATAGAGTTACCGACATTTTTGTGCTTTGTGGGGGAGCAAGGGACTAGCCCGTGACTCTTGGCAACAGCCTATCTTTGTTAGTTTGTGGAGATTCATCCGACCTTCGGTTTCTGATACCAAAGATAGAGCCAGACCCCGAAAGGGGAATCAGGTCTTAAAGCTCCAGGGAGCCCGGAGACACTTGGAGATTGGCAAAGAAAGGAGGGCGGCCACCCAGTCCCCGGCAGTCTCGGATATCTCTTGTAGAAGTGTAGGACTTCTGTCCTCTGGTGATGGACAGGGACTGCCCCATGTTCTCCGTCCCACAGTGCCTCACAACCCAGGCTTACACCAGGGTACCATTTTTGCTGTCATAGTGGGATGCGGCTTGGGGAAACCTAATGGTGGCGTACTCGGTGGCGTTCTGTATCTGTAGGTGCTTCACCTCGCGGGCAGATCTCGGCGGGGTCCGGCTGCACACTTGGATGTCTGCGTAATGCAAGCTGCTGTCCTCCGAAGGAGGGCCTCCAGTCCCCTCTCCAGACCGGGGCAACTCCGACACCACTTCATAGGTATGTCCCACCGCCGACTCAGGGCCCTGGGGGAAGAGGAAGTATTTAGGGAACTGAGATTTGGGTTTGTGCCTCACTCCCAACAGAACCAGTTACACAGTGATCTTCTCTTAGTCTGCCTTTGTAGGAAGGAACTGAACCAGAAAGGTCTACACATCCTGAAAACCATCATTGGTCCCAAGTGTACAGATCCCTAGTTCTCAATGTCTTGTTAGAATGCTCTTCCCAGGTATTGGAACTGGAACAAGAATGCACTATTACATTACCTTTGTGCTCTTCTGTGGCTGCTTCTCTGTTCTTCTTTTTGCATGATTCCCTGAAGGGAAGAAACCCAAATGATTAAACACAAAATGCCTGACTGAGCAATAAACTCTTAATATCATATCCTGGGGAGGGGATGGGGGGAAACAAAGTCAGGAGCATTGTGAGTGTGGAGGCAGCTTCAGCTCTACAAATATTCGTTTTAAAACTATTTCTCCATGTTGTTTGCAAACCTTCCTTTTGCCCTCTCTAAATATACTTTTTTTTCTCTCTATCCTCTCTAATTTCTTCCTCTCCATACCCCCATTTCACTGGTGTCCTCAGAGCCCTTTTCCCAATCCCTAACTTACCTCTTTTCTTTTTCTTGTGGAATGATGATGGGCAGCTCCTGTGATGGAAGACACATTATCTAAGTGTGCACCATTCTCTTTCTTTATAACCTCCCACACTCCTCCTCCACCCCCAGCCCTATATACATGTGCTCTGCAATAATTCTGATGATAGGAAGGTTCCCGGAGGGATAAAAACTAGACTATGATTTTTTTTGGAAGAGGGAATCTTTTTCTTCAAAGTGACAAATTTTCCCTTCAATTTTACTCTCTCTCACTTTTTTTTCCTTTTTACTGAAGTGTTAAATGTCTGAGGTCAAATTTGAACTCAGGTCCTCCTGACTTCAGGGTTGGTCCTCTGCCACTGCGCCACCTAGCTGCTCCTTCAATTCTACTCTTAGAGAGTTGCCCAGACTACTAAGTCTTTCCTAGGGCATATGACCAGAATGAGTGTCAGACAAAATTTGAACCCGTCTTCCTGACTTTGTTACCAGCTTTCTATCCATTGTATCATACTAAGGAGGTCCTGGGGAGACAGGTGGGCGCATTAGCAGAGAAAGCTTGAATCACTGTAAACAATCTGGAAATCTAACTACTCCCTAGCAAGCAAGGAGGAACACTGATAAAATTGTAATAATCCCAGAGGCAAGAAGGGAGAACTATGTATAGGTTCATCTTAGCCTTAAGTACTTTTTATTCCCTGCATTGACAAAGTCATCATAACTCCAATTTACTGTATCCTATCTGAAAGCTTAGTTATGATGTTAGCCACCCAGGTTATATTTCCCCTATAAAAGATGTGCTCACAATGTAGATTTTCTATTTTTAGGGCTAGCCCACAAGTCAATGGTTTACTCCCACCTTATGGCATCTTTCTCCTTATATATAGCTAATTGCTTTCTGGAGTTAATCAGCTAACTTCTCTTGAAATTTAGCCTGTTTTTTAACAGTATAATAAAATCTTTGCCCCTTGATGTGGAGGCCTATGCTTACAAATTCTTTTGAAATACCCCATAACATTTGGCAATTGTTAATGCTGTAAAGTTACCCATGTATATATCCTGTAAATAAAAGGCTATTAAATAAAAAATAAAAAAAAAATAAAAAAAGAAATACCCCATAACATCAGCCTACAACTCCAATATACTTTTGGGGTATCACCCCCATACCCCATCATTTTGGTGGCCCGTTATGGAGAAAGTCTGACTTTGTTACCAGCTTTCTATCCATTGTATCATACTCATACCTCCACAAAGTTACTAAACCTGGCTGATGATAAACATTCATATCATCATCATCATTGTCATTCTCTGACTATACACTCAAAGGATACATTACTTCAATGACATGGATGTACACTCCAAAACAAATTGTAACCCCTCTCCGTTCCCATGCCTCAGCAAAATAATGATCATGCTCTGATCAAAGCAAACAAACAAAAATCACCTGGCTGTCAATCTTCTGGTGATAATCTTCAAGGAACACTATTACTGGGTAAATCCTTACTGGAAGCCTTTCTCACTCAGTAGGACTACCTGCCAGAGCTTGTGTTCTCCTGGCATTGCTTTTGAGAATTCTAGGCCACTTCACAGTATGAAGTGGTATTAGAACCAAATTTATAATAATAATAATAATACTCCCCCTATGGAAAGTCTTTTTCAACCCTTTTAATGACAGTGCCTGCCTTCAGCCAATTTCCTTATTTATCCTGTGTATAGCTTGCTCTGTAAATATTTGTTTGCTTGCTGTTTCCTCCATTAGATTGTAAGCTCCATGAGGACAAGGACTATCTTTTGTCTTTTTTTGTATCTTTAGCACTCAGCATAGTGCCTGACATGTTAATACATTATTTACTAATAGATTAATAATAACCATGAATGGAAATGTGACTTTTTCCTGTTGGCCATAGATCTGCCCTCTGCAGTCAAGCAGAAAAAATGTAATCTCTTTTTCCCTGTTCAATATTTCATATTTTTGAAGGCAACTACAAAGATACTCACCCAAGTCTTTTCTTCTTGGGGGTAAACATTCCTAGTTCCTCAAGTCTGCTCACCATCCTAGTCATAACTCTTCTAAAATATGCTTCTGTTTGTCATCTCCCTCCTTAAATATTTCAGTTCCCTTATTCTATACTTCTATTAATGCAGCTTAGCTTTGGGAGCATCCTCTGGTTGACATAATATTTTTGTATAATATACATTTTAAAACATCCTTTTAGTTTCTTTAGAAGTATTAGGAAATCATATTTCTCCAGGCTAAAACCATTTCCAGACTTTTCCTTTTAGGAAAGTAGGTAGAACAAAGGCTAAACATTATTTCTTGGGCCTCTGTTCTTTCTCAGGGAAATGGATCAGTGTTGATAACCAAACTTCAACATGGATAAAATCCTCATCCATCGAAATGATTAGTGCTTTGACCTAAGAGCAGTGTCCTCTTTTGTATTTTGTGTTAAGATATAGATTGAAGAATCCAATATTCTTGTGATGGAAAGAGCCATCCCCATCCAGAGGACTATGGAAACTGACTGTGGATCACAGAATAATTTCACCATTTTTGTTGTTATTGTTTGCTTGTTTGTTTTTTCTTTCCCATTTCTTCCACCTTTTGATCTGATTTTTCTTGTATAGCATGATGAATGTGGAAATATATTTAGAAGAATCGTATATGGATTACTATATTGGGTTCTTGCTACCGTATTTTATTTTTAATATTTATTTTATTTATTTAGGGGAGGGAGCTGGGGAGAGAAAGAGAGAAAAATTTGGAACACAAGGTTTTGCAAGGCTGAATGTTGAAAACTATCTTTGCATATATTTTGAAAAATTAAAGAACTTTTTAATTCTTAAGAAAGTAGTCCAGAAAAAAACTAGAATGTAACTGTACTTAACATATGACATTTCACATACACAAGTTTTCTATAAATGTTTTCTCAATTATTTTAGGGCAGAAAATCATGTCACAGGGTATGGGAGATTACACCAATTTGGATATTTCTCTCTCCAAGCTAGAAATGGCATGGCTATAGATTAATTTTTAATAAAATTATCTCTAGCAAACATGAGCCAACTCAAAAAGTACATTATATTTTTTCTTCATTATTAGGTTACAGTCTCTAAATTTCCAGGCCTTTTTCCTATACTGTGAATCTCCATCCTGTACTTTGGAAGTTTTTGCTTTTGTTTTAAAGCCTAGATGCAGAACTTTATATTTGCCAAAGCTCATCTTATTAAGTTCTGCCCATTGTTCCAGCCTCTTGGAAAACTTCTGGATCCCAGACGTCCTCGGTAACTAGGTGGGGGTAGCAGAGAAAGCCTGAAATATTGATTAGATTATAATATTCCCTGAAGCAATCAGGGAAAATACTGATGGGGATCAACTCAGCCTTATAGTGTCATCTCTTTGGAAGTCTTGGGAAACCCCACCTTATGTATCCAGTTGGAAAGCCAAGTTATGATGTCAAGTCTCTCAGGTTAAATTTCCGCTATAAATCTGCCCATGGCCTGTGCCATCTTAGCTGAATCCCTTTTGGGTTAGGTTACCACAACACTCTGCCTTGTGGTTGCCTTTCTCCTCACCCCTTCCCCATGCCTCATGGTCACTTTCTCCTTGTTATAGTAAATTAACCTCTTTAGTTTGTAAACTCCTCTATGGATTTAGCCTGCCAGTTAATGGCATACTTCCACCTGATGACATATTCCCTTTCTCCTGGTTAATTGTGAGTTCCCCTGGGAAACTTGTCTTTTCCAATGTTAATTTTTAACTATATGCTCTTTCACATCTTTTTCATATTTACCACTTCCTTGTTCATTTTGTCAGCTACCTCTTCTGATAAATAAAGGTACCTTTCAGCTGTGAGATGGCCATGGAGAATTCTTCTCATGTGAATTGCTACTGAGGTCCATCATATGGTACCAAACCTCATCACCTGGTGCCAGATTTCAACTTCACAGTGACTTGGCCTGGATGATATACTTAGTAAGCATCTGAGGTCACATTTGTTTGTTTTGTTTGTTTTGGTGAGGCATTGGGGTTAAATGACTTGCCTAGGGTCATAGGGCTAGTAAGTGTTAAAGTGTCCTGAGGTTGGATTTGAACTCAGGTCCTGCTGACTTCAGGGCTGGTGCTCTATCCACTGCATCACCTAGCTGCTGCCCCTGAGGGTACATTTGAATTCCAATCTTCCCATTTCTAGCCTTTTACTCAGCAACTTCTCCTTTTTGAGCTTCCCTCCCTCATATATCACCTAATCTTGGTGCCTTGAATGGTCTCTCTGAGCATCCAGGACTTTCTATTTTTTCAACAAGTTCAGTCCCTTAATCATTGTCTTCCTCTCTACCATCCTCATAATAGGAAATTTCACCTTACAACAGTATTGTATATTGTTATATACAATAACACCTTTGGTGTTTCTTCAAATCAATTCAAGTTCCTTGAACTCCTCTTATACTCCAAGCTGCTACACACAGGAACAGCTCTTGATATATTCTTGATCAGGCCAGAATCCACAAATTTTCCATTCCTGTTTTCAAGAACTGTGGAATTTATTTATTCTATTTTGTTTTTCTATCTTGTCTTTATGCTTTATTTTTCCTAACTCAATTCCTGGATTTCTAATCTCTCCTCTCAGGGCACTCAGGGGCCAAAATATTTGATAAAGCTTTCTGATTTGTAGTCAGGAGGCCTTTGTTGAGCCCAGTCACAGACCCTTAGCAGAAGTGTGACCCAGGTCAAGTCACTTATAGTCTCATCCTTAGTCCTTGTTATATAATCTCAAGTGGGTTTTAGCTAGAAAACTTTCTCTTGTTGTTATTGTTTAATTGTCTTCACTTTGTCCAACTCTTCATGATCCAATATGGATTTTTCTTGGCAAAGATATTGGAATGGTTGTTTCTTTTTCTAGTTTATTTTATACATGAGAAAACAGAGGCACACAGGGTTATGTGACTTTTCCAGGGTCACACAGCTAGTGAGTGTCTCATACCAGATTTGAACTCAGGAATATGAGTCTTACTGACTCCAGGTCCAGCACTCTATGCACTGTGTGACCTGGCTGCTTAATTTATTCACTATCCTACTCATCACAGCATCTGTCCCAAACCTTCTGTTCTTTTCTCCCACAGCATCTCCTCCTACCACTCTCAGTTGAGAATCTCACCTCATACTTCATTTTAAAAATCGAGGTCATTTACCATTAGCTATCTTTTCCCCCCTTATTATTATCTCTCAACCTCCTTAACATCCTTCCTCTTTCTCCTTTGCTTCAGTTTTTGATGAAGGTGCTGGGAACTCTAAACCAGCTTGTGAATTCTAAACCAGCTTTTTCTCAAGAATTGTTAAAAACAGACCCAATCAAGTTCCTGTTATCAGTCGTAATGAAGTCATTCTCCCAGACTATCCAATTAGAATGGAATGATGTGAAACTGGAGTTCAACAGGCTTTCCATTGTTAGTACTCCAATCTTTGAGGCTGTCTTGATTAGCAGATATTTAGACAACCAAACTCCTTCCTGGTTCTTCCCCTTATTCCTTAAATCCTGGCTTCCTCCCCAACCCAACTCTTCTGCTCCCCTTAGACTTTAAAAGTTGGTTCCCCCAAAAAACAAGTTGTTTAATCAGTATGACTCTACCTTGCTAAGTCATGAGCTAGTTCATGTAATAAAGAACAAATCTTTGTAACCTGTGATGGTTGTTCCATGCTGCTGACCACTATGCTTTCCTAAATCTATTTCATATTTCTATTTCATAATATCACATCATATGATACCTTTATTTTCACTTTAAAATGACAAGGTCCTGAATGGTGGGTTTTTGAGCAGAGAGAAACAGAAGAATTAGTAAGAATTGATCCCTGGGGGAGGCAGGGAGAAGGCACGGATAGAAATCATTTTAGCTTCAAGGTCCCATTCTCCGAGGAGATAGTCCAGTCGGTATCCAAGTTATGTCATAACCCTGAGGGTACATAACCTCTATTGGGGTCTTAGGCAGCCTTACCTTGCCATGTCCACTCTGAAATCCCAGTCATTTCCCCGAAGCCACGTTTTCCCTATAAAATCTACTTAGGGCCCATGCTATATTTCCTGCCCTTCTTTGGGTCAGTCTGCCACTTCACTCTGCCACTGATATGATCTATGACATAGACACCAGATGATGGCAGGTACCAGAAGAAAGGGTTCGGTCATGTGAAGAATTCACAAGGCCATTCTCTTTGGCAAAAGCTAGGTTTATTTAAAGGAAGAGGTTACAGACAAAATGAAGGGATACTGTAGTGGCAAAGAAACTGAGCAAGACAGAGATTAGAGACCAATTCAGTAGTTTATTAAATGGAGAGAAATACTGGGACCAAATGCATCCATGGTTGATCCCAGGGCTGGACGAAACTATCATCTCAAAGAGTCCAGCCAAGAAGTACTCAGAGAGCAAGCCTTTTATGGGATGAGAAGAACAGGACACAATGGGGGAGGTACCTGGGTGGGGATAACCTAATGGAGGGAGGCCCCTAGGATGACACAATGGAGGGAGGTTATTGATATTCTAATGACATCTAAAATGGATAAACCTTTATCCTGTCAAACATTAAGAAGGAATGTCTATAAACTAAAGATATAAAACCTTCATCTCATCAACCATTTAAGAGGGAATGATTATATCCTGGGGTTTTGGGGCAGAGCAACTGAGGTAGACCTTTATCTCATCAAACATTAAGAGGGAAAGGTTATAACCTGAGGCAGAATAACTAAATAGGACAATTGGAGAAACTGTGTCACAATACTTAAAAGGGAACTTTGGCACAATACAATAGTCACCTGGGATGGTAAATATGAAGTCAAGGTGGGAGGGCATATGAGAGACAAGTTCCTCAGTAAAGCTCACAAATACCCAGTAGAAAGGGAACACCCCATGAGATTGGGACAAGCCTTAGCCGGCAGGCCAAATGCTGAAAGGGACCTAGCACCCTGAAAGAGTTAGCTGGAAGGAGAAGTGGGGTTGGGAAGCATTAGTGGGGTTAGGGGAGAAATCACGTGGTGTGGGGGGAGGGAGAGGGAAAGCAGAGTGCTGTGGTGGGCTGACCCAAAGGAGGGCAGCAATTATGGCATGGGGCTAAAAGTTGGCTTATAGGGAGGATTTAGCCTCAGTAACTTGACATAACTTGGATTTCTGACTGGTTACCTCCAGTGGGTTGGACTAAACTGATCTCGATTATCAGAACCTTCTTCCTGCCTGCCTGCCCCAGGGAATAATTTTTATCAACTTCAGTTTCTCTCAGCCCACCATTCAGGACCTCTTTGATATCTCATCATATCTTTTCTCTTACTCCTTCCCCTTGCCCTTTGTTATCTCTCCTAACTCCACCAGGCTCCAGACCCCACTTCTCTTCTGTATAGCTAACTAAACTCTTTTGGGGTGCTGAGTCCCTTTCAGAATTTAGCCTGCCAGCCTAAGGCCACGCCCCAACCTCAAGAATCATTTCCTTTCTCTTGATACATGGACTGATACATAGGGAACTTGCCCTTTCCATCATTAATTATTAAAACCCCTTTCTCCCAGCTCTGTTTCATATTTACTGTTCCTGGTGTTGGTGTATCTCATCATTTTGTCTGTAACCTCTTCCCCTAAATAAAACTACCTTTTACCAAAGAGAAAGGCCAATGTGAATTCTTCACATGACCGAACCCTAACAATTGGCCTTTACTATAATCTGATGCCTAAATAACATATCTGGTGCTACAGCAGCTGCCTACCATTATATGGTGTTTATTATCAGCCCTATCAAAAGGTATGGCCGCCTTCTTGGTAAAGCCAGCCTTCTATATGTATGCTAAATCCCATCCCCTCCTATTTTTTCCAGCAGACTGCCCCAACTATTAATTCCATTCTCACTCTAATCTTCAATCTCTCCTCTATTATCCTCCCTTTCCTGCCTCCAAACAGACTCAGGTCACCTTCATCTTTAAAAAATACTCTCTCTCTTGACCCTACTAACCACGTTCTCTAGCCATCAGTGTATATCTCTACTTCTCAGCTAAAATTCATGAAAAAGCTACCTGCACTCTGTCTCTCTCTCCTCTTTCTCAGTCTCTTCTTAACTCTTTGTAGTCTGACTTCCAATTTTATCATTCAGCTGAAACTACCCTCTCCAAAGTTATCAGTAATTGTTAAATTGAGTGATCTTTTCCCAATCCTCATTCTTCCTGACCTCTTTCAGTGTTTGATACTGTTGATTACCTTTTTCTTCCCAGATATGCTCTCACTTCTGGATTTTTATGACAGTTTGTTCCTTCTTGGTTCTCCTCTGTGAACTCATTTCTGTGTATGAGCGAAGGCTATGCAAGGTTATGTCTTTGAGAATGAAAGACAAACAACAAACTCTGAGTAGGGGTTGCCACTGAGAATTGAGCAACATGGCTTCCTTCCTTCCTTCCTTCCTTCCTTCCTTCTTCCTCTCTTCCTCCCTTCCTTCCTTCCTTCCTTCCTCCCTCCCTCCCTTCATTCCTTCCCTTCCTCCCTTCATTCCTTCCCTTCCTCCCTCCCTTTCTCCATTCCTCCTTCCCTCCCTCCTTCCTTCCTTCTATCTTATGGCTAGAATTTCTTTCTTAAAAATCATGTCTTAAACCCAAATTACTCTACTTTGTTTTGGCCTGATTGCCCCAGCGTAAATATAAATAGCAATTATCTCTGTTTTGGCCAGAAACCCTCAGGATGTTCCCCTCCCCAACTGTATTTTGTTGTTGTTGTTGTTAGCTAGGAAAAAGAGGTCATTCTTTACCTCAATTCTTACCTAGCCTTAATCACTGAATGGGAGCTGCTTCAGTCACATTGAGACCTGTTAAAGATCTTAAAAAGGCCAAGGTCTCCCACTTGAACCATCCCCAGTTATCCTCACCTATGTCTAGCCACTGAACTCAGAAGGTTCAGGAGGAGCAAGTGAGGCTGCTGACTTTGCACAACCTTCCATTACTTAAATCCAATTCACTTGCATGTCATGACATCCCCTCCCTGATGCCTTCTTCAAGAACAAAGGACAAACAACAACCTACCTCTATGACCACTCATCCTTAGTCTATTTTGCAGAATTTTCATCCATAATATACCTATTAACTGTAGCCTTTTTTTCCAGGACTTTTCTGGACCTTCTTCTCTTTTCTCTTGGTTATTTCCTCAGCTCTACTTTGTTTGCTTATCTACTCAATACAGATTTTTCCCAGCTGTGTACCTTCATCCTTAGTCTCTCTTCTGAGCTCCAGTCCTTTTTAACCAACTGCCTTTAATCTGGATGATTTATAGTAATATCAAATTAGACATATCCAAAACATTATCTTTCCCCCAAACTCATTATCTTTCCTCCAAAAAGCCAATTCCTCTTTCAATCTATCAACAGGATACAGACTCTCCTAGTATCAAAATGATGGGGTTTGGCAACCAAATGATAGGGTATGGATGATACCCCAAAAGTATATTGAGGTTTCAGGCCAGTGTCACAGATTGTTTCAAAAAAATTTTGCGAGCTTAGACATCCTCCAAATCAAGGGACAAAAACTTTATTATGCCGCTAAGAACAGGCTAAATCCATAACAGTCTTTAGCAAGGAAAAGGGTTTTAGCAATTAACAAGGGGAAAGTCCAAATCTTGCTGATTCCACACATTCACACATTCAGTATTCACACAACCACCACCCTGGTTCAGGTGCTCCTGCCTCTCATCTGGACTATTATAATAGCTTTCCCCTTGACGTGACCATTAAGATGTGGCAAGTGGGGATTACTAAACTAACCCTAAAAGGAGTTTAGGGTCCTGATGTCTTTTGATTTATGTGTAAATTGGATTTAAGTGAAGCAACCCTTTTCTGGTCATCATTGGTGTCCAAACAACCAATAATGATTCAAGATGCAGTGGATGGCCTTGCAGGTAATTTTCCTGTCTAACCAAACTCCTTAGTACCTCCTTTACCTGTCATCATCTCTATTGGATCAACCTATTCCACGTGGAGAGTCTTCATGTGCTTGGGGTAGACACCCTCCTAACTTCCTATTGGGTTTAGACCTCTAGTTACCCTCAAGCTGGTTTAGTCCGGCTGCCAAAAGAGTGTGGCTACTGTGTATGGTCCAGCTACCTAGATGAGAAGTGGACACCAAAGTGGGGAAGCAGCCCTCACCCCAAAAGTGCTAGTCTTCCCTGAACCCATCTTACCTGTGATAACTATTGTGCTGTTTAGCAAGCAAACTAATTCCAAAAAGGAGTTATTGGGGAAGGGGTTACACCATTGACTTGATGGCCTAACCCTAAAAGGAATTTCTCATCCCAAAAAGAGTTGGGTAGAAGAAGGAGAAAGACACCAAAAGGAAGGAGGACACTATTAACTAGTGGACTGAATTCCAGGTTAGCAGTTGGTGAGGTACAGTTAAACTTTTTTATAACTTAGGGGGTCTGACATCATAACTTGGAGGGGATACTGCATTTGGTGACCTCTACTTGGGGTTGGGCTGTAATAAAGTCCACTCAAACAAAACTCTTAACTCAAAATCAAAAAGGTCCCCCTATCAGTGCCTCTCCCAGCTTACCTTGGGGAGTGGCTAGATTCCCAGATTGTTTACAATAGTTCTGGCTTTCTCAACCAAACTGGTTACCCAGGACCTCATCAGCACCACTCCAACTCACATAACTTTGGGGTCATCTTTAATTTCCTACTTTCACTTACTCTACACACACAATCAGTTGCTAAATCTTGTTGAATCTGACTCTACTTTTCTCCACAGTTCCCTTATCAATATTTACACAACCACCACCTTAGCTGAGGCCCTACTTACCTCTCAACTGGACTATTATAATAGCTTCCTCATTGATCCAGTCAATTTCTTCTCCTTTCCTAAAACCAAATCTGGTTATGTTACTCCCTTGCTAGATAAACTCCAATGGCTCCCTATTACCTCTAGGATTTTTTTTTTTTTGTTAAAAATACAAACTCTTCTGTTTGGCTTTATAAGCTTTTTAGAACCTTCCCCTTCCTATATTTCCAGTTTTTTCTTTTTTAATAGATTATGATTCTCTCCACAAACTACAATGAGATCATGCCAGTCTACTTGCTATCTCTCAAATGTGTTACTCCATGTTCTCTTTCTTTTCCTTTATATTAGCTGCCTTCATGATTGGAATGCTTTCTCCCCAAAGCTCTGGCTCCTAAAATCCATTAATTTCTTAAAACTTGGCTCAAGTACCACTTCTTTCAGGAGACTTCCACTAGTCCCTCCAGCTGCTAGTGCCTTCCCTTCTTTATTTTATTTATTTTTAAAAATAGCTTTTTGTTTTTCAAAATACATGCAAAGATAGTTTTTAATTTTCCCTCTTGCAAAACCTTGTGTTCCATATTTTTCTTCCTCCCTCTCTCCCCTTCCCTAGACAGCAAGTAATCCAACATAGGTTAAATGTACAATTCTTCTAAACATAATTCCACATTTATCATGGTGCACAAGAAAAATGTGATCAAAAAAGGGAAAAAAGGGAAAGAAAAAAACAAGTAAGCAAACAACAACAATGAAGGTGAAATTACTATGTTGTGATCTACATTCAGTTCCCACGGTCTTCTCTCTGGATGCAGATGGCTCTCTCCAACACAATTCTATTGAAATTAGTCTGAATCAACTCAAAGTTAAAGAGAGCCATGTCCATCAGAACTGATCATCACATAATCTTGTTGTTAGTGTGTATAATGATCTCCTGGTTCTGTTCATTTCACTCAGGATCAGTTCATAGTGCCTTCTTTTTCAAGACTACTATTTCATCTACTCTATGTTTAACTTATATGGGCTAATTTATGTATATGTTTTCTCATCTATGAGACTGTAAATTCCTTGAAGGCAGAGAGTTTTGGGTTTTTTTTTGCTTTTTTCTTGTATCCATAGTATTTGGCTTAATAATTGCTTGTGGATTATATCTTAATTATATTAATAATGATAATCATATCTAAAAATTATATAGGGCCTACTATGTTCCACATACTGGACTAAATATTTTACAATACTAATCTATTTGATCCTCAAAACAACCCTGAAATAAAAAGGAGTTAAATTACTTGCCTAAGATCACACAGTGTTTTAGGTCACATTTGAACTCAGATCTTTTGAAGACCAACTCTGAAATCTTGTGTTATCTACATATTTGCTATGCACACGCACCTTTGTCTTCATCCAAATTGTGGGTAAAAATGTTGAATGTGAATGGTTATGGAAAAGGCCACTAGAGTCTTAACTGAGTTTGATCATTTAACCAGTTTTAAACCTACCTATCATTCAGCCCAGGCTATCTTGAATCAAATGCCTTGATGAAATCCAGATATACTATGGTCTACAATTCTCCTTTAATCTCTGAATCCCTACAGGCTCATGTTCCCTGAAGGCCCTTCTTGGCAGGAGATAGCAAATGCCCTCCAGTGCACTGGCTTTTCATTTACCTGCAAGCTGTCTTCTGCCACAGGCAAGCTCAGAGTTGGTCTTGTCACTGGAGCGGGCACAAATCAGTCCCTGAGTACACACTGTATATGGGTCTGGTGCTATTTCTACCGTGCCAGTTCTTTTCTTCCGGAGACAGACTTGGATGAGCTGTTTCCTATCAGAGTCTGGCGGGACTAGCTGAACAGGAAGGAATCTGTAACACCCTCCAAATGAACAGATCTTTCACCCAAAAAATGAGTTTGTGCTTCCAGGTTTCCAGCCTGAGACATAGCCTTTGTATTTATTTCTCAGATGCCCTGATCAAGGTCTCTGAAACCCCGGAGAAACTCAAACTCCCCTATTTTCTACCCTTTGGTATTCCACTTCCCAACAGGGACTAGCTGTCCTAAAGATACACAAGAAGTACAGGATACACCCCAGATTTTTCTGGAAGGTTGTTTGGTACAACTGACATAATTGAGCCCAAAATACAGTCTTGGGCAATCAGGCCACTCACTACCTGCCAGGAATGCAGCCTAACTCAGAGCTATTCTGGGATTGTCTGGCTGACTAATCCCAAGGGCCAGAAAGGGAGTGCTGTCATCCTGAGTAGAATGTCTCTGAATTTAGGGACACCCGGTGCCTTTGTTTGAAAGAACTTTGTTCCTGAATCTTCTACTAGGAAGATTCATTTTTGACTGTCACACTCAGGACTGGGTGGGTTGGAGTCTCCTCCAGCCTCTTCCCTAAAAGGCAATTTCTCCTCCCCTTTTCCCTGCCCTTGTTTTTAATTAACAGAGAAAGCCAGAAATATTTAACCTTTGCCATTCTCTCCAGAGGCACTCTGTTCATGGAGCCCAAAGATCAGATTTGACTTCCTGACTCAGCTGTTCTGCTCACATTGGACAACAGACCTTCCTCTTATAACTCCCTTCTGGATCCCTGGGGTCCCTGATGGAGCCCTTCTGTCTACCTGATACCAAGTATCACTAGATCCAGGAAAGCCAGTCTAAATTCTTTGGAGGTTATCATATATATTTATTCTTGTAACCTTAATCTTAGTTCTGATCAAATCCACCCACATCTGTTGACTAGAAGCCTCCCTAGAGATCTTGAGTTCCTTCTTTTAAAAAGAAGTAAAAAAACAAAAAACAAAAAACTCCAAGTGAAGCTTCCAAGTAATGTTGTTTTTCCTGCTTTGGAAATCAGGGAATTTTTCAACACATGTTTAGCTTTCTAAATTGGGAGGATCCTAGGTCTTTATCCACTATCTAAGATAGATAGGAAGAATGGAAACTTTCAAAGCTATGTCTCCATTCCCTTATTTCCCCTTCTGCTCTTTTCCTCCTGTTCCCAACTCTCCCACCCTTGTCCAGAGGCTCTCAAAGTATATTCATTTCTGCTCTATCACACACAACTTTATCCTACCACAATCCATTAAATCAAAGATCCTAGAATTTTAATATTTGAAATGACCTCTTCTCTTCCAATTAATCTGCTTGTGGAGAGAAGGTTGAGGAAGTCAGTAATAGATTATACAGGTCCAGACCATATAACAGCAGTCCAAGGGGTGATGTCACCAGCTCTCCCATGAGGACATTGTAAAGGGATGTGCAGAGCATAGGTATAGGCCACACCCTACTCATAGCATTTGACTAAATCCACAAATTTAAAATATATATATCTTTCACAGTATTTTCATGTATCTGAAGGATTATTTATCATAGGACAACAAGTAACTTTTATTTATGCTTACTATCAATAAAACTGAATTTAGGTTAGACCAAAGGAAGCACTGTCTCTAATAATGTAAGAAAAATGGAAAGAGGAAGTAAAGAAGACTATAGCTTCTCTTTTTATGGAGGCCTTTATTAAACAGAAATCCTTATTAGCTTAAACTAGAGTGGAGAATGACCAGCCAGAATGGGGCCACAGAAAAAAAAAGATGATGATTCTTGGATATGGTGACACTAGTTGGGAGGGGAGAGAGAGAGTCAGAGACAGAGACAGAGAGACACACAGAGAGAGAGATAGAGACAGAGAGAGAGAGAGAGAAACAGAGACAGAGACAAAGGGAGAGAGACAGACAGACAGAGAAAGAGAAAAACAGAGACAGAGACAAAGGGAGAAAGTGAGACAGAGACAGAGAGAAATCACAGAGACAGAGGTAGGGACAGAGAGACAGAAAGAGAAAGAGAGAGTCAAAGAAAGAAAGGGAGAGAGACAGAGAGAAACAGAGACAGAGAGAGGGAGGGAGAGGAGTGAGAGAAAGACAGAGAGTCAGAGAGAGACAGAGACAGAGATCATAGAGACAGAGGCAGGGACAAAGAGACAGAAAGAGAGAGAGGGAGGGAGAGGAGTGAGAGAAAGAGAGTCAGAGAGAGAAAGGGGGAGAGAGACAGAGACAGAGACAGAGAGAGACAAAGACAGAGAGCACAGTTTCTTTTCTAAGAATCATAACTATCCTAGAAAATGTGGAACTTATAGTTACCATACTCTTAACAGGGTCTTGCTATGTCCATTTCCTTGATATTATGCATATACACAGGAACACACACACACATATATAGAGATGATGATACATAATAACACTGTATCTGACATTTACATGGCGGAGGAAGTCCCGTTCTCCCTCAGAATACCACACGAGATACATTTCGCAGAAATATTACTGCCGTTTCACAGAGGAGGAAATAACCTGAGAGGTGAGAGGACATGCCCGTCCATGAAGGATAAGTAGTAACTCTCAGGTATAATCCGAACCCAGCTCCCTCCTGACTAATTCCAGCAGACGTTCTACACTCGCATTCTATGACTACCCAAATAGCTTCTTCCTCCCGCGATTCTTGGCACTGGCGGAAACTTGGCCACCTTGACGTAAGGAGACCCGGGAAGAAGCGAGGAAGAAGCGAGGGAAGAGGCGTAGGAAAGGCGAACACCGGGGGCTTGGTTTCCCTTCCTAGGACCGATCGGGGCGGGGCGGGCGGCACGCCGGGAGACGGCTCCCGCGGAGACAGCCGCGCGCTGTTTTCCCGGGCTCCCCCAGGAAGGGGGGCGCAGCAGGTGCTGGCCGGGAGCGGGCGCAGGGGCTCCAGGCAGGGGGAGGCACAAAAGCCGCCCCTCGGCGGGCGCTCTGTGGAACGGCGCTCACAGCTGGCGGGTGCCCGCGGCCCGGACCCCCTCCCCCGGGCCCCTTCCCCCCGGGCCGCCGCCAGAGCGGCGTCCCCTCCTGCCCACTACTCACCCGCTTCCCCCGCAGCAGAGCCGGTTCCCCATGGCGCTCGGTCCCCCGGGGTGTGCTTCCCCACCCCAGGAGAGCGCATTTCCTGGTTCCCTGTCCAGCCGCGGCGGCGGCTCCCAGGGAGCGGCGTGTCAGTGTCGGGTTTCTCCCCTTGCTCCGGGCGGCTTCTCTGTGCCACCTGCTGGAAGGATCGCCAGGTGGGCCCTGCCCCGCGGCCGCGGCCGGCCCCGGGCTCCCCGGAGGGAGCTCCCGCCGCGAGGAAGCTAGGCGGAGGCAGGGCCTGGAAAAGGGGCTTCCCCCCCGGCGCAGCGCTAGCCCAGAGCCCGAGGCGGGGCGCGAACCCCGAGCGCGGGACCTAAGGGCCGGAGCTGGCCAATACATACAGTGACAAACTGGCTTTGGAGGGGCTTTTGTTTTTTGTTTTCGAACCGGCTCTGTGACTATAGCCAAATCCATCTAAGACCCAGCTTAATTTTCAACGAAAGAATAACTATAGCTCACGTCTATCTCTTATTTAAGGCTTGCCAAGAGCTACACACATCCCTTTTGCTCTTCACAGAAACCCTGATAGAGAGGTACTATTATTCCCCTTGCAGAGCTAAGAAACTTGAGGTGGTGGGGATGAGGGAACACTGGGGGGGAAATACTAGTGTTTTTAAAAATTGAGGTGAGCTTCCTCAGTGTTACTGTGACTAAGGCAGAATTAGAATGCAGTTCTACTGAAAGCACACTTAGTATTTCCGAGTCTGATTTCTCAGCTGTGATGACTAGAAAATCATACTACTCTACAACTAAAAACCAGAGTTAATTGGGGGCAAAAGAGACAAAAAAAGAGCTCTTTATAAACTCTACAGAACTCCTCTAAACTACTCTGTGATGTTTTGAACTTGTTCTCTGCTATGTTTTTCATGATATTTGTGGATTTAGTGAGTGTTCAGTCTTTTTGAGTGAAGAATTAAATAATTGGGGGAGAAGGGACATTGATGTTAAAAATGGCTTCAAGTCAAGGAATGCTATGAACTCTGAGAACTAAAGTTGGGGACCTTCCAGACAGCAATAGAAAGGTCCAGGGCTCCAGCCTTCCTTTTCCAGATTACTTTTATATTCATTCTCCTCAAGACGCCATATTCTTGTCAAAGCGGCCTAGTTGCTATTCCCTATATGTGTTATTCTATCTCCCCCTTCCATATATAAATATGTGTAGAGATCGTTCTCTATGCCTGAAAATCTCTCCCTTACTTCTAACTCTTAGAAACTCACCTCCCTTTAGAGCTCAGGGGAAGCCAGTGCTACTCCCTACACAAGGACTTTCCTGATCCCCTGGTTATCAGGTAATTATTACAAATTATATATTATATTTTGAATTTAATTATATGTGAACCTATTGTTCCCCAGTAGAATGTAAATCCTTTAAGGGCAGGGATTGTTTTATCTGAATCCTCAGCACCTAGGAAAATACCTTGCACATAGAAGGTGCTTAATGAATACACAGAGAATTGAATGGTAGATATGAGCAGGCTGGAACATATTATTAATGACCTGAGGAAAAGAAAGATGAAAGATGTCATCAGAGAAATATGTGACCAGAAAAAAAGATGAGCTGGCCAGTAACAAAAGCAAAGGATGACTATTGGATAGTCCACATGCTTGACTGGTATCAATGCCTGTATAGAACCTCTATTAAAGATTTATTGGAAGGCAAGGACAAGAATTACATAGGATGGGTAAATACTGGCAAAAGGAGGGGAGGAGTAAGCAGCACTGATAATATCATACATAGATCCTCTAGCTACTGAAGAATCAATCACATTAAAATACCCATTGTGTTAATCTCACTAGTACTACATTTTAACTGGAGACAATAAATTAATTTTTTTTTTCCTGAGGCAAGTGGGCTTAAGTGATTTGTCCAGGGTCACACAGCTAGGTAGTGTTAAACCAGATTTGAATTCAGGTCCTTCTGACTTCAGGGCTGGTGCTCTATTCACTGTACCAACTAGCTGTTCCCAATTAACTTCTTTTTTTTTTTTTTTTTTAATTTAATAGCCTTTAATTTACAGGATATATACATGGGTAACTTTACAGCATTAACAATTGCCAAACCTCTTGTTCCAATTTTTCACCTCTTACTCTCCCCACCCTCCCTAAATGGCAGGATGACCAGTAGATGTTAAATATATTAAAATATAACTTAGATACACAATAAGTATACATGACCAAAACATTATTTTGCTGTACAAAAAGAATCAGACTCTGAATTATTGTACAATTAGCTTGTGAAGGAAATCAAAGATGCAGGTGTGAATAAATATAGGGAATGGGAATTCAATGTAATGGTTTTTAGTCATCTCCCAGAGTTCTTTTTCTGGGTATAGTTAGTTCAGTTCATTACTGCTCCATTAGAAATGATTTGTTGGATCTTGTTGCTGAGGATGGCCTGATCCATCAGGACTAGTCATCATCTAGTATTGTTGTTGAAGTATATAATGATCTCCTGGTCCTGCTCATTTCACTCAGCATCAGTTCTGTAAGTCTCTCCAGGCCTTTCTGAAATCATCCTGTTGGTCATTTCTTACAGAACAGTAATATTCCATAATTTTCATATACCACAATTTATTCAGCCATTCTCCAACTGATGGACATCCATTCAGTTTCCAGTTTCTAGCCACTACAAAAAGGGCTGCCACAAACATTCGTGCACATACAGGTCCCTTTCCCTTCTTTATAATCTCTTTGGGATATAATCCCAGTAGTAACACTGCTGGATCAAAGGGTATGCACAGTTTGATAACTTTTTGAGCATAGTTCCAAACTACTCTCCAAAATGGTTGGATTCGTTCACAACTCCACCAACAATGAATCAATGTCCCAGTTTTCCCACATCCCCTCCAACAATCATCATTATTTTTTCCTGTCATCTTAGCCAATCTGACAGGTGTGTAGTGGTATCTTAGAGTTGTCTTAATTTGCATTTCTCTGATTATCCCAATTAACTTCTAATGGAGAATTTTCAGTTAACAATTACAGGCTGGTGGTAGAGATAATTTATTGGAAGTTGTTGGGTGTGTGTTGTCAATTCAAGGACTGAATGAAGAATGATTAAGGGTCCAGGTTCTCTAAAGCTATCCTGGACACCCAATAGTTTCACCTTTCTTGAATTTAGAGCCTCCTTCAACACTGCTTCCCCAGGAAAGCAATACCAGCTTTCTGGACACATCAACTTGAAATCTGAGCCTGGACCCTCTTCTTCCCTTAAGTGCTAGAAGTTGATTGAGCAGTTTGATTCCTGTTATGGGAAATTTCATGAATTAGAGAGTCTATGTATTAGTCCAATACCTATTGGATTACTTTGATAGACTATAGAACTCAAAATGACACAATGACCAACCATTGTTCCAGAGGGATCAAGGATGCTATTTATCTCTTGACAGAAAAGTGATGGACTAAAAATGAAGACAGAACATAAATTTTTGGACATGATATATATGGAAACTTGCTTTGCTTAACCATGCATATTTGTTACAAAGCAGGGGAGATGGCAGGGAGATAAGTTATTATTAGTTGAAAACTTTTAAAAGTTTTTAAAAACAGATTAGGAGCAGATTTTAGTCTCAGCTCTGCTTCTACCTACTTTCATCAAATGAAACAAGTCACTTCTTTATAGGCCTCAGTTTCCTTATCTGTAAAATGAAGAGGTTGGTCTACTTGCTCTTTAAGATCTTGCCCATCTCCAGATTTAGGATTTTAAGTCTCTGGGTTTCAGTTTTCTTGTATATATAAAATAAAGGATTGAGTTGGATGATCTTTAAAAATCTTAAAAACCTCTAAAAATCCATGATGTGTGACTGCTATGGACAGTTCAGGCCACAAGGGTGCTTGAGGAGGAAGATTCCTTGCCTAATGCTTTTTCATTCATTCATTTGTTCGTTCATTCATTCATTCCAGTATTCATGCTCCCTGGCTGTTTTAAGCCCCCTTGAAGGTGAGAACTCTGTCTAGTTGCCCAGGAACTGAAGAGCATTGCTTTAGGCAACCCAGCCTAGACAAAAACATGTTCTGTTCTGTCCCCCAGACCCCTCCCAAGTTCTACCTTGAAAAGCCCAGACTGTCTGGAGACCCTTGTTTTTGTATTTCTAATCACCAGCCCAGACAATGCCCTCTGGCTTGTTTGGATGGCACAGCTCTCATCCCCTACCAGGATCACTCTGGCTTTGTTGTATTGTGAGAAAATCGGAGCTAGGAATCTGATTAGGAGTCAGTGCCAATGTCCTGCTGTAATCACAGCATCCAGCTGTGAGCTGGGTCTGGAGTTGAACTCAGCATATCCAAATTATGAGCACTCTATCCAGCCAGAAGTTCTGCAGCCCTTGTCTAGGACTTCTTTCCTCACTCTTAGTCTTATTCTCCAGACACAGAACAGGGTGAAACACAAACAGGGCCCTAGGATTTGGATTTATTCATCTCTACCCACAACTGAATAACAAGGCTGTTCAATGTCCACATGTTCTAAGGGATCACACTAGATAGAAATTCCTTTAAATCACTACTCTCCTTCCCCCCTCCCCAGGTCACCTCCCCATCCCGTTTCCCCTTCCCCTTTTCCTTCCTTTTTCCCACGAGATGCAGCTGCCTCCGAGCTGGTGGGCAGGTGCTCTCATCACCACACAGCAAAAGCCCCTCCCCTAAGACAGAAAGGAACTTGCTTGGTGCCAGGTTTGGGATCCTCAGAGTCCCATCATGTCCCCCTCCCCTTCCTCCTCCTGGTCAGGAGGCCTAGGTAACAGAGAAACGTGGACCTCATTGACCTCTGTGTCCAACCGTCTTCCTCCCCGCGGAGCCTCCAGATGGAGAATGCCATCGTGGGAGAGCGCAGCCCGAATGCGCCAGGGATCGACATCAGCAGGCAGGACGTAGGTGCGGCAGAACTCACGGGACACAAAGCCATGTCGATCCAAGCGCTGAGGGTGCCGGGCAGACACCTCCAGCAGGTTGTCCACCGTCCTCACTGTCACCTCATCCGGGGTGAAATGGCTCACGTCCAGGAAGGCCTGGAACTTGCCTTCGCTGAGACGGAGCTCCGAGGCCCCCGCGCTTGGGCTCTCCCCGGCCCGTGCTGCCCGCGGCCGCACGTAGTAGCCATGGTACAGGGTGGGAGTCAGGATCTCCTCCGGGAGCAGGCCTGTAAACAGAAAGAAAGGGTGAAGTAGGGGAGGGGATTACGACCGAGGAAAGAAGTATAAAAGGAGATGGAAAGTGAGGGAGAAAAGGTATGGGGGAGGAGGGGCGAACAAAGGGAAAGCAACATGCCAAAAGAGGGGAAGGTGTAAGGAAGAAGAGTGGATGGAGAGAAGGAGAAGGGACCACTCGTTGGGAGCTCTTTGAAAGGGATCGTTGAGGCCATCAACCAACCCCCTCACTCAGTCAGGAAACCGAGGCTCAGAGAGTGATGGCTAAAGTTACACTAGTAGAGACTTAACAGGCCCAGAGCCCCTAAGTGACTGGTCCAAAGTCACCTAGGTAGCAAGGGACAGGGTCCCTCACTTGCCCCCTCACTGCAGTAAAATGGAGAGAGGAAGAGGAAGATGCAAAAACTATAATAGGATTTGGGGGATCGGAGACAGAGGAAAGAAAAAAACCTGAAGCCAAGATGGGGCAGGAGAGAAGGTACCAGTTAAGGACTGTGCCTCCTGTCCATCCCCTGGGATCCCCCTGTCAGATGACCGGGGATCAGGAAGGGAATGAGGCAATAACCCAGAAGGGAGAAGTCAGTCTTGGATGAGACCTAATCAGTCTCAGGAGGTCAGTTTAGTTCAGGTTGAGGGGTGATGGTTAGTACGGGCTGGGATGAGGTGGGAGCAGCCCCTCCAAGTCAGTGGAGGGGGAGGGGAGGAGGGAGCGGCGTCAATCCCGTACCTTCCCCAAATCGTTGCTCGCCTAAGCGGCTCGGATTAGCGAACTCGTACTCGGTGGTGGCCGGGTGGGCGTGTGGCACCGAGCGACCCGACATGGCCCCAGATGGACCTTCAGCCACCGATCAGCCCCTGCGGACACGGCGGGCCCTTCCTGCCAGGACGAAGAGCCAGTGCTCTGGAAAGGACCCCGCGAGGGCTGGGGCTGGGGCGGGGTCGGCACTGTCCAAAAATAGTGCGGAGCCTCGGTGGGAGAGGAGGAGGAAGCTCGGCGGACTGTGACCTCCTCCCCCACCGGCTCCCTCTCGGATCCGGTTGCTCAGCTGTTCAGCTGCTCAACTGGGTTGAGTAAACTGGATTCGGATCCAAGGAGGGCATACTCATCCGTCCCGGAGACTTCCCAAACTGCCTCCATCCCACGTGTCAAAGCCCTAAATCTTTGGGCATCTTCCTAAACCTAATCTGCTAGTCATTTGAGAATTAAGTATCGAGCATCATTGCTCCAAACTAGGAGGAATTTTGGAGGATGTTCTGCCCAGCCTTATTGTAGAAATGAGGAAACTGAGACCCAAAGCAGGGAAGGGATGTATTGGGCCAAGGTCACACAGCTAGTAAGTGTGCGAGGCAGAATTCACACTCAGGTTTTTCTCACTACAAGACCAAGGTACCTTCTGCTATGCTGGGCAGAGGTGTTCCGGTGCTCTCCTTCCTTTTCCAAAACTGAGTTCTAATCCCTGCTCTGCCGCTCCTTTTCTCTAAGATTCTCCAGTTCTATAAGCACGTTTCCTCGACAACCACCCCCTACCCTATTTCCCCTGTCGGATTACTAGTGAGAAGGCAGGAGTCCTTTCTGGCTAGAATGATGTCAAGGGCTTCCCCTCATTCCTGCCTTCTACCCCGGGCAACACAAATGTCTGGACAATGACAGAGCTGTGACCACTGGCCTTCTTTCTCCGAGGAGCCACAAAGAGTTAATGTCCTTGGGGCCCAGCCCAGGCAGATTCCTTCCCTGCCAGTCTCTGCCTGGGCCCAAGATAGTTGCTGGCCTGATCCCCCTGGCATGTGAGACTATAATGGTAGGGGGAGGGGCAAGCTGCTTGGGATTCCTGGCTCTGCCTTAGCAAGAGGGGAGGGAGAACCAGAGTGTTGAGGGGTGGCTGGTGGGGGGGGGGGTGGAACAAGGGGCGGGGAAAGCACCCATATTTGGAGGCCAGGACCAGTCCCTTGCCAGCTCAGACATGTTTGTGTTTCTCTTTTCTTAGCTTGGTGAGTACTGGGTGTGTGTCACAGCCAAATCCCCGATCACCAGTCCTCCATGAACTGGGATAATAAAACTCCTGACATCACCATTCCAGAACCTTCACGGGTGCTGGCTATATAAGAGCCTAGCTGGAGCCTGGGCTGAAGGAGCTGCCCAGCCAGCCATAGCCCACAGACTCTCCTAGCCATGGACATCGCCATCCACCATCCCTGGATCCGACGCCCCTTCTTCCCTTTCCACTCACCCAGCCGAATCTTTGACCAGTTCTTTGGGGAGCATCTGCTGGAGTCTGACCTCTTCCCTACCTCCACGGCCCTGAGTCCCTTCTACCTCCGACCCTCTTTCCTTCGAACACCTAGCTGGGTGGAGACTGGGCTCTCAGAGGTAAGTCTTCCCTCCTCTGCCAAGCAATAGCTAGGTTCTTGCGGGCATCGATTTTTGGTGCAATCCATCTCTTCGAGCTCCTAGCTTCAGCTTTTCCAACAGACTATCTCATAACCATCAACAACACAGATGTCTGATGCATCTGTGCCTGGTAGTGTAGAAAGATGAGGTCACTACCAGTTTCTCAGCAAGGCTTATCCAGTTTATTTTAGCCTCTCTGTGAAGGATAGGATCAAAATATCCTATTAATAAAGTCCCTTTGGACCCATTGAGGTCATTTCATTTGCCTCCTGGCTTTTGGGCAAACCCTAATTTGACATTATTAGATAGGGGTTACTTTTTTGCTTTAAAGTATCCAGAATTTGCCTCAGCATTCACTGAAGGTTTTATTTTAGTTGTGTTTGTGTTCTTCCAGAATTCAGGGGCCTCTGACCTTACTCTTTAACATCCCTGTGTAAGATCATAAAAAGCATTTTTCTTTCCCTCCTGCCTGTCAACCTCCTACCAATAATTGTTGGGTTTCTTTGAGTTAGAAGGGAGTATTAGTCTGGGCTTAAAAAGGAAGGCATAAGACCATCCTTTTTGTTTCTTAGCTCAAATTCTGTACCCCTGTCCAAGGCTCTGGCTTTGTATTCTGCTTAGGAAGAGGTGAATAGACTAGATTGGCAGATAAGAACTGTGTCACAACACTCTCATTTAAAAATATTGAAGTATGAGTAAACAGGAGTCCAAGTGAATGAGTGGGCAAGGGCATTGAAAGGGCAAGCTGAGTAGTTTCTAGATAAAGTGGGTGGGAAACTCAGCAGTCCGGAGGAGCCAGCAGAAGAGGTCTTTGTTTTTACAGATAAATATCCAGAGACAAGAAGATTTGCATTTGGCAAACTGAAAAGGGTAGGGCAGTGGTGAACATGAGAATTATAGCTCAGCCCATTTTTGTTTAGTGTAGACATACGGTGGGCATTCTGGCTCACATTTTGGACCTCTTTGAGAATATCCTGTCTTCTCCACAGGCTGATAAGCTCAGTTAAGAGTTGGTGGCCAAGGTTCCATAGCCAGAGCTTTGATTTTGTAAAGCAAGGTATCTTGCCAGAGTGTAGGGCAAAAGGTGGGGGAGAGAAGGGAAGAAGTAAGGATTCCTGGATAGAATAGGTTTTTTGCAGATGTGTTTTATCTCTTGGCTTATCAGTGCCCCCTAGAGGGGAGAGGGCAGAGACAGAGAAAGATAAATAAAAATCAGAGACAGAAAGAGATAGAGAGAATATGAGAGAATGAGAATCTTAATTTCCTTGCCCTCACCTCTCCTGAACTTTCTCTAATATCTCTAGATGCGACTGGAGAAGGACAAGTTCTCAGTAAACCTGGATGTGAAACATTTCTCCCCAGAAGAACTCAAGGTCAAAGTGCTGGGGGATGTGATTGAAGTTCATGGAAAGCATGAAGAGCGACAGGTATTGGCAGTTTTGCCCTGTCTCCTTGCTCTAAACAGTTATTCTTCTGCTGTGTCAGGGGGAAGGAGAAACTGCTATTGGGTGGTGGGAAGAAGGATTCCTGAAACTCTCAGAGCTGGGTGAATCCTAGTTAGAAACCAAGAGGTCTTTATGCTATTCAGGAAAGTCATCATTCTATTTGGAGCCTATTTCTAGTCTGTATCTCTGGTTCTAAGTTTCAGAGTCATATTTAATTCCCAGAACATTAACACCATAGGAAAATTATGAGAGAAACTGCTTTTTGAAGAAGTTTTGGAGGGCCAGAGAATATGAAGGTTAGCCTAACGCCTTGTCCTTTGGATACTAAAAGATTGGTTGCAGTCTTTATCCAGAAATAAACATCAAATCTTGGAGAAGATTCTTTTCTAGCAACTAATCCCAAATTGTAGGCATTGTGACAAACTATATTCAACATATTTCAGTGGAGTACATTTCTGCCCAAGTGTTTTGGGTTGGAATCAGGGATGTACTGGTAACAATCAGCTCTCTAAGAAAAAAAATTAAAATTTAAAGAAAAACTATGCAGAGAAAACTTTTAAATTTAATCTGCATTATTAACATTTTTTCCTATCACTTTCTTAAGTCCAGGAAAGGAAAAAAAAGTCCTTATCCTTAGATGTAGAGACTTACACTGCAAATTTAATAATTGACTCTCAGAAGCTGATTCAAAGTGGCTCCAGCATATTCCTGGGTTAGAATGATAGAAGATCAAACTGAAGATATACAGGTGGAATCTGCTGATTCTACCTGCTCACTGTCATTTCCAATGTCAAGCAGAGCAGATAGATTGTAGATTTTGTCTATGATTCAACATAATAAAGGTAGCCCTGGGACTCCTAAATTCAACTAGGCTCCTCTCCACTGAGGAGATTCTCCGTCATGGATTTAGAAACTGAAGGATATTTGGTCCAACCTCCTAGTAATTCTGCTGAAGAAATACCATACCTAGGGAATTCTTGCTTGACTCCAGCCTGAATCACCAAACTAAACTAGGCTCAGAAGTGCTTCACTTACCCCAGTAGTGAGGAGGAAGGAGGGGCGACAATGTGACTAGGTTATGGACAGTGGTGTTACTGCTCTCATCATTTCTTTTCTTGTTCTGTCTCTCCTTCCCTCTTTTCCTATTTCTTTCTATCTTGGACCAGGATGAGCACGGCTTCATCTCTCGGGAATTCCACAGGAAGTACCGGATCCCAGCTGATGTGGACCCACTCTGCATCACCTCGTCTCTGTCATCTGATGGGGTCCTTACTGTGAATGGACCAAGGAAACAGGCCACTGGCCCAGAGCGCACCATTCCTATCACTCGGGAGGAGAAGCCTGCTGTCACTGCAGCCCCGCGGAAGTAGAGGCCCCAATCCCCCAAACTGTGTTTTCTATGGCAGAAAAGCTCTTTCACCAGTAGGGGTATAATCCCTTATGACTGGTGCTGATGCTAATTTATTTATGCTGAGGGCAGAGCCCAAGTTACTAGGCCAATAAAATGATTCAGCAATAAACAAATGTCTGATTTTTGCATGTCCATGGTATCCTTAATAGAGACTCATGTAGTTACCTACAAAGAATTGGTAAAATTATTGCCTTGAGATTCAGGAACTTGCATTTTAATTTGTTGCTAAGATTTTTCCAGTACATCCAACAAATTTATCTCCCTTATTATTCAATACAAGCACTTCATTAAGCACACATTTAAAGACCAGAGCACTCTAGAAGGGTTAAGTGCTAGGGAGTGAAACAAAAATGAATAGGATGTAGTCCTTGCCCTTATGAAACTTACAGTCTGGTAGGAAGAAGACAACACATACCCATATAAACTATAATACAAGCTAGAACATGATGGGTGGCTAAGTCAGGTACAAAGAAAGGTCTAAGAAGGCCTGGGGCAGGAAAGGTTTTCAGCTGGGTTTGTGATGGTTGAATGGGTAAAAACATAAATGGGCAGAGGCAAAGTTGGTGGGTTTAAGACCTAAAGTGGGAAATCACAGAGGTGGATGGGACCCTGTGATGAGAGGTGTAAAATCATAGCTGAAAGGGACCTTAGAGGTCATCTCCAGAATTTTTATAGTCAAGGAAACTAAGGCCCCAGTTTGCCTGGATCATAGATGAGGATGATGATAATTTACACATCTTTTACTTTAACACTTACAGAACACAACTTATATTCATCATCTTTTTCTCCTTAAGACCATTCCATGAAATAAGTACTTCAGATATTATTATCCATTTTTCAGAGAAGGAAACAGGTTCAGAATGTTGGACTTTCCTATAATTATACAACTAGTAAATCTCAAAGACAGGATTTAAACTCAACTTGTGGTAATTGCAAGTCCAGTATTCTTTATGTTATTCTGTAGTGGAACAAGAGAGGAAGGAGTGTATAGTTTAGGAGTATGAGGTTTATCAAGTTGTGTCAAGTTGTCTTTCCAGTTTTTTGTTTTTTTTTTTTTTGATAAACAGGACCTAGAAAATGATCACCCAAAATCTCTTGAATATAACCTCTAAACAGCTGTTATTCATCCTTTGTTTTCAGAGGACCAATGACATCACAGGGTGATGTCTTGAGTGTGAATTGAAATTAAGTGAGGTAGGGTTGTATATAAAGTCATCAGTCTCACTCTCTAAAAAAAAAAAGTCTAGAGTCATCAAAGTCTAGGATAAGGACAAAAGTGAGGGATAATTGGCAGTGACCCAGGATGCAGTGGATGACCTTGAAGTCTTCCATGTCTGTCCAAGTTCTAAGCACTCCACAGCTCCTGCTTTAGCCACTGTCATGGCTGTTGGAACAAATTGTTCTCATCTGTCCATTCCAATGTCTTCATTGGGGAAGTCTTCACATGCTTGGGATAAATCTCCCCCTAACTCAGCAACAAGTTTGAGACCTGTCACTTACCCTTAACCTGGTTTAGCCCTCTTGCAGAGACAGTTTTACCAGGGTGTCTCTGCTAAATTTGCTACAGTTTCTTGGAGCCACAAGTGAGAGTCAGGTGACAGGTATACACCAAAGATAAAGATGCAGCTCTGAAAAGTGCTAGCCTTCCCTGCATACTCCATATACCCCATAGATGTTCCAAGTAGTGAGCTACTAAGAACACAATGAGCAAGTTAGAAGACTGAGGTATTCTGATTTTTCTTTTCCATCCTGAGGGTGCAGATCACAAGTTATCCATGACTAACTTGAAACCAAATGACAATTCTTCTTCATGTTCCCAAAAATTCTCCCATGGTGGGTCCATTTTAATCAGAGGAGAATAGAGAGACTAACTTCTTCTAGATCCCTTGATATCTAGGGATATCAAAGGAACATATGGGCTATCTATATCTTACTCATACTATATGATTGTGTAACTCCTTTTCTTATGACATTCACTTTTCCTGATCAATGCTTATTGACAATATTTTGCAGCCTGCTCATGCTCCTCATAAGCCACTTTTCCACTGCCTTTTGAGTGAAACTAAACTTCCATTCTTCAGAGGCTAGAATATTCCATGGCTTGTGGCCATAGAGCATGACTAGAAATATATTGAGGTAAGAAAAAAAAGAGCCTTTGTTTCAGGGAGAAACTTGAAGTCATTAAAAGCATTGCACAATTTTCCAAATATAATCTGGCCCACTTGCTTAATCTAGCTCAATTCTGATCCAGTTTTTCCATTTCTAGTGCCTATGCAAGTTATATGTACTGATCAGTTCTTAGGTTTTCCCCTTTCAGATCTGTAGTATAATTTAGATCTGCATTTCTCAAGTGTGATCTGGGAATCTCTGAAAGTCCCCAAGATCCTTTTAGGGAATTTGCAAGTCAAAACTATTTTCATGCAGATATTAAGATGCTTTAATTTCTAACAATGAATATTGATAGATATAACTCATAGTTCTTTGAATTCAATAACAATAAATTAAAAGTTCAATTTTTAAAAGTTCAATATTTTTTTTAAGATTGTAGAATAGTCCTGAAACTAAAAACTTTGAGAATTATTGATCTAGACATTATCCATTTGGTTTTTCACATATGGTTAAATAGTCCAAAATCTTTTGAGTGAACTATGAAACTCATTTAGGAGACTTTGCAATGTTCCTTTCACTTGCTACAGTCAACAAACTTTGATACACAAATAAGTCCAAATCCACTTGAATTTGGAAGACTTCACCTTCAAGGGAATCCCTCTTAATTTTGGAATTTGAGCTGGACAATACCGTTGGTAAATGTAACATCTCCATTTTATGCATTACTTGTGATTAATAATAAGGTTACTGGGCAAATTTATCTGTTTTTACATCTTTCAAGTAATAATCCAGCATGATATCAATAAATATGTGGAAGACACCTTTTTTAAGGAGAGCATTTAAGAAAACATTTTTTAAAAACAGTTAACAAATAATGAATACAATAGGAACTTATTTTCTTTCTATTTTTTCAGTCAACTGATTGGCTGTAAAATACCATTTGGCATTTTCCCTTCTCATATCTTTATTGACCATTCCCTCAATATATGTGTAAATTAATTTCATAAATAATTTTGCAAAGATGGAAAAGTAGACATATAGGCTATTTTCTCATTGATTTTCTCATTGATTATTGATATTTTGTTATTAATATTTTCTCATCACCTTTCTTCAGTAATAAGGTTTTTCTGTGTATGTGTTTTTATAAGACTTTGATATCCTACCATCTTTCAGTTATGCCAGTGGTAGAGAGTATGATGAACATGATAGTGCAGTGTTTATCTTCTATTTGTTCCTCCTCCCTCGCTATTGACTTGTTGTTTAATTGAGTTTCTCAATTTAAATGCCTCTTTTATGTTCCAAGAAGGTGTATTAGATGTTCTGTTATTCTCTTTCTTTTTTTAGCTTCAAGTCCCCAGCCAGAAGCAGTATTCTAGTAAAAACACTTCAATGTTAAATGTTTTGCCCTTCTCAGAGTATACTTTTCCCTCATCTGTCTCCTTTCAACTCCATTTCCAAACGGTAACTCAAGATTATCAAAGACCTGTGGATAATGCTATTTAAAAATACAAAATAACCTTTGAAAATAAGGAAAGGTGAAGAGACTTTCCCTGTATACAGAGAAAACAGTTTCAGGCTTCCATGAGAAAAGAGATACTGGCTATCTTGAGGTCTTTAGTAAGTTCAGCAACACAACAACTCCCTTGAGACTCCTTGTGTCCAACTGGCTTAAACAACCTCATTCCTAAAGACTGGACATTTCTCTTTGTGGCAACTGACTTTGTCCAGGCTGCTATTCCCTTAGATCCATGTGGTTCCTTATGGTCTCCCATTCTACAGCTCCCGTTGTCTTCTAGATCTTCTTCTATGCATTTAAAGATGAACTTGGTTCCTTTTTTCCTCCATCTGCTATACTGACTTTTAAAGATCACCCAGAAAGCATGTATTATCATTTTGTCTGATAAATTGGTCTTTCTCTAATTCATTTAATGGATTTCATCTTCTAAAAGGAACATCTACCCCAATCAATAAATGGTCAAAGGATATGAATGGACAATTTTCAGATGATGAAATTAAACCATCTATAATCATATGAAAAAATGTTCTAAATCACTATTGATTAGAGAAATGTAAATTAAAACAAGTCTGAAATACCTCCTCACACCTCTCAGATTACCTAAGATGACAGGAAAAGATAATGATGAATGTTGGAGGGGAGGGGAGAAAACTGGGACACTGATGTATTCTTGGTGGAGTTGTGAAATGATCCAACCATTCTGGAGAATGATTTGAAGCTATGCACACAGGGCTATAAAACTGTATATATCTTTTGATCCAACAGGGCCATTACTGGGTCTGTATCCCAAGAAAATCATAAAGGAGGGAAAAGGACCACATGTGCAAAAATGTTTATAGCAGCTCTCTTTTTCTTTTCCAAAGAATTGGAAACTCAGTAGATGTCTATCAATTGGGGAATGGTTGAACAAGTTGTGATATATGAAGGCAATGGAATATTATTGTTCTATTAAAAAAAAACAAGCTGATTTTAGAAAGATTTACATGAACTGATGCTGAGTGAAACAAGCAAAACCAGGAATTTATTGTACACAGTAACATGAAGAATATGCAACAATCAATTAGGAAAGAATTGGTTCTTCTCACTGATTCAGTGATCCAAAGAAATTCCAATAGATTTTGAATAGAAAATGCCATCTGCATCCAGAAAAAGATCTATGGAAATTGAATGTAAATCAACACATGCTATGTTCATTTCTTTTTTTCCGTTTGTCTTTTTTCCTCTCCCATGGTGTTTCCCTTTGTTCTGATTTTTCTCTCCCACCATAATTCATAAAGCAATGTATATTTAAAATAATAAATAAATGAAACACCAAAAAATTTTCTTTAAATAAGGAACTTCTAGTGTGGCCAAATTTTTATATTTAGTTTAATACTTTGCTATGTTAGCCACTTTTTTATAATTAAATCCTAGACTTTTAGGGACCAATTCCTTTACACAAATATCTTGAGAATGAATCTTTCAGTGTCTTCAAATTGATTCTTCAATATCAGCATAACTCTTTTATGTATCCTTGGTCTAAGCCATTTATTCTTCTTTATTTTCTTTAGTGCCACTACTAATTTCTCTGATAATATTTGAGCAGCCCAAATACAAAGGTGATATCTTTTTTCCCCAAAGAAAAGAGAATTTCTTTTTTTCCCCTTCTGAATCTATTTCCACACTTATAATGCTGCACAAGGAAAATCAGATCAAAAAGGAAAAAAACAAATGAGAAAGAAAAAAAACAGCAAGCAAACAACAACAATCTCAAAAGGATGAAAATACTAAATTATGATCCACATGCAGTCCCCATAGTCCTCTCTCTGGATACAGATGGATGTCTCCATCACAATCTATTGGAATTGGAATGGCTATACTTTCACTGATAGAGTATCATTTCCTGGAGAGTTATCTCTGGAGCTCAAAAGACCCAAGAAATTGTGAGACTAAAATCCAAATTCTCTGTCCAAGGGATACAAAAGTTTCACAGTGTGCTACTTGAAAGAGCCAGGCTTGCTATATCTTCCCCTCAGGATTCTTGAGGGATTTGTATGTCTTTCTACTACCACTGGTTTGAGCATTCACTAGTTGTGTTCCCCCAACTCTTAAGTGCCAGTGGTACTAAGTACCCTGGTTCAAATTAGTCCCTTAGCATAAATTAACTTTCGGGGCAATTTGATAGAGCAATGGATAGAGTACTGGCCCAGGAATCAGCAGTCCAAATCTGGCTTCAGACATTTACAACTTCCTAGCTATGTGACATAGGCAAGTCACTTAACCTTACTTGCCTTGCCAAAAAAAAAAAAAAAGAACTTTTACAAAGAGATATATATTTTTAAAATATAGCAAGAAAAAGCATACAAACTACAAATATTTTTTCCAATATCTCTGGGCTCTTAGCTCAGTTCCTATATAATCAAATTTACAATCAATTTACAACCATACTGCATGAGTATCAGCTGAGTCAGGTCCTGGACTTCACTCTCAAAGGTCACTCACTCCTTGTACCACTGAGCGCCATTGGGTGCAAATACAAACTCTGGGTTGCAGAATGCCATAGTACTTTCCTGACCTTTTGAAATCTTCAAGATTAGAGACTCTATTTTCTTTACTAGGACAGAAAACAACAAAAGTAGAACCCAAGGACCAAGGCCCATTTCTCTAGATCACATGGACTTAATGCTCTTTTATCAGACTCCATGAATACAAAAATCCAACTACAAACAGAGCATACAGAAAGACAAAGGGAAGAAAGACACAGTGAAAGCTGAATAAGCTTTTTGAATACCTCCCCAGAAAATCAGGCAGTCAGTCAATAAACATTTATTATTTACCATATGTCAGGCACTGTGCTAAGCACTAGAAATATAAATATGAAAAATAAAGATAATCCTTATTCTCAAAGAGCGTTTGAGAAATGAGCTTGAGAAAGAACACGTTATATTCTAACGTGTTAAAATATCATACAAGAGAAAGCTGAAAAAGTTTGGAGGAAAGGAAAGCTAGGAGGCAGAAGTGTGGTGGGAAATGAGAATATGGTTGTGCTAGTCTCACTCCTTAAATGGAAGTTTAGGAATTCCTGCCTCTGCCCTCCAATTAGAGAGGCAGAAAGTATTAGAAAAATGTAAGTGTCAAAGTTGACTTTCCTTTTTAGGATGATGATATTTCCCAATAATGAGATTCCTAGGGGTGTGACAAAACCAACCTGAATAATCCCTTTTTCTCAAGACAGACTTTAAAACGTTTGTGGATTGATAGCTATTGTGTCAGATTGATAGCTATTGTGTCACATCTAAATTGTTCTCCCATTTAAAAGAAACATCCCTAGTTCTTTCTTTCTTTCTTTTTAAAATTTTAATAGCTTTTTGTTTATAAGTTATATATGCATGGGTAATTTTACAGCATTGACAATTGCCAAACCTTTTGTTCCAATTTTTCCCCCTCCTTCCCCCCATCCCCTCCCCTAGATGGCAGGATGGCCAATACATGTTAAATATATTAAACTCTAAATTAAATACAAAATAAGTATACGTGACCAAACCATTATTTTGCTGTACAAAAAGAATTGGACTCTGAAATATTGTACAATTAGCCTGTGAAGGAAATCAAAAATGCAGGCAGGCAAAAATAGAGGGATTGGGAATTCAATGTAATGGTTCTTAGTCATCTCACAGAATTCTTTCTCTGGGTGTAGCTGGTTCAGTTCATTACTGCTCCATTGGAACTGATTTGGTTCACTCATTGCTGAAGACAGCCAGATCCATCAGAATTGATCATCATATAGTATTGTTGTTGAAGTATATAATGATCTCCTGGTTCTGCTCATTTCATTCAGCATCAGTTCGTGTAAGTTTCTCTAGGCCTTTCTGAAATCATCCTGTTGGTCATTTCTTACCTAACAATTATATTCCATAATATTCATATACCATAATTTATTCAGCCATTCTCCAATTGATGGGCATCCATTCATTTTCCAGTTTCTGGCCACTACAAAGAGGGCCGCCACAAACATTCTTGCACATACAGATCCCTTTCCCTTTTTTAAGATTTCTTTCTTCCCTAGTTCTTTCAACAAATCATGTATGGCTTAGTGCGTATGATATCTCACCATCTAGTCTTTACTCCTCTAGACATGTTCCAGTTTAAAAATTCTTTTCTAAAATGTAGTACCTAGATTTGAAAAGTATATTCCAGATGTGGCATGAGCTGAGCAAAGCAAATAGGACTATTGTGTTCTTCATACTAAATATTTTATTAACATAGCCCAACATGATATCAACATTTTTGGCACTCATTATACTCTTGACTTATACTGAGCTTATAGTCCACAAAAATCTCTAGCTCTTTTCCTCATGAACAACATGTTATCTAAACAAGCTTCCTCATCCTCTAGATCACATTAATGTTCAGCTGAATTTTTCAACCAAATTAGCACTTGATATTTATGTCTATTAAATTGCATCTTATTTGATTTCACACAGTCTTCCAGCTTAATGAGATCTTTTTGGATTCTAATTGCCATCCAAAGTTAGCTATATTTCCTCATTTTATATGATATGCAAATTTGGTAAATGTGCCAGTCACCTAACCAAGTAACACTCTAGTCTATATCAGTGACTCTAGAGGAGATAGTGAGACTGACCATTGTGAGCAGCTCTGCTTCACTTAAATTTAATTCATATTCAAGTCAACACATTACCCTCATTGTATCACTGGTCCTCTCTTAGAACAAAGAACAAACAACTCCAATTCACAGTTATTCATTTTATCCATAAGAATATGGTAAAGTCAGTCACTTACTGAAATCTTATAAATTGTCTACACTAGTCCCCTGGTTTTTCATTCAATAGCCTAGTAATTTTGGGAAAAAAACAAGGTTACTCTGGCATGACCTATTCCTGATAAACCTATGTTGATTCTTCATGCAACTCTGTTGTCTGTATGCAATTACAAATTTATATGACATAATATCAAAAGATATTTTTTACCTTAATACTTAATAATTAAGGTAAATATAATAATTGAATTAAGGTAACATTTTTTTCCCCTCCCTAATTGGTTTGCTATCTCACTTACAGCAGCTTTTCCAAATCTTTCTTCATATACCCCATGGGACCTTCTCTCTATACTTTACTGAAAAAATTAATGTCTGCCAAGAGCTTCTCCTTCCTGCTTCTCACTTTACATTACTCTTATGTCTTGCTCATCTCTTTCTTTGTTTCTGTCTCACACAAAGAAGTGGCTCTTCTCCCTACCAAGGCTAATTCCTCTGTTTGTACCTTTGATTTTCTTCCATTTCATCTTCTCCAGCAGTTTTTCCCCTATTGTATCTCAAACTTTCATTAATGTTCAATGTTTCCCTGTCTATTGGCGGCTTCCTTACTGACATTAAATAAGCCCATGCTTCTTCCATCCTTAAAAAACTCTCACTTGATCCATCTATCCTTCCTATCATCCCATGTCTATTCACTCTTTGTGGCTAAAATCCTTGAGAAACTTATCTACAATTACTACCTCTATTTCCTCTTTTTCTTATTTCTGTCTAAACTCTTGATGATATAGCTTCTACTTGCAATCAACTGTCTCTGAAGTTATCAATTTTCTTTTTTTTCTTCCAACAAAATACATTTATTAAGCACGTATTACACATATAGGTCACAGTGTCAGGCACTGGAGATACAATTATTCCTGTTTTCAAGAAACTCACTTTCTACTGGGGGAATATAACTTGTACACAATGATCACGAAGCTGTTCACCTCCTGACAAAGAGTGATGGACTCAGAGTGACACCAATACTTAGAATTTTTGAACACGGCCAATTTAGAAATCTGCTTCTTCTGATTATGAATTTTTGTTATATTGGTTCCTCCCTCTGTCTGTCTATCTTTGTCAGTCTGTCTTTCTGTCTCTGTCTCTCTCTCCCCCTTTCTCTCTTTCTTTTCTCTCTCTTTTTTTAAGGGAGGAAATAAGAAGGAAATCAAATAGATTTTTGTTGATTGAAGAAAATAAAATTAGATCAAAAACTAAAATATATATGTACAGAGATAAATAATTTTTAGGAGAGAGGGATCAATATTAACAGTAAAGATGAGAAAGTCTTCATAGAGGAAATATGAACTAAAGTGATTCCCTAATATTTCCTGGATCTAATATAAAATCTGTTTGGCTTTTAAAGCCTGTCACTATCTGACTCCTTTTCTACCTTTCTATTCTTCTCACATTTTATTTCCTTTCACTTACTTTATGAGCAAATGACACTGGCCTTCTTGTCCCTTGCATATGACTCAATCTTCCCACTACAGTGCCTTTTCCCTGGTAGTCTCCCATCCCTGCCTGGTTCCTTAGTGCCTGGTCCCTGGCTTCCCTAGAATACTTTAAATCTCAGCTCAAATCTTATTTCAACTAGAGGCCTTTCCCAGTCTTTCACATACCAGTACTATTCCCCTCCCTCTGAGATTATGTTTTGTCTATTCTGCATACATCTTGAATGTACACAGTTTTTTGTGTGTTATTTATTGCATTAGGTCGTGAGTTCTTTGAAGGCAGAGGCTAATTTAGCCTTTATTTGTATTCCCAGTACTTTCTTGAACTAAACTGCCAAGCATTCCAACTCTACTGCAGAGAGGACAACTCTGTTGGGCCGGCCAAATGTACGATCGCCCAAAAAAATTATCTTAAAGAGAACTCACACAGGGCAAGCACTCATAAGGGAGTCAGAATAAGTGATACAAGGACATTCTCAATGTCTCTCTTAATAACTTTAGAACTGATTGTATGACATGGAAGACACTGGCACAGGACCTCCCAGGAAGGTGTGCCCTCATTAGGAAAGGAGCAAAGCAGAATTGAATTAGCCCAAAGGAAACACAAAATGTGCAAAATTAGAGAAGCTTCCCCAAATGTTCATATGAACTATTTGTGTTCGACCTGGGACAGAGCATTCAGAACTCATATTGGTCTGATCAGCCACAGTAACTCACTGATACACTGTAACTCAACTCTAACATAGTGATATCATTTTGGTCCTCTTCAAAAACAAAGGATAACAACTCACTCACTCAGCAAGCGCCTGGCACATAGTGAGCACTTAATAAATCTTGATTTGACAAACTCTTTAAAAATTTTTAAATTTATCTTATTTTTATTTATAAAACAAGTATTTCCATGATATAATAGAATAATAAAAAGATGATTGCACATGAAAGGGAAATCTGTTATGTACTATTCTTTTTAAATATGTAATAACATTTATCATGTAAATTTTTTTTCTTTCTTGACAAACGCTCTTTCATTACACATTCTAGACTTTTGCTAGGAATTGAAGTCAAGTTCACCTGCCCAGACTTAGATACTCCGATAATACTGTGATCTCCTCAATATGGACACTCCAAGCAGTATGTCATAGAATTAGATATATAATATACAAAGTGCCAAATACAAACTAGATATTATGGAATTAAATATGGCATAGATAATCTACCCTACTGATCTGATTTCATATTTATGGTATTACTCTCATTAAGAGTTTTTCAGCAATCCCAATACGTTTTGGACAGAAAATACCATCTGCATCTAGAAGAACTAAGGAGACTGAATGTAAATCAACACATGTTCACTTCTTTTTTCTATTTTTTTTTTTTGTCTCCCATGGTTTTTCCTTTTGCTTTGATTTTTCTCTTCCAGCATGATTCATAAAGCAATGTGTTTTAAAAATAAATAAATTTACTAGGAAAAAAGAGTTTTTCAAAGATCATTAATACCTCAGGCATCAAGTGTACTAATTTTTTCAATATTTTGGGATGTCATTCATTCAGAATTGATGATCTGAACTCATTAAATATAGCTAGATGTTTTCTATCTCCTCACTTCTCTTGGATTTCAGTTTCCTATAAATGTTTTTTGTTCTAGTCTTAGCAAAGTGAGGGTTGTTTTTCTTGGTAGAGAAAACAGATATAAAATGTAGCCCTTGGGGCACTCCTTCATATGGGGATTTCAGAAACATTTTTCCAGTTTTGAGGCATTCCATGGGATTCAAACCCATAGTTCACAATTCCCAGTTAATAAAAATGTATTTTTATCAGCCAACTAGAAGACAAATCAATTTAAAATAAAGTACATTCGATCAAATAGAATAGCCAATAAGGTGGCAATAAAAGACCCCTATCATGCATAGATGGGGTACAGTTTTCCATAAGTTACCTACCACACAACTATGGAAACAGTGAATGCACAAAGACAAACACTGTGACCAAGAATCACAGAGAATACAAACACATAGAGAATATGGAAGCTACAGAACATAAATGAAAAGACATGTATCACACCTTGTAGTGTATAAAGCATAGTCTGGAGCCCATACGCGGCAAGCCTTTGATAATATTTACCTTTGATAAGACACACCTGCTTGTTTCCTCTGGTGATGTCACTGCAAGGCTGCTTTCTATTTGATGTCAAAGCACTACTTCGTATTGGGTATTAGATTGTCTCTGCACTGTATCTTTACTAAGTTGTGTTATCTTTACTGGCATTTTCACCGATAAGGGACTGAATGGTTCCTAAATTGCTCTCTACTACCATCTGCTGGACTTCAGGTCTTCAGGACCATCTGCTGCTCTTTGTTCCAATGTACTAAGACTGTTTCAATAGCTATCAAGAATCTCCTTTACAATGATATAGGCTGATGCTCTTTTAGTGCCGATGAGCCAAAACATCCAGGAAGAGACCTGACAAAAACTAATTATCTTGGCTAATCTTTTGACTCCCTTTGCCTAATATTGACTTGAGATCCAGGGTCTCTTAGACAACTAACAGGTTCGGGATTGGAAAACTTCATAATTTCCATTTAATTCTGGATTTTGAATCCTTTTCTCCAAAATTTATTTTAGGAACTCTACTTAAAAATACTCTACAGGATATAGATGGAGTTTCGGGATCTGATTTGACTTGCTTGCAAATGAAGATAAAGCAAGCAGAGTCCACATTTTTGACTTTACTATGCTGCATAGTCACATTCCCTCTCCACCCCCACAACCCTCAGTTCTGTACCATATTTTGGTTATCATGAACTCTCAACTATGTTATTATAAAAATAAGTTGATTTTTCCCTGTTTTTTTCTCTTCTATCCATTATTATTGTCCCATTCATCCTGAGCAGCAGACCTATCCCTTATGCGTGCTTCCTCATTTTAAAAAAAATTATTTAATATTTTCCCAGTTGCATTTAAAACAAATTTTACATTTGTTTTTAAAGTTTTTGAGTTCCATATTCTCTCCCTTATCCTTACTCCCAGCCCCCATTAAGAAACTATGTGTGAAGTTATGCAAAACTTTTCCATAATAGTCATGTTGTAAAAGAGAATATAGCTCTCCCACCCTAATAAAAAAAAAAAAAGTTAAAAAAGAAGAGACACAGAGAGAGAGAGAGAAAGAAAGAGACACAGAGAAAAAAAAGAGAGAGAGAGAGCAGAGAGAGAATGTGCCAATTTATATTCAGATACAATCAGTTTCTTCTCTGGGTATGGATAGGATTTTTCATCATAAATCTTTCAGAGTAGTCATGGATTATTGTACTGCTGAGAATATTGTACCACTGATAATCCTACAACATTGCTATTACTTTGTTTATAGTACATTTCACTTTGGTCAAGTTCATGGAAGACTTTCCAGTTGTTTTTTTCTGAGAGCATTCTACTCACCATTTCCCATAGAATGTGATTTTCCTCTTGACTACAATAACTCTTAAAAAGTCCTTTTTTGGGATGAGCTCTTTATCTCTAGCCTCAGCTCATTCTTAGATTTGGTGTCCCTGATACTATGATCATAGAACTATTGTTTTTTTCAAATTCATTCTTAGTTTCTGTACCTTGTTTCCATTTTTTTGGCATCTTTTAAAAATCTAAGTTGCTTGATGAGTCCCCGTGAAATTATATATTATATTAAATGATCCTACCTTTTCTTTCTAATTGGGATTGTTTATATTTATGTTAGAATTTCAATCTTGGG
Organism: Sarcophilus harrisii; assembly: GCF_902635505.1. Classification (NCBI taxonomy): domain Eukaryota; kingdom Metazoa; phylum Chordata; class Mammalia; order Dasyuromorphia; family Dasyuridae; genus Sarcophilus; species Sarcophilus harrisii. The sequence goes on along the minus strand of NC_045428.1, from coordinate 487,954,675 downwards.
ATGATCTTTAGACTAACTCACATTTTAGAATCTAAAGCATGAATAATTTGAATCCTTTCTATGAACTTTTTGAAATCTACAGATCCCAAATAAGGGGCACTTATCCAACTATTGTCTGGATTTCCATCCCTTTACTATTAAGAACTCTAAAAGTGTATAATCACTTTCACCAAAAGTTTCTGTCATTTTTATTTGAGGTTCTTTCTTGTTGGTAAAAATTAGGCTGTAGAATAATAGTGCCTAATGTTTACTTTCCTCTATTTTTCAAAGAATGGAAATATCCTTAAGACAGGTCATTCTGTTTTTGGTAGAGAAAGATTATCAGATTTCAGTATAATTAAAGTCTCTATCACTACTATATCACTGCTGTGCCAGTGTCTGATATGATCCTTTTGATTGTGAGTAAGCTATGTTACTATCACTATATAGCTTTTGTTTCTCCCTCTAAAGATCATTTCATTCAAATAATATCTACTATGCTTCTTCCTTTCAATTCATGGATTTCCTAATACAAATGAAGCATATTACTTCAAGTATTATACTTTAGTTCTATAAATGAGTTATACAATTCCAGATGTATTTTGGCCATGACTCATATTTTATCAAGTCTCATTGATAACCTATGCTATTTATGAAGCGAATTTGCTCTCCTGGATTAAGATTTCAAATTTATTTGATTCAAATTTATGTCATTCCCAAAATTGATAAAGGATTAATTGAATAGACAATTTTCAGTGGAATAAATTTAATCAATAGTCTCTTGAAAAAAAATGTTCTAAATCATTAGTCATCAGACAAATGCACATTAAAACATCTCTAAGGTACCCTCCCATATCCACTAGATTGGCAAGGTGAATAAAAATGTGAAATGATAAATGCTAGAGGTATTGGGGAAAAAACAGGTGCATTAGCTTCACTGTTGGTGGAACAATGAATTCATTCAGCCATTTGGGGGAAAATAATTTGGAACTGTGCCCTCAAAAGCTATTAAACTGTATGTGTCTTTTGATTCAGCAATACCACTACTAGGTCTATAAACCAAAGAGGTAAAAGAAAGAGGAAAAAGACATATTTGAACAAAAATATTCATAGCAATTATTTTGTGGTAGCAAAGAACTGGAAACAAAGGGGGTGCCCATCAATTGAACAAGTTATGATATAACTATGTGATAGAGTGCTATTATTGTGCTATAAGAAATGATGAAAGAGATAGTTTTAGAAAAATATGAGAAAACTTATGTTAACCGATGCCAAGTGAAGTGAGCAGAACCAGTAGAACAATTTTTCAATAACAATATTATTGCAAAGACTAACAATTTTGAAAGATGTAGAAATTCTGATCAATACAATGGAACCAACCACAGTTACAGAGGATTTGCATTAAGATAACCTCTCTCCAGAGAATTTGGAATTAGAATCAGATGAAGCATACATACATACATACATGCATATGTGTACATACATATATACATATACATATACACACATATGGAATTCTTTGCATATGACTAATATAGAATTTTATTTTGCTTGACTATACATATTTGTAACAGGTTTTTATTTTCCTTGCTTTTTCAATGGGTAGTAGAAAGGGGAAGTAAAAGGAGGGAGAGAATTGGGAGATAAAAAGAAAATTGCATTTAAAAATAAACTTAAAATGCAAAATAAATTTTAAAAGATTTCAAGTTTATCTCCTATATTAATATAATGGATGTCTGGTACAAATATAGAGTGTCTGGAAGGGAAACTCTTAAAAACCTGCTTCTAGATGAGTAACGTGATATGGAGAGGAATAGTCTTGGAGAGACTTTGGAGAAGGCATGAACATCTTGTAACTTGTTCTACCCTATTGGCTACTTAGTTATAATGAGCCTTTTATTGGATTTATAGCTGGAGCTGGAGACAGTTCTAAAAATTCTACTTTAAACTGCTCACTCATACTGTCTGCGTAGAAACAATACAATAAAGAGACTTTGTAACTTTCAACCCCCTCTGGTGCCCTGGAACCCTATGAGAGGCTTTCAGTCACCTCTGGTGCCCTGGAATTCTATGGGAGGCCTTCAGTCCCCTCTGTTGCCCTAGAACCTTATAGGAAGCCTTCAGTCCCCTCTGGGGCCCTGGAACCCTATGGGAGGCCTTCAGTCCCCTCTGTTGCCCTGGAACCCTATGAGAGGCCTTCAGTTCCCTCTGGGACCCTGGAAACCTATGGGAGGCCTTCAGTCCCCTCTGGGGCCCTAGAACCCTATGGGAGGCCTTCAGTCCTCATGCTCTATTTATTCTTTGTTTGTTTTAGGTGAACCAAGTTTTAAAAAAAATTACAAAGGAGGGGCAGCGAGGTGGTGCATTGGATAGAGCACCAGCCCTAAAGTCAGGAGGACTCTGGGCAAGTCACTTAATCCCAATTGCCTCAGCAAAACAAACAAACAAGTAAGTAAGTAAGCAAATAAATAAATAAATAAAAAGGAAAAGAAAAAAATCAGAAGAGCAAATGACAGGAATCTGGAAATTGGGGTCTGTTGGGCTTTACAGTCAACGCAGAACTGAAGTCCCAAGGAGTGACCAGTAAAGTGATAGCTGAGTTGAGGAATTATCTGGGAGTCATATCAAATCTAGACATGTATTTGTAGAACTAATAGTATTTATTTTTTTAATAGCTTTTTGTTTACAAGTTAACTAATAGTATTTATAAAGGGCAAGTATCCCATTATAAAGTTAGTTGATGTTAAATGGATACATGGAATTGGGATGCTTTCATATGGCATTTAACAAGTGAAGGGGACAGGAGGAACACAGTCTGTGGGGGCTGACACCAATGGCAGTAAAATAAGAGAGATACCATCTGATCCCTCTGGTACCATGGAACTGTGAAGGGTTCCCCCCTTCATTCCTGCATTCATTCCTACATTCCCCAGAATGTAGCCATTCCAGGTCTGGGAGAGTTAAAGCTTACTTGCTACATTACCATTGGGCAGAGACTTTACTGTGTTTGTAAGTAAGTAGCAGGGAGTGAGGCAGTAGACAGATTGAAAGTTAGAGAATGACAAGATATTGGGGTCAAGCTGCTAGAAAAGACAGGAGGGGAGGAGATTTATGGTACACGTTGTCCTTGGCACATCAAAGCCACTTCATCATTAGAGATTATAATGAAGGCAGAGATAGTGGGGGACACTGTCAGAGGGATGTAAGATGAGGAGGGGAGAGGAAACTCTCACTGAGTGGCCAAATTTTTGTAGGGAAGTATGACATGAAGCCCTCAGCAGAGAACATAGGAGAAGAAAATGTCTTGGAAGGCTTGAGAAGAAACAATTTGGAACAGCTGCAGTAGTAAGCGGAACAGAACATCAGTTACGGGAGGATAGTCTTGTTGTAGTAAGGGCCCGGTTTAAATTAATTAGAATAAATATTCTGTTGACCAAGACAGCATTGTGTCATAATTTTCCCCGGTTCCATTCAGCAACACGTGAAAAGATCAAAAGAAGTAGATGGTAAGAGTAATATAAGCCTGGGGGTTGGTGAGACAGAGTCAGCAAAAGGACAAAGGAACAAGTAATATTAGCAGAAAAGGGTAGTACAAAATTGAACTGGTTCACCAGAGGGATTGGAATTGGGAAGGGAGGACAGTGTAGTCAGAGTATAGGGATGGTCCTGTATAATTTTGAAAGATGGGAGTTTTGGAGAGTAAGGAAAAGAAGCAGAATAGATTTCAGGTGAATAAAAATTAAGAAACGAAAAGACAAAGGACTATGATTAAATAAAAATGAAAATATAAAAGTTAGTTTAGGAGAAGTAAAGCATAGTGAAAGATGGAAAGAGTAAATTTTATGATAGAAAAAAAGAAAATGCAAAGTACTTGAACATGAAAATGGAACAGTTATGGATGACAGCAAGTTCAAGGGCATGACTATTCTTTGTTTATTGCAAAGTGAAATAGTAGGTCATGGAAACTTGAATAGACTAAAGAATTGGGAAGTTAGGACATTTAAGGGAACCTCAACATATTGAAATAGACAGAATGCAGAAGCAGAAATATGAGGACTCAATCGTCTTTTGTTAAATGAGATACTAAAGAGATTTGCAAAAACATGTAAAATAGTTCATTCTTTCCACTAATTATTTTGTTTTGAAAATTAGTTATTTCTCATAAAACTTTTATTTTATGATGACTTTATTATTTTAGATGAATATATTTTAAAATATCAATTTGAATTTCTAATATGGTAAATATTAATACAATCTACATAAACAAAAATTCTTTGGAGTCCTCAATAATTTAAGAGCGTATAAGCAGTCCTGAGATTAAAATGTTTGAGAAACTTTATTATGGAGGATGACTTTCTAGGAAGAGATTGGGGAAGAATACAGTGGGAAATATGAGTGGTGGGGAAAATCAATAAAATTTCATTAAAAACAAAAAAGAAAATCAATTTGACAGTGGAATGAAAGATGGATTAGAAAATGCTGACTTGAGTCAGGAGACCAGTGAAAAGAGCATTGCTGTAGTCTAGGCAAAAGATGAGATGGTGCCCTTGTAAGTAAAGAGAAGAGGACAGAAAGGAGAGACTTGGCAACTGATTAGATATGGGAATTGGGGGTGAGCGAAAAGTTGAGAATGATTTGGTGATTGGGAACCTGCCTGAGAGGAAGAACACTGGTTTGTAGGGACAAAGTAGGAATATTAGGAGAGGGGTAGGATTCAAGATGGATGTGGCATATTCAGATGGTTATATCCATCAAGAAACTGACTGTTTTAGACAGGGCTTAATTAAGTATGAAGACATAGTAAAGGTTCTTCCATTTAGCAATTAAGAAACCATTAGTAACTTTAGAAAAAGTAGTGGGTGAATAGAAGCAGATTGTAGTAGGATAAATCAATAATGTAGGATAAGTAGGATAGTAAATGTGAAGTGATTATGTGACAACGAAATTTTAAAATAGCTTTTTCTAGGAGACTCTCCTCATTTCTTTGATGTGAGGTCCTCAAAGTTTGGAAACTCCCTCTACCAGTTCAGACCGACAATTCATCTGCAATGTATAGTCTTTTCCTGGAATAAAAAAGGATCCAGTGACTTATTCATAGTCACACAGCCAACAACTATAATATGGGTTAGGGCAGTATATGAACTTATCTAATTCTGTCTCTAAGGCCAGTTTTCTAGTCTGAGATAGATACTCTATCATACTGTCTCTAATATTTTATTTAAGGTTTGTTGTTTATATATACTATCTCATTCAAAACAATCCTTTATTATAGCTATTGCAAATATCTCCATTTTACAAATGGGGTATCTTCTGACTCCAAGAACAGCAGGGTTTTTTTTTCACTCTATTATTCTATTTCTCTATTTTCCATCTCCCCTAATCATTTTTATTCCCATGCCTGTTGTCCTTTGCTTCTTTATTCCTGATTCCATCTCTTACCTTAGAATCTTGCTCATGCTTTCAAACATGTGTTAGCTATTATTATTATCTTGATGAATAAATTTCTGTTCAAATGCTCCGTCCTATTCACATTTAAGATAAAATACCAAATTTTGGAACTCATTCTTGTGACAGTTTCCTTCGAAAAGCAAAACTAAACTATTTTAGATGCATAGTTAAATTGATATAATATTTGGTATAATTTCAAATACATAATGAAATTTCAATGTTATATGAATGTACCCAAAGACATCTTTTAAAAAAGTAAAAAGACTCATGTACAAAATATTTAAAGAAGCTTTTTTTGTTGTGAAAAAAACCTAGAAACTAAAGGGGTGCCCTTCATGTGGGGAATAGATTATATTATTATAGCATATTATTATGCCATAAGAAATGAGGAAGAAGATAATTCCAGAGAAACCTGAGAGGACTTGTATGAACTTAGCCAGAGTGAAGTAAACAAAACCAGGAGAACAATTTGAACTATAAGACACCAGAGTGAAGTAAACAAAACCAGGAGAACAATTTGAACTATAAGACATTATTTTTAAAAACCCAACACTTTGAAAGATTTACGAATACAATGAAATAAATATCAACACAATTAACTATGATAACTATGACTCCAGACAGCTGATAATAAAGAATGCTATTCATCATATTATTATTCTATACAACATGATGAACAAGCTGATTTTAGAAAATCCTGGAAAGATTTACATGAACTGATGCTGAGTGAAGCAAGTAGAATCAGGAAAACATTATACACAGTAATAGTAGGATTATACAATTATCAGTTATGACAGACTTGGTTCTTCTCAGTGGTTCAGTGACCCCAGGCAATCCCAATAAACTTTGGATGGAAAACACCATCTGCATCTGAAGAAAGAACTATGGGGACTGAATATAGATTAATACTATTTTCACCTTTTTTTTTCTTTCTTTTTCTCAGTTTTTCTCTTAATGTGATTCATATGGAAAAAAATGAATGTACATGTAGAATGTAAAAAATTTTTACATGTAACTGGGGAAAATAAAAATATTTTTAGAAGAATGCTATTCATATCTCCTTACAAAGAAGCAATGGAATAAATATGAAGAAAGAAAAAAATATTTTTGAACATAGTCAATTTAGAAATTTATATTACATGAGTATTCATATTTGGCACAAAAATTTTGTTTTTCCTTCTTTTTTCAGTAAAGAGGATGTAAAAAGAGAAAGTAAATGTTAATTGAAAAAAATGTTATATGAAATATTTTCCCAATTGCATATAAAGAAACCAACACTTAACACCCTATATGAAGATAAAGTTGAAATGGGTTCATGATTTAGATATAAAGGGTGATACCATAAGTAAATTAGGAGAACAAGGGATAATCTCTCTCTCACATTTGTGAAGGAATTTATGACCAAAGAACATTAAAGAACATTATGAAATGCAAAATGGATGATTTTGATTATATTAAATTAAAAAGATTTTGTACAAACAAAACCAAGGCAGCCAAGATTAGATGAGAAGCAGAAAATTGGGGAAAAATTTACATCCAAGGTTTCTGATAAAGTCCTTATTTCTAAAATATATAGAAAATTGACTCAAATTTACAAGACTACAAGACATGGGGCAGCTAGGTGGCTCAGTGGATAGTGCACCATCCCTGCAGTCAGGAGGACCTGAGTTCAAATCTAGCTTCAGACACTTAACATTTCCTAGCTATGTGACCTTGGGCAAGTCACTTAACCCCAATTACTTCAACAAAAAGACTACAAGACATTCTCCATTTGATAGTTTGTCAAAGGATATGAACAATTTTCAGACAAAGAAATTAAAGCCATTTCTAGTCACATGAAAAAATGCTCACTATTGATTAGAGAAATACAAATTAAGACAACTCTGAGATACCACTTCGTATTTCTCAAATTGGCAAAAATGACAGGAAAAGATGACAAATGTTGGAGGGGATGTGGGAAAAGTAGAACATTAATACATTGTTGGTGGTGCTGTGAAGATTCAACCATTATGGAGAGCAATATACTTAAAGCAAAGGGGGGAAATGGTATGCTTCAATATGCATTCAGATTCCATCAGTTCTTTCTATGGATGTGGATAGCGTTTTTCATCATGAGTTGTTTGAAATTGTCTTGGATCATTATATTGTTGAGAATAGCTAAATCATTCACAGTGAATCTTGAAACAATATTGTTGTTCCTTGTACAATGTTCTGCTTTTGCTCACTTTTCATCAGTTCACATAAGCCTTTCCATATTTGAAAGAGCATTTATTCTTCCCATTTACATTTTCCCTTACATATTAAGAAAGGGTTAATAAATGTAAGCATTTACTCTATGGGTCAAGCACCATTTCAAATGTTATAAATTGAAATACAAGTAACTTAGACAATCCCTGTCCTCAAGAAACTTACATTATAATAGAGAAAAATTAATATGCAAGGGGAATGGTGGCCAGGGAAGAGAGTTTTGGACAGCAAAGTCAAAGGGATGGCTATTATACATTTTCATGTTTACATTTTAACTCTGCTATCCTATGTCATCTTTGTTTTGGATGTTTTGCAGTAGCCTTTGAATAAAAAGATTAAATTTCTGATTAAAAAAAAACTGTTCTGTTAGCCAAAAAAGACATTTGTGGCATTACAATACAAAAATATAGACACACACAATTCTCTCATTTCATTAAATTTGCACAGAAACACTCCTTTACGTTCTTCCTGATTTTAAGTCCTTGAGGATAAAGAGAGTCTTCCAGGAGAGGCATGGTTTGGGGTGTAGTCATACCTTTCACATGCATCAAAGAAAATTATTTTTTAGAATCCGTTCTCAAAATTTTCTACATTGTATATTTATTTGGAAACAGAAGTAATTCAAACAGCATCTTTACTCCATCATTGGCTCCAATCCTCAAATCTACATACATTTTAAGCTTATAACTTTTCTTCATCCCACTTTCTGCAGTCAAAAACAATGGAGAAATACAATGCTTCTGTTTCCAAAGGATTAGTTTATATTGCAAGGGAGGATCTAATTTCAAGGTCCAGAGAACTGAGAGGGAAAATGTAAATGGGAAGAAATTGTGTGTACAGAGTTTGAGACAAAGTACAAAAAAAGAAGCAAAAAGATCGTGACTAAAATAAAGTGAAAATCTACAAATCTGTCATTTATTCTTCTGCAAAAAAGCCCTGCTGATATCAAACACTAGGGAAGGGAGAACAACTTGCTCTAAAGTGGTCTACCAGCATTCCTTAATCTCAATTACCATTATAAATTTCATCCATTGTCCTAGTGCTATGTAAGGGATTCTTAGGGAGGTGATACCAGATATATGATTTCCTTCCATTTATTAAAGAAAATATGTTGTGGAAGATTGTTGAGGTTTAAATCATTTGGGAATTTATTATTTGCAGAGAGAGAAATGAGATGTAGTCATCCTGGATTAGGGAATAATTATATTCTTCAGAAGACACAGAGTTTATCTTTTTACCATACCTTTTTAATAGCATTAGGGTGCATGGAGTTTTGGGAGAGGACTAGCACCTCTGATTTGAAAACTTGCTGATCCCTTTTCAGGGCTGCTCACCCACTTTTGGTGTTCATCACTTGTTACCCAATTCTCACCTGGGTTTCCAGCATGGTAAGCCATACTCAAGTGAAATTATCATGGAAGACAGGCTAAACCAGATTGAGGGTAACTGACAGACCAAAAACCTAATGAATGAGGGGTTACTCCAAGCATGTGAAAATTTCCCCTGCTGGAATGGGAAGATGAGAACAATTTGTTCCACAGCCAAGAAAGAGGCTAAAGCAGCAGCTTTGGAACACTTAGGGCATGGTCAGATATGGAAGTCTCCAAGGTCATCCACTGCACTCTGGGCCATTTCCAGTTGTCCTGACTTTTGTCTTGCCACCAGACTTTGATGACTCTGAAGAGAGCTATTGAGGCTGATAACTCTGTAAATCTGCTTCACTTAAATTCAACTCACATGTGAGTCAAGATATCATTCTGTGATATCATTGGTACTCTTCAAAATGAAGAACAAATAACTAGTGTTGCATCTACATTTCAATAACTGAAAAGTGACACTGATTTCTCAGATTAAGAAAGGGAAAAAAAAACAGAAGAAATTGGTTTCCAATTCCTAGGGGCTTTATTTTTCATTAAGAGAAGACTTACTATGTTATAGAAAGCAAAATTCTTAACTGTGTTGAATAGATAACTATTCCCAGTTATATTTTACTCTAGAAAAAAGGAGTTTGTCTTGTTTCCTGTGCCAGGGTTTTAGGACTGACCATCTTTAGGAACACATAAACATACAAAGCCTTCGCTCGGTGGAGGTGCTGAAAAATTCAACATGTAATCTGTCTTTCCTATGGTGCTAGGTCTGTATTGAGGAGGAATCAGCTCAGGCTGATGTCCAGGAAAACAGTGAGGTTCTTGTTTAAACCCTGCAAAGAAAGATAGGAAATTAGAAAATTGATATCACTTAACAAACAGGGATTATCCCCAAAATAATACTAGCTAATATTTTTTAAATGATTAAATGCTTTACAAATATTATTTTTCTTGATCTCAATAACTACAAGCTAGGTAAAATATTATATTATCTCTATTTTGTAAAAGAGAACATTCATACTCAGAAAGTGATTTGCATCATGGTCAACAGTCAAAATTAAAATTCAAACCCAGGTCTCTCCACCCTAAATTCTGCACATTTTCCACTATATAATACTGAAATTAGGTCCTGTTCACATTAGGCAAAGTGGGAAACTGGTTATTCCAATAAAAAGAAACAACCTGGAGGGTTAGTATAGGGTTCCCACAGTAAAAGGGAGAAAAGTCTATACTGTAGGCTGGAAGCTTCCTGGGGAGGTAGAGAAATAGACAATTTGGTAGGGAAAACATCCTAAAAGCACTCATTTGAAGTAGGCTTAATTTTAATTAAGTGATTATTACTACCCTATCCCAATCCTGTTCTCTGCTTTAAAGCACCTACTTTGAGGAGGAGGCAGCTTCTTTTTGTAGCTGGTACCATATGTTGTTTCAAAATAGTGACCATACTAGGAAGAAAAATAGAAGAATTTCAGTAAAAATTATGCAGTCAAGTTTCAAAGTATGCAAGTCTTCATGGCATTAGTAGTAACAGAGCTTGCCTGGGTTTATATGTTCTGGAGGCTTCACAGCAAAGCTTTCCATGAGGGAAGTCCAAGTCTATGTATTCAGTATAGATTATAGGGGAATCTACCCTCATCTAGGAGATACTAGTGTTCTGAGAATGAACAAACAGTACTGAGACAGAATTAGTAGATAAGATCAAAGTAAAGTCCTCTGTAGTTTGATGAGGAATTGCATGGCATCTTTTATGTCATTTGTTAAAAGGAAAGGTAATGTTCAATTTGATTGGGAAGTCTCAGGATTATATATTCTGCCTCCTAAAACTATCATATAGTTTTCAGTGCTAAATAAATAGGCCAAAGGAAGAAAAGGAAGGAGGATTACCTGGGAGGGCATAGGTTGTGGTTGTACAATCTTTTGAAGGTCATATCTCTCCTGGTTCCAGTTGCCCATTAAGGTACGGTTAGAGTAATCATTTTCATTGGTTGTACATCTCCATCCATACTGGAAAAACTTGGACATATCATTCCAGTCTGTCCATATTTCACCATGGCCATCTGCATGCATTAGGCAGCCACATTGTGGATTTGTGAGAAAGCAAGAAAAGGATAATTTCTGGGGAAGGACAGGAAAAGGAAAACATTATACAAACCAAGTAACAGAATTCATGACAAATGCCTTGGAAAAATATAAAGTCCAACTAAGATCCAGGTTTCTTTCAGTTTGCTGCAGTTTATCAGGCAGTTACATTTTTACTCCTGACATATAGCAATAGCTACTTCTCTACTTTACCTTCACAGTGCAGCAAAAAGCGAATGTCAATTAACTGAGGTAATTGTATTGGAGAGGGCTCTAGGAATCTTAAATATCCAGAAATCCAATATAGAGTATCAATTAAATTGCAGTTAACTTAGAATTCAGGAATATAAGGGGCAAGGGATATTAGTTTGTAGCATATTTGCTTTCTCTGAAATGAAAAATGAAGTCTTAGAATTTCAGAATTAGAAATGATTCCAGAGGTTATTTAGTCCAAACTGAATCTGAAAAAATCCTTCTGCATCCAGTCTTTGCTTAAAGCTCTCAAAAGAAGGGAACTCATTACCCTACAAATCACTTCTTTCTACTTTTGACTAACTCTTAAAAAAAATTTTTTTTTATTACATCAAGTCTAAGTTTACATCTTCATAACTCTTCTCATCGTTTCTAGCTTTCCTCCTCCCTCTTAACCTCAAGCCAAAATATATTTCTCCAGATATAGTTCCTCTTTCATGTAACAACCCTTTCAATAGTTGAAGACAAATATGTTCTTCCCAAGTCTGATCATCCCTGTTCATTTCAGATCAGATCCAAGAAAATACCTGTTCTGGGTTATGGACAAATGATTTGCATAGTTTTGGCTCCACTGAAATGCTTTCACAGCAAATGAATTCTTGATATTTCTTTTCCATGTTGCTCCTGGGGTTGACAGGTCACCCAACATAGATTTTGGATTTTCAATCCACAGGAAATGAGGATTTTCGCTCTCCTTGTCCTGATAGAAATCTCTGTGGCCAACAGGAAGAGGTCACTGCCCAAACCTGAGGCAGAGCCAATGGAATCCAGCATATATTGGGTAGTGAGACCAAACAAACAGGTCACTGGCCCCTCTTTGTGAAGTTTGCTCTGCTGAGATCACCAGGCAGCTGGATAACTGAGTACAGCGGGACCTGGACCTCAAACCTTAACTAACTTTCTATCCTCTTAGCCTTGTGGCGGTAAGTGGTATTGTAGCTCCTTCTGTAGCCCGGAGAAGGCAGGGTCATGGGATCCCCATTCAATTGAATAAATGTTTATTATGTGCCTACCATGGATGTGGAAATTACTATTCCAAAGCTATAAAAAAAAAAAAAAAAAAAAAAAAAAAAAAAAAAAAAAAAGAGCCCCTGCCCTCAAAGCTCGGGAGGGACCGGTGCACAAAGAAGCAAGTTCTAGGGACGGATGAGGTTAGACCGGATGGTTTCCCAAGGGAGAAAGCACTACCGGCTGGGTTGGATTCCAGTCCCCACATCTTATAGAGGCCCGCATGCTTAATGACTCGCTCAAGGTTCACCCAGACAGTGAGTGACAAGGCTCAGGCTGCGGGGGGCCAGTCATGGTTCGCAGCAAAAAAGGGAACTGGATCCGGACTCGGAAGACCCGGGTGAGACAGAGCCCCGCCGCTAAGTAGCGGTGGGGCCCTCGCCCATCCCTCGGCTTCTCAGGGTCTTTCCCAAATGCACACTCTAACATGCGTCCCAGGCTGAAGGGCAGAGGAGGGCAAGTTGGTGAAGGGGCTGCTCGTCCAGGATTCGTCACCAGCTTCTGCATTAGCGATTGCTTGTGACGTCACAGAAGTGCTGACGAATCAGCTTGCGCTTGGTTAGTCCGGGGGGGGGGGGGAGGAGAAGGAGAGGTTTTACCTTACGGGGAAAATTCCTCAAATTTGCAGTCATGATTATCACCACCACCACTAGTTCGGAGGACCAACAACGGGTTGTCAAGGCAACCTGACGCTATGGCTCGTCATCATTCAGCGACCGGGGAGGACGGCGGGAGGAAGGGGAAGTGACAGCTAACGTGTGTTACACAGCGCGGAGCGAGTGGCGACAAGCTGAGGCACCATGGTCGCTCGCCGCCTCCTATTGGTTGGGGAGGGAAATTTCTCCTTCGCCGCCGCCTTGAGCGAGAATCAAGGGCCCGGCACAAGTCTCATAGCCACTTGTCCTCAGGAACTCACGGACTTGGCCGGGGACTCGGTGTTTCAGGAGAACCTACAACGCCTGCGCGATCGAGGTAGCGGAGCCCCTCCCCTCACCGAAGCCCCTCCCCCATTAAGTAATGAGGCTCCACTCCTCCCTGAAGCCCCGCCCCCGCGTCCGTGTGATTCTTCTCTTCCGCGCATCCTTAACCTAGGCGCGAAGCTTCTTTTTTTTTTTTTTTTTTTCCTCCCCCTTTTTTTTTTTCCAAGTAGAGCTGAAGGTGATTGCTCTGGTTGTTCCCGTTTCCCCGAGAATTTCCTCGGTTCTTATCCGACTACTGATTTCCCCGGCTTTCTTTAAGTCCCAACTAAAAAAAACCACCTCTACTGGTAGCCTTCCCCAATTCCTCTGAATACCAATGCTTTCCTTTGATCATTTCCTATTTATCCTGCATATAGCTTGCTTTTGTATATATTTATTTATTTGTTGTCTTCCCCAATAGATTGTAAGCTTCTTGAGGGCACTTGCCTCGTTTTGTATTCCCAGCGCTTAGCACAATGTCTGACAGATAGCATTAATTAATAATAATATATAATAATGATAAACATGCCTGACACAGTGTAAATAAATATACAATATATACTGTATATTGTGTAAAACATGTTATACGTATATATACAATTATGTATATTAATAATATATTGTGTGTAATATACAATATATATTAATAATGATATATATTATATATTGCATATAATAATAATAAACAAGTGTTTGACAGCATAAATAAAAAATAGAATAATAATAAAATATAATAATTAACTTAAGTATTTGAATGACAAGATAAATAATAATACAGTATATAATAACAATAAACATAAGTGACACGTAGCATAAAAATAATAATATATAATAATAGACATAATAAGTCTGACAAAAAATAATTATATATATAACAATTAACATAAGTGTTTATTGAATTAAAAAGCTTGTGGGAAGCTTGGAGAATTAGTTCTTGACTGGGTGCTGAGCTGCGGGTGATCCTGTGCTCCCAGCTTTTTCTGCTCTTCACACCATTCCTCCTCCCCCAGGTGCTGAGGTGCGCTTTGGGGTGGACTGTACCCAGTTGGCAGAAGCCTTTGCAGAGGATGGCTGGAAGTTTGATCGCATTTATTTCAACTTCCCGCACTGTGGGCGCAAAGCTGGAGTGGCCAAGAACAGGGAGCTACTTGCCAGGTTTTTCCAGAGGTGAGGTGGGGCTCAGCCCTTTACCAGGTATGGTGTCCTACTGGAAAAGTCTGTCACATGGTCCTAGCCCTAGAGGAATAACTGAAACTTGAAAAAACGAAAGGGCAAAAGAATATGTATATAAAATACATAAGCTACCCTTCCCTGTCTCCCCCCCCCAAAAAAAAAACAAAACTGGCTTGTGCATGATCATTTTTATTGTGTTTTCTGTGTATGTTTTTGTATGTATAGATGAACATATATATGTGGGTGTGTGTATATGTATATAAGCATGTGCATATATTTATTTTTCTTTTCAAAGTGATCACAGGATGGTATGTAGCAAACAAAATTTGTGGCAGAGGCAATTACATTACTGTGGGTAACCAGGCAGGGGACAGAAAAGTATGAGAAAGACTGTCCAGATAAAGTGATCTGTAGGAGGTCAAAATTAAGTTGAGCCCTGGAGTATAGATTTAGAGCTTAGAGATCACCCGGTCAAACCCTTTCATTTTACAGACAAGGACACAGGAGCAGACAAATTAAGTGACTAACTCTGAGTCATATAATTATTGTCAGAAAGATATTTCCTTGAAAGAAGCATTAAATTTGATATGTGGAATCTCAAGGGAGAATATTTCAGGTGGGGAGGAATTCCAGAACAATGTCATGTTCAAGGGACTTGACTTCATAATCTGCTCAGGAGATTAGTTGTCTAGTATACCATTTAAGGGACAGTTCTATACTTTAATTATTAGGGAAGATGAAAAAAAAAATTTTGTTTTAAATGATTAGGAAAATAAAACCCTCTGATTACATTTTACAGAAATTTTGCAAACACCAGTTCTAGTATGAACATAATGCTTTTGGTCAAAAAATACCACATGGGTACTTCTAAGCATATTTTGATTTTATTCTCATTTACTTGTAGCCAGATTTTAAAAATTAGATTCTTAGTGCTTAAAAAACAGTTTAAGAATCTCAATGTGTTTGTGGCATCCATGGTTATTTCTAATTGCTATTGAAAAATAAATTTTTTCCCCTGTAGCTGTGCTGATGTCCTTGCAGAAAGAGGGGAGGTTCATGTGGCATTATGCAGAGGACAAGGAGGAACTCCTGCTGATTATCCCAGGAGAGAATGGCATAATAGTTGGCAAGTAGTAGCTATGGCAGCTAGAGGAGGACTCATCTTGAGCAATGTTCATCCTTTCACTTCTGGGACTGTGCCAGGGTACAAGTGCACTGGGTACAGGTAACACACAATAGTAAAATTCAATTTTTTTTTTTTTTATCTCCTCTCTGTTAAAAACTGAGCTATAGGATTTTCTCTGATATTTTGATTCAGTCCCTTAAGAATGCTTATTCCTTTTTACCCATTATTCAGTTCATACATAAGGTCTTGTGTTTTTCCAGGAGTCAGAACAAGTCCTTCCATGTTGAAGGTGCTTTGAATCATGTCTTTACCCGGAGTTTACCTTTTGAAGAATCCCAGCCCATGATCTGCAGAGTTAGACTGGATGACCACTGGCTTTCCTTCACTGTACCAGAAGCATTAGTAGGGAAGATAAACAGGTAATCTCTTATTTTTTAGAAATACCATCCATCTCAGAATGTGTACTAATTAACTTGATGGAAGCCCTTCATCCTACAAATGCTAAATGATTAATGATGATAATTATCCCTCTAAAACTGTCAGTCTGTCATTCCTCAGATTCCCAGTAATTACAATTGCTACATTTTTTAGTTTTTCATATATAAGGTAGTAGTTGGGGTTCTGAATCAGTACATTTTTGTTTATAGTATTAGATAAGGATAGGAACTAGACCTGTGATTTCATGGATACAGAGAACTCCCAGGTAAGGAATCTCCCTCTTTCAGTGCTGCTTAGCATCTTCTCTCTAACATACAGTCTTAGAGAATTGCCTAGTGCATTGAAAGGTTAAGTGATTTGCTCTAGGCTCTACAGACATTATGTATCAAAGAGAACTTTTGAGCCCCAGTCTTCCTAGGGTTTTTTAGCCTGTTTTTCTAATCATTACATTATGTTGTCCTGAAAATAGTTTGTTTTATTTCTTAAGCTTACTGTTAACTTCTCTTGCTATTTGTTTGTTTTTAATTCCACCTAAACAACAGTTGTTTTTGTTTTTTAAGTTAGAATGATTTCTTTTTTTGTATCAAACAGAGGTTTCCTTGAAACAAATTCAAATCATCCTGTCAGGACCATAAATGAAAAGCTGATTGCTGGGCTCAGTAAAACTTTTTTACTTTGGAGACTGAAATGCCCCACTCCTTTGCTTCCAGAGAAAGGCTGTGATAATCCCATTGCCTGGAGCTTTGATTCTCCATCAGCTCCTTTTTGGATCATTCCCCAAGAAGAGAAAATTCCACATTCTGAGTTGTTGGCTGATGAAACAATATATGACATGAAGGACTTTCTGGTGTCATTTTCAAGGCTCCATCTTCAGGGGGAACAAGAGACCCAGAAGAAAATTCAAAGCCCAACAAAGTTCCATCTCAGGTCTTCCCTCCTAGTTTATGCACAGGATATTATCCAAAGACCCTCCTTCCTTCCAGGATCTCTGCACATCCTCAGTGGTCCTGTTTTTAGGAAATGCTTTATTTCACCTTTTATGCTGCCAGCATTTCATGAGACTTTATTTATTCATGGATTTAATAAAGAAATGAGTGATTCCTGTCTTCATTTATTCTTGGAACACCTGAAATGTACTCTACATGGCCTTCTCACACAGAAGTTGCCAGATGGCCCTGAATTGAGCAGCTCTCTGATATTTAAACCTCAGGAAAATAAAAAAGATTATGTGATTTGTGTGAAGCCTCACAATTTTGGTCCAGATGAAATTGTGGATCTGGTTATTGGGTCTATCATAACATCTGCTACAAGCCAGCTGTACCAAGACTTGGATTTTGTATTTGCATCTGTGAACCTAGATCTTTTAGTCATGTTGGTATGGGGGATCTCTGACTGGAGAATTTTATGGACCTTCGATGAACGTTTTCTAGATCATTTTGTTCCTGGAAAAATAGAACCCTTTAAGATTTTTTCTCTCTATCCTCCATCTTATGTACATGATATTAGCTTTTGGCTAGATGAGGAGAGGGGATTTGATGAAGTAGAGTTTCACACTGTGGCTCGAGCTGTATCTCAAGAGATGATCACATCCATACAGCTCCTTAATCATTTCCAGCACCCACAAACTGGACGGGTCAGCCTTTGTTATAGACTGACCTACCAGACTTATGACAGAGCTCTAAGTCATCAGCAGGCAACAGTGATTCAAAATCGGTTTAGAAATGAGATACAACGATGTTTACATGTGACATTGAGGTAGCTTTGTGGAATATTAAGTAATTTTCTTCAAGTGTTGGCATGAATGAAAAGAACCATGTGTGTTCTTTATGCACCAAAGACTTTCTCGAGTTTCTGACTAATAATTATTTTACTGAACCACTCACATTTCAACCTTCTGTGTTCTAGTTTCTGTGTCTTTAATTTGATTGAAAACGCGGTCTCCAAGATTCTCACAAACTCATAGCTCCTAAATACAGTGCTTCTTTTCAGTCATCATCATTATTCTTCACTTTTCTTTAGCTTTTTATACTGCTAACTTCTCCCTTTTTCTAAGCACTCTGTCTGTTTTTCTGATGTTGCTTTCTCCCGATTCCACCTGTTTCACTATTTTTTTTTTCAGTCTTTTTTATTGCCGAAGAACCATGTTCTGTTCCTTTTGTATATGCCCCAGTCCTATTTCTGGGCCCTCTTTTTTTCTCTTTGTATATATTGTCTTAATGACTGAACCAGCCTTTATGTTTAAATTATCATCTCTTTGTCAGTGACTCTTAAATTTATATATACCATCTCTTTTCCTTGATCTGCTTCCTTGAAATATTTTCATTTCTCTATTCCATAGTATCTTGAATTTAACAACTCCAAATCAGAAATCATTTCCCCCCTGCCCAAAAAAAGCTCACTCTTTTTTCAAAATCCCTATTTTTTCTTTCCACTTCCATTATGCTTTATTTTTCATCTCAACAAGTCAGTACTATTTAAAAAATATATTTTCATTGATAATTTTTTTAATAGCACCATAATTTCCCCAGTATCCCACTACACATCTCAGAGTCATTGTGAATAACAAATGTTTTATAAAGAAAAAAAAAGGAAGAAAAAAAATCAAGATTAATTAATACATTCAAAAAGTTTGAAAATATATGCAATTTACCACAACCCTATGAGAGGAATAGCGTGAGAGTATCTTTTCATTTGTCAATTTTGGGGTCATGTTTATTCTTTGTAATTTTGCGGCTTTCTCTTCTGATTGCTTTCTGATTGTGCTTTACACTTACATTGTTCTTGTTATGCCCCTATGGACTACTCTAACCTGGTAGCTCCCCTTTGAGCTACTCTTAATGCCCCTCTGTCGAAGGCACAGCTGAGCCACACTTACCCGTCTTTGGGCACCAACCCGGATCCCATAGAGACAGACCACCAGGAGGTAGGGGTTAAGCGAAAGAGAACTTTATTCTTAGATAGCACATATTTATACTCCCTGAGCATCGGGAGAAAGGGGAGGTCCTCTAGGAACCTGGCATAATGAGATTGGCCTGAGAAGAGGGAGGGAGGTGTGCTAGGCTTTGAAAGCACTAAGGAGGGAGATGTGGTACCTGGAATCAGACACCGCCTCTTGGGGCTAAACCCCACCTCCAAGTAGGACTCACCTGCGCCTCGGTATCTCTCATTCCTCAGGTACTCCCACATGCTTTGAACTGCATTCCTTGCTTCTAGAGGCTTTTTAACCCTTAGAGTTGTAATCAATTCTATTTTGTTTTCTTGGTTCTGCTTGTTTCATACTGCATCAAATTGTGTCTGTATTTCTCTGTATTCATCAGATTTGTCTTTTCTT
Source organism: Sarcophilus harrisii (assembly GCF_902635505.1). Taxonomy (NCBI): domain Eukaryota; kingdom Metazoa; phylum Chordata; class Mammalia; order Dasyuromorphia; family Dasyuridae; genus Sarcophilus; species Sarcophilus harrisii. The sequence continues at coordinate 487,935,268 of NC_045428.1, read as the reverse complement.
CCTGTAGTTATATTCCTTTACATTATGTATTTCTTTAGTCACTTCCCATTTGATGGATATATATTTTATTTCCAATTCTTTGCTACCACAAAAAGTGCTGTTATAAATATTTTCTTGTATGTGGGGACTTCTTTTTTTTTTTTTTTTTAATAATAGCTTTTTATTTTCAAAATACAGGCAAAGATAGTTTTCAACATTCACCCTTGCAAAACCTTGTGTTCCAAACTTTTCTTCTTCCTTTGCCCTTACCCTGTCCCCTAGACAGCAAGTAATCCAATATAGGTTAGAGGCATGTGTGATTCTTCTAAACTTTATATTTCCACATCATGCTGTACAAGAAAAATCAGATCAAAAAGGGAAAAAAAATGAGAAAAAAGCAAGCAAACAACAATTAAAAAAATGAAAATACTATGTTATGATGCACATTCAGATCCCATAGTCTCTTTCTGGATGCAGATGACTCCATTACAAATCTTGGAATTGGCCTGAATTATGTCATTGTTGAAAAAGCCAAATCCATCACAATTGATCATCACGTAATAATCTTGTTTCTGTGTACAATGTTCTTTTGGGTCTATCACTTCACTTAGCATCAGTTCATATAAGTCCAGGCCTCTCTGAAATCATCCTGCTGATGGTTTCTTACAGAACAATAATATTCCATAATATTCATATACCCTAACTTATTCAGCCATTCCCAAAATGATAGACATCCACTCAATTTCCAATTTCTTGCCACTACAAAAAGGGCTGCTGCAAACAATTTTGCACATTTGGGCCCTTTTCTCTTTTTATGATCTCTGGGATACAGCCCCAGTAGAGCTACAATTGGATCAAAGTTTTATACATCTTTGGGCATAGTCTCAAAATTGTTCTCCAGAATGATTGGATCAGTTCACAATTCTACCAACAATGTTAGTGTCCCATTTTTCCCACATCCCCTCCAACATTTATCATTATCTTTTCCTGTCATCTTAGCCAATCTAAGAGGTGTAAAGTGGTACCTCAGAGTTGTTTTAATTTATATTTCCCTAATAGTGACTTAGACCATTTTTTCATATGACTAGAAATGTCTGAAATTGTCTGAAAATTGTCTGTTCATATCCTTTATCAATTGGAAAATGGCTTGTATTCTTATAAATTTGAGTCAATTCTCTATATATTTTAGAAATAAGGCTTTTAACAGAAAACTTGGATGTAAAATTTCCCCCCCTTTTTTCTGCTTCCCTTCTAATCTTGGCTGCATTCATTTTGTCTGTACAAAATCTTTTTAATTTAGTATAATAAAAATTATCCATTTTGCATTTCATGATGTTCTCTAGTTGTTTGGCCATAAATTTCTTCCTTCTCCATAGATCTGAGAGACAGACTCTCCTTTGTTCTTCTAATTTGCTTATAGTAAGCTTCATGTCTAAATCATGAATCTTTTTGGTATAGGGTGTTAAATATTAGTCAATGCCTAGTTTCTGCCATACTCTTTGGGGATTTTCTTCTTATTAGTGATCCTCATGGGGTCCCCGCAATGGAATCTCCAGGTTAAAAAATATGAACATTTAGTCATGTTATTTGCATAATTCTAAATTGCTTTCTAAAATGGTTGTTCTGATTTCACCAACAATGAACTAAGTAGTGTGCCTATAATTGTGCAACTAGTCCCACATTAACTATTCCCATTTTTTGTCATCTTTGCCAATTCACTGGAGTGTGACAAAAATCCATGCTTTTTGTTAAGGATATTGCCATTCTTCCAATTTTACAACTTTTCCAAGTTTACAACTTTTGAATTTTCTAATTCTTTAGTCTTTCTCATCCACAAGTTGTCAACAAGTATTTATTAAATATGTAGGGGATCCTGTCCTAAGGACTAGGGATATAAGATGTATTTATTCTACAAAATCTATAGCAACTGTATCCTTCTCTACACTCACATAAATCATTGGTAGATTCAGAATAGAAAAGAATAGATGACATCCTGGTTTATTATACCTTTTACCTGCAAATAATAGCCAACTTTTTTTCCCCCCTAAGGCAATTGGGATTAAGTGACTTGCCCAGGGTCATACAGATAAGAAAGTATTAAGTGTTTGAGATCACATTTGAACTCAGGTCCTCCTGACTTCAGGACTGGTGCTCTATCCACTGTGCCATCTAGCTGCCTCTAACAGCCAACTTCTTTACTGGTCTTCCTGTCCTTTAATCTATTTCTGTTCCAATCTATCACCTGTGTAACTCCCAAATTGATATTTTTAAAGCATGGATTTGATTGTCATCTTCTTGCTCAAGAAACTCCAGGAGCTCCTTATTACATTCAGAATAAAATATAAACTGCTTTGGCTTTTAAAGCTTTTCACCATCTGATCCATCTATCTTTTTAGATAAAATGGTTGCTTACTCTTACCTGTATGAAATCTTTCCTTTCCCATTGCCATGTTTTGCATTCCTGGAATCGTTACCTTTGTCTTGGAGAATTCCTAGCTTTCTTCAAAGTATAGCTTAGGTTGTACCTTCTACAAAAGGATTTTGCTGATAATCTTAATTATATCCTTTTTTTGCCTCTTACTTTATCCCCATACCTGAAAACCTTATATAGGTTTTTGGGATGTGTACATGTACATGTACACATAGATATTTTTTATTAAAGCTTTTTATTTACAAAGCATATGCATGGGTAATTTTTCCAACATTGACCCTTGCATAACCTTTTGTTGGAAATTTTCCCCTCTTCCCCACCCATTCCCCTAGCTGGCGGGTAGTGTTAAATATGTTGAAAATATAGTAATGTATATTTTTTGTAGACTATAACCTCTTTTAGCTTAAGGACTATTTTTTAGTCATTGTATCCAAAGTAACTATCATAGAGCTAGGAATATGATATTCAATAAGTACTTAAGTTGAATTGAGTTTAGCTTGGAGGCATTTCTCATTCTCTTAGACCTATTGTAATTGGTAGTAATAAAAAAACCTAATTATATCAGGGGTTATTAAAGCATTGTTTTCTTTCTTATATACAGCCCATTGATTAAGATCCTAAATCCTGGACTAGCACATATCATAATTTATTTCATTTTGTGTTTTAGTTTGAAATATACTGGAATATTTAACTTTGGAAAAATAAACTTAGGAAATAATACTAAAGAATATGGCATATTGAAACAGGAAACAAGTATTTTTTAAAAAATAAATCAAATAAACTGAAAATCTCTACTTATAGTTTATTAGGTAAAACATATCTTTTGGTTTCTTTATTCTCATTCCCTATCTCTCTTTTTAATTTTTTTTTTTTTTTTTTTTTTTTGCTAAGGCAATTGGGGTTAAGTGACTTGCCCAGGATTACACAGCCAGGAAGTGTTAAGTGTCCTCCTGATTTAGGACTGGTGCATATTCCCTATCTCTTTGATATTAATGACTGCATTAAGTTAGAGCAATACTCCTTTTTTGTGATATATTGGCTTCACACTAAGGCATTGATTGCTTGCTGGTGTCCTGGGATATCCACAGCAAATCTGCCTCATAAAGTTTACCACCAAAATAAAGGGGATAACTTGTGTCAAATAGGCCTGCCCCCAAACCACCCCGAGTTAAGAATCAAAAAAGTAACTGGAAAGTGTAGGCTCCTAAGTAGCAAGGACTGTGTCCTGGGCTCTGCAAGCAGAGTCAATGTATCATTTGGTGTTGCAAACCGAAGTGCCTTAAGGAAATCTGGGGATGGAGGACTATTTAGAAGGATTATATTGGGCAGTGAAGAAATAGAAAGGATGAAGAGGCAAGAATGTTTGAGGCACAGATTAGACATTATGGAAGAGGTATGAGTCTGGGGGTCATATCTCTTCCTCCCCGAAAAAACTGTCCTCAAATGACACGGAACTCCAGCGCTTCTGTTCGTATGAAGTATTTCGTACCTCGGTGGCCACCGTTCGCCCAAACGACCCATGGCGTCAAAAGCGAGGACTTCGTTGGGTCCAGCCTCTTCCTTTGCCCATACTTGCTATGGCGGCTAGGGGGGCCAGGCAGCGGCTCAAGGGAAGCGGCGGCGGCGGCGGCGGCGGCGGCGGCGGAGACCCGACCAAGCTGCGGGAGGAGCCCCCGGGCCGAGAAGCAACCACTGCCTCAGAGCAGCGGGCTGAGTACGGGCAAGAACTCGGCGGGGACGCGTTTGGGCGGGCTCTTCTCTTCCCCGGCCCGGCGGTCGGCCCCGGTTTCCCAGTCCCTTTTCCGAGGCATCCCCTTCTTTCCTGGATCCGCCCCCCTGGCCGAAGGGCTCCTCTCCTTCCTCTCTTCCTCCTCCCTCTCCCCCAGGGCCAAGGACATTACCCCTTGACTGGTTTGGGCTCTACCGGGAAGGAGGGGAGGAGGCGTCTAAAACCCGAGGGCTGGGACAGGAGAGCGAGCCCGACTCACCTGGACTCGGGAGATAGCCCAGCTCGTTCTGCCCCTCCTTTTGCAGACCAGGACTTCCCCAAGACTCCCCAGATGGGCTGTGGCGGAGCTTTCAGATGGCTCCAGGGCGGTCCCAGGGTGTTCTCTAGCATCTCGAGAGGGAGGGGGGTGTCTGGTGCTCCAGTTTACCATTCATTGAAAGAGATGTCAGGGCACGGAGTCCGAGGCTTGATGGCTCTCTTCATCACGAGACCATTAGAACTGGCTTGAATCATCTCATTGTTAAAAAGAGCCACATCATCAGAACTGATCCTCATATAATCTTGTTGTTGCTGCTGCATATCATGATCTCCTGGTTCTGCTCATTTCACTTAGCATCAGTTCATACAAATCTCTCCAGGCCTCGCTGTAATCAATGGATTGCACTTTTGAAAGCTCTTAATGGTTAGAAAGTGCTTTCTGGTTTTTGAATCAAAATCTTCCATCCTATAACTTCTGAATATTGTTCCTAATTGTGTCCAATGGTCCTACATAAAAGTGACAGCCCTTCAGATTTTTGAAGATAGCTATCATGTCCTTTTTGTTCTATTTATGATTCAGGCCAAAAGTCCCCAATTCCTTTAGTTTTTCTTCATATGCTATGATTTCTAGTTCTATGACCAACTTGGTTACCCTCTTCTAAATGTGTTCTAGTTCATTAGTGTTTCTTTTAACATTTAGTACTCAGAATTAAATATAATATATTCTTGATGTGTGGACAATTTGCTTTTCCACATAGGAACATACTTTAAAACTGGAAGGACTTTTGAGGGTATTGAGTCTTTTATGTAGTCTAGAATTTAATTACTTTTGTTGGATGTAGCCTGCTTTTTGCTGTATATTGCGTAGGAGTGGGTGGAAAATTTTTTGTAAGCCTTAAAGAGCAATTTAAATGTATATTATTATTTCCAAGCCAGGTCTTTCCTCTTCTATACTTGTATGCTGAATTTTTTTGAATTCAAATTTCTAAGAAACAATTTCCTTTTCAAATCATTAATTCATTGACTAATTATTGACTGAGGTGTTTTGGAATTGCAGCTGTTGGGTTTGTCTCTAAATTAAATATTGAAACCATGAAGTGAAAGAATTGAGGTCCTAATTTTGGTTTCACAGATTCTACTTAGAAAGGACAAAAAAGTTTTGAAGTTTTTTCATTTTCCTTAATATTTTTATTTAAAGTTTTGAGTTCCAAATTCTTTCCTTCTCTCACTTTCTCCTTTCCTTCCTCCTCCTTGAGATGGTAAGCTATCAGATATAGATTATACATGTTCAATTATATTCCATATTCATTTTATACAAGAAGATTCAAAAGAAAAAAAATGAAAGTGAAAAATGTTTGCTTCAGTGTGTCAATCAATATCATTTCTTTGTTTGGAGGCCGATAGTATACTTCGTTATTTAGCCCTTTGGGATTGTCTTGGATCATTGTATTGTTGGAAATATATCTTTTCTTTCATAATAACTTTAGTACTTTGTTGCATTTTTTACTTTTCTTTCCCTTCCCTCTTGCTAGTTTTATTCCCATCCTAGTAACCCCTTCCTGATACCTATCCTTTGCCCCTGGGTAGGCCATCTGGAAGTAAAGCAGGACAAGTCTGGGCACCAGAAGGATCTACTGCTTTCAAGTGCTTGATCTCAGCTCGGTTCTGTGCTGCCCTCCTGAGTAATATTTCTGACTGTGATGAAACATTCAACTATTGGGAACCAGTAAGTTATTTCTTGGCCTTTAAAATTTTTTTGAAGAGTATTTGTATGTGTGTGTGTGTGTGTGTGGTGTGTAGGGATACACATATGTTTCCATGTTCTTCATCAATTGCGTGGTGCTTTATTATGGAAAAGATTGTTTTACAAAAATATCCAAAATGAAAATGTGATATGAATATTATGAAAATAATTTCATTTGCACTCTTAATTAGTATACAGTGAGATGATACATGAAAAAAAGAATTCAGGCACAAGAAGTAAGACCTTACCAAAAACAAAGGGAGGAATCCTATGCTTGAGGTTACATAGTTTAAAATTTACTTAATGATGGATTTTAAAGATATCTTAAAAGAATGAGAGTAGGGAGGAAATATAGTATTTTTTTTTAAAGCGATTGAGACAATATCAAAATAACTACTATGCTTACTTTATTTTATTTTTATGGTATTAGAGATTTATTCATTTGTAATGTTCTCTTAAATATAATAGTTCTCTGGGTGCAGGTTTCTTGGGGAACTTCTGGAGGCAGCCTTAGTTTCAGTTCAAATCAATAATCACCTCAAACGCATCCAGAAGTTAAAGTCCAAATCCTTTATTGTCTCCGTCAAAATATCCCAGTTAGTTTTCTTAGAAGCCTATCTCTCCCCTTGATTCCAAGAGCTCTTGCAGCTTGTCCTTTGCCTCTGCCAGCTTCAGACTCCAGCTCTCTCTGAATCTTGGTTCTGAATCTCCTGACTGAATTCTGGCTCTGTCAATCTCCCCAACTGACTTCTGGCTCTCAATCTCCTCAACTGACTCCTGCTTTCTGCATCTCCCGAAGTCTCCTCCTCCGAGAGTGGGATTGTGGGAGTGTAACTTGTGAATCTCCCAGACTTGTGAACTCTAATGTGTGAGCTAATGTGTGAACTCTCAAAGGTGTAAACTTAAGCATTGTTTCTATCAATTCCAGTGAATTAACACTTTGTAAGGATTCTAACATTCATTAATTTAGGAAATCTCTAATGAAAATATGATCAGGAAACAGACTGATTTTTGTAGAAGATTGCTGCAGACAGTATTTTCATGGTAACAGATTGACAGATAATAAAAACAGTAATAATAACTAACATTTATAAAGCACATACTATGTTCTAGATGCTTTATAAATATTATCTCATTTGATGCTCCCAATAACCTTGAGAGTTATTTGCTGTTATTATCTCCTTTTTGCCCAATATTCTGGCTACATGCCATTGCCTAATATATGGAGATTTTAATATCCTGCTTATGTGTTTATTGTTCATTGATCATCCAAAAAAAAAAAAATTTTTTTTTTTTTTTGACCTGAAAGAGCAAAGTGAAGTGCTAGGTGGTAGTATAAAACCTTGGGCTGATAGTCAGGAAGATCTAAGTTCAAATTATTAGGCTTTGATCATTTGCTTGCTTTTTTCCAAATGTAAAATGTGGAGAATATTAACACCTACCTCCCAAGGTTGTTGGGAGGACCAAATGAGATCATATATTTGTTAAGTGCCATATGTAGTGCATGGCACATAGTAGGTATTTTAATAAATCTTGTTTTCTCCTTTCTCCCACTCCTTTTTCCCATACATATGTTAAGTTGGAAGGCAAATTTTTGATGAATGTAACAGCAAAGATAATTTCTTTTAGTAGTCTTTGTATTATTTACATCAGGTAGTTTACAGAACAGGGATCCATACTTGCACTGTTTGTCAGTGTTCTATACCAGGGCTTCTTAAATTTTTTTCCTCTCATGACCCCTTTTCACCCAAGAAATTTTTATGTGACCCTGGGTATATAGATATATAAAATAGGTATACCAATCAAGTATTTACTGATAATAAATCGTAAAGAAATTTATTTTAAAACAATTCTTTGGTATATATATATAATTTTATTATATATATATATATATACATATATATATTATATATATAATTTTACTATTTATTAAAGATGAAAGAAAATTTGAGATGGATGTGCTTGTTTATTTTTACAAGAATTAAATCTTGGAATATTTGATGCTTTTCTCCACATTCAGTTACACGACTTCATATGGAGTTGCAACTCATAGTTTAAGAAGTTTTGTTCTTGTTATATACCATGAAAGAAATTAGTCAATTGGCACCTTTTTACAGGGTTTTAAACCTGTGGCATAGGAAGTTCCATTATCTGGAAGTAATTAGAGTGTGGGGTGAGTTGCTTATCACACTTTCTATAGCAACTATTACAAACCTATTCATCCTTTCTCAAGCCTCATACTTTCAATTGATGACCTCATTTTATATTTACCTGAAAATAAAAAACAAACAATAAAAAAAAAGTTTTGTTCTATATAGAGTCAAAATGGAAGATGAATTCATTATAAGTTGTGAAGATATCTGGATGCTTCTCTTTATGCATGACACTGAATTGACTTTGAGCCCTACAATACTTGAGGGCCTATAACCTCTCAATAGACATTGGTCTAGCAATCTATATTGGAAAGAACTAATGGATAAAGAAAATATTTTACTCAGATAGTGACATATGTTTGGATAGGGAGTCACTAGTTCCATCTATTTTAGATGGGTATTGCAGATGTACAGTGAGCTGGACCTAAAAATAGAGGACAGGCAAGACTGTATTTGGGGATTTTCTTAGGGCTCCTAAATACGAATCCCAAATTACTCTGCTGCCAAAACACATTTTTAAAAAATTATCCCTGTGCTCTGTGTAGCTCTGAATCATAGAACACTGTAAATATCAGAAAAGTAAAGATTCAAGCTTTCCCTGAGGACAGTGGAGATCCATGATAAATATATGAGAGGTGCATGCCCAGTGCTTCATGAAGAAAAAGGGCTGTTGCTTATTACCAAAGATGACTTGTGGACATGTATTGGGAGAGATAGGCAGCCTAGGGATAGTAACTGACAGGGTAATAAGCAGACAGGCAGGCTAACTATTGCACTGGTATCCATGAAAAATTAAAATACCAAAAGGCTCTCTCTATATTGTGTAAATCTTCTTTGAAGGATTTAGGACTTGGATAATCTTGGGCAAGTGATTGGGGATAGTTCATTGAGGCAATCTGAATGAGGGCTGTTTTTGTGAGTTAGGTGTAGGATTTTTAAAATGAGAAGACTTGATTAGTTTCTCTCTTCTTTTTCCAAATTCTGTTGGTGCAGAAGTAGAGTGCTGGGCGTGGAATCGGGAAGACCTGAGTTCAAATCCAGCTTCATACACTTACTAGTAATACTACCTTGGGCAATTCACTTAATCTACTTTTGTTTCAGTTGCCTTAACTATAAAATGGGGATAATAAAAGCTGTGATAATTAAATGAGATAATATTTGTAAAAATGCTTAATGTAATGTCTGGTACATAGTAGGCACTATATAAATGCTTATTTCCTTCTCCTTCCCTTCCTTCCAAATGAATGATTATGTGATATGCCAGCATCTCCATTAGAAACAGAAAAAGGAGAAAACTCCCCCATAAATTTGGTTGTTCAAATGAAATTTATTGAAGGATATTTTTTCCAGCTGGCTGGTGATCCGGAGGAAAACTGAAATCCTCCATATTTACCTAGAATTAGGGGTTGTGTGATAGCTGATAGTCTGTTGCTGAGTTTCCCCTTATGAAAAGAAATAGTCCCATCTCCATTGTGTACAGGGATGTGCCTTCACTTTTGAGGGATTCTAAGGGGGTGCTTGGCAGGGAAATAAGGCATTACCAGTTGACCTCTATTTCCAGATGAATGCTCTTGGAATTTTTGAGCATTTTAATTGATTGAAGGGAATGATATTTCTACCCTAGTTACTTGAGGACTGATAATGAGGAGGATGTAAAAGGTATTTTCCATCATCTAAAGTGCAGTAAAGCTATTTGAGGGCAAGTTGTATACTTACCTTTGAAGTTGTAAGTGGGTGGACACCTTGTTTGATTTTAAGAGTGTAAGCAAATACAGCAAGTTAAAATGCCAAACATATCTTGCCTAAAAGACGATTTTATGAAGAACTCACACAAGGCAAACAGCTGATCAGAAAAAGTGATAGAAAGAAACTCTCAAAGTATCTCTTAAGAACTTTGGAATTGATTATGTGACATGGGAGACACTGGCATAGGACCGTGCAGCATGGTGTACCTCATCAGAACTGAAGTAGTTCAAAAGAAACACAAGATGCACATATTTAGAGAATTCACCCCAACTGTTCACATGGAATATTTGTGTCCAACCTGTGGTAAAACATTCAGAGCTCTTGGTCTGTTCAGCCACAGTTGGACACCCTGTAGCTTGGTTCTAATATAGTGATGTCATCTTAGTTCTCTTCAAGAATGAAAGTCAACAACATTGTATCAAAATCAATAATTAAAAGATTCGTAGTAAAATAATCAAAGGGTTTTTGAGCACCAAAAAGCAGGATATTCTATATTCTTACAGTATTCTATTATTTCCTAAACCTTCTATCATAATGGTTTCCTCTGGTCTCTGTCTATAACTACCCTTAGCTACCAAAATTTTGTATAGATTTTTAGCTTTATATATTTTTTGACCCTTAATTCATAGATTTACTAAGAAGCTCTTCATGCCACCATATGTCCTCATGAGAATGATTTTTGGCCTGCAAAATATCAATTCATTTCTCTGTTTTGGAATTTTAGATGCACTACCTCGTCTATGGCAATGGATTTCAGACATGGGAATATTCCCCAGCTTATGCTATCCGATCCTATGCTTACCTGTGGCTTCATGCTTTGCCAGCTGCATTTCATGCAAAAGTCCTACAAACTAACAAGGTAAGACCAGATCTAGCCTGAAGTACTTGTCTTTAAGGGTCAAAACAACTGAATTTTTTTTTTTTAAACCAAAAACTAGACTCTAAGGCAGAGTTTTAGATAAGTAGGAATAAGAGTTCTATAATTAGATATAAGAGCCTAAGACTTTGAGGTAAGTGCATGATAGTGGCATGAAAGAGCAGTGATATTTAGGGAAAATTTTGTTCTGCAGAGGAAAGATTAAATGGGATAGAGGCTGGTTTGGAAGGTAATGACAGCAATCCAAATTTGAGGTAATTAAGGCCTAATCTAGAATAGTAGTTATAGTTGTGTATTTTAATTGAGTATCTTCCTTCTAATGTTTGAAGTTTGTCAGAGGAAAGACAATAGATATATTGTTTATATTTATTGAGCCTCAATAAACCATCCATGAATCAACATTTATTGCTGGCTTTAACTCACTGTTTCTTGAGTCATGAAGGTGAAGAGTCATATCTTTTTTAGTTCATTGTGAAATAAATTTCTTTTTGTAAAAGGTACAATTTGGAAAGAACAGTGGAATGTCCTCAGAGAGTTTGTTTGCATTTAACTAATCTGCTATGGCTTCAAACTCAGCAACTCTAAAACTGAATTAATTATCTTCTGTCTTAAAATTCACTATTTCCCAGTTTTTGTCACTAGTATCTTCTTTTGATTCTCAGATGTTTTGAAGTATCAGAACCTTATGCATAAACAAAATTTAATTGAAATCTTATTTATGCCTTCTGAAGCAAAGCAGGCAGCGTACATGCTTTCCCTCTTCTAGGTGATAACTTGTGAAATATCTTTTTTTTCCTCCCGTTTAACAGTATTTTATTTTTTCCAATTACCTGTAATGATAGTTTTCAGCATTCACTTTTATAAGATTTTGGATTCCAAATTTTTTTCTTCTTCCTTTCCTTCTTTCCTTCTCCCTAGTACAGCAAGCAGTCTGATATAAGTTATATGTGTACTCATTTTAAACATATTTCCATATTAGTCATGTTGTGGAAAAAAAAAAACATATCATAAGGAAAACCAAGAAAGAGAAAAGACAAACTAAAAAAGAAAATAGTTTGCTTTGTCAGAAGAACATCTGTAAGACTACATTCTCTGCAAGTCCCTGAAAGACCCCCTTTCCCTCCTTATCTACCATTTTTTCTGGAAGCTAAGTCTTCAGTCTTCTGAGTTCTTGTGATTTACATGTCTAATTGTTTTGGAAAGCTTCCTCATGGAAGGTTCAATTATTAAAGGCTCCCAAGAAAAATGTATAGATGCTTTTCTTGAAATAGGATGCTAGCTTGCCCAGCTCCCTTTATGTTCTTAATGTATAGACTTTTGTCAGAGCCCTAACACAAACAAGGTTATTAGCCATGGAAAGGTCTTAAATAGAAATCTGGCTTCAACCACTTTGGTACTGCTTCCTTCTTCTGTACTATTCTACTTACTCATATGCCATTCAGACTGAAAAGATAGCCCCTACCTAATCTCATTACTCTTGATTTAATAGCCTCTACTTCTCAATGGAAGATCATAGATTTGGAACTGGGAGGGATCTTTATGTCTCGAGAAGATAAGTGACTTGTCTGATGCCACTAAATAGTAAATGGCAGAATTGCAATTTTTGAATACTTGCTTTCAAATGTATTTTTACCCTACCAAACAGTTTAACTCAATGAGGCCAACATGATTGTTAGCTATAATTAAGCGTTTTATGAGAGGAAAGTCTTGGATGTAATATGAGATCTTATATGATGTTTCACAGTGGTTTTAATTTTTCCTTATTCTTATAAGCCATATTTGGAGGTAATTTAATTTGGTTACATTTTTACTTTTAAACTTTTGAGAGTTTATTTTAAAATTTGCTGCTTTTTGTTTATGAATGGCTTTATAATTTTGTTAGAACTAGTGGACCGCTTTTAAAAATAATATGTATTATCTGAAGACCACTTGAAGTAAACTTATATTAAATACAATTATTATTTTGTGTTTTTATTTTATTGAGAATTTGGTTCTCAATCAGGAAGCATTTATTAAGTACTTACTAGGTGCCCCTCCTTTTGTTATGCACTGGAGATATAAAGACAAAGACAAAACAGTCTCTGCTTTCTTAATGGAGAGACAGCATGCTCAAATATAGGCTTATATAAAACTCATAAAAGAAAATACAGGGCCAAGACACTAAGAGTTTAAGGAAGCAGGAAAAACTTCACGGCTTCAAAATAAATTTGTGGATTTCTTATGTAGAGTTGGAATCTGCCTTACTGTATTTGTCTTCCTGTTGCACCAAGCAGAACTTTTATCTCCTCTCTACATGCCATTTCCCTCCTCTCTTTGCCATTTAAACCCTTTTACAAATTGGTTCCAGTTTCCCTTTTCAGACTTATTTCAGAATACTCTCCTTTCATATTCAAATTTTAGCCAGACTGGCCTTCTGTCTGTTCCCTGTGCATTGTTCTCCATTCCTAATCTTTATGTCTTTTACCTGGCTATCCCCCATGCTTGAAACACTTTCTCTTTTTACCATCTCTCCTTAAAATTTAGAATTTGGCTAGTTTCTGACCCTTCCAATGATTGGTACTATCTTCTCTATTCCCAACTTTGTGTTTATTTAATATTTAGTTTTCTGTGGGCATCTGTAGTCCCTTAGTAAAATGAAAAGTCCTTAATTTCAGAGAATATTTAATTTTTTGTCTTGGTAACCCTAGAAACTAATATAGTATCTTCCACTTGTAGATGCTTAATAAATGCTTGTTGAATTCTCTATTACAGTCATTCAAATATTTGAAGATGGTGAGCATGACCCTTATAATTATTCTTTTTGTAAAAAATCTAAATATCCCTGTGACCTTCAGTGAATCCTTTTTATACCTGGTTTCTAGTCTTCTTGTCATCCTAGGCAGAGCTTCAGTCAGTCAATGTCCTTCCTAAAATATGGTATATTAGTTATTCTTATTCAATTGGAGGGATTATTTGCTTTGAAAATTGATGGTATTAATAAAGAAAATCGATGATATTCCAATCTAGAAGCACATGTTACTCTAATTATGCTTTTCATTTTAAGTTAGTAGTTTCATTCTGAGCAGCTTAAAAGTACTTTAGCTTATAGCAGATATAACTGTGTAAATACTTTATCAGCTATTTGACTTAACCTATATTATCCTATTTATTTTTTGACTTTTATTTTTCAAATTATTTTAACTTAGTCTGTGACTTCTGTTTTTGTTTTTTTTTTCTGGATTTCTTTTAGGTTCTCGTCTTTTACTTTTTGCGATGTATCCTGGCTTTTGTGAGCTCTGTTTGTGAACTTTACTTTTATAAGTGAGTACAGAAAAGCTTTGCTTGTAGAAAATCACTGTGTAAGATACCAGATGGAATATACTATCCTCCTGACATGCGTGGCAGTGGCCGAAACTTGCCCTTATTCTTTTTCCTCCCTCCAATCTTTGATGTGTTTTTTTATTTAAAATAAGAAGTTTGTTTTGGACAAAGAATACTTGTGGTTATTGTTTTTCTTATAATAAACTTTCAGATATCTGGTTTTTATGCTGATTACCTTAGTTCTGTTTGTCTATATACAGTAGACTTGTAGTCAGAAGATCTGGGATAAAACCTGGACTTTTCACAAGTTTTGTGACCTTGGACAAGCCTTAATCTGAGACAGTTTCTTGTTCCCGTATAGAGGAGACCAGGTAGCTTGGGAGGGTACTGCCACAATGGCATTCCATGTTTCTGCATGTAAAATGGGGATAATAAGATAGGTATCACCTTTAAAAAGTTGTTGGGAGGATTAATATATGTGAATTTGCTTTGTAACTGCTATGTGTTATAGAAGTATAAGGATTTTTTTATTTCTTTGACAGTATAGGCTGACATTTAAAAAAAAATCTCTAATGAGTTATATATGACTTTTCCCCCCTTGTCCTCATTGTTAGTGGGCAGGTAGGTGCCACAGTGAAGGGTTTCTTTTCTTTTACACTACAACAGTACCTTCCATATCATCATTTGATGGTTTAGTAATTGAAAAGTCCTAATGAGATCTTAGTAGGCTAGGTTTTTAGAGGAGAATCTTACATTTTTTCTTTCTGTTCTCTAAGTCCTTTAGTTTCCTATTTGTTGTTATAATTGCATCACTTTTAATTTCTAGAAAATTCATATATCCCCTTGGACTCAGACAGATTAACTGATAACCCTCAGGTTTCTCATCAGTGCAGAGTATTGGATGAGTTTGTCACAATGGTTTTACATGGTAATTCAGATTACCAGATCATCATCAATCAATGTAACAGGTTTTTATCTTCTTATTTGAAGTGGATATTCCTGAGGCCTGACATGTTTGATATTTTTTTCCTTGCTCACAGGGCTGTATGCAAGAAATTTGGCCTCCATGTGAGTCGATTGATGCTGGCATTTTTAGTTCTCAGCACTGGGATGTTTTGCTCATCAGCTGGTAAGAAAAAAGAGGATGACACGTCTATAGAGATTTTGTTGCAATGAAAGAGAGCACTTTGTCTTAGTGTAAGTTTAAAAAGCCAAGCCATAAGATTCTTTACAAGATAACATTAACTCCAAGCTTTCCTGTACAACATTGGGATGTAAGAATATACCTTTGTGATTCTTCATGAGGGAACATTTTCTCCCAGGAAAAACTTGTCTCTGATTGTGAATGAAAATCTTTCCCCAAGATTATTTGAGATGAATGTAAGAAACCAGAGCTATAGTTTTTGTTTGTTTTTGTTTTTAGAGCTATAGTTAATAATGAGGGCTTTGGTTTAGAAAATTCTGAATCAGCCTTCCTGGATTTGTCTAGATGTCTTTATCCTTTTAACTACGTATTAGCAAATGGAGTTGTCAGCCCTCTATTCACCAATATTAAGCCACCTTTGTCTGGAAAAATCTGCTCTTCAGAATATTTTACAATCCTTTTATGAGTTGCTCCCAAAATCAGCTTTTGGTAAAGGTGCCAGAATTAAATTTGACTTTGTACATTGTAGTTAAGAATGTTATGGTATTAAAGTTATCCTTTCAGTCAGAGCCAGGATTAGAACATTGATCCCCTGAGCTTTTTGCTGAGCTCCCTGCCTCTTCATTCAGTTCTTATTGGAATCAGGTACTAATTATTATTTCCCTTTTGACTAGGTAGAGTAGGAGATAAGTAGCAGGAGAGGCAGGAATTGTCCTTTGAGGAGCCCTGTGGTATACCAGGAACAATTGGCATATTACTTTATTACCAAATGGAGCAAAACGTAAGCAGTCTTCACTTCAGATACTGAACAAAAGCCCTGGTGGAATACCTTTAGCTCATGGAGTGAAGCTTTCTATCAGGGAAAGCCTGTTCCCCAGTTAGAGGGAGACCATTTTTGCTAAGCCCCCCACTGACTGCAGCTGTATAGGACCTGGACTTAAACTTGGCTTCAATTTCCCTATTCTCAAAATGAGCAGGTGGAACTAGTTAATTTGTAAGGTCGCTTTGAGCTCTTAAATATAACATAATGCTGCTATTATTAGAGGCTCCCTGGGGAAAGGTACCCAGTTTTTTGATATGATAAAAAGTGAGAAGAGTGTCCAGAAGCTAAAGTGTTCATATCATTGGGTTTAGGATGACAATGGGTTGGACTTGCCAAACCTCTGTGCTCTGGAAAGGGCCTTCTGTGGCACCTGTGACTTGTAGGCGGTTACAGGTTTGGACCAGAGCAGCCCTAGGAAAATGGCAGAAGTCAACCCTCTGTGATAGCTGTTGTGCTCTTGAAACTTTGATCCCAGAGTGTGCATGAAACCTGGGGACAATCCTGTGAATTTTGGGGGCATAGTGAGTATGAATTGCAGGATGTGTCCAGTGGTCTTGGGCTTCCATGTGAAGTGTTCTCTGTTGTGTTTTTTCATTCTCTGTTGTGTTTGGTAAATGAGGAAAGAGTTAATTACTACTGAAATGGTGTCTTAAAAGAATGAGTGGTTCTTACTGCTTATTTATTAATGTGGTCATGTCTAATGCTAACATAAAGTAAATTCTTGTGGTCCTTTCTGCCTTGCAACATATGATAGCATTTAACCTTAGTGAAGATTTTTAATAAATTGTCTTAAGTCTTTGGTTTTATCATTGTTTTTGAAACATTTCCATGCTTTTTCAGCTTTCCTTCCTAGCAGCTTCTGTATGTACACAACTGTGATAGCTATGACGGGCTGGTTCATGGACAAGACCTCCATTGCTGTGCTGGCAGTAGCTGGTGGGGCTATCCTCGGCTGGCCATTTAGTGCAGCTCTTGGGTAAGAAGCTAAGTCAAATTCTCTTCCACCTCTCTATTTCCTGATCAGCAATCACACATCGAGTTTTAGTGCTTAATTATCTGTAAACAGTCTGGGCAGAACAGAAGTCTTTAGAAGTTTGTAATTGGATCTATATTATGGCTGCAGTGTTGAAGAGATCTTAATTTGGGACTTAGGTGCACCTTATGATCCCTAGAAGGTCAATTTGGATCAATTCAACAGCATTTACTGAGTGCTGAAATGTGTTGGTACCTGTAAAGTAGTCATTGAGGGTACAGAGAAAGAAATGATGCTGGAGCTTACATTTTAGTCAGGAAAAGATTGGGGTCTTGAAGTATGCAGAGTGGCACTGGATCTGACCAATCCTGCCTGATATTTTCATTTGAACAACAGGTGTTCATCTAGCTATGAAATGATATTATGTTATATTATATTATATTGATGTATTTTTTTAAAAAAGGTACAGTTTTTCTACAGAAGTAGAAGAAAAATTCTTTGTCCCCCAGGAGTTTACTATATAATTGGTGTGAAGCAAGAAATATCTAGAGCAGAGTTGTTAAATTTCTGGCTGGTCTCCAAATGGAACCAAATTAAAATATAATTGGGAAATATTTAACAAAAGAAAAATACAATATAGCATAGCTGATGTCAGTTTGTAGCCTGCCAGGATTCTATTTGAGTGTGACACCATCACTCTAGAAGACATTTGCTTTATATAAGTAAATGCGTTATAATGTTGTAGAGTCTAAACAGAATTGTTGATTAAATTCAAAGTAAAGGAAAATTCTTTGGGTGGTTGAAAAATTCTTTGAATTTATTTGGAAAAATTTTATGAAATAGTTGAACTTCAATGGAATTTTAGAATCTTTCTTGGCAGAGAGAAATAGGGAGAATATTCCAAGTAGGGAGAACAATACCAGCCAAGTTATGGAGATAGAACTAAATATGTTTTATCCTGAGCATGAAAAGAATATCTGTCTTCCTACTGAGTTCAGACTGATTTGTTAAGGAGTCCTATAAATGCTATCCAATAGGCAAAAAATCTGGTTGATGGACCATTTTAAATTCCATATTGAATAACTTAGATTTTACTTGATAGGGAACCCATTATGTGTGTAATGGGGATAGGGTGACAAGTGCTTAATGAGGGGTCTCCATAAAAGAAATTGTGACATATGAGGGCAGAGTATGAGAGATTTCTGTGGGAAGGGAATAATGAAGAGAGGGAAGTAGGGTAGCTTCACTTCTGTGGGAACCTTAATTCTTGAAGACATCCTACTTCAGTAACCCTCTGATCATAAACATCAAGTGAGGCATAAAACAGGAAGAATTCAACATTGTCACAGAGGAGATCCAGCAAAGTCCAAGTTGAAGTACTATCCCATGCTGGATACTAATCTTTCAATACATCTATTTTTAGATGACATCATTCTTTTTACATCAAAAGCTCCTAGATGATATCCAAAGCTACTCAAAAGAATTTGACCAATTTTCTAAAGAAGAAAAAAGAAACAAGCAGATGAAGAATAATTAGTGTTCAAATTTTGATGTATAGTTAGAAAGGCAATCTATAGAGTTACTTAAGTAGGATCTATGTATGTGTGTGTGTGTGTATGTATGCATGCATGTTTAAATAGTGAGTTTGTTGTCTTTGGGAAATTGGAATGATACTTTAATATTATATTTCTCCCAAAAGTAAAAGCCCATCTTAATATAGGCACTGTTTGAGTACTGAATGACTGCAAGTCTCCAAAGAATTAATATATGTGTCGCTCAGAGGCCAATAGAAAGCGGCACATGGAAAATATTAGTGTGCAAAATCACATAGCAATAAAGAGCTTTATCTGGAGTAAAGAATATAACCCAAGAGATATATGATTGAAAAAGGAAGAGGAGTAGGATGGATGAGTTGTAGTCTATATCTTTGGAGGGAACATTCACATTAGGGAACTAATATATTCATTTGAGTTAGATAATCAAGTGGATGTACCTGAAAACTTTACTGAAACATGGATAAATTTTTCATGTTTAGTCCTTAATTTAGTCATCAATAGGTAGTTATTAAAGTCAGAAAAGCAGATGGGGTGCCTACTCCAAGGAAGTAAGCATAGAGGAAGACTGGAAGCTTGCTTTGGACAAGAATGTCTACAATTGGATGGGACAAGGAAGATGTGAAGCAGATATGAGCCTTGAAGAATCAAAAGTACTAAAAAAAAGAATAAGTTCAGTCAGAAATAGCAAAATGATCTAGGAAAGAGATGAAAGCTTAAGAAGTAATTACATTAAGCCAGGAAGAAGCTGTTAGTAACTATAGAAGAAATTGCTGATCATTTAGGAGAGAGCATAGGATCATAGATTTAGAGTTGGAAGGGAACTAAGAGGTCATGGGTTCTAAGTTAAGTGGGGAAAATGAGGCTAAATGATTTGTCCAAGATCATTGATACAGATACAAACTGTCAGGCAGGATTTAAACCCAGATTTTCCTCACTCCAATTCTTAGCACTTTCTTCCCCAGTACTCTGCTGCTCCCAAAGTGTGGTAAAAAGGAAATGAAAGCAACAGGTATAGTTTTACTTATTTTAGAAATTTAACTGAAAAGGGATAAATAGCAGTGATTAGAAGGGATATAATGAATGATCTATAAAAGGAGATCAGGCACTCTGGGGAGCAGTAGGCTGGGAATCAGGAAGACTTATCTTTATGAATTCAAATCTGGCCTCAGGCTCTTGCTAGTTGTGTGATCCTGAACAAGTCACTTAACCCTGTTTGCTTTAGTTTTCTCATCTGTTAAATGAACTGGAGAAGGAAATGGCAAATCAGTCCAGTATCTTTGCCAAGGAAAGCACAATAGAGGTCATGAAGAGTCCAATGCAACTGAAAAGCTAGAAGCACTTTTTGTATAGAAGTACAAATTTTGAGCAAGTTTCTACCTTCAAGTTTACATTCTTTTTATTTTATTCTTTTGGAGGCAAATGGAGGTACATGACTTGCCTAAGGTTACATAGCTAGTAGATGTCTTTTTTTTTTTTTTAATAGCTTTTTATTTACAAGATATATTCATAGGTAATTTTTCAGCATTGACAATTGCAAATCCTTTTGTTTCAATTTTTTCCCTCCTTTCCCCCACCCTCTCCTCCAGATGGTAGGTTGACCAATACATGTAAAATATGTTAAAATATAACTTAAATACAGTATATATATGTACATGTCCATACAGTTATTTTGCTGTACAAAAAAAATTGGACTTTGAAATAGAGTACAATTAGCCTGTGGAGGAAATCAAAAATGCAGGTGGACAAAAACAGAGGGATTGGGAATTCTATGTAGTAGTTCATAGTCATCTCCCAGAGTTCTTTCACTGGGTGTAGCTGGTTCAGTTCATTACTGCTCTATTGGAACTGATTTGGTTCATCTCATTGTTGAAGAAGGCCATGTCCATTAGAATTGATCATCATATAGTATTGTTGTTGAAGTATATAATGATCTTTTGGTCCTGCTCATTTCACTCAGCATCAGTTCATGTAAGTGTCTCCAGGCCTTTCTGAAATCATCTTGCTGGTTATTTCTTACAGAACAATAATATACCATAATATCATATACCACAATTTATTCAGCCATTCTCCAATTGATGGGCATCTACTCATTTTCCAGTTTCTGGCCACTGCAAAAAGTGTTGCCACAAACATTTTGGCACATACAGATCCCTTTCCCTTCTTTAAAATCTCTTTGGGATATAAGTCCAGTGTAACAGCTAATAGGTGTCTTAGGCAGGATTTGAACCTGCATGGTGATCTATCCATTGTGCCACCTAATTGTCCTAGTTTACATTCTTTAAAAAAAACTTTTTTGTTTTGATAACTTCATTTACCTTTACTTGTAATTTTATCACTTTCCCCTTTTCTTATCCAGGAATCTATTCTTTATAACAGAACCAAAAAGTAGTTTATTTATTAAGTACTTACCATGCTCAGAGTACTATGGTAAGCTGTGAAGATACATAAAAAAGAAAAAAACCTGGTTCTACCATCGAAGAACTCACATTCTAATGTTGGAGATAACATTTAAATAGAGAGAGAGATAGATATAGGTAGATGAATAGATGGATGGATGGATGTGTAGGTGGATAGATAGATAAGTAATAAGAAGGTAATCTCAGGAAAAACTAGATGGGTGAATGGCCAGGACTCCTATAGAAGGTGAGCATTGAAGAAGCCAAGGAGGCAGAAATGAAGGGGGAGAGCATTCCAGGTGTGGGCTTCAGTCATTAAGAAGGTTTACAGTTTGAGGATGGAATGTTGTTTGAGAAAACAGCAAAAAGATCAATGTGGCCAGCTCCTAGAGTACATGGATAGAAGTAAAATGTTAGAAGACTGCAAGGGTAGGAAGGGGCCAGGCTGGGAAGGGATTTAAAAGCCAAACCAAGGATTTTCTTTTTGATTAGGGAAGTAATGAGGAATTACTAGAGTTTGTTGGATGGGGTTGTAGGTAAGAAGACATTCCCTTCTGTGAGATCACTCTGGCAGCTCAGTGGAGGATAGATTACAATGGGGAGTGACTTAAGAAAGTGACACTAGCCATCAGGTAATTTCAGGTATGAGATGATGAGGTCCTATACCATCGTGGCAGTTGTGTGAGCAGATAGGAGGGGACATGTACAAGAAATATTGTAAAGCTAGAAACGGTAGAACTTAGCAAATTATATATGAGGG
Organism: Sarcophilus harrisii; assembly: GCF_902635505.1. Classification (NCBI taxonomy): domain Eukaryota; kingdom Metazoa; phylum Chordata; class Mammalia; order Dasyuromorphia; family Dasyuridae; genus Sarcophilus; species Sarcophilus harrisii. The sequence continues at coordinate 487,913,399 of NC_045428.1, read as the reverse complement.
GAGTCTAACAGAACTTGAGTATAGGTGACTAGGGAAATTTGGAGTAGGGGGAGCCTTAGAGGGAGAGATAATGAAATCTGCTTTGGACATGGTCTGTGAGAAGCTTTGTAGATATTAAGAGCTTTTGGCTTTTCTTGTTTTGCCATATACCAGTTCTCACTGCTCTTGCCTTTACTACTGCTCCCAATTCAGCCAACTGTGGCCATGGCCAACTCTATCATGTACTTTGACATCATTGTCAATAATGACCACCTGGATGGAGTTTTTTTCAAGCCATTTGCAATAAAGATTCCAAAAATAACAGAAAGTGTTCATGCTCTCAGAATTGGAAAGAAAAGGGATTTGGTTACAAGGGATCCTGCTTTTACAGGGTCATCTTTAGATTTATGTGGTAACTTCACAAGCCATAATGGCAATATGAGGAGAAATGTGCTGATGATAACTTCATCACTAGTCCTAGCATCTTGTTCCTGGCAAACACAAAAGCATTCCAGTTTTTCATCTCTACTGCTAAGATTAATTGGATGGTTCCAAGAATGTGGTGTTTCACCAGGTAAAAGACAAAATATGACCAATGTAGAAGCCATATATACTTCATATTCCATGATGTCAAGGCCAGAAAGAACATCACCATTGTTGAATACAGACAATCTCATAAATCTTTTTTCTTTCCTTTTCCTTTTTTGTCTTAAGCACTAAACCATTCTTATGCAACTGGGCAGGAAACTTCCACTCTGTTCCCCTACCCTGTAATCCTTGTACTCTCACTTCCTACAATTCTCTTTGGATTTCATTTCCCTTTTCCTTGTACAAGTATAGCTAGATTGCAGAGTTAAGTTTATTATTATGAAATAAAAACATTAAACAAAAAAAGATGACTATCTAACTTCTTGACAATTAGGAGCTTCCTAAAATGGAACAAGCTACTTAAGGAGGTCACTTTTCCCCTGATACAGGTTGTCATTAAGTTGTGGCTGGATGATAATTTTTTAGACATATTTTAGAGAATTCATGTTTCAGTTGAAAATAGATGATCCCAACATCTCTGTAAACCGTAGGATTCTAGATTTGTCAGAGTTATTGAGGTTACTATTAATTTAAGCTAGAGATATTCTAGCATGTGACCCAAAGGTCTATGATAAACATAATTTCAGAGTTGTAAGAGATCTCAGAGATCATCTTGATATGTTCTACTAATTCTTCATTTATTTAAAACATTCATGATTAGGGGCATGTGATATCAAGCAACTCAAATTCTCATGAAATTCATCATTATAATTTAGTATTCCTTATTACCCTTTAAGTCTTGCGAAAGAATCACACAGGGATCTAAAAAAAGAGACTGTTCACGTACCAGTTTTATTTCTTGCATCATAACTGTTAGAGGAATTCTACTCTCTCTACTCTGTGAGAAGCATTTTTGAATCTAATCAATTATCTGGATTTCTTAATCTCTTGTGTGATGAAGTAAAAGAACAATGATGGTGGAGCCAACAAACATGGTTTTGTATCCTAGCTCAGACACTATCTGTGTGACCCATGTTAAGCAGTTTGGCTTCTCTGAACTTATTTCATTCATTTGTAAAACTGGGATAGCAACACCTGACCCCACCTATCACTTGGAGTTATCTGATGATTGTCTGCTTTACAAATCTAGAAATGCTATTTAAATGTCCATTATTATTATTATTGATATTCTTCTCAATCCCTGTTTCCCTGTTGAATGTTTATAGATTACCTATTGCCTTTGATTTGCTGGTCATGAAACGAAGATGGAAGAGTTTTCTTAACTGGTCACTAGTGGCTCTAATACTCTTTCTGGTGAGTCTTTTATTTCTACATTTGATTGTGTTAAATGGAAAACTTGGAGAGCATTAAGAATTTGAAGGGACTTTTTGACAAATTACAAACTCATTAAAAATACTAGAAAGCATAGGAATTAATGGAGATTTCTTTAAATTGAGAAGTAGTATCTATCCAAAACCAAAGTAGTTTCTACCCAAAGCATCAGCCTCATCTCCAATGAGGATAAGGTTGAAACCTTCCCAACAAGATCAAAGATGAATCAAGGATGTCCATTATCACTACTATTAGTCAATATGGATGAGAAATGCTAACTTATAGAAATAAGAAAAGAAAAAAGAATTTGAAGGAATCAGAAATAAGCAACAATGAAACAAAAAACAAAAACAAAAAAAAAAGAATTTGAAGGGGAGGACAAGGTAGAACTTGAAGTCAAATTAATTTAGATACATATTATCTGCAGCTATTCAAATAATAAAGCAATGACACAGTCCAGAAAAAGACATACATGAGAGATGAGAAGAAGACATGGAAACAAATGGAGTTTTCTTATTAACGTGCTTTATTGTATGTTAATTGTACGTGCTTTAAAATGTAAACAATGGAAATTTATACTTTGACATGAGATCTTTTTTCTTGTTTGTGTATTTTGTTTTTGTTAGTGACTACAAACTGTGGGATAAAAGAGAAAATTAGTTAAATTAGGAAGCATCAATCTGAGGCAAAACTATAGTCGTTGCAATCTCTATGCATGTTCAGTATTAAAAGCCCTCTAAAATCTGGTACCTCTCCATCCAGACCCACCTCATATTACTCTCTTCCACTACTCTTAGCTTCAGCAAACTGAACAACTCCACGTCTTCTATTCAGCTCTTCTACTTTTCTGCCTCTTTGCCTCAGTCTACACCATTCCATAAGTCTGGAACAGCTCTCTCCTTCTCTCTTTGCCATTTGAAATACTTTTAAGACATACTAAATCCTTTAAGACATATCAGCTTTCTATGTGTACTTAACTATTTAAATTCATTTGTGCTAGCTTTATCTGTATATTTGATGTTACAGGATTGTAAGCTCCATGAGTAAAAACTGGTCTTACTCTCAAATAGTCAAATACAAAATATTTATTAAATACTATTCTGTGTGCCAAGCATTCACAGTATTCTGTAAATATTGTTTTCTTGGTATATGTTTTTAAATTAGGTTAACTGAATTGAATCTCCTCTTTTTAGGTACCTACAGTGGTCATTGATAGCTACTACTATGGGAAGTTGGTGATTGCACCTCTCAACATTGTTTTGTACAATGTTTTTACACCCCATGGACCTGACCTTTATGGTAAGTTCTAGGGAATTTGGAGGAGTTTTGAGAGTTAGCTTCAGCTCTAAGACTTAGTTCCTTTCTCTTGACTAAGGAAAAGATGGCATCTTGCTTTTGTTCTTTTTTCTGGTCTTATTGGGGGTAGGAAATGCCGGATATTTGCAGGTTTTTTAATGGAGTCATCACAGTGGAAGGTACATAGCAGGAGCTCAGTAAACACTTGTGTACTTGACAAGTCTTTGGGTCTCCTTGGAGATTCTTTTTGTTCTGCTTTCTCTTTTCTCCAGCTTTAGAGTTTTGAGGGTTTTGCTATGTATGCAGAGTCTATAACATTGTTATAATAAAATTTTTATTAATTAAGGCAGATTTTTTTTTATTTTTAATAGATTTTTATTTACAAGGTATATGCATGGGTAATTTTACAGCATTGACAACTGCCAAACCTTTTGTTCCAACTTTTCCCCTCCTTCCCTCTCCCTCCTTCCCCAGATGACAGGATGACCAATACATGTTAAATATATTAAAATAGAAATTAAATACAAAATAAGTATACATGTCCAAACAGTTATTTTGCTGTACAAAAAGAATCGGACTCTGAAATGTTGTACAATTAGCCTGTGAAGGGAATCAGAAATGCAGGCAGACAAAAATATAGGGATTGGGAATTCAATGTAATGGTTCTTAGTCATCTCCCAGAGTTTTTTTGCTGGGCATAGCTGATTCAGTTCATTACTGCCTTATTAGAACTGATTTGGTTCATCTCATTGCTAAAGATGGCCAGGTCCATCAGAATTGATCATCATACAGTATTGTTGTTGAAGTATATAATGATCTTCTGGTCCTGCTCATTTCACTCAGCATCAGTTCATGTCAGTCTCTCCAGGCTAAAGCAGATGTTTTTAAGAATTTTTGTATCATAGATCCTTTAGCAGTCCAGTGAAGCCTGTGAACCTGTCTCAGAAAATATTTTTAGATGAATCTAATAGAAAACTAAGGAAACCAATTATATTGGAATACAATTCATGTACTTGAAATTAAGAACCCCTGAGCTAAAGGGAGTAGGCTTGGGATAGCTGTGTAGTGGATTGGCCACATTGATACTAGGGCTGGGCAATACTTCCTTTGCCTAATAAGAAGAATGGGCTACTCAGGACAGTATTAGCTAAGTCTAGGTAAGGCAGGTTTTGGCTTAGAGGAAGGAGAGCCCTCGCTTGCACGTACTTGTTCAGGTTTTGAGATGAGGCCTTTTGTGGATCTCGGGAAGAGAAGCTGGCCTCGGCATTCATAATTTGTTCCTGCCACTGATGTAGGCTGATGGCCATAGTGCAGGGGTCCTCAAACTTTTTAAATAGGGGGCTAGTTCACTGTCCCTCAGACTGTTGGAGGGCCAGACTATAGTAAAAACAAAAACTTTGTTTTTTGGGACTTTAAATAAAGAAACTTCATAGTCCTGGGTGAGGGGGATAAACGTCCTCAGCTGCTGCATCTGGCCCACAGGCCGTAGTTTGAGGACCCCTGCCATAGCGGATTGAGGTGGTGATCCCTAGGACTGATCTTGAAGGGTCTCAGTTTGAGGAACACTGGTCTCTGGTGTTGGTGGTCTCCAGCATTCTGGGCCAGGACACAGTCAGTGCACATTTTTTGCTTTCCCTTGCTGTTTTATCATCTCCCTTTGTGATCATCTCTTCTTTTACCTTAGTCCTTGTTGCTCTAATCTGCCAGCCTTCAGGTCACTCTGCTTCCTTTTGTGAAGGAGTTCAGAATCTTACAGTTTTCCTCTTCATTCTTGCTTGTGACCTGATATTTGAGGGCTTTAACTGTCTCCAGCCACTGGATTTGCCTTGCTTGAGAGTGAAGATTCCCTCACTTTTCTGAGAAGTCATTTTGCCTCATTCCAAGTACCTTTCCTTCTCCCCCAGCTTTCCACTTACACACTGATGTTTGATGCTCTAATCCAAGACCAAATTCCTAGTGAATTATTTTCTCAGTGATTAAATATGTTAATTTAATATTAACACAATAACATAATAATTATTAATATAACATAATAATCAACATATTAAATATGTTGATTTAACATATGATTAAATATGTTAATTAACAGATTTCCATCCTGTTATATTCTCCCCATCTTCATATAATGAACTTGACTGCCTTTGTTAAAATTCTGTTGTCTGTGTCCCACTAATTATTCCCTTATTCCCTTCTCTTTAGCCAATCTTCTGCCCCTTCCCTTCCACTGTAAAACTACCCTTTACACTCTGCCCCTTGGAATACCTGCTTTAGTGATAGCAAACTAGCTTTTATCTTAAATCTTTTCTTTTTTGATCCTTCTATCTTTTTGCATTGATTGGACTTGGCTCTGTCTTGATAATAGAGCTTATTTAACCACCCTTTCTAGAACTGGTTGTGCTTTTACTCATTGCCTCCAACTTACAATTGTGGTGAGTGAATTGAATACTCCTTGTTTTCCATTACCACTTCCAGGCTCTCCCTCTATTTCTACCACTCAGTAACCTCTACTCCTTTGAGTTTCATCCAATTCATATTTATCATACTATAAAGATTCCTTTGACTATTAATCTATAGATCTTTGGGACATTCCCCTTTCTTCTTTCCAGTCTGTCGTCTTCAACTTCTACCTTTTTTCTCTGCAGTTTACATACTGATACTTCTTCAAACAGAGGCAGAGATTAAGTTACTTGCCCAGGGGCACATAGCTTGTAAGTGTCAAAGGTGGAATTGAACCTAGAGCTTCCTGATTCTAAGCCCGATGGTCTTTCCATCTAGGGAGCCCTTCTTGCTAAAACAAACCTCTCTATCCCATTCTATCCTACTTTTTCTAGCAGATTCCCTTTGCCATCATCCCTCCTTTTTCACTTATCTTCTGTTGCTCTCTATCAGCAGTTTTTATACTGTCCGCAAACATGTTCATATTTTTCACATCTTCAGAAACCCTCAATCCATCCATTCTGCTAGCATTGGTCCATACCTCTCCTCTCCTGGCTAAACTCACTGAGGAAGCTCTTTGTATCTGGTATCTCTGCTTCTTAACCTCATCCTCTCTTCTTAATTCTCTGTCATCTAGACTCTGAACCTTATCATTCAACTGAAAATGTTCTCTGCAAAGTTATCAGTTATCTCAAATCTAATGACTTTTTCTCAGTCTTCGTGCTTTTTGATCTGTCTGCAGCCTTTGACAGAGTATTTCTTCTCTCTAGGTTTTTTGTTTGTTGTTTTTAACATCACTTTCAAGTCTTCTCCTACCCATATGACTGTTCCTTCTTAAACTTTTTCACTGGAGATTATTGAAGTCATGCTTGCTAACCAAGGGTATCCTCCAAGGCTACCTTCTGTTTCCTCTTCTTTCTATATACTACTTCACATGATGATCTTTTCAGCTTTTATTGGTCCAATTATCGTCTCTGTCTGGCTGATTTTCAGATCTATTTGTCCAGCCCTAACCTCTCTCCTGACTTCTGCTGTCATATTTCCAAATGGTTTTTGGATATCTTGAAATACCTATTATGTAGAAATCTTATTCAATATGCCCAAAGCTGAACTCAATATCTTTCCCCTTAAACTCTCCCCTCCTCCTAATTTGCCTATTAATATTACCAGTTATCCAGTCCTCCATATTTGCAACATTGACGTCATCCTCAATTCCTTAACTTCTCTCACCCCACATATCCAACCTATTGCCAAGGTCTTTCATCAATTTTACTTTTTGAACATCTTTTTGAACACTTTTTTATATTATACCTTTTTATTTGCAAGATATATGCATGGGTAATTTTTCAGCATTGACCATTGCAAAACCTTCTGTTCCAACTTTTCCCTCCTTCCCTCCAGCCCCTCCCCCAGATGGCAGGTAGTCCAATACTCACATACACTTCTTTAAGCTCTTCCCTAAAACTGCTACTACCCTGGTATAGGCCATCATCACCTCACTCCTGGGCTATAGTAGAAGGTTGCTGATGTTCTCTCTGTTTCAAGTATCTGCCTCGTATAGTTCATCCTTCATTTATACTGTGATTGTAAAGTCCTCAAGGACTTTCTTATTATCCCCATACTTAACTGAGTGCCTGGCACTTAAGGCTAGAGTATTGACTGTCAAATTGATTTTCCTAAAGTATAAATATGACTATAATCTCCCCCTTTTCCCTCTTCCCAGCCATTCATCTTTGGTGCTTCTCTGTTGCTTCTAGAATCAAATATTAAATCCTTTGTTTGATTTTTAAGGCCCTTCATAACCTGACCATTTCCTACCTTTCCAGTCATATATTTTGCTTCCTTCTACATACTCTGCTCTTTAATAACACTGGTCTGTTTGCTGTTCATTACACAGAATACCCCATCTCTCTGCTCTGTGAAAAGTGAAACATAGTCTTTGCCTTTGTTAGCTATTCTTACTGGTGACAATAGTTGTTTTGTAAATATAATTTAGTCTGAGATCAAACTTTTTCCAAGAATGAATGTAAATTGTGTTAATAATGATGTTAAAAAGGTCCAAAAAGAATATGAAAAATTTTTACCTGAAGAAAACTTAACTGGTTTTGATAACGTGTCACTTATATAGTTCTTTGCACATAATTTTATTGACATAGATGCTTAGGTTGTTTGTTTTTTTTTAATTGCTATGTATATTTAAAAGGAAATTGGCTAGATTGGCTCTTCAAATAAAATTGCTTATGTTAGATTAGCATAAAATAACTAATATTGAGTATGATCATAAGTGTATATAGGTAAGTTTTGGTCAAAATGTTGCACTTAATATATTTATCTTAGCTTAGATACTACGGTGTGAATCAGAATAGTTGAAGGTGATATTCTTTTACAAAAAAACTTTACAAATGGAATTATTGTTAGACTTTTCAAAAAGAATGAGGATTCTGAAGCAACAAAAGTAAAATTTAATGCATGTATAATTTAAATGCTATCAAATCACTCTCTTAGTTTGTGTATACATACAATGTTTGAATACTTTGTTTTTGAACCTAAAATGTGCTTGTTCCCTTTCTAAATGGCTGGTTATGTGGGTGACCATGACCCCTGGATTTGCAGCCAGAGGTTTTCAGTTTGAACCCCTTCTGCTTTTGTGACTCTGGGCAATTATTTTCAACTTTCTAGGCTTCAGTTTCAAGATTTTTTAAACTGGGAGAATGTCATTCCAGAGTATGCATGATGTATACTCCTCTCTTGACAGATGGGTTATAGATTCCCAAGTACTCATTAAAATAGATGTATTTTAGGACATGACCCATATGGGAATGCATTTTGTTTGATTATATGGATTTGTTCCATAGGCTTTATTACAAAGTCTTTCTATCAGGGAGATGGAAAGGAGAGAAGATGGATTTTGCTTATTTGAAAAAAATTAAAATAAATTAAAGAGGTTAGACTAGGTAATAGAGCTTTAAAGTTAGGTTCCAGTTAATTGCCACATTTGTCTTTCCTATCTCCATAGCATCTCTTGCATCTGTCCCCTTCTTTCTATTTATATAGCTCCTAGCTCAGAACCTCCTCTCCTCTTTCCTGGTACTATATAACAGTAGATCTTTACATGCATTTCCTGCATCCAGTCTCTCCTCATCCTAAACAATTCACCCTCAAACTGTCTCATAATCTTTTAAAGGCTTTTCTCTCTTGTTCAAAATTTTTGATGTCTTCCCCGTATCTTAAAGATCAAATACAGTGTCTTCCTTAGCCTTTCACAACTGTCCCCAGTCTGTCTTTCTAGCCTTATTTCATGATACCACCTTTCACATACTTGATGTTCCTGTCTAATCAGCTTTCTTGCTGTTTTTTATGATCACCATCTCCCTTATCTGTTGCTGAACATTTGATATTCTATGACTAGAAAGTACTCTCTCTCTCTCTCTCTCTGTCTTTGTCTTTCATATTCCTTTTCCTTCTTGGTTCACTTCAGATACCAGCATTCTCCATGAAGCCTTATCTTGATTTCCAGAGATGCTAGTGTTCCCTCCTGTTTTGAGTTGTCTCATGTTATATTTGGTTGTGTACATATTGCATTCCTCCAAAAAAATGTAGACATTTTGAGGAAGGGGCAATAATGTTTTTGTCATTGTATGTCCCCTGCCCAGAATTGTGCCTTTCCCACAATAGATACTTAATAAATGTTTGCTGAATTCAAATGAAGGAACTGGATCTAAGTGAAGACACTTAGAAATAGCCTTTCCTTGATTCTGAGCTATGAGGGAAAGCCATGATTCTTGACTCTGAGCTATGAGAGAAAGCCATGATTCTAAGTTTTTGCCACTGGGTGTCTCCCTTCCATTAGGTATACTTGACTGTATTTTTATTTCCTAACATTTTATTTTGATTTGATTAATTTACTTGTAAGGTTTTATTTGGTTCTACAAAAAATACATAGGAAGTAAACTATTTTCTTAAGTCCAGAGTACACATTAGAGAACAATTTATATTGAGCCTTTTGATAATGCAGTATCTATTTTGTGTTGGTGAGTAAATTGCATTAATTTGAACTTAATTTTGAAAATTTGTATCTCTACCTTGGCAAATGATATTCTATTATTTGCAGCAATTCAAGTAATTCCCATAAAAATTCAACCAAAAGTACTTATTTGTCTAGTATTTCTGACTGAACAATTAGTTCATTAAATCTAGAAGTGAGGAAAGAGTAAAGAAAAATTAGAAATGAGGCCTAAATTATGTTTTAGACTTGTGTGTTTTTTTTTCTCCTCTGATTTTACTTTGTTAGGCATCTGTGGAAAATCTAAGGAAAAAGCAAAGGCATTAATAGTTCCTTTCTTTAACATTAGCCTAGTTATTCAGTTGAATCAGCACTTGCTAGGGTAGGAAGGAAAAAGGAACACATTATGGTAGAAGGTTAGGAGTGTGGTGTTTTTCTGATAACATGATTGCAAGAAAGATTGCCCAATAAGTGTCTCTGGAAAGTGAAAACAAAATTTACTCAACATTTGTTAAACATTTCCTGAATATAAGATCACTGGATTCAAGAGAAGATATAAAGATAAAGAACAACATATAATCCCCTTTCCTCAAGAAATTTATAGTCCTATGAGGTGTTTCACTGTATTTAATAAGTGTCATGAAATATTTACTAGCTACTTTTAAGCACAGGAGATAGGAACTTACATTCCCAAAGGAAGAGATAACACAAATAGAGTTAGAGGGATAGCTGATGGAACAACAGAAGACTGACACACCTCATTTAGAAACTCCCTCAGAATTGATCTGATGGTTCTTTGAATTGAAGGAAACAGTTGGCATTATTGTAGTGGAGATGTTGGAAAGAATGGGGTGAAGTAGAATGTGACTCGTCCAGGAAAGTCATCTACCAGTCCAGGAGGGTGGCAGACCGAAAGCTGAGATCTGGACATAAAAAGTAATTTGATGTAAGAAACTGATATGAGAAAACTTAGGAGAGATCAAAGTTTAACCTCTCATTACTCACACTATCTCTTTCTTAGGGTTGTTGTCAGCAAAATGTTTTATAAATTATAAAGTACTACATAAATGTGAGCTAGTATTAGTCAGCCATTTGGCAAAAAAACTTCATTCTAATATGGTAGATCAGCTTTGGCAGGTATACAGTGTCTTAAAAAGTACTTAACAAAGTAGAGTTTGATTTATGTTCTGCATGAATCTTTTCTCCTTTACCAGGTTGCAAGCTTTTTAAAGGCAGGAATGCTTTTATATATCCTTGTATCTAGTATGGCACTTCAATAAATATTTGCTAAATGTATGAGTTGATTAATGAATCAATAAAGAGTCTTTATAGCATGTGCTATAAAAGAAATATAAGGAGTTAAAAAGCTTGAACAAAGAGAATGAATCGGAGAATACACCAAGACACAAAACCAGGCACTTTGGGTGAGCATAGCTAAAGATGGAAAGAAATAAAATGGTCCAGAGTTGAGTGTGGGAGGTTACAAGAGTGATCGTAAATAGCAGAGACATGGTCATTATAGCAAGCCCAGAAAATGAGTTGAGTAAAAATAGGAGAATATTTTGGAAAGGGGAGAAACTGCTGGACAAGTAAGAAAAGGAATGTAGGCATGACATTTCTAAGATCTGGGAAAAGATTTGGCCAAAGGAACAGAGCAAGTGATTCATTGCAGCATTTCAGTTGGACCTTTTGTGAGAGCAGGATCCTAGATGGAAAAGATAGAGCTGATGTGGCTGTCAAAATGCCTGACTTGGAGTGAGCACCTTACTTAGACAACATGACTCTAGGCAAGTCACTTATGATCTCTGTTACAGTTTCCTCTTCCAAAAAATAGAGATGATAATAACATCTACCTCTCAAGATTATGAGGAATAAATGAAATAACTAGTTTGCAGACCTTAAAGAGCTATATAAATGCTAGCTATTATTAGAGAAACAAAAACTTTTGTTAGAAAACAAAAGCAAAACAGTCCCTGAAGTCTGGGAGCACAGGAACAAAATAACACATGCACAGATAAGTGAACACAAAATATGTACAAAGTAAATAGAAAGCAGTTTTGGAAGGAAGATCACCAATTATGGGTTGTTCAGGAAAGATTCATAAAAGGATTCCAGAAATGGTGGACAGCCTGAGCAAAGACTTAGTGGCCATTTTAAACAGTCATATGAAGGAAAATATTTTCATCATTTCATTTTTTAATTTATATTTTCAATTTCTCCTCTTCTCATTTCTCCCTCACTCTTTGAGAGCACAAGAAATATGACATCCACTGTACATACAAAGTTATGTAAAACATTTCTGCATTAGGAAAAAAAGAAAGGGAAAAAAAGTAAAAACAATTCAGTCTGCAGTATGAGAGTCTATTAGTTCTCTCTCTGGAAGCAGATAGAATTTTATATCATAAGTACTTTGGAATTGTGATGGATCATTGAATTTATCAGTCTTATTAACTGATTAACCAGCCTTCATGTTGATTATGCTTACAATTTTGCTGTTATTGTGTAGATTGTTCTCATGGTTCTGCTCCCTTCACTTTGCATCAATTCTTTTAAGTTTACCCAGGTAATTTATTTATTTATTTATTTATTTTGAATATTCTTTTCTTTTCAAGACTTGAGTTTCAAATTGTCTCCTCTTTTCTCATTCCTTCTCTACCTACTGAGAACAACATATCAAATATACATGTGGAAATCATGGAAAATGCATATCACAAAAAAGTAAAAAAAAAATCTGGATATGAATAGCATTTTTTCATTATGAATCCTTTAAAAATTGTCTTGGATTACTATATTGATCAGAAGAGCCAAGTCTTTCATAATTGATCATTATTACAACATTGCTGGTACTATGCACAATGATCCTTCTATTCTTTTCATGTCATTTTTTAATCTGTTTTTATAGGTCTTGTCATGTTTTTTCTGAAATCAACCCCTTGTCATTTTTTTCTCCTCCTCCTCTTCCTTGTTCACTTCCTCCTCCTCCCTCTGCTCCTCCTTCTCCCCTCTTTTCTCTCTTTCCTCCCCTTTTTCCCCCACCTGGTTATACAACTAGGAAGTATTAAGTGTCTGAGGCCAGATTTGAAGTCAGGTCTTACTGACTTCAGGGTCAGTGCTCTACCACTGTGTCATCTGACTGTCCCTCCTTGTCCTCTCTTATAACATAGTACTCCATCACAATCATATGACACAAGTTGTTCTTTTTGAGTGTAATTGTTCAATTGTGTCTAATTCTTTGTGACCCTATGGACTAGGGCATGCCAGGCCCTTCTGTCTTTCTGTCCACTATCTCCTGACATTTGCCCAAGCTCATGTTTCTTGTTTCTATGATACTATTTATTCATCTCATCCTTTGCTAAATTCTTTTCCCTTTTCTTTCAATCCCAATATCAGGGTCTTTCTAGTGAATCCTGTCCTCTCATTATGAGACCAGAGCATTTAAACTTTAGTATTTGACCTTCCAGTGACTAGTCTGAATTAATTTCTGTTAAGTATTGACTGATTTGATCTCTTTGCTGTCTAAGGGAGTCCCAAAAGTCTTCCTAGCACCACAATTCAAAATGTAAACCATTTAGCCCCACTGAATCTCATCTATACTTTCATGTTTATCTTTTTATGCTTCTTTTAAGTTTTCTGTTTGAATGACAAATTTTCTATTCATGTCTAGTCTTTTTCATCAGAAATACTTTTCCATTTCATTTCATTTCAAATAGTTTTTCATTTCATTACTTATCCATTTTTTTAGTATTATATTCAGTTTTGCTGGGTAGGTTAGTTATAGTTATAATACTAGCTCCTTTACTCTCTAGAATATCATATCCCATGTCCTCTTTTTCTCTTAACTTGGAAGCAGATCCTGGCTGTGGCTTCACGATATTTGAATTGTTTCCTTCTGGTTGCTTGCAATATTTTTTGTTGCCCTGGGAGTTTTTATTTTATGATCTCTTTCAGGAGGTGATTGGTGGATTCTTTCACTGTCTATTTTATCCTCTGGATCTGACCTTTTGGGGCAGTTTTCTGTTATAATTTCCCTAAATAGGCTTTAAATTTTTTTTTTTAATTATGACTTTTAGGTAGTCCAAAAGTTCTTAAATTATCTCTTCTCAATTTTTTTTTCCAGGGCAGCTTTTTTTCTTATGAGATATTTCACATTTTCATCTAATTTTTTTTTTCATTCTTTTGACTTTCTTTTATTGTTTCTTAAAGTCTCATGGAGTCATTAGCTTCCATTTGCCCAATTTTAATATTAAGGAATAATTTTCTTCAGTGAATGTTTATACCTTCTATTTGGCTAATTCCACTTTTTTTTCCTATTAAAATATTTTTATTTAAAGTTTTGAATTTCAAATTCTGTCCCTCCCTCATTTTTTCTACTCCCTCCTCCCTGAGACAGTAAGCAATCAGACATAGAGTATACATGTACAGTAATTTAAAACGTTTCCATATTAATCATTTTGTATAAGAAGACTTAAAAAAATGAACATTAAAAATAGCATGCTTCATTCTGTATTTAAACAATATCAGTTCTTTCTCTGGAGGCAGAAAGTATGCCTTGTTTCGTTAATCCTTTGGGATTGTCTTAGGTCATTGTATTGCTGAAAATAGTTGAGTCGTTCATAGTTTATCATCAAACAATATTGCTGTTACTGTATACAATATTCTCCTGATTCTGTTATGCATCAGTTTAGGTAAATCTTCCCTGGTTTTTCTGAAATCATCCTGCTCATCATTTCTTATAGCACCATAATTTTCTATTAAAACAATATACTACAGTTTGTTTAGCTCTACTCCAATAGATGATTGTATTTCCAATTCTTAGTCACCACAAAAAGAACTGCTGCTATAAGTATTTTTGTACAAATAAGTATTTTCCCCATTTTTTAATGTGTTTGAGATGTAGACCTAGCAGTGGTATAATTGGATCAAAGAGTGTACACAGTTTTATAGTCCTTTGGGCATAGTTCCAAATGGCTCTAAAGAATGGAGCAATTTTACTTTTAAAGTAGTTTTTTTCTTCAATAAATTTTTGTGCTTTTTCCATTAGATCAATTCTGTTTTTTAAAGGTGTTATTTTCTTCATTTTTTAATGCATCATGTGCCAATTTGTTGATTTTTTCATAATTTTCTTACAATACTCTCTTTTTAAAAGTTTTCTGTACTATTCTTTTTTAAAAATAATAGCTTCTTATTTTCAAAATACATGCAAAGATAGTATTCAGCATACACCCTTTCAAAACTTTTCGTTTCAAATTTTTCTCCCTTCCTTTTCCTCACCTCCCTCCTCCAGATAGCAAATAATTTAAGTTAAACATGTGCAGTTCTTCTAAGCATACTTCCATGTTTATCATGCTGCACAAGAAAAATCAGTTCAAAAAGGAAAAAAAATGAGAAAAAAAAGCAAGTAAACAACAAAAAAGGTGAAAAAACTATGTTGTGATATAATCATCTATTGGAGTAGAGCTATGTTAAAAATTGTTTTTGTTATTTTTTATGGTCACATGCTTATAGCTTTCCTAATAATTGAACCAGCCCTGCATTTTTGATATAAATCCAATCTGGTAATCATAGATGATTCTTATCTCTTTCTTTAACTCTTCTAGGAATTTGTGCTGACCTTGGGTCCAGTTAGCATTTTTTTTTTTTTGAAGCTATGTTTGAATCTCTTGATAGTTTATTTTTTTTAGTTATATACAGTAATTCTTTGTTAGTTTGATTGGTATAGTACTGGATAAGTAAATTAAAATAGGTGGTATTGTCATTTTTATTATATTGGCTTGACTTAAGAATTAATTTCTCCAGTTACTTAGATATATCTTTATTTGGGTGGAGTGTTTTGTTAATAATATTCATATAGTTCCTGTGTATCTTGACAAGTAGACTCCCAAATATTTTATACTATCTGCACTTAATATATATGGAATTTTTCTATTTATTCCTGCTGCATTTTGTTGGTAACATATAGAAATGCTGATGATTTTGCAGGTTTATTTTATGTCCTCCCACTTTGCTAGAGTTGTTAATTGTTTCAATAAGTTTTTAGTTGATTCTCTAGGATTCTGCAAAAGGGATAGTTTTGTTTCCTTGTTATTTATATTTATTCCTCCAATTTTTTTTTTTCTGTTTAATTTAATATAGCTAGCACTTCTAGTTCAAGATTGAATAAGAATGGTCATTATGGACATCTTTGCTTCAATTCTGATCTTATTGGAAAGGTTTTTGGATTATTCCCATTACAAATAATGGGAATACTCTTGATTTTAGATAGATATTACTTAAAAAAAAAAAACCTCATTTATTCCTATTTTCTAATAGGAATAGATTTTTTTTTTTTGACAAAAGTTTCTTCTACACCTATTGATAGAATCATGATTTTTAAAAATAGTTTTTGTAATTGATATGGTCACATGCTTATAGCTTTCCTAATAAGTAAACCAGCCCTGCATTTTTGATATAAATCCAGTCTGGTAATAATAGATGATTTATATAATATAGTGCTATAATCTCCGTGCTAGTGTTTTATTTAAATTTTTCATGAATATTCATTAAGGAAATTGGTTTTTAGTTTTCTTTTTTTCTGTTTTTCTTAACCCTGGTTTAGATATCAAAACCTTATTTGTGTCATAGAAGGAATTTGTTAGGACTTCTCCTATCTTTATATTTTCAGTTTATATAATATTGGAATTAATTATTTTTTAAATGTTTGGTAGAATTTACTTGAAAATCCATCTGTTCCTTGGTTTTTTATTTCCCTAGGGAGCTCATTTATAGCTTGTTCCATTTATTTTCCTAAGATAGGGTTATCTAAATGTTCTCTTTCCTGTTCTGTTAATCTGGACAACTTACATTTCTCTAAATGTTCATCCATTTTATTTAAATTGTTGGGTTTTGGGGGGGGGTGTATAATTGAGCAAAATAGTTCTTGATAACTGCTTTAATTTCATCTTCATTGGTTTTTGCATTTACGCTTGAGTCTTGTGTTTGAATATCACATTTTCTGTTTATTTCATCAGGGATACTTGAGAGTCCTCTATTTCATTAATTTTTTTCCTTTGAAGAATTATATTCAGTTTTTCTGGATAAGTTATTCTTGGTTATAATTCTAGCTCACTTGAACATCATATCCCAAGCCTCTGTTCCTGTAACGTGGAAGCTGCTAATTCTTGTGTGAGCCTAACTGGTTTCACAGTATTTGAATTGTTTCTTTCAGGTTGCTTGCAGTATTTTCTTCTTAACCTGGAAACTCTAGAATTTGACTGTCATATTCTTGAGAGTTTTCATTTGGGGATCCCTTTTAGGAGGTGATTGGTGAATTCTTTCAATTTCCATATTTCTCTCTGGATCTAAGATAAATAAGCAGTTTTCCTTTTCAGTCTATTGAAATATGATACCTAGGGGTTTTGTGTGTGTGTGTGTGTGTGTGTGTGTGTGTGTGTGTGTGTGAATGTGTGTTTTAAAGCATGGCTTTCATGTAGTCCAAAAATTCTTAAATTATGTCATCTTATCTATTTTCTAGGTCAGTTTTTTCCCCTTATGAGATAGATCACATTTTCTTCTATTATTTTTTCATTCTTTTGTTCTTGAAGTCTCATGAAGTCATTAACTTTCACTCGCCCAATTCTAATTTTTAAGGAATTATTTTCTTCAATGAAATTTTGTACTTCCTTTACCTTTTAGCTAATTTTGATGTTCAAGGTGTTATTTTCTTCAGCATTTGTGTGTGGGTGTGTGTATGTGTGCCTCTTTTACCAATCTGTTAATTCCCTTTTCACAATTTTCTTACTTTGCTTTAATCCCCCCCCCAATTTTTCCTCTACAGCTCTTATTTGAGTTTTAAAATGACTTGTTTTTACTCTTTAAAAAAATTTTCTTTCTTTAGCTCTTCTAGGAATTCTTATTGAGCTTGTGCCTAATCTGCATTTTTTTTTCCTTTGATACTTTCTTTGCTTGTAGATGGTTTCAGGTCATTTTTTTCTTCTGAGTTTGTGAACCAAGCTTCTCTCTTATCATAGTAGCTTTTTATGGTTAGATTCCTTTTTTTTTTTTTTTTTTTTTGGTCATTTGTTCATTTTTCCAGATTAATTTTTGAATTTGGACTGTATGTGATAATTGGGTTCTCCCTATCTCTGAGGTTGAAGTTATACCTAGCCTTTCTCATTTTCATGTCATACTGCTTGGAGGCCTATAAGTTTTTGATACATTCAAGATGACCTGATCTAGAGAGAATTCTGGTCCCTACCCTTCTGACCTATGCTTTGGTCCTTAGTCAGGTAGAACCTCTATTTCCTCTTAGATACAGCTGTTCCTGTATGCTCTGGAATCATAATCAGCAACTAGGTAATGGATGAAGGAGCGGCCTGATGGAGTCTGATCTTGCATTTTATGTTACTACATGGGTCTCCCAGGAATCTGTTTCTCCTCAGGTGTTTAGTCTCCTTACTATACCTGTGTCCTGGCTGTTCCTGGTGGTGTTTCTGTTGCTGTGGCTGTTGGAACTGCTGTTACTTCTACAGTGTGAAACTCCTGGCCAGCCCTCACCCCAGTATCAGCAGACTTTTCTTTCTGTCTTCCTAAGCTCCCTTGGGCTGGAAAAATGTTTTACTGTGACTTTTTGTTAGTGATCCCACTCATAATTTTGTTTGACACTTTAAAAAAGTTGTTTAGGAAGGTGTATTAGGAATGCTCACAGAAATACTTCACTCCACCATTTTGACTCTGCCTTTTCATCAGTTTAGAAAAATAGGTTCAACCCAGATTATAAAGAATTAAGACTTAAGAAGTAGAAGAGTTTGTTACATCCTAGGGTTAAAAGAAGTCACTGAAATCTATTCAGTCAATAAATCAACATACATTTATTAAATAGCTCCTTAGTTTTTTACCAGGTACTTTGCTAGGTACTGGAGATACAAATATAAAGAATGAAACAATCTTTTACAACTTTAAATGAGCTTACATTCTAATGAGCAAGGGAACAGCATGATTAGAATGGAGCTTAAGAAATATCAGCTTTAGCAGCTAGGTGGTGCAGTGGATAGAGCATCAGCCCTGAAGTCAGGAGGACCTGAGTTCAAATTTGGTCAAATCTTCCTAGCTGTGTGACCTGGACAAGTTACATAACCCCAATTGCCTCAGGGGAAAATATATATATCAGCTTTAAATTGTAAGGAGAATGATGAAAGGCACAGAGATTAATTAAGAGGCTATAGCATTAGTTTGGTAAGAGGTAATAAGATTTAGATTTGAATGATAGATAGAAGGGTTGTGGAAGTACAATTGATACAATTGATAAAGTTTAGTGCCTGATTTAAGACTATGAGGGAGAGTTAAAGATGATTCTGACGTTGTGTACTTATGTAACTAGAAGGATGGCAGTGGTAGAGATCTTGGTAGAAATAGGAAAGTTAGGAAAGAATAGTTTGGGGGAAGGAACATAGGAATACAATAATGACTTCTATTTTGGACATTTTGCTTTTGAGATACCTGTGAAACATTCGATGTAGATGTCCCTCAGGCAGATGAAGAAGAGAATTTAGTAGAAGATAAGGCCTGTTGATTGGGTGGTAGTCTGCCTAGAGATAATAATTGAATTCATGGAAGATGATGAGATCTCTAAGAAAAAGGTGCAGAAAAGTCAGATCTCAAATACTAAGGCTTAAATAATTGTTGAAAGATTGAGTAACTGAATACTGGCCCTATCTACAGTGATGAATTTATTCCCCCGACTCACTGGTCATGGTAAAGAAGTTGGAGTGTTCCTTGTATCCCATTGCCACTTCCAGGCTCTCTCTCTATCTTCATTGCTCAGTAATCTCTCCTTTGAAGTTCACTCAGTCCATATACTACTCATTCAAAATTCTGGTAGCTATTGCCTGAAAACCACTAAGATGAATGCTTCCCTTCTTTCCCCATTGAATTTAATGTCTATTTTACAAAGATTTTCTATCCTTCCCACCTCCTGTGCTCCTACTATGAGACTTAGGTTGTATTCGTTGTTCAGGAGTATTAACACTTCTTGTGTGAGAGCTTGCTGAGCCCTTTTTAGAGCTGTTCATTCATCTTTGGTTTCCACCAGATTTACCCAACTTTGACTTGTGGCTTCAAGAAGTTGAACCACATTCCAAAAAAAACTATCAGATGGGCTTAATTAAAGCAGGTTAAGAGTAATCGACACAAGGGCAGCTAAATGGTACAGGACATAGAGCACCAGCCCTAAAGTTAGGAGGACCTGAGTTCAAATCTGGCCTCAGACACTTAACACTTCCTAGCTGTGTGAGCCTGGGCAAGTCACTTAACCCCAGTTGCCTCAGCAAAAAAAAAAAAAAAAAAAAAAAAATTAACTGACAAGCCATAAACCTGTTGATAAATTAAAAGGATATCTACCCCATGCTTGTGAAGATCTTCCCCTGCAGAATGGGCTGGTGAGAGACATTGTAGTGTTCTTAAAGTGTGGTCACTTTAAGTGGTTAGACACTGAAGATGCCAAAGTTATCCGCTGCCTCTTAGGCTATTGCCAGTCCTGACTTCTGTCCTGCAACTGGACTTTAATGATTCAGGAACAGAGTGAGACTGATGACTTTATGCGACTGCACAATTCCAATGCACATGCAAGGGAAGGCTTCTCTCCTTGTTTGTTGATCCTCTTTGAAAACAAAGGATAAGATTCTTTTTGTACAGCAAAATAACTCTTAGGACATGTATACTTATATTGTATTTAATTTATACTTTAATATATTTAACATGTATTGGTCAACCTGCCATCTGGGGGAGGGGAAAAATTGGAACAAAAGGTTTGGCAATTGTCAATGCTGTGAAATTACCCATGCATATAACTTGTAAATAAAAAGCTATATTTTAAAAAAAAAGAAAACAAAGACAAACAACATTATGTGACTTCAGCCTCCATAGTGATACTCCCTCAAACATTCTTACATCCCAGTTTCTGAATTTTCCTATGACTTGCTTCTCCATCCCTCTTCAGTACACATAGACTTTATCATACTATTGGTCTTGCTATCACACACAATCGCCTTACATGTTTGTGAACTTTGCAGTTCTCTTATCTGGGATTATATATGTGTCATTCCATTTTTTCCTTCTCCCTCACAACCCCAAACCCTGTTCTTTGTTTGTTCTTTGTTCTCATTGTGATCTCCAGTCCTTCTCCATCTTAGTTCTTTCTTAGGCCATCACCCTTGAACCCTCCTTTCTTCCCTTTAGTGAACCACTTCATCTCTACACCATGTTCTTTTGAGTCCTTTGCCTCATTACCCTGCCTCTGATCATGTCCTGCCAAGCCCAGAATTACTCACTTACTCCATCCTTTACCTTTGCTCCTACTCCTGTGTGGCTAAATGAAGCTGGAGAAAACCATGAAACTGTGTGACTACAAATTTATTTTATGTAATCATAAATGGGCTTCACTGTAGCAAGGCAGTACTTTTATATTTCCCCAAATGAGTCATTATCCCATTCACCACACTTTTTTTTTTTTTTTCTCAAATCTTTTTATCCTTCAAACCATCCACAGATTAAGTGTCTTGGATGAGAACCTTGCCTTGTGTTCCCCAGACAAATTAAAGCCATTGGGGAGAGCTGTTACTGCTCCTCTCCTTTGCAACTCTTTATCTCTCACTTCTCTTCATTCATCTTACAGGAATGAGGAGCTTTTTTTTTTTTTGCCAAAGCAAACCCCACTGTATGTATGTGTGACCCAATTACATCTTATTTTCTAGCAGAGATTGGCCCTTCCATCATCTTCACTTTCACTTATCTTGAGACTCTCCTGTTTTCTGACTGTTTCCATGCCCATGTCTCCCTCATCCTCCAGAAAACCCTTACTTGAACCATCCATCCTCGCTGGCTGTTGTCCCATATCTCTCTCTTTTTTTTTTTTTTTTTTTTTTTTACATGGCTAAACTCTTTGAAAAAACTGTCTATAGTTGGGGCCTCTACTTTTCCTCTCACCATCTTCTTAGCTTTCTCTAGTGTGGATTTTACCTTCATAATGCCCTTGAAACTGATCTCTACAAGGTTAACTAATCACTTTTTAATTATCAAATCTAATGATTTTTTTTCACTCCTCATCTTCATCTTTCTGCAGCTTTTGACAGTCAGTCACCCTTATTCTCACTTGGTATTCTCTTCTCTCAAGGTTTTTGTGATACTATTTTATCTTGATTCTTCTCCTTCCTGTTTAACGATCCCCTCACTCTCCTGTGCTGAATCTTCAATCAAGTCATTACTCACTAATTTTGAGTGCATTCCAAAGCTCTGCTCCCTCATTTAACAATCTCCTTAGCTTTCATGGATTTAGTTATCATCTCTATGCTGACGATTCTCAGGTGTACTTATCTAGTCCTGTCCTCTCTGCTCTTGTCAACTCTCACATCTCACATTTAACATGTCCAAAACGATTTAATCCATTATCTCACTTCCAAACCCCCCTCATCCTGACTTCTCTATTACTTTTGAGGACTTCACCATCAGTCACTGAAACTCCCAACCAAGGCTTCATTCTTGGCTCCTCACTGTCTCTCACTCCTACATCTAATTTCTTATCAAGGTCTTTCAGTTTTGCCTTTGTGACGTCTCTCATATATACCTCAATCTCCCCTCCGTTGCCTCCACTTTGATGGGGATTCTCATTTCTGGATTATTGCAATGGTCTGCCAACTGGTCTCTCTCTCAAAGTCTCTTCCATCTTATATTCCTTATTATTATTATTATTATTATTGCTGAGGCAATTAGGGTTAAGCGACTTGCCCAGGGTCACACAGCTAGAAAGTGTTAAGTGTCTGAGACCAGATTTTAACTCGGGTCCTCCTGACTTCAGGGCTGGTGCTCTATCCATTGCACCTCCTAGCTGCCCCTTTATATTGTATCTTCTAATCACTTGCCAAAGTGACTTGGTGATACTCAGGTCTGACCATATCACTTCTCAAATCAATAAACTCCAGTTTCATCTTTTCACCTCTAGGATCAAATATAATCCTCAGTTTGGCTTCCAAAGGCCTTCATAGCCTAGCTTCCTTCTACCTTTCCACTATGTGCTCTTTGATCCAAGTTGACACTGGTCTCTTAGTTGTTTCTTAAACAAGATAATCCATCTCTTGATTCCAGGCATTTTCTTTGGTTATTCCCCTATATCTGGAGCATTCTTTTTCATCTTCCCTCCTGACTTCCCCCTGCTGAAATCTTACCTTCCATAAGAAGCCTTTTCTGAATTCCTTTAATGTTAATGCTTTTTCTCTTATTATTTTCTGTTTATCCTATATGTACATTGTTTGTCCATAGTTGTTTATATGTTTCTCCTCCATGAGAATGTAAGCTTTTCAGAGTGGGCACTTTTGGCACTTTTACCTTTCTTTGTATCTCTAGCAGTTAGCACAGTACCTTACACATAGTTGCTTAATAAATACTTATTGACTGGCTGAATGTTAAATATTTATTGACTGATTGGCTGTGGTGTAAAGTCTTAAGAGTAAATATAATGACTAATCTTGATCCTTTACAGGTCAAGGTCAAGGTCTTCAAATAGTTGAAGAAATGGACCTCTCTCCTTTTGTGAATGTGGGAGACTATAATTTGTCAAATATTGCATATGCAGCCCTAAATGGTCATTGTGTTGGTTGCAGATTACTTTTTTCTCTGGTGTGTGTGTGTGTGTGTGTGTGTGTGTGTGTGTGTGAGACAAAGGATGGCTCACTGGTCAAGGAATGGAAGAGAATTACATTTGGAAATAAAAGTGATGTAAAAAAAAAATTCATCATTAAAAATAAGATAAAAGAAACTATCTCCCCTCCTCCCCCCCAAAAAAAAAGCAAGACAAGGAATAATATTTAACTTAGGACAACAGCTGCTCCCACTCAAGGGAGTCTGTTTCTCCTGTCCCATTGCACATTCTTGTTGCCTCCTTTGGTAGAGCCATAATATTATAGGAGTTGAAGTTTGAGAAAGGTCATGGCTTTGGGCAGTAAATGTCTCCCTCCTCCACCATATAATTTGACATTTTTGAGGGCAGTATATAGCCTGCTTTTGACTTATTTAAAGTTATTTGCCAGTAAAAGCTGTTCCAGAGACCTTTGTTAATCATTTATGTCTGATGACTTTCCACTCTTTACTGTGCAAACTTGACATTTATAAGAATGACGTGATGTCTCTTAGTACCTATGGTACTAAGTCATGGGTAATGACTTTTCTCCACCCAGCACAGCAAACATCAGAAATTACTTCTTTTCTTATCTTAGCAAACTCTTTCAAAGCTCCCATTAGGTCTTAGGAGTGGAGAGAAATTGAGGTGCTTTCTGTCAAGATGGTATGTGATTGCATGGCTTTGAATTGGTAATTCATTACCGAGAAGTTCTGTATCCAGCTCATTTTTATGGTAAACCTTGCATCAGTAAAGTCCTCGGCCTACCCCTGATACAAAATTTATATGGTTCAACACTAAGTTTTCTGAGCCACAGCAGTGATACCTCTCTGGACAGAAATAAAAGTTTCTACCTTTTTCTGTTCAAAGGGAAGTGTCTCTTCAAGGCAAAGAAAACCTTCTGGGAGCAGTTTACTTAACTACTCTCTGACTACATAACCTTTGTTCTTATTTCTAAGACTATCTTGTCTGAACCTTATTCACTCTTGGCTCATCCTCCCTTTGCTCCGTACTTCAGCAAAGCAGTACTTGGTTGTGTAATGTTTACAGATTGCCTGGTCATTAACTTGCTGTCTGAGTTCCTGTCACAATAATGATAGCTGGCTTTAGTACTTAGTAATTTTGATTCAGGATCTCAAAGTATTGTCTAAATGGTTATAATGATCTTCAACAAGAGTAGAAGATAAGCTGTGATGGGATGGAAGTAAGTCTTTCTTGAACCTTAAAGAGCTTTCTTCCTAAATATTTATTCATCATAATTATTTAAAATTTCCATTGACTTCCAAACATTTTTACTAATACCAAAAAAGAAAAAAAAAAGATCCCTGCTATTAAGACTTCAAAAACTATTGATATTTTTTTTGTTTTTACATGATGTACATTTCCTAATACATCTCTTCTCCCCACTCCTTCCAGATGGCTATCCTTTATAACAAAAAATTTAAAAGAGTGTGGAAATCCAGATCAGGAAAACCAATGAATTTATCAACTATGTTTAACAGTATTCCTTACACGTAATCCCCCCCATCTCACTTTTAGGGCCAGGCTTGATCAATATAATTCCATAACATTAGAAACAATTGAAATTGAATTCTGTGAAATGGTAATGACTAAGAGTGTCCATCAAGGCTTATGGATCATGATAGATAATGTCCCAAGAGTGACTCTTTACATTTGTTCTTCATGATTTTTCTTCAAAGTTACAGATTTCTAGAATTCTTTAAGAAGAAAAATAGCCCTGTGAATTGAAGATAGATGTCAGGTGGGCCAGGCAAGAAGCTGGTACCTCCCTTTTTAGAGAAATGAATTAACAAAATGTTACCCCAAACCTAATGGAGTGGATTTCTACTTGAAACTTCATTCATTCATTCATTCATCTTCCTTAGTCTGAAAGAAAGGTCATACTTAAGGAACATAAGATATCATTGTTCTCAGTGAATTCAGGCTTCCACAGGAGGCCTTAGAGGCCTTGTTCATTTGTTTGAACTGGGGCCCTTCTCTCTCTTTCCCTTCTTTTTCAAACGTTTCTGACATTTTGAGTTTAGTTTCCAGTCTTATTTTGCTGTGCAAGCTGCAAAGATGTCAGATTTTCCTGACTGCTCCTCAGCCTCCTGATTACCCTTTTAAGCGGTGCTGATTGCAGGAAATTGCTGTGGTGCGTGGTGGGTGTCACAACAGCCCAATGATTAAGACCCGTGTGTGTCATTTACTGGCTGATTGAAATAATCACAGAGAGGGGAGAAGCAGAGGGAAAATTGCTAAATGTGCAGAGGGAGCTGCCACTCTTAATCATTTTTGGCTTAAGCATCTCAAGTTGAGGAGTCAAAACTAATGAGAGTTAGATTTATGTTTTCCTCATTTTGCTTCATTCTTGATCTTCAAGGTAGCTGAGTGAAACTTAACACTGAAGATGATCCTAAGCAGGAAGAACTTTTTTTTTGGTTTGTTTATCAGATAAGTGGCCCATAAGATCTTTGCCTTCTTCACGATAGGAAAAGCAAGAGCGAAGCACCTGAGAGTTGGCTATAAGTATGACAGGATGAAACCAGGGTGAGAAGGTGAAAGGAGTGTTTGGTGAACATGAGCAGCCCAGTTGAGATTTCTAATGCTTTCTACTGTATGAAGATGTAATCTGATGGAAGTGGATTTCTTTGACAAAGAGACCTAATTCAGTTTCAATTGATCAATGATGGACAGAAGCAGCTACACCCAAAGAAAAAAACACTGGGAAATGAATGTAAACTATTTGCATTTTTGTTTTTCTTCCTGGGTTATTTCTACCTTCTGAATCCAATTCTCCCTGTGCAACAAGAAAACTGTTTGGATCTGCACACATACATTGTATCTAGGATATACTAGGACATATTCAACATATATAGGACTGCATGCCATCTAGGGGAGAGGTTGGAGGGTGGGAGGGAAAAATCGGAACAGAAGTGAGTGCAAGGGATAATGTTATAAAAAAAATTACCCTGGCATGGATTCTGTCAATAAAAAGTTACTATAAAAAAAAAAAATCAAGATTGAAAAAAAAAAAAAAAAAGATTTCTAATGCTTTCTTTATCTCCCAGCTCCCTGGGAAGATTGGCTGTCTGCCATGTCCTGAAGGCATTCTCCCCACCACCACTACCTCCTCCTCCTCCTCCTCCTCCTCCTCCTCCTTCTCCTTCTCCTCTTCCTCTCTAATTTTCCTTTTAAAGGAATGCATTATTTCTTTCAAGATACTACCCAAGAATCACTTTCTCCAGGAAACCTTTCCTGATGCCTGCAAACTTTGGTTCCTTCCTTCAGTATCTCATATCTAACTATTTTATATTTATTTTCTCTTCATTCTGCATATATGACTTACATGTACCTGTTGGTCTCCCTTCAGAATGTGAGCTCCTTGAAAGCAGGATTATTTAATTTTTGTATCTTTCTATTTCCACTGCCTAGCATGTAGTAAGTGCTTAATAAATACTTATTGATTGATTGCAGAATGTTTTGAGAAGTTGAGCAATTTACTTTGGCCTGATTGCTATGGTTTTATCATGTATGTATATGTCCCTATGCTTCCCAATTTGGAAAGAACCCCAGGGCTTTCATCATGTAAGGGTCTATGGGAGTGACTGTAGTCTGCTGTTTATTTTAAATCCTTGGGATTCTTCACCAGTTGATCATGACTGCCACCCTTTGTCAGTTGAGGTTTAGATATCATTTATATGTATACAAGCACAGTTTCCATTCTTTTTTTCATGTTCTTCTTTTATTCTCCCTATATTTTGTAAATTGCCAGTTACTTGAGTTAGATGACCGAGCTTTAATGAAAACAGAGCAGCATGATATGTTAAGCCTCTGCACTACTGTTTGTGGGGCTCACCCTAACTAGGCCCTTATCTTTCTTTCTTTCAGGCACAGAACACTGGTATTTCTATTTAATTAACGGGTTTCTGAATTTCAATGTGGCCTTTGTATTGGCTCTTCTGGTCTTACCACTGACTTCCCTCATGGAGACCCTATTGCAGAGATTTCATGGTAAGTTGTAGAGGTATGAAAGATTTCAGATTGCCTGGTAGCAGGAAGACTTGTGCCTTAGAAACCATTAGCCAGTTTTATAAAGAGCTAGTCAGGATGATAGTATTTATTGTACAGGAAAAATAGAATTTCCTTCTTTTATTCACTGTGTTCTTAGGAGAATGGCAGGCTGGTCTGTTTTGCAGTCTATGTTTGCAAGGCTGAACTAGAAACGTATGACTTTTCTGAAGGTTTTCTTAATTTATTGCAAATGAAACCACATCAGTAAAAATCTGCAGAAACCCACAGTGTCAGGATAACCCATTAATTGCCACAATCAATCTTCAGTGACTACAAGAAGAGTCTTACATGTTCACAGTTAAGGAAGCCTAACTAGCATGCTAACCAGCGACACAGGAAACGGCATTTGCAAGATCTCAGGAGAACACAAAATTTAGAGTCATTTGTCCTATAAAGACTGTGTTGTTCAAAGGGTGAAGTACCCTTTGAAGTATGAGCTATGTTGGAGGCAAAAATGTTGGTGAAAATAGTCTCTGCTGAATTAAAAAAAAATTTTCAGTTTTCTTCATAGCTGGGGGGCTAAATTAGGAGGAGCCTAAAGCTATCCTCTGGATTACTATTAATTCATTTAATTATTGAATAAGTTTACCTAGTCATTTATTTCTGTTTCTCAACATCTTTTTTTGCAGCACTGTCCTAACTCAGGTTAGCAATTAATCAAGTGCTTCTAGCTTTCTTTACAGGTGGGTCAGACTTAAGTAGAACTTTCAAATTGGAAAGAGAATTAACTGTGGATTTGTTTTCTTGATTTGCAAGGATTATGAGTGTTTTTTTTCCTCAGTCAGCTTTTGTTTCCATTGTGCTTATTTTTTGTATTGTAAATTACTTCTAAAGAATCCATCAAGTTAAAAATATCAGTTTACAGAGTACTTTTGCTTGGGATAGGAGAACATGAAATCAACCCCATGGAGCAAATTTACATTTTAAAAATATGTAAAATGTAAAATCATAAATGATTATTATAGCACAAAAGAATTTTTACCTGCTGAGGTTAGATTCATTTAAGCTGGGACATGTAATAACAATTGAGAAAATTTCAATTTAATAGTTAAATCTTGACAAATATAGACTAACATTTTGCAATAATTATGGACAAAGTTTAAAATAGCTGCTACTGTAGCTTGAGAATTTTTATCCTTGAATGGACGGTCAAAAAGAATTTATTAATATCTCACTATGTGCCAGGATCTGGGACAAAGTAAGATATAAGACAACAGTCTCTGCCCTGTCCTCAAATGGAGGAACCTATAGTTTTTGTTAAAAGTATTTACTTTATTTTAAATTTTTATTAGTTTAAGGTATTTATATCCAAAAAACTGTAAATTATGTATTACTCAGATATGGCCTCAGATTACAGACTGGATTCTGTGGGATAAATAACAATGCAGTTTACGGTACATGAATCTAATGGACTGTAGAGGGCACTGTGTTTATTCCTGCTGCACTGCTCATTATGACTAATATAAGCACAGGAGGAGATTCTCTCACTGTGGGGTTGCAAACTTATCACTCAGTGCTCATGTACCTAACCACAGGAACTTTCCAGCAGGGGTTTGAGCCTTAGTGATCATTAAATTCCTTTAGTACTTGTACATGCTTTCTTTTTTAAATTTTGGTTTTAGTAAGGAATTTGGAGTTGAAAGATATTGTAGGAGGGAAGGAGAAGCTTTATCAGGATTGTTTTTGTTCTTGCTTTGCAGCAAGCTACTTGTCAATGGCTGTTTGTTGGGCGTGAAATAAGTTTGATGTTTTTTGGTTTAATAGGTTTAAGAATGCTGATTCCCCCACCATTTCCTTCTATTTTTAACCTGTGGTTTGTGACTCTCTATAGTTACTTGGGTGTAATAAAGAAGACTGAAAAAAAGGAAGTCTAAAGGAGGAAAAGTGTTATCTAGAACATATAATATTCTACTTCATATAGTAACTTAAATTTCATATAATAACTTTAAAAAATTTTAACTGATGGCAAATAATCTTAGGGGCCTGTGGACATATTCCTTAGTAGAAAAAGCTTTCCTTTCTCTGTCCAAGGTAGAATTCATTTTACTAACAGTCCATAAAACAATCCGGTGATGCATCCAGTCTTTTTAGAAAGCAGCAGAAAAGTATCCCCTTATTATATGACATTTCCTTTCATGGTTAAGAGAAATATGAATGAATTGGGCCAGTTTGTGAGTGAATACAAGGCGACCAAGGGCAGAGCCAGGCTATTCCAAATCTGAAGTTGGGGGACATGAAGGTCCCAGGTGGTGATTTTACTACTGCAATGAGACTACAACTACCTCTTTTTCTTTCTTACAGTTCAGAACTTAGGCCGTCCTTATTGGCTTACCTTATCTCCAATGTACATCTGGATTGCCATCTTCTTTGCTCAGCCTCACAAGGAGGAGAGATTTCTGTTCCCCATATACCCTCTTATATGTCTTTGTGGTGCTGTGGCTCTTTCAGCACTTCAGGTGAGTTTCAGGAAAACAGAAATCCTAAAGAGTTTCTGTTTGAGTTTTTTCATAGTTTATCATAGAAATATTATTTATTTATTTTTAATACATATTGCTTTATGAATCATGTTGGGAGAAAAAAAATGAGAGCAAAAGGGAAAAACCATGGAAGAGATTTAAAAAAAAAATCAGAAAAAAAAATGAACATAGCATGTATTGATTTACATTCAGTTTCCTTAGTTTTTTTTCTGGTTGTAGATGGTATTTTCTGTCCAAAGTTTATTGGGATTGCTTTGGATCACTGAACCACTGAGAAGAACCAAGTCTTTCAACCATCACACATTCTTGCTGTTATTGTGTATAATATATTCCTGGTTCTGCTTGTTTCACTTAGCATCAGTTCATGTAAATCTTTCTAGGCCTTTCTAAAATCAACTTATTCATCATTTTTTATAGAACAGTAATATTCCATATCTTCATATACCACAACTTTTGATGGGTATACACTCCTTTTCCATTTCTTTGCTACCACAAAAAGAGCTGCTACAAACATTTTTGCACATGTGAGTCTTTTTCCCTCCTTTATGATTTCCTTGGGAAAAATTTAACAACAGAATGCAGAATTTCTACTGCTAAGATAATTTTGTCTATAATGGTATAATTTGCTATATAGGTAATTGTGTATATGTGTTTGGTTAGCTATTTGTTATCTTATTTGCTGATGAGTTTTTCCCACAAATAAATTTAACTATCCTTTTATTTCAGAACATAGACTCAGTTTACTTTAGAGACATTTTCCAAATCACTGTAAGAGAATTAGATCCTAACTAAATGATGATGGGTTAGCAGAATTAACTGAATACCTCTCCTTAAAACATTTGGATTAGAATGGAATTTTAGCGTATATTTTGTGATTCAATTAAATAACTAGCCATTGAAGACTTTATTGATTCAGTTGCCATAGTTCTTTCTCTGGATGGGATGCCATTTTCCATCCTAAGTCTTGGATCACCACATTTCTTAGTAGAGCTAAGTCTATCATAGTTGATCATCACATAATCTTGTTTTGTGTACAATGGTTCTGCTCACTTCACTTAGCATCATTCATGTAAGTCTTTCCAGATTTTTCCGAAACCTTCTGGCTCATCATTTCTTATAGAACAATAATATACCATTACATTCATATATCATAACTATTCAGGCATTCTCACCTGATGGACATCCATTCAATTTCCAATTCTTTGATTTTACAAAAAAAGAGCTGCTCCAAACATTTTTGCACATGTGGGTCCTTTCCCATCTTTTTTGGGATATAAATCAAAATATTCTTCCACTTCTGTTCATTTTAAAAAAGCATTTGAGCTATGTCCACTATTTCATGATATCTTCAAGTTCCTGGTCTTTCTTTGGCCCTCCTTCAGATTGAGATTTAAATTTAAAATAAAATATTTATTTTCCTTAGGGATTTTTTTAGCCTATGATATCACCATTTTGGACATGTTTTCCCCTCTTGTCTCCTTCCTTCTTTTTTTTCCCCCTCTACCTCTCTGCCTCTGATTCTATCTTTCTCTCTTCTCTCCTTTCTTCCACCTCCTTTTAAAAAAAAAAAAAGTAAAACTAAAGACTCATTATATAATTGATAGCATGCCTGACTCAAAATAGGTAGATCTTGAAGAAATAGTACTCATGAATAATTAACAGAAATTATATGTCTCATATATAAACATGTGACTATGTCTTAATATCATTTTTGTAGTTTTTGAGTGATCTTGGAAGATAATTAAAAGCATTTCCTTCATGTCCTGTCAGATGATTTCTTTCTTTTCCTTTTCTTCCCTTCCTTCCTATCCTGTTCCATTCCATTTATCTGTCCTGGCCTATCTTGTCAGCATGAGTTTTAGGCCAAAGATAGTGGAGCTGGAGAATTTCAAAGCAGAAAGTAATATAAAGTCGAACAATAATCCAATTTAGTATCAATAGTTTGGTACCAATTCATATTTTTTTAAGAAACAACCCTCTGTGGTATGGAGGAAAAACACAATATGTTCTATTAATTCAGATATTTTTTGAAAGAAATTTTTTCTTAGGCCTAGAGAAATTCTTTGCACCTTCCAAACTACTGATATTACAGATATCATCATATTTTGGAACTAGTATATAGAACAGTTTTGAAAATCTTGCTTCATTTCTTTCTTTCTTTTTTTGCTGAGGCAATTGGGGTTAAGTGACTTGCCCAGGGTCATGCAGCTAGGAAGTATTAAGCGTCTGAGGCTGGATTTGAACTCAGATCTTCCTGACTTCAGGGCCAGCACTCTAGCCACTGCACCATCTAGCTGCCCCTCTTAATTCATTTCTTAAAAGATGGGGTATTTCCATATGTCCTTGGATCTGATAACA
Source organism: Sarcophilus harrisii (assembly GCF_902635505.1). NCBI lineage: Eukaryota > Metazoa > Chordata > Mammalia > Dasyuromorphia > Dasyuridae > Sarcophilus > Sarcophilus harrisii. The sequence goes on along the minus strand of NC_045428.1, from coordinate 487,881,274 downwards.
TCAGGCCTCTTTTTATACTTTCCCACTGACGTGGTAGATGAGTTTTTATGACAAATGTCATAGGCACATATTATTTCTGTATCAATAATTTTTTTCAGTAAAAATGAGAATTTTACCTAATTTAATTTGCTTACTTAGTGACATACCAATCAAATTACCAAAAATTATTTTATAGAGCTAGAAAACTTAATAACAAAATTTTTCTGGAAGAACAAAAGGTCAAAAATGTCAAGGGAATTAATGAAAATAAAGAAGTTGGCCTACCTGTAACAGATCTAAAACTATAATATAAAGCAGTAATCATCAGAACTATTTGGTACTAGCTAAGAAATAGAATAGTGGATCAGGTACATTAGGTACACAAGACTCAGTAGTAAATTCAACCATAGCAATCTAATGTTTGATAAACCCCAAAATCCCAGCTTTTGGGACAAGAACTATTTGACAAAAATTGTTGGGAAAACTGGAAAACAGTGTGGCAGAAATTACTTAAAGACCAATATAATACACTGTATACCAAGATAAGAATAAAATAACCACAAAGGGCAATACTGTAAGCAGATTAGGAGAGCAAGGAGATATTACCTATCAGATATATAGAGAAGGGGAAATGTTAGGACCAAAAAAAGAGATCGAGAGAGAGCATTACTAAGTGCAAATGGACAGTTTTTATTATATTACATTAAAAAGCTTTTGCACAAACAAAGCCAATGCAATCAAAACTAGAAAGTAGAAAGCTGGGAAACATTTTTACAGCAAGTATCTCTGATAAAAGCTTTCTTTCTCAAATATATAAAGAACTGATTCACATTTATAAGATTACAAATCAGTTTTCAGATGAAGAAATTAAAACCATTTCTAGTCATATGAAAAGATGCTCTAATTCACTATTGATCAGAGAAATGCAAATTAAGACAACTCTGAGATACCACTACACACCCTTCAGATTGGCTAAAATGACAGGAAAAGATAGTGACAAATGTTGGAGGGAATGTGGGAAAACTGAGACTAATACATTGTTGGTGGAATTGTGAACACATCCAACCATTCTGGAGATCAATTTGGAACTATGCCCAAAGGGTTATCAAACTGCATACTCTTTGATCTAGCAGTGTTAGTGCTGGGCTTATATCCCAAAGAGATCATAAAGGAGGGAAAGGGATCCACATGTGCAAAAATGTTTGTAGCAGCCCTTCTCGTAGTGGCCAGAAACTGGAAAATGAATGGATGCCCATCAGTTGGAGAATGGCTGAATAAATGATGATCTATGAATGTTATGGAACATTATTGTTCTATAAGAAATGATCGGCAAGATGATTCCAGAGAGGCCTGGAGAGACCTACATGAACTGATGCTGAGTGAAATGAGTAGAATGGGAGATTACTGTACACGACAACAAGATTATATGAAGATCAATTCTGGTAGACATGGTTCTTTCTAACAATGAGATGATTCAGGCCAGTTCCAATGATCTTATGATTAAGAGAGTCATCTGCACCTAGAGAGAGGACAGTGGGGATTGAGTGAGGATCACAACATAGCATTTTCACTCTTTTTGTTGTTGTTTGCTTGAAATTTTATTTTCTTTCTCATTTTTTCCCTTTTTGATTTGATTTTTCTTATGCAGCAAGATAATTGTATAAATATAAATGCCTGTATTGGATTTAACATATATTTTTACCTAAATGTTTAACATATATTGTATTACTTGCCATGTAGGGGAGGGGGTGGAAGGAAGAGGGGGAAATTGGAATACAAAGTTTTGCAAGGGCTAGTGTTGAAGAATTGTCCATTCATATGTTTTGAAAATAAAAAAGCTTTAATTAAAAAAAAAAAAGACTACAAGTCATTCCTCAATTGCTAAGTGGTCAAAGAATGTGAATAGGCAGTATCAGATGAAGTAATCAAAGCTATCTATAGTCATATGAAAAAATGTTCTAAATCACTATTGATTAGAGAAATGTAAATTAAAACAACTCTGATACCTTTCAGATTGGGTGAAGGAAAATAATAAATATTAGAGGGGATGTGGGAAAATTAGGAGTACTAATGCATTGTTGGTGATCCAACTGATCCAACCATTCTGGAAAACAATTTGGAACTGTGCCCAAAGGACACAGTAATACCACTACTAGGTTTGTATTCCAAAGAAATTTTGAAAAGGGAATAGGGACAAGGACCTATTTATACAAAAATATTTATAGTAGCTCTTTTTGTAGTGGGGAAAAAAAATTGAGATTGAGGGGATGCCTATAAATTGCACAATGGCAAAACAAGTATATGATTGTAATGAAATATTACTGTGCTGTAAGAAATGATGAGCAACCAAATTTCAGAAAAAGTTGGACTCGTACAAACTAAATACAAAGTGAAGTGAACAGAACCAGAAAATTGTATACAGTAACAGCAGTACTGCATGATGATCCACTGTGAATGACTTAGCTATTCTTAGCAATACAATGATCCAAGACATTTCCAAAGGACTCATAATGAAAAATGCTATTCACCTCTAGAGAAAAAACTAGTAGATTCAAAATGCAGATTGAAATATGCAATTTTTCTCTTTTTGTGTTTTCTTTATGGGTTCTTTTTCTTTTCCAGGTCTGTGTTATTTTTCACTAAATGACTATATGATGATATGTTTTTCATGCTTGACAATGTATAACCTGTATCAAATTGCTTACTGTCTCAGAGCAGGAGGAAATGAGGGAGAGAGAGAAAAAAGTTGGAATTCAAATTAAAAAAAAAAGAATGTTATAACTTCACATATGATTTCTTAATTGGGGTGGATGGTGCGGATAAGGGAAAAAATCTGGATTTCAAAAATTTAAAAAAAAATGTAAAAAATTATTTAAAATTTAAAATGTAACTGGGGAGAATATTAAATGAATAATATTAAATGTTAAAAAGAAAAAAAAGAATGTTAAAAATTGTCTTTACATATAAGCCCGGAAAAAATAAAATATCATTAAAGTTTTTTAAATATATTTTTTTCTCTAGAAATGTTACCACTTTGTGTTTCAACGCTACCGCTTAGAACATTATACGGTTTCTTCCAATTGGTTGGCTTTAGGGACTGTCTTCCTCTTTGGGCTGTTGTCCCTGTCTCGATCTGTGGCACTATTCAGAGGTGAGTGTTCTGGAGAAGAACTTATATTGGATCCTTGAGATAGTTCATCTGAAACTTTAGTTGACTAATAATTTGTTATGTTGGCTGCTTATACTAAGAGGAATTTTCTTTCCTGGGCAAGGAGCTCTGCTAGCTATTACTTTTATGGCCAGGTTTTTTGCCTTTTGGGAGCAATTTGGCTTAATATTAATAGGAGAGAGAATTGTGAATTCTTTTTAGTGTTATGATTAGTTATAAATCATTTATCTACACACATCTCCTTTTTTCTTTTTCTTTTTCTTTTTTCCAAGGGAATGGTATTAAATTAAGAAAGCTCCAAAATGGAAGATGCTAATATGAAACTCAGTTCTAAATTATAGAAGGAGTTATAATTTTAATATAAGACATTAAAATGGGACAAGAACAACTAAACTAAAAAAGGAGTTAGAGAAAGGCAAGAGAGTAAAGAATATTTAGCAAAATGAACTTACTTGGTATATACTAGGTTAACATATGACTCATGGAAGAGGCATTGGCTAAACAAGTTTGCCTACTATGAACCTTTAAAATCTTTTGCTTTTCCTTGAGAAATTTCAGTAAAAATTTAAAGTGCATTACAGTTTAAATTTTGAATCTTGTTTTACAATATCTCCCCTTTTCTGATAATTATTTCAGGATATCATGGACCCCTTGATTTGTATCCTGAATTCCACAGAATTGCTACTGATCCTGCTATCCACACAGTCCCAGAAGGGAGACCAGTGAATGTCTGTGTGGGCAAAGAGTGGTACCGATATCCCAGCAGTTTTCTTCTACCTGAGAAGTAAGTTGCAACCTCCTTTCCCTATCACCCACTTCTTAAATTAGGAAGTAGAAATAACCATCTTATTAGTTTGTCTCCCTAGTTTGTTTCTTTTTTTTCTTTTTTGCAACTATAGCCAAAGGCTAAAACCAACTGTCAAGTCTTTAATATATGCCTGCAGACCTTTCAGCAAGAAGTGAATTATTGTATCTTCATTATTGGTCCACTGGGTTTTTCTGGAGCCAAGTGCTTCTACTTGTTCTAGTTATGTCTTTCTCCTGTGTCACGTGGGTTAGGATCTGTTTTTTTATTTTTTGTTTTCAATTTAAATGTAATTTCTTAGTCTGAACTTAAAAATAAAACAAAATAGAGAACATTTCTATACAAAGAGAATATTCTCTGAAGAATTTTTATGTTGTTTTAAAAAATAATATTTAATTTAATAATATATTAAAATTCCCATACTTTTAAAATAGTATTGCTTTTATTTTCTTTCTGAACTTTATTTGTTCTCTTCTATTCATTAAAATAATGTTTCAGTTATCCTTCTTGGAGGGGAGGGGGGAACAATCACTATTTCTACCTCTCCTGCCCCCAAATAAAAATGGAGACAAAAGAAAAAAAAAAACTTATAACACGTAAGGGATAAGCAAGCAAACCAAATCTACAAAGTGATCATTTTAAAAATTTATGTCTTTTTTGCACCTTGTGTCCATTTTTTCTGTCAGGAGGGCTCCAACATATTTCATCATTTCAGTTTCCCTGGAGATTTTGGTTGGTCATTGCATTAATCAGAATGTTTAAGCCTTGGAAAGTTGTTTTTCTTTACAGTGTTGTTGTCCTTGCGCAAATTGCCCTCCTATTTCTGCTCAATTCACTCTGTATCAGTTCTTAGTCCTCAAATTCCATGAAATTATTTCTTTTATAATTTCTTATTATGCAATTATATTTCATTACATTCATATCCCATAGTTTGTTCAGCCATTTGCCAGTTGATGGACATGCCCTTAGATACTCATCTTGTTATCTCCCTCTATCTTTCTCTCTTTTGCTTCAAATGAGAATGAGGTTTATCTCATATTCATTTGGTTCATCTGACACTCATTTCTCCTACCATTTCCTCCATGTTATATATTCTCATACATCCCAGGTTTGAGAAATAGCAAGTTCCACTTCTTCCTTCTTTCTTACAGTATGTTATTCCATTTACCCTCAGAACAGAACCAGTCCCCAGCACCTCCGTTTTTCTCATTTAACTGCCTCACACTTACCTTTGAAGGCATTAAGGTTCTCAAGGGACATATTTCTTTCCTCCCTGCTAAATAGCATTTTATAATATGTCTCCTCCAAATGGCTCAAATAAATTTATTTTCCTTGGTTTTTGTTGATTCTTGTACTTGTTTTTCAAAGTTACTAGTTGCTTGCATTATTTTTTCTCTGAAGTGGGAGTTTTGGATTTTGACTAAGACATTCTGGGGAGTTTTCCTTTTGAATTGTACTTTAGAAGACGATTGTTAGGTTATTTTATTTTCATTTTGACATTTGACTATAGTAGCTCAGGATAATTTTCACCTCATTTCTTGTAGTATAATGTCCAGGCTTTGTTTTCAAGGAGGCAAGGTATTCTTAAATTATCACTCCTTGAAATCTTCTGTTTCTTGTTTATCATTTCATATTTTTTATAATTTCAATTTTTTTTCAAACTTTTGATCCAATATTTCTTGCTTTCTCACTGAGTCATTGCTTTCCATTTGGAGTTTTCTGGTTTTCAGGCAATTTGTTACTTAGGTAAGATTTGTTCTTTTCTAAACTACTTATTTTCTGTCCAGATCTTTCCCCTAGAACTTTTATTTTTTATCTCTTCATTTCTTCTAGACATTTATGTAGTTCTTATGGAAAATTTATTTTTTCTTTTAAGTCCCCATTTGTAATTATTAGGGAATTATTTTCACCTTCTTGGCTTGATTTTTAGGGACTTCTAGATTTATATATATTTTTTATACTGGTCAGTATGTTGTTTGATTTACTTTCTAGATTGAATTCCTGAATTGGGTCTTTGTGCTAGGTCCAGGCTTCACCCCCTGCTATTCTTTTGAGTGGAGTGCTCAGAGCTGCTTGGTCTTATCCTGAGTCTCCTGGGTTCTTGAACTGACCCTTCATCTCCTCAGATTAACCATTATTCAGTCTAGTGTAAATTTCAAGTTTTTGCTGACTTTTAAGTTGTGGGAGCTAGGTGTTCTGTCTCTCTTCAGTCAGACTTTTGGTTAGAAGTCCAAGGTTAGGACCTTGGAAAAACAGATTAGGCCTGCATAGAATCTTCTTGTTAGTAAACTTTATATGGTTTTTATTTCTCTACTTAGGTCGAACATAATCAGTCCTATAAAGGTCCTAGTAACGTCAGGTCTGAGCAGTTTTACCTCTTTGATTGATGTGAAGTGATTTGTATACTTTTGGAAACTGTGACGTGGATCTTATTAACACTATTCTTTTGTCTTTATTGTATGTGATTAAAAAGTAATTATGCTTTTTTGCTAAAACTGCTAATGTTACCAAGTGATATTGGGGCAAAAAAAGAAATGTGAATGAAGGAATTCTGAGTCATATAACTCTTTTTTTTTGAGTGCTATTTCTAGCACTTTTACCAGCTGATATCCTATTTTTGATTATACTCAGTAGACATGGCATAGTAGAAAGACTTCAGAACTTAAAGAATCCAGAAACCTGAGTTCAAATCCCAGATCTGACACTTACTTGCTCTGTGATCATAGACAGTTTACTAATTTCTGAGCTTCATTTTTCTTATGTATTAAAAAAAAGAAACAATGGAATTTGAATATTTATGGATGCTACTTATCTCAATGAGTTCTTGTAAGGGAAACATTTTATTAAAATGTGTGTAAACGAGAACTATTACTGTTAATCATTCAGTTAAAATTTTTTTAGCGAACTTTTAAATTTTTATATTTTGAAACATTTTATTAATTAAAAGTCCTTTTGAGGAGCAGTTAGAAGCAAAGCACTGGACTTATTTTTAATGGAGTAGTCTGTATGTTTACCCTTCCTTTAGAATGGGAGCCCTTTGAATGAGGAAGGCCTGGGTTGCATTTTGGGTTTTTTTGCCTTTTTTTGCATGGCCATTATTTAAGCACAGTGCCTGGTACATAGTAAGTGTTTAATAAATGCCTGTAGAATTTTAGTCTTCTAATCATTTAGTGAATTTGCTTTGTTATTCACCTGTGTTCTTTGTCCTAGTCTATGATAAGAAATGAGTGCATTTTTAGGAACTCCTGCTGCTAATGTGGTTATTCAGAATTTCTAAGACTAAATTTTTTCACTGATAGATCTTAGGTACATGGAATTAAGAATATGATGATTAATTTGCAAATTTTATTCATGAGATTCAGTGGAATATGTTAAGAAAATGATCTTGAGATCTTAAAGTAAGTGGCTCCGAGTTGACTTGTGATTTCTCTTTTTGCAGTAATCCTAGCTTTTTAGGATAAAAATCCTGGGGTTTTATTAAGGATTTCAGAGTTCATCTTGTCCAATCCCTATCTGATGCATGAATCCTTTCTGCAGTACTTTGGGCAAAAGGATCCATTCCTTGGTCATCCATCCTCCATTACAGAGATATGGAAATTATTACCTCCCCGAGCAACTCATTATGTTTTTTTTTTTTTTAACAGCTCTTTAATTGTTAGCAGTTTTTCTCTATCTTGAGCCAAAACCTTCCTTCCTTTAGCTTTCAGCCAGTCATGAGATCCTTCCCTACAGAGCCAAATAAAAACACATCTAATTAATGCTTTTTCTACATGACAGCCTTTCAAACATTTGAAGACAGCTCTTCTCTCAGCTAAATAAAAACACCAGTCATGGATGCCAGAGATCTTAGTGGTCATCTAGTCCAGCTCTTAACTAAACAGTCCAGCTTGTCTTGCCTTGACCAGCTTGCACTTGAAGACCTCTAGTGTTGAAATGATAAACAGCAGATCTAGATCATCAAGACCTAAGTTCAACTTCTGCCTTAGTAGCTAGCTTACTAGCTGTATGGATCATGTAATTTCTCTGTGCCTAGTTTCCTCATCCTTAAAATTAGACTTAAAGATCTCTAAGGTTTTTTCCAGCTCTGCTTTCTGTGATCCCATTATGATCCATGATCTCCTGAAGCAGTCTGTTCTGCTTATAGGCTATGCTGATTATTAGGAAATATTAACATCTGCCTCTCTTAAGTTTTCACGCATTGCTTCTATAATTTTGTCCTTTGAAGCAACAAGTCTAATCTCTTTTCCATATGACAGTGAAGTAATCAATCAACAAGTATCTACTAAGCATCTGCTGTATGCTAGGTACTTTGAAAGCTATTAGAGATTCTAAAATAAATATAAATGAGGCCCTGTCTTCCAGGGATTTACATTGTAATGAAAATTTACATCTTATCCATATACTTACAAAATGGATCCAAAGTGATGAGGGTTCAGTTGGCATAGTAGCTGGGAGACTCAGGAAAGGCTTCCTATAGAAGTTACCTTAGCTGAATCTTACAAGGTATCAGAGATTCAGAGAAGTGGAGGGAGGTAAAAAAAGAAGTCTGGGTATGAGGAAAAGCCAGTGGAAAAAGGCCATGAAAACAGGAAATTGAGTGCCATTATGAGGAACAGTAAAAAGAACAGTTGGATTAGACCATAGAGTGTATGAAAGAAAGTGATATCTTTGATGCAAATGACTATCTTCTGTAATGAGAGGATCCAAATCAGTTCCAATTGATTAGTGATGAACAGAACCAGCTATACCCAGCAAAAGAATACTAGGAAATGAGTGTGGACCACAACATAGCATTTGCACTCTTTCTGTTGTTGTTTGCTTGCATTTTTGTTTTTCTTCTCAGGTTATTTTTATCTTCTTTCTAAATCCGATTTTTCTTGTGCAACAAGATAACAGTATAAATATGTATACATATATTATATTTAACATATACTTTAATATGTTTTACATGTATGGGACTGCCTGCCATCTAGGGGAGGGGATAGAGGAAAGGAAGGGAAAAGTTAGAACAGAAGTTTTTGCAAGGGTCAATGTTGAAAAATTACCCATGCATGTTTTGCCATAAAAAGCTATAATAATAATAATTTTTTTAAAAAGAGATTTTAAAAAAGTAATATCTACTAAGGCTGAAAAGATGAGTTGCAGCTAGACTTTAAATGTGAAAGACTTTAAATGCTCTGAAATAATAGATAGTCTATTGAGTGGAGAGGGTGAAATGGTCATGTCTGTGGTTTAGCAAAATCACTTTAGTGGCTCTTTGAAGGGTATAGTGGGGTTTTAAGAGACTTGAACCAGGGATATCAATTAGGAGGCTATTACAGTAGTCGAAGGAAGAGTTAATGAGAGTCTGAATTAATGTGGTTGCTATGTGGGTAGAAAGAGCAGAATAGACTTAAGAGATATTATGGAGGTAAAATAGATGGGACTTGGCAACTAATTGGATATGTGAGATGAGAGAGAATAAGGAGTCAAGAGTGATATTGAGGTTGCAAATCTGAATGACTGTAAGAATAGTGGTGCCCTTGATGACAATGGGAAAGTTTGGGAAAGAAGTGAGTTTGGATGGAAAGAAAACATTCTGGATTGGAGATGTTCAGTTTGAGATACCTATGGGACATATAGTTGTTCAGTAGGCATTTGGTCATATAAAAGCTTAGTAGCAAGACAGGGGGGCTAGTTTTATAGATATGGGAATCATCTTCATAGAAGTGATAATGAAACCATGGGAGTTGATGAAGCCACTAAGTGAGAGAATGCAAAGGGAAAAGGGGACACAGAATAGTCCTTCAAGAAGATAGTTGATACTTTATCATGTCCTCCCTAATGTATTAAATAGTATCTATTTTTTACATTGATTCTGATTTGGCTTTGAGTCTCTTACCATCCTGGTCACTTTTCTTTAGATATAATATAAATTGTGAGTCTCTATCCAAAAATACAGGGCCCAGAGCTGATCACAGTACTCTAAATGTGATCTGACCAAGAAGGAATACACTCAGATTATTACCTCCCTTTTTTTGAATACCTTTCTCTTAATGCAGTATAGTATTTGCTTAGCATTATTGATTGTCATGTCAAATTGTTGACTTATATTGATCTTATAATACATTAAAACCCACAGGTCTTTTTTTTGATAAGATTGTTGAGCCATGCCTATTTATATAGGTGAATTTTTGAACTCAAATGTAGTTTACATTCATTCATTTAAATTTTTTGGTTCTCCATGAAGGTTCCCTTCAAATTTGATACATTTCATGCATTCTTCCAAATCATTAATAAAAATGTTGCATAAAACTGCATCAGTAGCAGAATTCTGAGTTATTCTAGTAGAGACTTCCCTCCAAGTTTGTAACAATTTGTTAATCATTCCCTTTTGGTTCTAGTCCTCAGTTCAAACCTACCTCCCAGAGGCTTTTCCAATATCTTTCTGAAATCACTTACATTATGTTTATAGCATTTTTCTGATATATCAGTCTAGTATACTTTAAAAAAATTAATTTCACATGGCTTCTTAATAAACCCACATTAACTTTGACTAGTCATTGCTTTTCTTCCTAACTGTTCACAAACCATGTCTTTGATCATATGGTCTAGATTTTTTTGAGGAATCAAAGTTACATTCACCAGCCTATATCTTGACCTTTTTTGAAAATTAGAACAATATTTAACCAGCCTCAGTCCTCTAGCACCTCTCTTCTACTCCTTGACAACTTAACATAAATTTGTGTATGTGCTCTGATGTTCTCTGGCTCTATTGGAGGAGGAGGAAATGGTAAATCTTGCCCTATCCCTGTCATCTGCTCTGGAAAAAATAGCTACTATAAGGCGTGACTGGTGTGTCTCCTCCCCCAAATAGAATCCGTGTGTCTTGGGGGCCATGGCTCAATTCTGGTGGCCAGCCCTTTAAATGTCCATTTCAAACTGTAGCTCCTCGTGGCTTCTTGGCTTGTCCTCATGGCTGTTGAGGAGGTGGTTTGGGTTTATCATTGGGGGGGGGGGGGACTGATGACCCCAGGATTGGTGGGCGGATCCCTGTGTTTTGGCAATAGGAGAGTTATGAGATTCTATCAAAAATTTTTGGATATAGATGGTCCTGGTACCTTCAGGGTGGTGCTGTGATCCCCAGTGGTAGCTGCAAACCGTAGCTGAGTGCCCCTGGTGGGTGGCCAGGATGGCCTGGCTCAGGGTCTGGCCGCAGCTCCCGCCCGCAGACATGATCTCTGCCTCGCTGCAGCCGCGGACCTGGGTCGGGATGGTTCACTTCTGCAGAAGCTCCATCCTCACTGTCCTGAGATCCTTATAGAATGAAGTCTTGGAATGCCTGCCTTTTCTCAGCCTCATACTCCTTAGGTTCAAGTATGTACAGACCAGTTGTGTAAGGAGCAACAGCTGAAGACCCTCTAAAATGCCTTCAGGCTTTGCCTGGAAAGCTGGGTCTGAGCAGCATTGTCACCCACACAGCCTCTTCTATCCATTCAGGCTCTGCTTGCAACACATCCTTTTCAGGAAGCAGACCTGCCTTCCTCACCTACCTCCTCCATCGATAATCAGCATTAGTCCAATGTTCTGGTGGTTTCCTATGTCTGCTAACAACTATTTTAGTGGAGAGAGTAATTCACTGCTTTGAGTGGCAGGGAGCTTTTTTGCTGCAAGAATAGCTGCATCCTCCTCAGTCCTATCCCAGCAGTCAGTCAGGACATCCATGAGCCACTTCCTATCTTTGGGCCCCAAAAGGGCCTGTTGAAGTGACTATAGAAAGCTTAAGTGTTTGAATTTCAGTATTCAGTGCTGCCATGTGTCAGGTATTTTGCTAAACAGTGGGTATATAGTAAGAAAGAGAAAGACAGTTCCTGCCCTTAAAAAATGGAATCTAGTCGGGAACAACATATAAGAGAAATCTGGAAAGGAGAGGGACATCAGAAGGTAGCTGGCCTGAGAATATCATGCTCCAAGGAGGGCAAACCAAGACCAGTTGCTGATGGAAAGTGAATGTCCAAGACCTACTAACCATTTTTAATTCTGCAGCCAGACTGAAGATTGTTTTACTTTCTTATCACGATCCATTATTATCTTCTTGGCACTCCAAGCAAGTTGTTCCTTATATCAGTGAAATCACAGGTCTCATTTCTTAATGTAGCTTTCTTTTTTTCTTTACAACAAACCTGAAGTTGGCAAGGTTACTTTTAAATTTTTTACTTTAGTAGTAAGTTTCTCCTTATTAATCATAGAAAGATCTGGAATAGTATTTACCCTGATTACTGCCCTAATGGTACTCCTACCATCTTTTGAACAATGAAATGATCATAAAGATAAAAGGAAAGTTTGTTAACTACTTAGCCTATTACATGGTAAAAGAATTCCAGCAGATGTTCAGTATGCTGAAGTCCTCTACAGTTGTATCTTCACTATTATATTATGTACCCTTGTTAGACCAATGGTATTTTTTTCAAATTCATTATCCATTTCTTCCAACTGATTAAGTATCCTTTTTATACTCCCACTACAGTGTCTTCTGTTTCTTTTTTCCATTTATCCTTACCCAAATGTTCTGTCACATTTTCCTTCCAGTTTGTATATTTCTGTAATCTGTTCTCTTAAATAAACAGTACTATAATTCCCTTTAATCTTTTGCATGTATACATTGGAAGAGAGACTTTTCTCTTTTAAGAGCTCATTATACCAATGAAATTCCAATTCAAGGAAACAAGTACCAGTGAAACTTAAAAAGTTGGATCTACTCCCTCGAATTAAGTTCTATTTGCCTATACTATGATCATTTATGTATGATTAAACTTATTTATGTCACTATACTTTTTTTCCCTCAATAATATTTTATTTCTCCAAATATATGTAACGATAGTTTTAACATTCTTTTTTTCCCCCTGAGGCATTTGGGGTTAAGTGACTTGCCCAGGGTCACATAGCTAGGAAATGTTAAGGGTCCAAGGTCAGATTTGAACTCAGAGTGCTCCTGACTTCACAGCTGGTGGTCTATCCACTGCGCCACCTAGCTGACCCTTTAATATTCATTTTTATAAGATTTTGTGTTCCAGATTTTTTCCTCCCTCCCTGACCTTCCCCCGCCCCAAAACAGCAAGCAATCTGATGTACATGTACAATCCTTTTAAACATATTTCCATAATTGTCATGTTGTGCAGAAAAAAACATTAGGAAAAAACAAAGCAAACAAAAAAGTGAAAGTATTTTCCCTCGATCCACATTCAGTCTCCATAGTTCTCTCTCTCTGAATACAAATGCTATTTTCCATCCCAAGTCTGTTGGAATTGTCTTGGATCACCACATTGCTGAGAAGGGCTAGGTCTGTCAAAGTTGATCATCACATAATCTTGCTGTTACTATGTACAATATTCTCCTGGTTCTCCTAACTTCGCTCAGCTTCAGTTGATGCAAGTCTTTCTGGGATTTTCTGAAATTAGCCTGCTCATCATTTCTTACAGAATAATAACATTCTGTTACATTTCTATAACATAATTTACTCAGCCATTCTCCAGTTGATGGGCATCTCAATCAATTTCTAGTTCCTTGTCACTACAGAAAAAAGCTGCTATAAACCTTTTTGTACATGTGGGTCCGTTTCCCTTTTTTATGATCTCTTTGGGATACAGACCCAACAGAGACACTGGTTGATCAAAGTGTATGCACAGTTTTATAGCCCTTTCAGACTAGTCCCAAATTGCTCCCCAGAATTTTTGGATCATTTCACAACTCCACCAATAATGCATTAATGTCTCAGTTTTCCCACATCCCCTCCAACATTTATTATTGTCTTTTCCTGTAATCTTACCTAATCTGAGAGGTATAAAGTAGTACCTCAGAGCTGTCTTAATTTGCATTTCTCTAATCAATGGTGATTCGGAGCAATTTTTAAAATGACTATAAATGGCTTTAATTTTTTCATCTGAAAATTGTTCTTCCATATATCCTTTGCATGTCCCTATTCCTTAAACATTCCTTAGATAGCATGATGATTTCACATCCTTTCACTCTCCTTCACCCCCAATCCCACCTTATTTGGATGTGTTCCAGGTAATTCTTCTAAACTGTGTTATTCAGAATTGGGCATGACCCATATGTGGTCTGATCATTGCTGAATGATTATTTTCACCAAGTGCTATCTTTTTACTTGGTTCTTTTTGCTTGTTTAAAGTGAATTTTGCAATGTGTTTCCCTTATGTTTTCCTTTTTTTTTCTTTTTTTTTTTTTTTTTTCTATTTGTGTTCCTGGCAGCTGGCAACTCCAGTTCATTCCATCCGAGTTCAGGGGCCAGTTGCCGAAACCTTTTGCCCAGGGACCAATGGCAACACGGATTGTTCCCACTGATATGAATGACCAGAACCAAGAAGAAACATCCAGATATGTAAGGGCAACATTTTTCTTTTATTCCTTTGAAAGAAGTTGGACTCCTCAATTTAAAGTATTTATGAAATGGGGATTTCTAAGCATGCAGACTTACACCAAGAAACCTCTATTGTGTAAACATCATTACTTTGTTTTTGAACTGTCTTGTTCCTCAGTTTGTTCTTTGTATATTTTACATAATAATAATCTTTATCCTCAGTTGAGTAAGCCTGTGCAAGGGGCATACTTTTTTTTTCTTTTTGAAGCAATCTTTTACTTATTTTGAATTCTGAAACCCTTATTTCATCCCTATGCCTACTAAAAGGTACTTGAGACCTTTAGATTAGTTCTGCTTTTGACTTACTGTCATGCTTTGGTTTGGGGAGATCAAATAACAATTGAATATTGTTTTCATGGGGGCTGCTCTGGGACACTTTTCTTAAACTTCTTATCTTGTTTCAAGATAGCTATCCATGTTTAATTTATTTCTCTTTGGACATGTTGACATCTGATACTTTTTAAAGTTCAAGTACCGAAAGAGATAAGAGGAGCAAAAAACACTCTTCTTGGATCCCAGCAAAAAGAAAAAAAATATTTTATAGGGTTATTAGAAAGCATATATTTTGGTAACTGGTCTGTTGTCAAAGCATTGCATAGCCTAAATGTCAAAATGTTTCTGTTAAGTTTCTGAGTGTTATCTATGGGAATGTTAAAATTCTGGCATTTCCAATTCCCTGACTAAGAAAGCCTCTGCCTTATCTTATGTCTTCTGTATTGGAAGTGGATATTCTTACACAAAACCCTCGTATATCCTGAAGAGGGAGACCTTCATCAGCTTTTGAAAGTAGTCATTTTTAATTCATGGGCCTGAGACACAATTTTTATCGATGGATTATGCAGCATCATCCAAAGGTTTACTGTTAAAAAAGATACCTCCAAAAGCTGTCTTCCTTTGGCTTCAGTCTATGAAAACTCTTACTGTAAGGTAGATTATTATTATGGGCCAGAACTGAACTTGAAACAAAGATTCTTACAAGGTACTAAATGGAATTGATGAGACAATGGTTATCTGGTTTAACATGGTGCTTAATTGTTCTCTAAGTTCAGTATGATTGATTTAATTTTACAACAAATAATGGTTTCCTAGTGATATAATGATTGATTTATACTCAGTGTGGTGCATATAAGCAGGGACTGAGAGCCACAGAGTAGAAGCCAAGGAGACAGAGATTGATTTCCACCTTCAGTCAGGCTTCTGGTGGCAGATTCTCCTCCTGCATTTCTCCACTAAGACCAAGGTCGGTCTGAAAGGCTCTCTAGAAAGCTGCCCAGCCCCAGGAAGGAGATAATAAAGGATTTGGACTTTAACACCTAGCTGTTCTTGTGGTGATTACTGAATTGAAACGAAATCTGCTTCCAGAGACTCCAAGGAAACCGAACAAAAGAACATTACAGATTATTTGTGTCTTGGTTAAGAGGTTGCATGGAATAGTGGAGAGAGCCCTGAATTTAGAGTCAGAAAATAGTTTTAAATCTTGGCTTGCTACCTGTTTAGCTTTGAGCAAATTAAATGATTTTTCTGGGTCTCAATTTTTTTCATCTATGAAATAAAGGAATTAAACTAGATAATTTTTAGGCCCCTTCCAGCTAAAAGTATGTCCTGTGATTCAGAGTTCATTAGATTCTTTCCAAAGATCGGGTTTTGTGGTTAAAACAAATCAGTAATTAATTTAATATGAAGATGTTAAATTTTCAAAACCCACTGGACTTCTTTCTTTGGAAGATTTAGCACTAGGAAACATAGTAGGAAAGTCTCTTTACAGGTTTTTAACGTATATGGACACAAGAAGGATTTTTTTTGGGTGACATACTTCCAAAGCATGTACTTTAAAATGTCCTGCTGGGTGTGATGGCTTTATGTTATCATTAGCTTATATCTTAAGATTCAGTACGCTCACAGAAGGTGAGTTTAATTGTTAATATAAAAGGATAAAAATCAAGATTTCAAATAACCTTGATAATTTTATTTTTGGCCAACTTCTTTTTTTTTTTTTTTAATAATTATAACTTTTTATTGACAGAACCCATGCCAGGGTAATTTTTTACAACATTATCCTTTGCACTCACTTCTGTTCTTATTTTTCCCCTCCCTCCCTCCACCTCCTCCCTCAGATAGCAAGCAATCCTATGCATGTTAAATATGTCATAGTATATCCTAGATACAATATATGTGTGCAGAACCAAACAGTTCTCTTGTTACACAGGAAGAATTGGATTCAGAAGGTAAAAATAACCTGGGAAGAAAAAAACAAACATGCAAACAGTTTACATTCATTTCCCAGTGTTCTTTCTTTTTGGGTGTAGCTGCTTCTGTCCATATCACAGAAACTGAGTTAGATCTTCTCTTTTGAAACCACTTCCATCAGTACATCCCTCAGTATCATTGGAAATAATGATCTCTTGGTTCTGCCTATTTACTAGCACGTTCATGTAAGTTTCTCCAAGCCTCTCTGTATTCATCCTGCTGGTCATTTCTTACAGAACAATAATATTCCATAACATTCATATACCACAATTTACCCAACCATTCTCCAATTGAGAGATCCATTCATTTTCCAGTTTCTAGCCACAACAAACAGGGCTGCCACAAACATTTTTTGGGGGGGGGGGGGTAATAAGCCCAGTAGTAGCACTGCTGGATCAAAGGGTATGCACAGTTTGATAACTTTTTGGGCATAATTCCAGATTGCTCTCCAGAATGGTTGGACTTTAACCCACCAACAATGCATCAGTGTCCCAGTTTTCCTGCATCCCTTCCAACATTCATCATTATTTTTTCCTGTCATCTTAGCCAATCTGACAGGTATGTAGTGGTATCTCAGAGTTGTCTTGATTTGCATTTCTCTGATCAATAGTGATTTGGAACACTTTTTCATGAGTGGAAATAGTTTCAATTTCATCATCTGAAAATTGTCTGTTCATATTTTGGCCAACTTCTTGATAGATCCTTTGAAACTGTCCTTGTAATTTAGCCAACAAAGATCTTACTAAGAAATAGCATCTTTCCCAATTTCTTCCTTTCTTCTGTTCTTGTTATTAGTATTATTTTTAATCTGCAGTTTCTTCTGCAGATGTTTGTAGAATTTCTTTTATTTTCTTACTGTATTCCATTGAAGGGCTGTGCTGATCCCAATTGAGGTGCACATATTCCAATTTGTACTAAAATGACAGGCTTCAGATTTGTTTAAAGGAGCAGGGGGAGAGTGAATGTTGTGTCTTGAGTGTGAAAGGCATCCCTAACTATGCACTGCTTTGAACGACTGTGAAATCTTTGGGTCAGGACCCATTTTATGTCACAATACCAGTTTTGGGAATCAGTAGAAAGATGCCTAGACTAACTAAATGCCATATCTTTGAATAGAATGTTTTTTAAAATCTCCATATAGAAGAAAAGAGCTTAAGGAGGCACATTGACCCTAGAATTTGGGGTCGGTGAGTTTTGTAGATGTAGATAATGTAGACTTCTTTTTTGTCCACACTGTGTCATATACTGGAAATATAAGTAAGAAAAAGAAAGCCTCTAATTTCAAGGACTTTATAATCTAATGGGGAAGTTAATATGCAAAAGTGAGCTGAAAAGCCCTTCCTTCCCAAGGAAGAGAGGATGATATTCATGGGATAGAAACTAAGCAAAACAGTTAATAGAAAATAAAGTTTTTTGGAGAGTTCTAAGCCTTTTGTAAAGGAAGACTTTGGGAGGAGTTTATTGTTTTGATCTCCACACTTCCAATAAGAGAGGAAGTTCAACTGAGGGATCTAGTTAGGTATTGGATATCAAAGCTGAATCAGTCTCTGTTTTGATGAGATTTCAGATGATTTTCTCCTCTAAACATCTAGTGTGTTTAATAGATACTCAGGTAACAGAGAAAACTGTTTTTAGAAAAAGCTGTCAGAAAAAGTTGTGATGGTTTTGAGTGTATTACTAAGCTCTTGGGCTTGAGTCATCCCATTCCTTGGCCACAGGCTTTGTTTGGTTTCATGTTCTGACTAGAGCTTTGTAAGTCAAGTAGTGGCCCAGGGATAGAGTCCTAGGCATGGAAAGTAAATCCAGCTTCAGCTCTTTACTAGCTGTGGGGCACTGGGGAAATCACTCGGTCTTTATTTTCCTTGGTTTCCTTATCTGTAAAATGGGGGTAAGAGTACCTATCTCCCAGAATTTTGAGAATCACATAATGTAATAATTATAAAACACTTATCACAGTGCCTGGCACATAGCATGCATTGTGTAAATGTTAGCTAATATTATTATTGTTGTTGTTCTTTATTTGCCCTAGGATACCCAGGATTGGGTTTTACTCAGTTTTTAAAGCAGATCTTAACCCTTTTTTATGTGCTGTGGTCCCCTTTGGTAGTTTGATGAAGCTTGTGAACCTTTTTCAATGTGTAAAATAAAATACATAGGCTAAAATACATTGTATTGAAATGTTGTAATATTGAAATATAGTTTTCAAATTATTTAAAAGGTTTACAGATCCCAGATTGGGAATTCTTAGCACAAAGCCTATATCCAGTCTCTCAGCCCCAAAATGCTGACTGAAAGAAGCAAGGATACCAGTCAAAAAGCTCTGTATTTTAAGAAAAAAGCAAGCTAGAATTTTTCTAGCATATGACGTATTCACACATCTTTATGATTTAAGGGGTTTTTTGGTCTTTGTTTTTTCAAAATTTTCTTTGATTTCTATGACTCAGACTTGCAACTGGTAAGAAATATTCCCTAAGCACAGGCCTCTTACATTGGACTTTGTAAGGCAAAAGAAGACATTTGTTGTCTTACTATTGAATTGTACACACCAAAAAAGATTCATTTTTCTAAATTAATCTTAAAATTTAATGTGATTAGCTTCTTTTTTTTTTTTTTTTTTTTTTTTTTTTTTTTTTATTTTTTATTTAATAGCCTTTAATTTACAGGATATATACATGGGTAACTTTACAGCATTAACAATTGCCAAACCTCTTGTTCCAATTCTTCACCTCTTACCCCCCCCCACCCCCTCCCCTAGATGGCAGGATGACCAGTAGATGTTAAATATATTAAAATATAACTTAGATACACAATAAGTATACATGACCAAAACATTATTTTGCTGTACAAAAAGAATCAGACTCTGAATTATTGTACAATTAGCTTGTGAAGGAAATCAAAGATGCAGGTGTGCATAAATATAGGGACTGGGAATTCAATGTAATGGTTTTTAGTCATCTCCCAGAGTTCTTTTCTGGGTATAGTTAGTTCAGTTCATTACTGCTCCATTAGAAATGATTTGGTTGATCTCGTTGCTGAGGATGGCCTGATCCATCAGGACTAGTCATCATCTAGTATTGTTGTTGAAGTATATAATGATCTCCTGGTCCTGCTCATTTCACTCAGCATCAGTTCGTGTAAGTCTCTCCAGGCCTTTCTGAAATCATCCTGTTGGTCATTTCTTACAGAACAGTAATATTCCATAATTTTCATATACCACAATT
This sequence comes from Sarcophilus harrisii, assembly GCF_902635505.1. Lineage (NCBI taxonomy): Eukaryota > Metazoa > Chordata > Mammalia > Dasyuromorphia > Dasyuridae > Sarcophilus > Sarcophilus harrisii. Next base: position 487,861,436 of record NC_045428.1, on the reverse strand, counting down.
TATTCAGCCATTCTCCAACTGATGGACATCCATTCAGTTTCCAGTTTCTAGCCACTACAAAAGGGCTGCCACAAACATTCTGGCACATACAGGTCCCTTTCCTTCTTTATAATCTCTTTGGGATATAATCCCAGTAGTAACACTGCTGGATCAAAGGGTATGCACAGTTTGATAACTTTTTGAGCATAGTTCCAAACTACTCTCCAAAATGGTTGGATTCGTTCACAACTCCACCAACAATGAATCAATGTCCCAGTTTTCCCACATCCCCTCCAACAATCATCATTATTTTTCCTGTCATCTTAGCCAATCTGACAGGTGTGTAGTGGTATCTTAGAGTTGTCTTAATTTGCATTTCTCTGATTAATAATGACTTGGAGCATCTTTTCATATGACTAGAAATAGTTTCAATTTCTTCATCTGAGAATTGTCTGTTCATATCCTTTGACCATTTTTAATTGGAGAATGGCTTGATTTTTATAAATTAGAGTTAATTCTCTATATATTTTGGAAATGAGGCCTTTATCAGAACCTTTGACTGTAAAAATATTTTCCCAGTTTATTGCTTCCCTTCTAATCTTGTCTGCATTAGTTTTGTTTGTACAAAAACTTTTCAGTTTAGTATAATCGAAATTTTCTATTTTGTGATCAGTAATGATCTCTAGTTCTGCTTTGGTCATAAAAACCTTCCCCTTCCACAGGTCTGAGAGGTAAACTATCCTATGTTCCTCTAATTTATTAATAATTTCATTCTTTATGCCTAGGTCATGAACCCATTTTGACCTTATCTTGGTATGGCGTTAAGTATGGATCAATGCCTAGTTTCTGCCATATTAGTTTCCAATTTTCCCAGCAATTTTTATCAAACAGTAAGTTCTTATCCCAAAAGCTGGGATCTTTGGGTTTTCAAAGACTAGGTTGCTATATTTGTTGACTGTTTTATCCCTTGAACCTAATCTATTCCACTGATCAACTAATCTATTCCTTAGCCAATACCAAATAGTTTTGGTAACTGCTGCTCTATAGTATAGTTTTAGATCTGGTACAGCTAAGCCACCATCATTTGATTTTTTTTCATTAATTCCTTGAAATTCTTGACCTTTTGTTTTCCATATGAACTTTGTTGTTATTTTTCTAGGTCATTAAAATAGTTTTTGGGAGTCTGATTGGTATAGCGCTAAATAAATAGATTAGTTTAGGTAATATTGTCATCTTTATTATATTTGCTCGCCCTATCCAAGAGCATTTAATATTTTTCCAATTGGTTAGATCAGACTTAATTTGTGTGAAAAGTGGTCTGTAATTTTGCTCATAAAGTTTCTGATTTTCCCTTGGCAGATAGATTCCTAAATATTTTATATTATCAGTAGTTACTTTAAATGGAATTTCTCTTTGTAACTCTGACTGTTGGATTTTGTTAGTGATATATAAGAATGCTGATGACTTATGTGGGTTTATTTTATAACCAGCAACTTTGCTAAAGTTGTGGATTATTTCTAATAACTTTTTAGCAGAATCTCTGGGGTTCTCTAAGTATACCATCATGTCATCGGCAAAGAGTGATAATTTGGCTTCCTCATTGCCTATTCTTATTCCTTTAATCTCTTTCTCAGCTCTTATTGCTATAGCTAGCGTTTCTAATACAATATTAAATAGTAACGGTGATAGTGGGCAACCTTGTTTCACTCCAGATCTTATTGGGAATGGTTGCAGTTTGTCATGTGATTAGCTTCTTAAGAAATTGTGCATCGTCATTAGTAATAGCGAAGGAGTGTTGCTCCAATCAGATCTGTGATAATTTATTAACATGTGCCAGAGAGATGTTCACTGCACTTGATCATTCTTCTAATTAACTGTAACTTTATCAGGCACGGGAGTCACTGCCTCCTCTGACTTTCCTTGGCATATTGATTGCATAGTTTTCATTTGACTCTTAGCCTTATCTGATCCTTGCCTCAAGACAGTGATCCTAGCTTAGACAGTCTTTCTTATAACCCAAATGGAAAATCGTCTGCCTGGATTAGCCTTTATATTTCACCAGTTTTACAAGCCATAGCTTACCTTTTGCTTTCTTGAATGTTAAAAACTAACAAGATATAATTTGTAAGATCTTTGAGCTTTTTGGAAGGTAGATACTAGATATTAACAAGAGTAGGAATATTTTAATATTTCAATATTCAGTTTCAATATTTCAAATTTACTTTCCCCCCCCCCAATTTGTTCTTTTCTGTAGTGATATACTTAATAAACATAGTAGAAACAATTTTATGAGAAGCTTTAAAAAATTTTTTTGATATAGTTTATTTTCAACATCACCTTGACTTGTAGCTATTCATCCCCCTAATTGAGTCACTTTTTATGATAAAAAATTATTAAAAAGAGGGAAAAAAAAAGCAAAACTGTTTAGGGACAGGGTGGCATAATCTGTAGAGAGGTAGCTCTGAAGCTAGGGAGACCTGGGTTCAGGTCCTGCCCTTAACACAGACAGGTTTTATGATCCTGAACAAGACACTTTATCTTTTAGTGTTCTAGATAATTATCTAAGAATATTAGGTATGGAGAAGTTGGTGGCTTGTACTCGGAGCAGAGATTATTTTATCCAGAAGTGCTTTATGTTAATGAAATTATAGGTACAGTGCTTAGAGTTAATCAGATTCTCTCTCTTTCTCTCGACATGCATGTATGTGTGTATATATATATATATATATATATATATATATATACATACATACATACATACAATAGATAATATCTATCTTTTTATCCACTGCCTCTCTCTGTGTTGATATTTATAGATAGATATAGAAATCTATAGATCGTAATATTTATATACATATACTTGTACATATATCTATCTTCACAAATACTTGATATATAGAAAATCCCACTGTTGAGAAGATAATAGTTATTGCCTACAACAATACATTCTAAAAAATGATGTCGCTGTGAGTTTAGGATACCCATGGTATGAGGACTATACTTGAACTTGTTACCTTTTTATTGACTGACAGACCTAAACCATAGAGTGGCAAAAAGACTGGGCTGGGAGTCAAAAGATCAAGGTTCTTGTCTCACCTCCATCTCTCTGGACAAATGACTAAATCTCTCAGAAGTCCTTTTTCCTTATCTGTAAAACAAATGGCTGAGACTATATGATCTCTGAGGTAATTTCTGAATTGCTAAACTGCTATAAGTCTATGACAGCAAATAAGTGAAGAAAGCCATTTCCTTCCTGTAATATAGACCTGATTTGTTATAAGCACTATATATTATATAGGAAAAAAATCAGACATTTAGGATTGAGTGTGTAGATCCAGCTTTTCTGTGACTTTGATTACCCTGCTAGAAATTTTCTTGTCTTTTATCATATAAATTAGTTTATCAGTCAAATTGCTTTTCTTCCTCTCTTCATTTAGAAAATAATCTGTTACCTTTGCTCTTGGTTCTGTGGAACCAAAGCAATTTTTCTAACTGGTAAAAAGAATCACATAGTCACAGGAAGAAGAGACTTAGAAATCATTACATCCAACTTCTTAATTTTATAAATGGTAAAACTGAAGCCAAATTCCCCAAAGCCGTGAAACTATGTAATGGAACTTGGGACTAAAACATGAATCTTCTCTCAAATCCTATTACTACTCTGCCTTCTTAGAGCTCACATTGTAATCTGTGGCATACAATGCGTCCCTTAACTCTGATTCTCTAGTTTGATTCGCCATTATTTCATGTGTGTATTTTGTCTTTTCACCTGAGTTGGGAATTTTTTTAAGGGCATGAACTGGGCCATTGGTTTTCCATGTCCTCGCTAGCACAGGACTGAGTTCCTAAAAGAGGATGATAAATGCTTTTGAATTAATTTATAAACAGAAGTGACATATTTGAAAATTTCCTGTTGCAGAAATTTCATGCCAGTCCCTCCTCAGCCTCTTCCTACCGCCAAATATCTTTCAGAACTCAGGAGACATCCCTGGGGAAGAATGAAACATTTATTGACGAATGGCAGCATAACAATGACAATAATTCACATCTGTTTGACTATAGTTTAGAAAATACTTTACAGTAGAGATACTGGACTGGGAATAGGGAAAATCTTTAGTGTTTTTTTTTCTAGTTTTATTGAATATATTGTCTTTTGAGTGATCTTGTGAATCTCTTAGACTTGAGAAATTACTTAATCTCTTTTAAATTTAATAGTTGTCTGCAATAGTACCTTTGAGAGGCAACCAAAGAATGAATCACATAGCTCTTAATAGGAGTGTTTCTATTTCAGCCTGCCCATAACCCTTAATTCTAGTTTCTAATCAGTTCTTTTATTAAACTGCAAGCTTCTTTTCAGACAGTCATCACTATTCTGCAGGGCCTGATGACTAGAAATGGAGCTCTAGCTGTTTAGCTGTGGCTAGATTCTTAGCTCCTTGTGATTAAGAAACTTGAAATACTTGTTGAACTGAGGCCCAGAAAGCTGGGGTAACTCTTCATTGATTTTTTTAATAGAATGTTTAACTAGAAGAAGAAAATACTTGGAATTGGCGGAGGTAGAGTAGGGATCACAGAATGCAAGAACGGGAAGGAGCCTTCAACGGCCATTGAGGCCTACCAGTCCCTGTACAATGTCTCCAGCAAGTGGCCCTCCAGGCCTTTCCATTGGCCAGAACTTCAGATACTCCCATGGTCCTTGTCAATCTGCTTCAGGCCTGATGTCCCCATTTCCTTCAATGGATTCTCATATGACATATTGTTTAGCTTCTTTGCAGTTTCTTTGTAACATGAAGATAACAATGGCACCTGCCTCTTTGGGTCATTGTGGGGATCAAATGAGATCATATTTATAAAACTCTTGGAAAACCTTCAGGTGCTTCCGAAGTGCTGTCAGTGATTATATCTGTACTCTAACAGTTGCCTATGGACACTTTGTATCTTAAAATTTATTGGAGGTTTTTTGTTTTATTTTTGTTTTTGTTATTTTTATTAAAATGTAGGGCCTGAAGGCTATACTTAGTACTCCAGATGTGGTCATATCATGGAAGAAGATAGACCAGCATCTCGGTCCTCATGCTTCTCCCCTAGTTTAGCCTCAGACTGTCCCAGCTTTTGCCACCATCCCAGTGTGAGAAGTAGCAGCACCATGAAGAGGGAACTGGACCAGGAGTCCTGAGGGCTGGGTTAAGGTCTTGCTTATCACTCATAGGGCACATCACGCGCTCTCAGGACCTCAGGAACTCCCTAAGATGAGGAACTGGTAACAGGTTGCCAGTCTGTAATGATGAAGGGGAGTGTGTGTGCCAGGAGATCCACATGCTATTGGAAAAATGGCTGATACTGCTAATTTCTATTTACGGTTTGCAAAATGATTTATACAAATTACTTCTATTGAGTTTTACAAAAACCTTGTAAAGTATAGGTAGTTAAATTGTTATCCTCATGTTGCAGAGGAGGAAACAGATTTACAAGGATTCATTGGCTTGCCCCAGGGTCATAGAGTTAGTAAATATCAGAGGTGAGAATCAAACTCAGCCTTCCTGAATCCATGTCCAGCATTCTATCAACAACTCAAATGAAGTTTACAGTAGACAAATACCCTCAGTTTTTAATAAAACAACTTCTTTCTACCCATCTGTTCTGTATCTTATTTTAGCAAAATACTTGGTATATAGTTGGTGTTTAATAAAAGGCTCTTTGATTGATTATGAAGTTGAATTAGAAATAGACTGGCTTACTTGCAGTTCCTGGCATGTGACATACTGTCTCCCACTCCAGTGCTTCTTTCTGCACTTGGTGATACACCATGCTCGGAGAGTTCTGTCCTGCTACTTTCACTTCTCTATACTTAAGGGATTCCCCCTGATCTATTATTCTAAAATCCTGTCAAAAAAGGAGCTGAGGTCCATCTGGTATTATGACCCGTTCTTGATGACTCCATGCTAGCTTTTTGTCTCTGCTTTCTTTACCTATATAGATAGTCATTAACCATCACATTAATTGTATATCCTGGAATTTTGTCAAGAATCAAAGCCAAACTTAATAAGATTTACAAATTATTGTTTACAAACTCTGTTCTCTTCCCTTTTTTGAAAATCAGATTAACATTTCTCCCCCCAATCTTGTGGTACCATACCCATTTCTATAGTCTAACAAGGTGATGAAGAATACACTTCTGTTTTCCAGTTTGGTCTCTTAAGAGTGATCACAGCTTTTCTACGCATATATGCAAGGTAGATACTTTTTCTCTTTGTGTATTTCTAATTACCTTTAAATATTCAGATGTTTGCAGCCAAATCTGCTTCAATTTGATAAACAATTTAATCCAACCAAATCACTCACTAAAGCAGGCATATTTGCCAGGCAAGTTCATTTTCCTTCACTAAAACAAAATGGAGGTATTGCCTTACCTTAAAATATTTATGTTATTTCTTTTTAAATTAAAGCTGTGATTCTAAATCCCTAAAGGGGCAGGAGCATGTCCCTAGAGGTGGTATTCAAACTGCAATATGGTTGTTCTGTCACTGCTTCTTTCCCCAATCTGGAAAACTCAATGTACAGGTTCAGTGTTCAGGCTCTCTGGATTTTTTGCAATTCCTGAACAACAACAAGAAGAAAGAAACATTTTAACTGCTGCCTGATATTGAAAAGTTTTTTGAGACAGTGTATGCAATAGTTAGAATGCTGGACTTGGAGCCTGGTTGGCCTGGGTGTGAACCCTACCTAATATTTACTAAACGTTGCCCAAAGTAAGCCGCTTAACCACTCCCAGATTCGTCTATGAAGTGGGGGTAAAAATGCCAGTGTCTGTACCTCAGGATTATTGTGATGCTCAACGAAGTGTATTTAAGGTGCTTTGAAAACTTCAGAGTATTAGAGAAATGCTGTTAATGACATGTTGATAGAAGAAGAATTAGACTTACACCACTTGGTGCCAGAGTGGAGGAGGAGGAGGACTGTTATGGGCCAGAACTCTGTACTTGAAAGGATTCTTACAAGGTGCTAACTCAGAGGAATTGATAAGACAATGGTTATCTAGTTCAGCATTGATGATTAATAGTTCTCTAGTTCAGTATGATTGGATTAATCTTACAACAAATAATGGTTTCCTAGTGATATAATGATTGGTTTATACTCAGTATGATGAATGGATTTAACTGTAATAGAGCATATAAGCTGGGACAAACTCGGCCAGATTAATTTACTCCATTTCCCACCACCATGGTGGCTGGCCTTCATTTCTCCACTGAGACCAAGGTCCGTCTGAAGGGCCTCCAGAAAGCTGGTCTGGGCCCCAGGCAAGGAGACAGACTGTGAAGGAGACAATAAAGAATTTGGACTTTATCCCTGGCTATTAAGATGAGGAAAATACAATAGTATTATCTGAAAATGGAATTTGCTTGTGAGAAGGAGTTAGTTCCCTGTTATGTTATATCCTCTAAAGCTCTAGATGACTCCTTTGGGATATGTTGTAGATGGACCTTGTTTCTCAGAGAGGGGGCTAGATTAGAATGATCACCTTTCCAGTCTAGGTTTCTGCAACTAAGGAACTGCTATAAAGAGATTGATGCTTTAGGTAAGGGTCAGAAAGGGTATCCTAAAGTCCTTTCTAACACTGGGACTCCAGAATTAGGTAATGTAGAAATCATAATTCAGAACATTACTGATCAGCAAATTATAATATGATTATTTTTTGTGGGGAGGGAAGCCCTGAAGGATTTAATTCTTTAAATCATTCTTTAAAAGACATAAGTCTTATATGGCCTTATGGTTTACAAATTTTTTAAGTGTGGCATATTTTTAGCTTTGACAGCTGGCTGATAAGTAGCCTGTGACTAATGAAATGAAGCACATTTTTGTTTCATGATCATGCTTTAATGTCACCCTACAATTTTGTTATTTTTGATATAAGAAAGACTGATTAAAACTGAAGAGACACCTAAATACTTTTTTTAGTATAACTCAAGTCAGATTTAAATCTAATTTAATCTTTTAATTTTTGAATTTCTGATGATGTTCAAAGGGTTGTGAAAAGGGATTTTTGGATTTCTCAACTTGTAAATTTGGTAGGTTTAAGGGGAACTTGGTTGGTTCTTTTTTTCTTTACTAAAATCATTCTAATCTTTAAACATAAAGCAATAGTTGGTATCATCAGAGATAAATATTTATCTGAAAAATATTGTTCCAAAGAAATCTCATGATGATTTTTGTTATTTGTTTCAGTTGTGTCCAATTCTTTGTGAACCCATGTGGGGTTTTCTTGGCAAAGATACTGGAGTAGTTGATTTTCTCTTAAATTTGGTAATTATTCAGAGAATACAACATTCAGAGTTGTGTTATTTTTTCTTTTTATTTACATTGTTGTTGTCATTGTATATGTTGTCTTTCTGGTTTTACTTACCTCATACTACATCATTTCATGTCAGTCTTCCTTGGCTGCTCTGAATTTTTCACATTCATTGCTTGCTTCACTTTTGATTTTGGGAATGTGTATGCTTCTTTTCACTTACATTGTTGTGATTGTATATATTGTTTCCTTGATTGCATCATATTTCACTCAGACTTTTCCATGTTTCTCTGTATTTATCACTTTCATCATTTCTTATAGAACAATAATATGCCAATTATGCCCCACAGTTGTTCAGTTGTTCTATGATTAGCCCCTACTTTGTTTCCAATTCTAAACTATCGTATAAGTATCTTGCTGTAAGCAAGCACTTTGTTCTTATTAATGGCCATGTATAAGCATAGTAATTGAATCTCTGGGTCAGTTAGTATGAACATTTTAGAACTTTGTTTTAATAATTCCAAATTGCTTTCCAAATGGTTGTACTAATTCACAGCTCTACCAACAATGCACTAGTATATCTATCTTCCCATTACCTCCTTAGCACTGACTATTTCCATCTTTGGTCATCTTTGCCAATTTGCAAAGTATGAAATGAAACCTCAAGGTTATTTTGATTTGTATTTCCCTTATTATTAATGATTTTAAGTGTCCTTTTACATGGTTACTAATAGTTTGTAATCACTTATTTATTGGAGATGACTTTTGGTCACTGTGTATATGTGTATGTGTGTATGTGTGTGTGTGTGTGTGTATACATACATACAGGAGAAGAAAGCTAGTGATAATAGGATTTCTTCCATTTGTCTCTATTTTTTTTTAAATTAGGATTCCCCCCCTTTTTTTAAATACAGTACTATATTCCTTCAGTTGTACTGTATATAAAAAAGAAAGAAAAAAAATCCTAATTTGAAAAGAAAATAAAGACAAATGGATGAAAATTATACACTTAAGTTCCATAACTTTCACTGTGAATGGATTAAACAGTCCAGTAAAATGAAAAAGGGACAGATTGGCTAGGAAAACAAAACTTCACAAGCTATTCCTAACAAGAAACATATTCATAAACAAAAGATATACATAGAATAAAAATGAGGAGCCAGAAAAACATTTATTATGCATCAAATGAATGAAAAAAAAACAAAAACAGGAGTTACAATTATGCTATCAGACAAAGCAAAAATTCAAAAGATTTTTTTAAAAAGAGACCAACAGGAGAACAACTAAAAAGAATCAGACAACAAACCAATATCAGTATTAAAGTTACATGTCCCATATATTTTGACATATTTAACATGTATTAGACTACCTGCCATCTAGGAAGCTAGTAGGGGGAAATAGGAGAAAATTTGGAACAGAAAGTTTTGAAAGGGTTAATGTCAAAAAATTCTCATTAAAATAGAATCAGCTATATGGGAACCACCAAAGAAAAAAAGATTCTGTTCCTGATGAATCTGCAGGAGAAATCTATCAAATTTAAACAGAACAATTAGTACTAATACTTTATAAATTTCAAAGATTGAGAAAGCACTTTTTCTGATTCCTTTTATGAACCAAATATAGTTCTAATATCTACACCAGAGAATGGTAAAGCACAGAACAACTACCAACATCATAAATAAATATAAATTTAAAAACTTTAATTAAAATCCTGTTAGACTTTAGAAAGTCATTCAAGAAGTCATTCATTATGACCAAATTAGATTTATATCGGGGATGCAAGGATGGTTCAACATTAAGAAAACAATCAAGATTTTTGATCAACTTAAAAACCCAAATATCCCAAATCACATGATTATCTCAACAAATGTAGAAAAAAATCTTTGATAAAATACAATAGTCACTTATGTTGAAAACACTGAAAGTATAGGCAGATCTTTTATATTATAAAAAGTATCTAACTAAAACCAAAAACAAGCATTATATATAAAGGAAATATAATAAAACTTTTCAAATAAATATGCAAGTAAAGCAAGGATGCTAACTCTCCCCAATACTATTTGATAAAGTTTTAGAAAGCAATAGCAACATTAATAAGACAATAGAAAGAAATTAAAGGAATAAAGATAGATAAAGGGGAGATAAAACAATCCTTATTTACTAATGATATGATGACTGACTTAGATAATCCTAGGAATCACAAAAGATACTAATAGCTTCAACAAATTATCAGATCATAAAATAAAACCCCCCAAAATTAACATTATTTTTATATGATAATAACAAAATCCAAGAATAATTAGATAGGGAACTCAATTCCAAATAACTATAATATGTATAAAAAGTACTGAGAGTCAAAGAACAACTTATACATCCAGGAGAATATTCAGTGTTCATGATTGGACTGTGCAAACATAAAAATGACAAGACTATAAAAGTTGATTTATACTTTTAATGTTATGCCAATCCAATTACCAAAGGGACATTTTATAGAAATCAATAAATAATAAAATTCATTTGTAAAAATAAAAGCCCTAGAATATCAAGGGAAACTGTGAAAAGTTAGGATAAAGGGGAATAGTAATTGCAGATAAGTTACTCAGAATGTCTTTACTCTTTTGCTTGATCTGGAGGCTATATTTTCTTCTAATATCAGTATTTCTCCCTTTGGTTTATCTGCTTATACACAAGATCTTTAATTGAGTTTTTCCTTCTTAAATCTTTGATAATTTTAGTTATTTGTTTCCTGTCATAGTTCTCTATTGCTAACTTTCTGGCTTCTTTCTCTTTGATAGTGGTTTCTCCAGAGGGTGGACCTGAAAAACATCTCAGTTTTGCCCATTTTGGGCAATTCATGACTCAACAGTCTCAGTATCAAGCATCTTCTAGTGGAGGAGGGTGGATACAAAACTGTTCCCAATTGGAGTCTGTGCTCTTTCCCACAGATTTAATGAAATGCTACACAGCCACAATTGTCCTACCCCAGTTCCTCAATACCTCATTTCCCTAGTGAATCTTTGTTTTGGCACAGAGTGCCACCTCACAGCCTGAGCAAACTTCTGCTCTTTTAAATTCTATCAAAGAATGGTAGAATATGAGGTAGGGAATGCTAAATGAGTTCTAGTAACTCCCTCTATTATTTGTTTGTTGAGTCATTACCTCTTTTGGTAACCTTGATATCCTAGATTATGGAGGCAACTGAAATTGGTTTATCTCTTATGTGTCATTCCTCTTTTGAAGAATTTTTAGCAGTCATGAAGATTAGATAATATTTGTGAAGCCTACCAGATAGTGCTATATAAATAATTTGCTAGCTGTTTGTTAATTGTTATTTGTAATGGGCTGAGGCTTAAGTTGATGCACTGAGGTCCCAAGCACGTGAGGCTAAATAGTAATTGGACTATACTCTATTAAGATACATGCTTGGATAAAGAATGGCCCCCTCCCACTCTCTGTGCAAGTCCTGATGTGTTGTATAGGAAATGACGATTTTGGTGGGTGGAGGCAGAGAGATAGGAAGAGAGGCTGGGAGAGATTGGGCCTGGGTTCTATTCTGGTAGCCACTGGTCGTGTGGCTTCTGGTCTAGCTAGCTTCTTGACTCAGCTGCACACATTGCTATTACCCATTCTCTTCCACCTCCAATCTTTCTTCACTGAGAATAAAGACTGATGATTTTCCCCTAACCTGAATTCCTGATTCTGGCTGATTTTAAAATATGCGGTCATTAATTTATTTACCCTCTAAATAAATAGATCATTGTTCTGTTTTGGGGGAAGATTTGACTTAAAGAGAGATTTCTATTCTGAGTTGTTTTCATTTTACAGCTTTGGCATTACCACATTATTTCAAGTTAAATGATTTTAGAGATGTTTAGGAAACCCATTATACTGATTTTTGGAGCTAGAGATTTCTGTATTTCTTAGAAAACCTATTATTACAAATTTTCAGATTGTACAATAATGCATTTGGCAGATACATTTTTCTTTTTGCAAGATTTGATCATGTTCCACTAATTATTGTACATATTGCCTCCTAATTAAAGTTCAATTTATTATTCTCCCACAATTTGGTTTTACTCTAACTTTCTAACTTGTTCTTTCATTATTCCATTCCATATGAGCTAAATTGAACTTCTTACTGTAATAACTAAATCCCCAGAAATGTCCCATAATTTCCTACCTATTATTTGAATAGTTAACTTCCATGCCCTTCCCCCCTTTCTTCATTTCCATTTGTAATCCTATCCATCCATCCTTTATAAAGTCTAGCTCAAATGCCATCTGTTTCATTAAGTTTTCACTTACACTCCTCTTCTACCTATAAGTCAATAATAGTCCGTCTCCTTTCAGACTTTCAGACTTTTCTTTATTCTTTATCCAATCATGTATATTAATAGAGTATAGTCCAATTACTATTTAGCCTCACGTGCTTGGGACCTCAGTGCATCAACTCAAGCCTCAGCCCATTACAGCTATGAATTGGTAATTGGTCCAAGTGATGAGGTGCAAAAGATGAGGTGTGAGAATTGGCATGGGAGATATCCCGTCTGGTTGGAGGCGCAGGTCCTACATGAAAGAATTTGCAAATCCGAAATCTGTGTGGCAAAAAGGGATTTATTGGCACTGAGAAGCCAGCTTATGGAAGACAGACTTTTTAGTGGGCAAGGAATATAGCAAAGGTGGGTTACACTGAGAAGATATCTTAGTGGGCAAGGTCCTGTTTAAGACATCTGGGAAGATTTGGGGTTCAGAGTTGTCTTTTATTAGCCATCTGAGGCTTGGGGCTTCAATTCAAAATTGAATGAGATTCACTCAATGTTGACAATGCCCTAGGCATAGATCTTCAATTGAAAAGAGATTACTTGGGAGTTTGAGCTACTGGGAGTGATTCTGGACAAATCTTCAACTCAATAGAGAGGGTATGTCCATGTCTCTGGCCAAGATTTCCAACTGAATGAGACCACCCAACTGGGTTCCCTGAAGGGTAGGCCTCCCCCCAGAGGAGATCCTGTGGCCCATGAACCTTTCCCCAAAAGTCAAAGGGGACACAATTTACATCACAATTATACTGGAAAACATTTTACAATTATACTAAATAAGACATTAAACTCTCTAACCAGTGGTTCTCAAAGTATGGTCTAGAGAATCCTGGGGATCTCTGAAACCCTTTTAGAAGGTCTACAAATTCAAAAATAGTTTTTATTTCCAATATGGTAAATGTCTATAAATGTAATCCAGATAAACAAAAATGCTTTGGAGAGATCCTCAATAATTTTTTAATAGGATAAAGGTATTGAAAACAAAAGTTTAAGAACCACTGCTTTAAACCCTTTCACCTTGCAATACCTCTACTAAACATATGTCCCAAGATCAAAGACAGATAGAAAGATCCCATGTGTATATATACAAATGTAACACCTCTTTCTGGATTTCCCCCACTTATTTTCTTTCTTTCTTTTTTTGCTGGGGCAGTTTGGCTTAAGTGATCCCACTTAATTGGGGAAAGTTGTTTTCTAGGGACAAGACTGTTCTTTTGTCCTGCTGGTGTAACTTGTAAGCCCCTACTGGTGTGGTTCTCATTAACAATGAACAAACTTTAAAAAGTGGACAAACTTAATAGAGATCTTAGCAAGGATGATATAGTAAGAACAGATAATAAAAAAAGTTCCCCAAATGCCTGGGTTGTGTTTTCCCACAAAAATATACAACCTCAATGGGAGAAGTAGCCACAAACTTAAACGTTTCTACATTCTACATATGTAGAATATACATATGGCCAACTGTAACTGACTACTTTTGAAATTAGAAGTGTTGTGGGCCAGAACTCTTGTACTTGAAATAAGGATTCTTACAAAGTGTTAAGTCAGTGGAATTGATAAGACAATAGTTATCTAGTTTAGGACGGTACTTAATAGTTCTCTAGTTCAGTATGATTGATTTAATCTTACAACAAGTAATGGTTCTCTAGTGATAGAATGATTGGTTTATACTCAGTATACTGCATATAAACTGGGACAAACTCAGCCAGAGACAGACTCAGAGGGGCTCAGAGCCAGAGCCAGAGAAGATAGAGGACTTCAGGTTGGAGCACAAGCTCTCGGACTAAGACAGACTTCAAGACAGAGAGCATCATCCTGCCATCTGGGGAAGGGGGTGGGGGCTAAGAGGTGAAAAATTGGAACAAGAGGTTTGGCAATTGTTAATCCTGTAAAGTTACCCATGCATATATCCTGTAAATAAAAGGCTATTAAATAAATTAAAAAAAAAAAAAACAGAGACCATCGTGGGGTCCTTCTCCCTTCCTCACAGAAACCAAGACATGTTCCAAAAGACCTCAAGAAAACTAGTCCAGACCCCAGGCAAGGAAACTAGATTGTAAAGGAGATTATAAAGAATTTGGACTTTATCCCTGGCTATTCTCGTGGTGATTATTCTGCTAAAATGAAGGTTGGTCTAGAGACCTCCAGAAAACCAACCAGAACATTACAAGAAACCCCTTTCTTACTTTGTAGAGTCCTTACATAGATCTCTTCTGTGCAAAGTGCTGCACTGAGCTTCACATGACTAGTATTCTTCCTAAGTGTGAGGGATCATGCTCATTGAAGCTTCCTCCTCCTTCAGGTGATGATTTCTCCTGCCCTTGTTGTATCTCTCTGCTTCTCATTAGATGCATTGTCTGTTTATTGCTGGTTTGTTATCTCAGATAACATAGCTAGTATTTAGGGAAAGAGAAACATTCATTTCCAAGGACCTGTTTTCCCCTTCAGGCTCTCAACACCAAGTCTTCAACTTCCAAACTGGAGTCCTCTATCACTGGACTGATGAACTCCTGTTCTGACTTGCTGCTTTATCCATCGGGTACATGACTGATATTCTCAGACAATTCTCAGATATTTCCTAGGTAGTATCTTATCTTTTGCTTTCATCCAATGTCTATAAAGCATAAAATCCTTCCATATTTGTTCAGGAAAATTTCTTAACACTTACTTTACATTTTGCGATGACATTATATCATCACAAAATGTTGACTGATTCCATAGCTGCATCAGTTGTGGTAGGAAGGTAATTCCCTTTCTTATTCTTGTTATATTTTCCTATGAATACATTGAAGTGGAGAAATAAAACATCCTTCCTTAAACAAAAATATAGCAGCATTTTTTTTTTTTTGTGATCACAAAGGTGGAAGGCAAGTAGGTACCTCTTACTAAGCTAAAAGCTTAAGTGGGGAAGAGTTAAACATATTTTGATAAATGAACATAAATATACATTACTGTATCATAAGAAATGGTAAATATGAAGAAATTAGAAAAACTTGGGAACATTTGTTTGAACTGACATAGAGTGAAATAAGAAAAGCCAGGAGAACAGCATATACAGTAATAATAATAGTATAAAGGGAAAAAAACATTGATTGTAAAACTGATGAATTTGGCAACCAATCCTAACATCAGAGGACTGATGATATGGCAGCTCTTGATACGGAGATGACAGACCATAGATACAGAATGAGACATGCATTTTTGTTATGGCCAATATGTTGACCCAGGTTTGTTTGACTGATCTTATTTGTTATGAAGGGAAGTTTCTATGAAGGCAGAACCAGGGAAGAATCTTTGGGAAGTAATAGGGTTATTTTTTTCTTTTTCTTTTTAATAGTATTTTTTTTCCAAATACATATAAAGATAGTTTTCAACATTCATTTTTATGAAACTTTATTATTAAAGATTTTTCTTCCTCCCTCCCTTACCTCCTGTTTCCCCTAGACAGCAAGCAACTTGATATAGGTTAAATGTGTACAGTTCTTTTAATCATATTTCCGTAACAGTCATGCTGTGCAAGAAAAATCAGATCAAAAGGGGAAAAATCACGAGAGAAAAAAAAAAGCAAACAAACACAACAAAAGAAAGGTGACAATACTATGCTTTGAACCATATTTAGTCTCCATAGTTCTCTCTGGATATGGATGACACTTTCCATCCCAAGTCTATTGGAGTTGCCTTGAATCACCCACATGTTGCAAAGAGCCAAGTCCATCACAGTTGATCATCTACATAATCTTCTTATTACTGTGTACAATGTTCTCTTGGTTCTGCTAACCAATTTTTTGTGTTATTTTTCCAAAAAATACTAACAAATGACTTTTAAAAATAAAATAACTGTACACTTGACTGGGGATTAGAAGTTTTTTAGTCATATGGAGATATTTGTTGTAGAATTTTCTGTAATTTCTTGATTGAGATTATTGATATAATGGAAGAAATTTCATGGGTTTTAGAAGAGAATTAAGACAGGCATTTATAATGTCCAAAAGCTAAGAATTTAAAGCTGTTCCATATTGTATGTGCCTAGTCATGAGGACTGCCCTATAGGAAACCTCTCTACCTCATTGTACTAGCTCTCAGGAAGATATTAGAAAGTATCAACTTTGTTAGTATCAACTCTGTTAGTTGGGTACTTTGGAAATTAAAAAAAAAACATATTCCAAAAGCTGTTGAATTTTTAAGTATTACATTTATTATTAAAATCAGTCATTGATGAATTCTTTTGAATAAGATGATTAAAACATTTTAAGCACTTAGTAGATCTTCCAGTGAATTATGATATCAATTATGACTAAATAACACATTTAGCTGGGGATATAATTTCTATTCATAGCCTTACAGTTTCCATTTGTAATCCTATTATTTGTTTTGTAGTTGATCTCTTAGGTTCCTCTGCCCATTTCTTTCCCTTCTTCCCCAATTTTGATGAGTTCTGTACTATGTACATAGAAAAATTTGTAGTGCTCTATGGGAAGTGAGATCTATTTTGTATACAGAGATGATGTCTGTGTGCTCTCCCTTGAACTCCATGATTCCCCTCATCAAGCATCTATTTTTACTTCGACTTGCGTCATTGTTGTTCCAGCTGATTGATACTTCAATGTAAATCCGTATCCTTTTCTTCTTGGTAACAGGCCTCTAGCTCAGGCAGCTGTGCGGACAACAGGATCAGGAGTGCGGCGACATGAGAAGTCAGCTTATGAATGTTGTTCTTGTTGTCCTGCAGTCCTGTTAGCCAGATTTGTGAGCTCTCTGTTCAGTCATCTTTGGGGCCTGTTTCACATTGTCTTAAGTCTGCTCAGTATTTCTGGAACTGTTGTTCTGTATCTCCCTTTGTGAAACCATTTCCTATTCTTTGTCCTTACCATGAACCCCAGTCCTTAAAACTCTCGGTTCTCTTCCAGACCCTCTTCCCTGCACTAGCCACTCTCTCTTCTTGCATATTGGTCTCTTAGTGAACTAGTTTAACTCTATACTATCCTCTTCTCTTGAGTTCCTGATCCCCTTATCATATTGCTGATTGTACCATACCAGTCCTTAGTCTTGGATCACTGCATCATCCTTCACCTTCACTCCTACTCATGTATTACTGAATATTTGGTGGACACAATCATACAAGCATTTTGACTGGGTCTACTACAAATTAATGTTGTACAATCTCAGTTGGGCCCTTACTGCTATTAGGCAATCCTTCTATACCTCCCTTATCAACTCACTATTTATTCTCTGTACAGTTCTTCCAACTTTTTCATCCTTCCTCAGATTTCCTATGGCTGCCTCTTCACCCTCCATTCTCAACTAAGACACTTGCCTCATATTTTATTTTAAAAATTGAAACTATTTGCCTCGAGCTCCTTCTTCTCTCCTCTTCCTCATTTCCCATCACTCAGATATCTTCTGCCACTATTTCCTCCTTTACTCCTTTCTCACATTAAAATGTAATCTTCTTACCAAGGTTCAGTCTTCCACTTGAAAAAGTAGTCCCATTTTATCTCATGTCCTCCAATAAATTGCCCCCTCCATCATTATTACTCTATCAGTAATCTTCAGTGTTTTCTTGGTTACTGGCTGCTTCTCTAATACCTAGAAACTCTGACTGTTCCCTGACTGCCTTCAAGTCCCAAGTAAAATGCTTACATCTTCCCCTAACCTTTTTTTTTTTTTAATTTTATTTAATAGCTTTTTATTTACAGGTTATATGTATGGGTAACTTTACAGCATTAACAATTGCCAAACTTATTGTTCCAATTTTTCACCTCTTACCTCCCACCCCCTCCCCCAGATGGCAGGATGACTGGTAGATGTTAAATATATTTAAATATAAATTAGATACACAATAAGTATACATGACCAAACTGTTATTTTGCTGTACAAAAAGAATCAGACTCTGAAATATTGTACAATTAGCTTGTGAAGGAAATCAAAAATGCAGGTGGGCATAAATATAGGGATTGGTAATTCAATGTAATGGTTTTTAGTCATCTCCCAGAGTTCTTTCTCTGGGCGTAGCTGGTTCAGTTCATTACTGCTCCATTGGAAATGATTTGGTTGATCTCATTGCTGAGGATGACCAAGTCCATCAGAACTGGTCATCATATAGTATTGTTGCTGAAGTATATAATGATCTCCTGGTCCTGCTCATTTTTCTTGTTTTCAAAACATATGCATGGATAATTTTCAACATTTACCTTTGTAAAACCTTGTATTCCAAATTTTTCTCCCTCTGTCCCTTCCCAAGACAGCAAACAATCTGATATAAGTTAAATATATGCAATTCTAAACATAGTTCAAAATTTTTCATGCTGCACAAGAAAAATTAGATTAAAAGGGAAAGGAAAAAAAAACCACAAGAAAGAAAATAAGACAAGCAAACAAACAACCACTAAAAAAAAGTGAAAGTACTATACTTTGATCCATATTCAGTCTTTATAGTTCTCTCTCTCTGTATGTGGATGGCACTCTCCATCACAAGTCAATTGGAATTGTCTTGGATCACCTCATTGTTGAGAAAGCCAAGTACATCATAGTTGATCATCACATCATCTTGCTATTACTGTGTTCAGTGTTTTCCTGGTTCTACATGCCTCATTTAGCATCAGGTTTTTTTTTTTTAAATTAGCTTGCTGATCATTTCTTACAGAACAATAATGTTCCACTACATTCATACATCAAAACTTATTCATCCATGTCCCACCTGATGGGTATCCACTCAATTTCCTAGTACAGTTCTTTACCATCTCCCACTTGGACTATTTCAATAGACTCCTATTGGATCTGTCTGCTTCAAAGTGTCTCTACATTCCAATCTGTCTTCCATTTAGCCATGATTTTCCTAAAGCACAAGTCCAGCTGTGTCATACCTGTCCTTACCACCACTTAATAAAATAAAATAAACTCCAGTGGCTCCCAGTCTTCTCCAAGATCAGATTCTCTGGCTTTCAGAGTCTTTTAAAACCTGTCTTTTCTCACCTACCCCTTCCAGACTGCTTATATCTTGCTCCCTGCATATCATGCTCGATCCAGTGACCTTGGCCTATTGGCTATTCCTTAAATAAGATACTCCATCTCTTGGCTCCAGGCTTTCTGGCTGTTTTCCATGCCTGGAATGCTCATCCTCCTCATCTCTGCCTCCTGGCTTCCCTGACTGCCTTCAAGTCCCACGTAAAATTCCATCTTCTACAGGAAACTTTTCCTAATCCTCTTTTAATTATTTCATATTTTCACTTTATTTACTTTTTTTCCCCTAGTATTTATTTTCTTGTCTCCCCATTATTATATTGTGAACTCTTTGAGGGCAGCATCTGTCTTTTGCCTCTTTTTCTATCTCCAGCATTTAGCAAAGTGCCTGGCATATAATAGGCACTTAATAAATGTTTATTGGCTGATATGCTTAAGAATGTTTTGTATATTGTTATTGATGCTACCAAATCTAACAGCCTTCCTTAATCTTCATCTTTCTTTACCTTTTGGCAGCATTTGACCCAAAGTCCTTTATTGCTATTGAGGGTACAGTGACTAGAGTCACCCAACTTCACAAATTTGGTATCTTCTTCTGCTCTTTGCTCTCACTCCATATATCACAGGATTTTGCCAAATACTGTTATTGCTTTCTCTGTAACATCTCTGGTATATGTCTCCTTAGCTCTATGGACATAGCTGTTGAGGTGTGAGAAATGAGAGTTAAAAGATCCCCTGACAGTAATGGGGTCCCCTGGCTGATCCTCAGGCTTTGCCAAAGAATTGGCAAACTCCAATGAATACTCGAGGTTAGTGGCAAAAATGGGTTTATTACACTGAGAAAAGAAATATCATCATCAGCGGGCAAAATCCTGTTAGGGTTTTTGCAAAAAAAAAAAAAAAAAAAAAAAAAAAAAAAACCAAAACTCTGCTTGATTATATTAGATCTTTTTGTCCTGGAGCTGAGGACCTTCCAATAGAGGGTAGTGACCATGCCCCACGCTAGGATCTCCAATCGAATAGGAGATTACTATCTGGGAGTTTTCTCTATGAACAGAAGGATGGGACCCCTTCCAGAGGCTGGGAGGGTTTGAGACCCAGGACCACCCATCCCCCAACAATTAAAGGGGGACGCGGTTTACATCAAGGCCTTTCCAACTCTTCCCTTCCCCCCAAAGACCAGTTTACTTCACAACCACTACCCTAAAGCAATGAGCTGGATTTTGCGAAGAAATAGAAACTAGATGGGTACAAAGTGTACCCTCCTAAAGCTGAGTCTCACAGACAGTTTAGATATTTACATAGGTAACTAATATACAATAATATATGCATTATAGAAGTGCAAAAACCAAGTGCTTATATGAGATCATAGATAAAGAGGTAGAGGAACAGGTTTAGAGAAATGGCTTAATGAAAGAGGCTTTTGAGTTGAGCTTGTCACTGGGAAAGGCAATGGAAAGAGAACTGGCTAGGAAATTCCACACTTTGGGCCTATTTCCTCATCACTCTGAAGGGATTGGACTAAATGATCTCCATTTTTCTAGTAACTTTGAGTTTTTGTAGTTCTGTTACACTTATACTCATTATCACATAGTATAACAGTTACTCAGTTTTAACATGTTAATTTTGTTTCTGCAGTATAGTTAGTCTCTTACCATCAGAAACCATGCTTTATCTTTCCTTCTTCTGTATCCTCTATGGTATTTTACTCAGGCAACACTCAGTAAATAGCCATTGATTGGTTGATTAAATTATGTTAAGTCCAGATGATACATTTTTGTTGTTTTACATAGCCAGTACCAATCCAAGTGACTTGAGTATTTTGAGGGGTTAGACTACTGCAGCATTACAAGCCATATCTGTAGTAGGCAGCTGTCATGGTCAAGTGTAAAACTGAATTAGACTTCTGCCCATATATACTGAAAACCAGGGAAACTGGGCTGGAGCTAAGGACAGAAATGTCAGCATGGCATTTCAGAGGCATTCCCAGGAGTAGAGGAGCAGCAATGCAGGATGTCCCTACCTCTTGCTTGGTTCTGTTTGATTGCACAGACATGGCTCTTGGGAAGTTTTTCTAAACTCATTTCATGTTTGTAAAATGCATGGGAGCCATGGAGTGGGTGTTCAGACAATAAAAACTGCTGCCGGGAGTGTTTATGCAAAGGATCATTTTTAGAGAGTTCTGTGGAATGGAATTGGTTCTGACGTCAATTCTCAGTGTGCTTTCTCTCCCCTGGAGGAATAGCCCATATGCAGAGACAGATGTGAGACTGAAGTCCTATTTACATATAAATAATGCTCTGAGAGAATGAGAACATTGCTGTGAGCTGGAGGGAAAAGGGGGAAAGAAGATGGGAAAAACAAAGTTCACTGGTAGGCCAGAGAAAATCAAATTCTCCATCCACTTTTCCTAATGGTCTTCATCTAAATTGAAGTTGACAGTCCAGGAGGGACTTTTAAATTTTAGAAAGGCATCTATCTAGTTTTTAAAAAGCACTGTTGTTATGCGTTTACCTCTTTCCTTGTCTCAGTGAGACACTACTAGCTTTACAATTTCTCCTGAAGATAACTGAACCAGAGGATAGAGCCCTGGGCCTGGAGTCATTCAGATTTGGCTTCTGATACATAGTAGCTGTATGACTCTGGACAAGTCACCTAACCGTGTTTGCCTCAGCTTCCTAAGAATAAAATGAGAATAGCATGGATCTCTCAGATTTGTTGTGAGGATCAAAGGAGATAATATTTATAATGTGCTTAGCACAGTGCCTGGCACATAGTAGGCACATAATAAACACTTTCCTCCTTCCTTTCCCTGAGAGTCATAAGACTTTTGGAGTATCCTCTTCTAAATTGATGTTTTGTGAAAATGTCTCTTATTTTAAAAGATTTTTTTTTTTTAAATGTAGAATTCAGTGGAATTCATATTCTTCCATAATCACTGGTGATTGGCTGGTGCTTATTATGAGTTTTTTGGGCTACCATTTTCTTTCCCTATCCAAGGATAAGTACTAGGATGGCAGTAATATTATTTCACTGAACTCTGTTCATGTTCTGAAGTTCATGTTCTATGATGGTTGCAGTACACACACACCTGTAAACTGTATTGTTTAATTGATTCAGGTAGCCGCTGTGATTCAGTCATCGGTTAGGAGGACTTCCCTCACACCTTGGTTGACAATTCTATTCAGTCATTCTTCCACCTTTGTTCCCTTTTGTTCCTGGTTATAAGATGTGATGAATTGAAAGTGAGAGTGAGATGATTTGTTTCCTGAGGTCAGCATATTGATTTAGGGTATTTTTAAGCAACATTTGTTCTGGTTGCTAAGCATCCTCTATACTTGTAGTCATTTCCAGAGGTAAGCTAAGCCAGGTCTCCAAGTGCTGAATATATCTACTTCTTTAACTAGGTTAACACATTCCCCGTCCCTGTCTTCCCCCTTTCTGAATTGTTATAACACAAAATAAGTACATGTAGTTGAGGGAACACCTGTGATCTTTGTATCAGTGTATTACTATGGAGGACATAATGATTTCTGATTCTTGAGACCCTTTGGAAGTCTCTGGGATTTCAGATAATATTATATGCCTTTTACTGTCTTGTTGAAAAATTGTATCTTGTTTGTATTCCAGGTTGACATCAGCAAATGCCATTATTTAGTTGATTTAGATACAATAGCAGAAACACCTCGGGAGCCACGGTATTCATCCAACAGAGAAGAGTGGATCATCCTTGCTTACAAACCATTCCTTGATACTTCCAGGTATGTGCTTTTCACCATCAAAGAGGCAAGTGTTTACTAAGGGTTTAAAAAAAAAGGAACTATCAATTCTAAAAAGCTAACATATCCATTGAGTCTGCTGTTACATGCTATGTTTCATGCCTACAGCCATCTTTTTCCTTTGCAAGAAAGGGAGGAAGGTATGACTGTTGAAAAAATTGGATGTATTTATTCAGGAGTTATGCTAAAAAAAAATCCAATAATTTTGCCAGTTATGTCCTCCCCTCCCCCCCAAAAAAAGGGTTTTGTGCTTCCCCAACTGTTATGTTTTAGATTACTTTATCTTAGATTATATGGTTTAAATCTCAAACCTCAGTTTGCCTCATCTTTAGTCCTTAGCTCACATTTCTGGCCCTGATGTTTAAGCTGTTTTGATATGACATGTCCAGTTACTTCCTCTTGTTTTTATTTAATCCCTTTTCTTTAGCTTTGGAAAGATAAATGAAGGTTTCTTTTTTCTGATCAATAAAAATGTGAAATATAGTTTACCACTAGCAAAATAGAAGAAGGAGCAACCAGTTGCCAAAAGAAATCCAGATCACTACTCCCTTCCTCACCCGCAATTTGTTTTTTATTTTGGTTCAGTTAAAAAAATAAGTTTTTTTTTCAATTTGGGGATTCCTATTGTGAAAACTCCCTCTACCAAAACAGATTGCCATCTATAATTTATAATCTTAGAGCAGTATGTGGGGACCCTGAAATATTATGTGACTTCCTCATCATCAGATATATGCATATGCACATACACAGAAAGGCATACACATATTCACACATACAATCAATCTCATTTGATCCTCAAAGGATCATCTAAAGTATCTACTGTTGTTATCCCCATTTTATAGATTAAAAAGCTGAGGCTAAGCAAGGTAGCCTTTTATATAGCTAGTAAGTTTTAAATATGGGATTCAAACTCAGATGTCTCCTATATATATATATATATATATATATATATATATATATATATATATATTGCTATATATATGCTGGTTCTTATAGACGTTCCTTCTTAAGTAACCTCAGAAGTAGAAGTGTGTGGTGAAATATGGGATGTGTGGTGGGGTTTCAGTTTGATTCCCACATTAGAAGTCCTGCACCACACCAAAATCCTACATCCCGTCACTTCCCAGGACAAATGGTATGAGGTGAGTGTCTTCTCTATGTCTTATCTCAGTGTCTTAGAATTTGTGCTGCACTTCTCCCTCATATACCTACTAGAATAAGGCTTAGATCTTATAGAAGTTTTGTATACTTTGTATCTTCTGGATGGTGGGTTAAACTACTCTACATGATCCCTTAAGTTTGTTCAGTGTCATGTTCTCATTTTAGAACTAAGGAAACTAAAGTTGCCCAAGGCCCCAGGCTTGGCCCATCCTCTTGTGCCAACGTGGCAGCAGGACCTGGACTTCAGCCACACTTTATGTTATAAGAAGGAGAGACTTATTGTTAGACAGCGGGCTGAATAATGCTGTGATCAAAGGGGAAAAAAAAGTTTGAACAGTGAATGAGGCTAGGAAGTGTCATTGGGGTATGTGTTGCTCCTTTCTATATTTGAACTACATAGGTAACCTCTGAAGTTTGAAATGAGCTACATTTATTTTTCCATTGATGGCAAAATAGCCCAGCAGGTAGTTATCTATGGAGAGTCACAGATTGAGGGGGAGGGATGAAACACTTTTGCATTTGTCACTGGAGATCTTAAAGCTTTCAGAATAAAGAATGGCTTATGTGGGTTGACTCTTCACCAATTCCCTAGTTAGCACAGGGCCAACATATGCACATAATGTGACTAAGTGCTGCTTTTTCAGATCTCTGAAAAGTTTTCTCTCAATCCCCCTGGATGAAGTTATTGAAGGAAACATATTTGGGCAGCCCTGAAATCTTGAGTGCCCTTTCCTTGAGAAGCTAAGAGAGTAGAAATCAAACTAGATCTGTGTCCAGGCTAAACCTTTAAAACTAAGAGACCCTGATTTCCTTTCCTCCAGTTTCCTTAAGAATTTATTTCAGAAATTGGAACAAGAGGTTTGGCAATTGTTAATGCTGTAAAGTTACCCATGTATATATCCTGTAAATAAAAGGCTATTAAATAAAAAAAAAAAAAAGAATTTATTTCAGGCTTCATTCTGTTTTGGGAGTATAATTCTTATAAATCTTAGGGCTTTCTTCCTCTAGCTGAGTTGTGTCTCCTGTTATCTCCACATGTCTTCCACAAAGAGTTTTTGCTGTATTTTGGCATAGAGTAAGCAGCTGCCTACTTCATAGAGTAATACCATAAACGTATCTAATTTGCATTTCCTATCTATAATATTAGAAAATTCTCATCGTTTCTGAGGAAGCCTGAGTTCTTCAGTTACCATTCTGACCATGAACATTCCCCCATCTGCATATATAGGGTTCTTGGTCTATCTAAATCTTCCTTGTTTGTTTGGATGAATAGTAGGACAGAGAAGGTCATTGAAAAATAGTACATTTTTTGGAGATATTTTGTTTCCTGAATATTGTAAATGAGTAAAAATTCAGAGAACACATCATAAGGAGAAACATGTTGGAAGAGGTGCCAGTCATTGGTTCAGGCTGCTTATGGGTTCCCCAAATGTCTTTACTATCTGTTCTCTGTACTGGTTTTCTTTGCATTTTTTCTACTTGTATTAGATGGTATGCATTGACCTGACTATTATACAAACAACAATACAATATAAATACAAACAAATACTACAGTCTTGAATCCTACATGTGGTCATGACCATTTATTTATCTGCTGTGTCTCTCAACATCTCTGTGACTAAATTTGACCCAACTATTACAATTTGGTGGCATCTGTAGAATTTCTAAGTGCTGTGGGGATTCTAGAATGATTTATAGCCTCCTTACTGAGACTATAATACTTAAGTGTGGACTCTCACCAGAGATAACCATGGCTTTAGTACTCCAGCAGCTTATGTAATGAGTAGAGGCAATCCTCATATTTGCTTGCTGTGGTCATATACGAAATATAAATTTTTTAGGTAGTCCCATAATAAATTCTTTTTCAGCTCTTGGTTTGGAAAAGAGGAGATTTGAGGAAGCCTCTCATATTTCAAATCTAGGGTGTTTTTAGAAAAGGAATTTCTCAAATGTGGCCTATGTATATCTGTTTCTAAATCCAAATCTGTGACTTTTCACCATTTCCTTTAGATTTGTAGGGAGCCAACATGAAAACGTATGGATTTTCTAGATCAAGACCTGACTGGTCCCACAACTTCAGCCATTAATTAATTAATAATTATTTCAGCCATTAATTAAGACTAGTTAGTCTTAATTAAATGTCTTGATTAAGGCAACCAGGCACTATAAAAGTTTCTCAAGGGAAAACAAAATTAGTCCAGTGGTTCTTAACCATTTTTGTGTCATAAATGCTTTAGTGGTTTAGTGATGTATGAACCTCTTCTTAGATTATTAAAAAATTGAAGTAAATGCTAAATTTTAATTAGAAGTTAGTAAGAATAAATGTTATGCCTCCTCCTTACCCCATCTAAGCTTGTAGATTTCCTGACATCTTTCTTTGGATTCCAGATTATGAACCCCTATATTACACACCATGGCTTCAGAGGAGTGTGTGTGTGTGTGTGTGTTTCCAACTATATGTATTGTAGGAGTTCAAAGAAGAAAGAGCTAAATTAGGATACAGAGGTAAAGAATGTGGAGCTCAAGTCTTGGTGTAATAGGGACTTCAGTTGAATCTAGATGGATGAGGCTAGATAATTTCCCTAATTCATGGAGAAATGCATATAACATGAGCATTGGGAGGAGTTAGAGAATAGTATATTTGAAGTGAATAGTTAGGAAATGTCTTCATGATTTTTCTTACTATTTAACTTTGTTTTTATGATATGGCACTGTTAGAAAATAATGATAGAACCAAAATAAGGAAATTTTTTGAAAAATAAGGACAATTAAGATTAAGAATAGATAGCAGAACATTAATTCTCACAATTCACATTCATAATGTAGTTTAGTCAAAAGTTTTAATTTATTACATTCATTTCTTGTTCTGACCTCATGAATGAGAAGGAATTTAAGTTAATTGGTTGGTAACAGTGGTCTTAAGAAATTAGGAATCAAAGTCTGTGATTTTGGACAGGACATTCCAGGACAAAGGAAACTCAGAGTTGGAAGAGATCTCAAGGTCTTATAATTCAATCCTTAATTAAGTAGGAACTATAATGATGAGAAATCTACTACCTCCCAAAACAGCCCATTCTACTTTTGGATGACTCTAATGATTTAGGAACTTTTTTATTACATTGATCTTCTAGATTAACATCTACTTATTACCCATAGCTTTGCTCCTTAAAGCAAAGTAGAACAAATCAAATCTCTCTTTTACGTGACAATCCTGTAGATGCTTGAAGATGGCTATCCGAATTACCCCAAGACAGTGGTACCAAACTCACATAGAAATGGGGACCACTAGATCATAAATAAGGTTTTCTGCAATATGCAGAATTGCATATTACATATTGCATATTAATTTTTAAAACTACATATTAACATTATATGCTATTGAAGTTTATTTATTTTGTTAATTTTTTCCCAGTTACATTTTAATCTGATTCTGGCCATAGCCATGTGTTTGACATCTCTGCCCTAAATCTTTTTTTCTTTAGACTAAACATTCCTAGCTTCTTCAACCAGTCCTCTATGGCATTATCTCTAGTCTTTTTTTTTTTTTTTTCCCTGTTCATTGACTTTCTACTCTATCAGTTAAGATGTTGAAAGGTATACTAAAGCATTTATCTGGTTCTGAATTCACATAATGATATCATCTTCAAGGTCATCTCTCTCTATTTTGTTCACAAAGATATAAGATGTTGTCATATGCCTCATTAAAAGGGAAATGAGGCTAGTCTGATAAATCTGTCCTTAATCTATGCTGATTCTAGTGGTTAGTACTTTCCTTTCTTAATTAATGCTCGAAAATCAACCCTATAATTCTGTCTTCTATAATTTTTCAAGGAATTAGATTCAAACTCCCTAGCTTGTTCTTTGAAGTTCTCTGCCCTTGCCCCCTTTTGAAAATCAAGACATTTATCCTTCTTCAGTTTTATCCCACTATCTTTGCATATTTCAGAGGTCATCAGCAGTGACTTGGTGATCTATTATCAGTTCTTTCATAATTCTAGAATATAATTTATTTTAAAATACCAGTGATAACACCTTAGTGACTTAAATTCATTGAAGGCAGCTAGATGCTCTGTTAAGTTTTCTTATTTCCATTTGAATTCCCTGTTATTCAATTTTCACCTTTTTTCTCCAGTTGGAAAATAATTTTCTTTGATAAAGAAAACAAAAGCAATATAAGATTAACTTGAGCAGTTGTGCCTTCACTCCACACCTATCAGCCCAAATATCCAGGCAGAGGGTGATTTTCCTATTCCTACTAATACAGACTTTAAAAAGTGTTAAAAACAATTTTTATTGTCCTTAGCATTCATTGCTAGATTCTAGGATAACACCAGCCTCAAAACAGGAACATAAATGGTGTGGCCTCAGGAGTTTCTGATTAGCACAAATGTAGGAAGAATCTGTTTTCTACTGGACTTGTTAGGAAAATTCTTTCCAATTGTGATAAATAGAGGAGAATAAGGAAGCCCTATTCTGGTAGAGCAAGTCCTCCAAAGCGACCAGGTTGAAGAAGGTATTTGAGGACATGTCGGCCTAACTTCACCATCTTTTTTGTGTTCTAGCCAAGCTGAATTAAAGATTCTTCTCTGTTTCTTGGAGCACTAGAGATTATAGATGCAGTAAGATTGAGTGAAACCCAGGATTATATGGCATCAGTGACCATTTCCCCCAGTTTTTTCTCTTATGATAGGGGAGGTGATTATCCTATCACTTTCCTCATCACTTTTATCTTGCCTGTAGTTATTTAACTTTATAAAAGCCATCCAGATTTCTAGGTTAATCCACAATAGTTTGTTGATAATTTTTTTGGGAGGGAGGGGGGAAGAGTCTAAACTAGTTGACAGTATCACTTTAAAATCTAGGCACATTTATCACTCTCTGGCTGTCTTGCATTACATACATTCTAAAATAAGACAGTATTTTTTTTCCTTTGAAGCCTGATATAATTGCTACTTGTATAAAATAGCTTGACAAGTGGGCGGACGTAATGCCAACTCTGAGATTCCCCAGGGAGGAGTGAAGCAGGAGTGTTGCAATAAATTACCAGCTTGCTGGTGAACTACTCTCTACCAGTGGTGGGAATATATGGCTCCTAGTGTCTGGAAAGAAATGCCTTTCCATAATGTTGAAATGGGCTCCTGTACTCTAGAGTCTCCTTGTATTTACTGAAGCAAATTGCGATACTGTTGATTCTATGAACAATTACTTTCCTCCCACCTTCCTGTAGAGAAGGAAACAAGCTTTCTCAGGTCCCCTGCTTTTTTGCTTTTATTCTGGATCTACAGAGTGTAAGATTTGAATTTCCCTATTTTAGGGTACATTGACCTTGGCTGAAAGAAGTTTAGGCTTGGCTAGTTAGCAGATTGAGGCTAGAACTTGAGTTTTAAAATAAGCAGTATCCTTCACAGATTCATAATAATGATAATAATATTTTATTTGTGTAGGACTCCACAGTTTCAAAATGCTTTTCATTGTCTCATTTTCATCTTCACACTAATCCTGAAAAGTAGGAAAGAAAGGTATTATTATCAGCATTTATTAATAAAGAAACTAAGTCTCAGAGTAATTAGCTAATTGGCTTGTCTATATTCATATATTCAGTAGGTGAGCAGATTACATGGGGGAAAAAAAACTGAGTTTTAGACACGAATTTGAGATAGATCTTGTGCAGTTTCCAAACCCAAATTCCAAAGTTGAGTGCTCTTTATATTGTTTTTCTATGATGGAAATAGGGCATATTTGAGGAGGCAAAAAATGAGAAGATCCGGTTGCTCATCTATCTTTGTTACCAGTTTCCTAGTAGGAGCTCCTCTCTTATTCCCATAATCCAACTCAAAAGACCCTGGCAGACTCATGAATTAATAATAATAATTTACATTCATGTAATGTTTTATGGTTTACAATTAAACCATCCCGTTTAATCATCCTAATGACCTTCTGAAGCAGGTAGTACAACTATTATTCTCATCAATTACAGATGAGGAAAATGAAGTGGAGGGGTTATTATAACTTGGATAAGGTCATAATAACTAGTAGCAGGACTCAGGGATTTGAGCTGGTATTCTTTCTATGGCACCATGTTTCCTTTTCAGTAATAATGCCTTTTATTCTTCTTTCACTGATGATAAAAATAGAAAAATTGGCAAAGTTTTTATTTTTTTGACTCCTGCCAATTTCAGGTATCCATGTCTCCTTGGGTGATAAAGATCAGTTGGGTCTCAATTCAAGTTTTCTGAAGATTTAATTTTGCTTCCAGTATTTTCACTACTTTATGAAGTAATGTTTGTTAAACCAAGAACATAAAGCTACTTGGAGAAGGACTTTTTATTCCTCAAGTACTCCTGGAAAAACTGGAATTCAATTGAACAAAAAAAAAAAAATTAGGCTTAGACTATTATATTTAAAATGGATATGACCTACATATAGAAGGTCACATTTTTTAAAAAATAGAACATAATTAAGGGAATTACCTTTTTACAAGGATAGCTAGTAGAGAGAATTCTTAGCTAATTAAGGGACAGAGATGATCATAAGAAAAAAATAATTTAACTACTCAAGTCAAATCAAGAAGCTTTTAGTAATCACCACTGTGGGCCAATCACAACTAAACACAGGATACAAAGAAAGTTCCTGATTTCAGGGAGTTTGCAGTCTAATAGAGGAGAAAGTCTGCAAATCTACATAGATCAATGTAGATATGCTTATATTCCTATCTTGTTTGCATACAGGTTATAAATATTCTACCTATCTATCTGCTTATGATAAATTAGAGATAATCTCAGAGGGAAGACACCAAGATTAAGGAGATCTGAAAAAAAGGCTTTGTGAAGAAGTTGGAATTTTAGTTGAGACTAGAAAAATACAGGGGATGGAAATGAAGAGAAAAGATAATTCTAGCCACAGAGTGCAGTTAGTCAAAATCCCCAGAATTATGCAAGGACAACAAGAAATTCATTGTCATTGGTCACAGTTTATGTGGAAGGGAATAAAATATAAGACTGGAAAGGGTGTGAGAGAGAGAGGAGAGTGTGTGGTGTATGTGTGTGTGTGTGTGTGTGTGTGTGTGTGTGTGTGTGTATGCGCAGGCCCACATCCACACGTATGCAGTTTAAGAAGGGCTTTTAACACCAGAGGTTTTTATATTCAATCCTAAAGGTGATGGGAAGCTACTGGAGTTGATAATAGAGTAGCAAAAGGGTCAAATCATAGAACTCCCCACTATGTAGTCTCTGTAAAATTATAACTAATGCAAGAAGCCTTTCCCATTCCTCCTTAATCTACTTTAGGAAGAAAACTTTTACAGCTGAATAGGAAGAGGCTTGAGACAGGGAGACCAATCAGTAGGCTTTTGCAATAGTCTAGGTATTAGGTATTGAGGGTCAGCACCAGAGTTGTGGCGATTAGAGGACAAATCTGAGAAATGTTACAAAGGCAAAATTGACAGGCCTTGGTAACAGATTGGAATGTGGGGAGAATATGAAAGTGAGAAATTAAATTTGCAAGCTTAGAGGAATTGAGAACAATTGTAATATGAAGATTTGGAAGAGAGAAGGTCTTGGGGAAAATATAATGAGTTTGGTTTTGGACATGTTGGGTTTAAGATTTCTACTGTATATCCAATTTGATATGTCCAATAGGCAATTGGGATGTAAGACTAGAGGTCAGGAAAGAGATTATGACAGGATGGGTAGATTTCAGAAACATCAGCTGAGACATGATATTTTAATCAATGAAGGCTGATGAAATCACCAAGTGAAATAGTATTGAGGGAGAAGAGAAGAGG
Source organism: Sarcophilus harrisii (assembly GCF_902635505.1). Classification (NCBI taxonomy): domain Eukaryota; kingdom Metazoa; phylum Chordata; class Mammalia; order Dasyuromorphia; family Dasyuridae; genus Sarcophilus; species Sarcophilus harrisii. Next base: position 487,829,168 of record NC_045428.1, on the reverse strand, counting down.
ACCCAGGACATATCCCTGTAGGAAAACCACAGTTGGTGGGCATGATCTGGATAAAAATATAGCAACTGAGACTGAGAAGAAGTGGTCGCATAAATAGGAAACAACCAGGAGAGAGAAGTATCATGAAACCTAGAAAGAAGTGAGAATCAAGAATAGGAGAGAGTGATCAGCAGTGTCAAAGACTGCCCAGAGGTCAGGAAAGAAGAGGCTTGAGAAAAAATCATTGGATTTGGCAATTGAGAAAACAGTGAAGAGACAGGCAGTGTCTGTGGAATAAAGAGTCAGAATCCACCCTAATAGAGGATTAAGAAAAGAATGAGAGGGAAAGAAATGGAAGCTCCCTTTGCAGATGGCCTTCTTAAGGAATTTATGGAACCCTAGCTAGTGGAGATAGATAGATCAGGTAAAGGATTTTTTGAGGATGAGAAAAATGTAAGCATATTTGTAGGTTTTAGGGAAGAAGCCTTTGAAACTAAGTGTGGGAGCAATTTATTGGAGAGGATGGGATGAAATGGGATCACCTGTACATATACAGGGATTAGCTGTGACAAGAAGGGCTACCTTTTTGTGCAATACTGGGGTGATAGAGGAGATAAATGACAGAAGGCATTTGGGTAATGAGATAAAGAAGAAGAGTAGGAAAAGGGGAGCTCTCAGCAAATAACCACATAATATTATTTTTTTTAAAGAGAAATAAGAGGAAAGATTCTCAAACCAAAAGGGCAGGAAGGGGAGACAAAATTGAAAAGGTTTATCCTCACATAAAGTCAAAGCACTTAGGTTAAAAAAGCAAGCAGGAAAAGCCTAGTAAAGAAAATAGCAATAGAATTGCCTAGAATTTGTCAGAGAAGACAAAATACAAGGAATGAGATAGTAAGAAAACCCATGGTCTTAATATCTGTATGTAAGTGCATAAATATGGAGAAACAGGGAGAGAAAAAGAAAGATTCCAGGTTGAAGAGGCAAATTTTATATCATACATAATATTGAAGTCTTATGACTGGTATATGACTTTAGAATATGCTTTCCTTATTCAAAAGGTACAAGATAAAGTACAGGTAGAGCAAAGACTGTTATGTATCAGGAAACTACATGCTCCTGAGGGAATCTAGAAACAAAAAAAGAGTTGTATCATGAAGAACATTTGGGTGAACATCTATGGAGGTGGAAGTAGAAGCAATATCAGAGTATACTACAGACCAGGTTCTCCCTGATAAAATCAAACCAGTTAATAGTTTCATGACTTGACTAAATAGTAACATCACCCTTCAGATTAGTAAAGAACAATTCCTGTCTAGATCTGATTTTGACCAATAAGGAGGACCTTGTTTTTCCAAAATGTGAATGGGAATTCTGGGATCTTCATCAGAGAGAAATTAGGTATCGGTCCATAGTGACATACACATTACATTTTGGTAAAGGAGATTTCATCAGGTACAGAGAAATGATGTACGGGATCTGTTGGTTTAATATTTTACAGGATAAGTCAGCCCAAGCAGGATGGATACTCTCATGAATAAAATTTCTGAAAATGCAAAGAGAAATGATGCTTATAGGAAAGAAATATGGAGGTTGTCTAAAGATAGGTATATTTTCTCAGGAAATTTGTTAATCAGTCTGAATTTTAAAGATTAAACTACAGTTGTAAACAAAGGTACTTTTTAGAGGATAAATATGAAATCATAGAGTTGTACCTTCATTTAGTTCTCCCTCTCTTCTTTCCCCAATCCTCTTACCTTGTTTCCTCAATCCCACTACCTTGATACTTGTCACTCAGCAGTCATGCATCATGTTGCCAGGCCATGGCCAATGTAGCCATTTAAAACCTATGTGGCAGCTTGGATGATAGTATTTAAGGCTCTTGTCTCAGTGCTATAATGACATTTGAAGAAATTGTTAAACAGATCCCACTGTAAAGAACCAAGTTAGGAGTTCTTCTGATGCATTTTCCCACATGTGTTGGCTCATTTCTGAGCAATTTCTTACCTAAGGAGATTTCTCAAAGAAATAGACATATGGTTCACAGAATAATCCAGAAAGCTGTTCCCATCTGTAACTTTCACTACCCAGGTGGGAAGTAAGATTATGCCCCTTTGACAGAATTTGGTTCTATGCCAACAGTTCAAAATGCCTGAGTGAGTGTTGGAGTCCTTTGAATAGAATTAGTTCTGAATCCCAACTAGTAATTGAAATGCTTCCTTCGGTTCCCTCATGTGTCAGTCACTATAGCACTCCCTTCCCCCCTGCCTTTTCTTCATTTATGCTATTTGAATATTAGTCACATAGAAAGGTCTGGTTCCTACAATTTACAATTCCAGAGTACTACTTATAAAAAACTTTCCCTTGTCTTCCCCTCTATCAATTTCTGGTGTCTCCACTTTCCCTTGAGATCTTCCATCTTGAATAGCAATACCAGTCACTCTTGCTTTTTGAAGGAGTGTACTGAAGTGCTTAATGAATGTTAATGGCCAGTAGTTGTGTTTCATACTCATGAGTTATAGCCACTTAAAAATAATAAATCCAATTTCTAATGTACACTGTTGTGAAGGTATTGTCAATAGATGGCTTCTTTCTTGAAACTGTACTTAGATCAGTGAGCTGCCAATGACATCTGTCCTGGGGGACAGAAAAATCAACTGAATCCCTTGCCTTTAAAGAATTTACAGTCTCTGAGAAGAATAAGATACATACAGAAATAATCATAAGACAAGTTGGAGTCTCTTAGGTATTTAGGAGAGGCCAAACAGAGAAAGAAAAGAGATTGGAGAGGTCATAGTTGTTTCTTTCTGAGGGAATCAGAGAGAAAGATTTCAGTAGGCTGAATTGTGGAGGGAACTTCTCCAGGAATGGGAATAATCTGTCTAAATGTTTGGGGATAAGAGAGAAAAGAAGGAAATTAGGAAGCAACTAGTTGCCCAATTTGGAAAGGGAGAAAAAGAAGGGATCGGTTAACAAGGAAGTTAATTCTCAAGGTGAGGAAAAGAAGAGATAACAAGTATAATCAGAACTTGCAAGATAAATACAGAGTAAGTAGAAGGTAACCTTAGTGGAGATGACTCTAACAGCTCTAAAGAGCAGGAAAGGACTTATAGAGCAGGTGATATGAAGTCCTTAATGAACTCCTTAAGAGTTCATTAAGAGGCTGGGAGAAGAAATGTTCCAGGTATGGGTAATAGCCAGTGAAAAAAAAATGGACAGAATATTATGTGTCATGCATGAGGAAAAGCAAGCAGGCCAATACAACTGGATCATAGGAAGTAAATATAAGAGAAATGGAAAGTTGGGAAGGAGCCAGATTATAAAGATCTTTTTTATATATATTTTTTTAAATAAGTTTTTATTGTTGTCTTTTTTTTTTTTTACATTATCATAATTTTTTATAATTGTCTCCAACCCTCATTTGGTTAAGAATACCTCTCCTATCCATAAGCTGTAAGTTGGAAGAACTTTAAATGATCAACAAAACACTTTATATTTGGTTTTGGAGGTAACAGAGTCCTTAGAGCTTATTGAGGAAGTGTATGTGATCTGCTTAGACCTATCTTGAGGAAAGTGCTGGTAGCTGAGTAAAAGATGAATTGGAGTGGAGAAAAACTTGAGGCAAGGAGGTTATTTAGGAGGCTGTTCATTGTTCAGGTGAGAAATAATAAATAAGAAACTGAATGTGAAGCATAACTGTATGAGTAGAGAGATGGGAACATGTAAGAAATGTTATAGAAGAGGAAACGATTAAATTGGTCACCAAGATTTCAGACCTTGGTGACTAGGAAGATAGATCTTTTGACAGTAACAGGAAAGTTCACAAAAGGGGACAACTTGGTGGAAAAGATAATGAATCCTGTTTTGAACATGCTGAGTTGGAACTTTCAGTCTGAGAAATAACTGACAAGAAGTTGGTGATGAAGAACTACAGCTCAGGTGAGAGAACAAGGCTTGATAAATAGGTCTGAGAGTTACCTGACTAATGATAATAGTTAAATCCTTGGGAACCAATAAGAATACTAAGGGAAAGAGTGTAAAGAAACAGAAATAAGAGAGGGCAAGATTCAGTCTTGGGGGACAGGGATCCCATAATTTGTGTATGAAAAATGACTGTACAACCCAAGAGGTTGAGAAGTAGCAGTCAGAGAAGTAAGAGGACCACCAAAGAAAGCAAAGTCGCCAAAATCCAAAAAATATTCATAAGGACAAGGCAGTCAGCCACGTCAGATGTTACTGAAGGATGTGCATGGAAAAAAGGCCATTAGATTTGACAAACAGTCAATCGTAACTTTGGAGAGAGCAGTTTCATTTGATTGATGAAGTCAGATTTAAAAGAGAATGAGAGATGAAATGGAGGTTTTGATGGTAGATGGCTTTTTCAAGGAATTTTGCTTAGAGAAGGAAAGCTGTATAGCTAAAGGGCATGATAGGATATAATGAAGATTTTTTAAAGAATGGGTGAGTCGTTGGGAGATTGTGGGAAGACAGTAGTTTTTTTTTTTAGTCTGTGGGAGTTCAAATCTCTCTCAAATGCTCTAGAAAAGATGTAAAAATGTAGATATTTCAAAAAGAATAAGAAGTATTGCCTATAAACTCCACCTTAGCCTAGAGATACATAGAAAGACAATTAGAATCCTGCAAAAATTCTGAAATAGTTCAGAGCTAGGTAGATTGAAAGCACAAGAAAAGCAGCCACAGAACACCTGGAGTAGGGAGGAGTACTCTGAAATGAGCCCAGTGATGCCCAAGGGAGTAGGAGCAAAGACTTAAGCACAGATCAGTTCAAGAATTGCCTTGGAGCTTCATGGTTGGAGCCCAGACTAAAACAAAAATAGGCAGTCCAGAGCTCTGTGGAAAGAGAGAGGGTCTGGGCAGAACACAGTGTCCAGGAGCCTCTTGTCTGGAGCCCAGTGAGGAGTGGCCCTAGAGTCCAGCATTAGAGGGATCTAGGCAGACCTTAACTCAAGGTTGGCCCAGAACTCCCTAGTAAATAGTAAACCCTACATGAAGAGAAAAGGGAAGAAGAAGAATCCTGTCTAGTTTAGGGAGGAGTAGAACTATGAGCTATTTGTCAGTGAGAAAATGGCCCTAGGCATGCCCCAGGGATTATGGGTGGCTCTGGACCCCACAGCAAGAAGAGGGAAAAGTTGCTTGGAACCCTGGCCCATAGATGAGGAACCCTGAGCAGCATCCAGGAAACCTTAGTCTAACTGGACATAGGCAGCCTTGACCTGTACTAGAGCAGGACACAAGTTCTAACAATTCCTAGAGAAGGAGGGTCCCAATCTTGGATATTTCAGTTAGGACCAGGCACCCAATTCAGGAGTGCAGTAGAGCTTTATTCAACCTGGACAATGAGGCTGCTGAGTTGAGTAGATCAAGAAAAATACTAAATACTATTAGAAAAAAATACCTTGTCTCAAATAAGTCCCAGGATAGAAACCCCAGGTAAAGAGCAACTTCCCAAGAAGTTCAAGTGGAACCTGAGAGAGAAAAAAAATGTCCTGGCCACAAGGATTATAAAAAGAAGAAATGAAATGTGATAAATAGGATACCTAGGGAGAAAAGAATGGCAAGGAGAATTGATACCCTAGATATATGAAAACCAAACCAAAAACTGAAGGGGAAAAAAAAAAAACAGAAGAAAATAAACAACTTCCTGGAAAACAGCTTGAGGAGAGATAATCTAAGAATGGTTGAATTATATTAAAATCCAAACCAAGGAAAGCCTGAATACTATATTCCTATAAATTACAAATAAAAACTGCCTACAACTATTAGAACCAGAGGACACAATGAAAATAGAATATACTAGTCACCTTTAGAAAGAAACCCTGTTCATCTTAGCCAAAATTATAAATTATAATTTAGCCATGTCAAAGAAGAAATATTACAAGCAGCCAGAAAGATTTCAAGTACCAAGGAGCCACAATGTGGCTTACAGATGAATACTCGATAGCTGTCACTTCAAAAGGGAAGAAACACTATTCCAAAAAGCCAACAGATAAATATTTGCAATCAAAAATAGTCTGTCTGGAAAAAGATAATCCTGTGAGGGGAAAGGGGAAGAAGTGAGGAATAGATCTTTGATGAAATAGGAATTTCCAAGCATTCTTGATGAGAAGGCCAGAACTGATTATACATTTTGAAAGGAACCAAAATAAACATAGAAAGTTATCCGTGTTGGCTCTCTTCAACAATGAGATGAACCAAATCCATTCCATTTGCTCAGTAATGAATAGAACCAGCTACACTGGTTCGAAATGAACTCTGTGAAATGAGTGTAAACCACTACATAGCATTTCTAATCCCTCTGTTTTTGTCTGCCTGCATTTTTGATTTCCTTCTCAGGTTAATTTTACATTATTTCAAAGTCTAATTCTTCTCATGCAGCAAAATAACTGTATGGATATGTATATATATATATTGTATTTAATATAACTTTAACATATTTAGCATGTATTGGTCTACCTGCCATCTGGGGCAGGGGGTGGGGGAAAGGAGGGAAAGAGTTGGAACAGAAGGTTTTGCAAATTGTCAATACTAAAAAATTACCCATGCATGTATCTTGTAAATAAAAAGCTATAATTAAAAAAAAAAAAAAGAAAGTCACACATGTTTAATTAAAAAGGAATGAGTGTAGAGATTGTTTACATACTAATAGAAAGAAAATAGAGTTCTATTCAAAACCATAATGTCTTTAAGGGCCATAGAGAACACTGAATATGATACGGAGGTGGATACAGCTATAGGTGAATTTGTTCTGTTTTGATGGTCTCTGAAGAAATCAGAAATGAGAGGGATAAGAGACTATGATGGGTAAGAAAGGAAGAGGAAGAGTATTTGGTGCATGAGATTACTTAAACATAGAAGAAGGTTTGGACAAAATGAACATTCACGAACCTCAACTTCATCTGAAACAGATAAAGGAAGACTGAATACAACTGCATATAGAAAAATACCTATTTAAAGATCATAGAATATAAATACGTTAAATTCAGAGGGGAAATAAGGATGTCATCCTTGACTTTTTTCTACTCTCACTTCTACTATCCAATGGCTGTCTTATAACATCTTTCATATGGACCTCCTTCTCTTCTCTTATATTACCCTCACACTGGTTTCTTTAGGCATTAGCTCATATCTAGACTATTCCAATAGCCTACTAATGAGTCTTTCTGCCTCAAGGCTCTCCTCACTCCAATCCATCCTCCACTCAACTGACAAAGTAATCTTTCTAAAGTGAGCATGTCTCCCTTCTAATTCAGTTCTAAAGTTCAGTGACTATCACCTCTAGGATCAAATATAAAATCATCTTACATTCAAAGCCCTTCAAAACCTACTTCCCCCCACACCTATATACTTGCAATAGGTGCTGAAAAGGCTTTTGGACAAAAATCAGCATATATTTTGATTTAAAACATTAAAAAATATGTGAATAAATTGATCCTTCCTTAATATATATATTTTTTAAATCTAGGACCAAGAGCAAACATATATAATGGATAAAAATTTAAGGCCTAATTCGATCAAGGGTAAAAGCAATTATGCCCATTTAACCACTACTGTTTAATATAGTCCTAGAAATGCTAGCTACAACAATAAGACAAGAAAGGGAAACTAAGGAAAAAAGAGGGAACAAAATGATCACTTGTTTCAGATATGATGATAAAATGATGATATGATGATAAAAGGTAGCTTAAACACACAGTGAATAGAGTGCTAGACCTGGAGTCAGGAAGTACTGAGTTTAAATCTAGTTTCAGTCACTTACTGGTTATATAAATCTAGGTAAGTCACTTCACTGTTTCCTCATTGTTAAATGAGGATAATAATAATAGAACTTACTTCCCAAGATTATTATGATAATAAAATGAGATGATAATTTAAAGCATTTTGCAAATCATAAGGTATTATATGAATTCTTCCCATTTTTAAAAATTTGTATTTTCCTACAAAACCCTAAAGAGTCACTTAAAATTAATTGAAGCAATATATTCATCAGAGTTGCAGGATTTCTTTTATAAAAATCCACACAAATAATCATTGTTCTTGTAAAATACTAACAAAACTTGGCAGGAAGAGCTAGAAAGGCATTTGAGAATTATATATATCTGAATAACTGGAAAAATATTATTTGCATATGAACAGGTCTAGATAATACAATTAATTACCTTAATTAATGCACGTATCATCCATGTAAGTATTATTCTGTAGAATTAGAAAAAAATAGCAATATAATTCACATAGAGGAACAAAAAATCAAAAATCTCTAGGGTAATAATGAAAAAATGGGAGGGAAAGGTACCTATCAGTAGAAGATCTCAAATTACATTACAAAGCAATAATCATGAAATGATTTCCTATCAGTCAAAAGAGAGGCAACAGTTAGTAGAACAGATGAGGCACATAACAGATAGAAACAAACATACACAGTAGCATACTATTTGATAAAACCTAAGCCACCAGTTGCTGCAGAAAATACTCAGTTATTGAGAAAATGCTTGGAAAACTAGATAGCTATTTGGCAAAGATTCATTACAGACCAACATGTTAAGATAAACTCCAAATGAATGCATAACTTAGAAATTAAAGATTTTATCATTAGAGGAGCAAAGAAATAATTACCTTTCACATTTATGGATCAGAGAAGACTTAGGTATAAAAAAAAAGAAGATAAAATGGACAATTTTGATTATTTTAATTTTGAAAGTTTTTACAGAAATAAATTTAATGTACCTAAAATTAGAAGGGAAATAAAATAACTGGGAAAATATTTAAAGTAAATTTCTCTGAGAAAGGTCTTAAATTCAAGATATTTAAGGAACTTATTTATACTTATATGACTAAGCCATATAAAGAGAGGAAACCCAAGTAATCAAAAAGCATATGAAAAATTGCCCCAAATCATTAATTTTTGTTATTGTTCAGTCATTTCAGTTATGTCTAACATTTTGTGACCCATTGGAGTTTTCTTGGCCAAGATACTAGAGTGGTTTGCCATTTTCTTCTCCAGCTCATTTTACAGATGAGGAAACTGTGGTAAACAGGGTTAAGGGATTGGGTGCAAGAGACAGGAAGAATACCTAAAATAAGGTACCTAAATTACAGTGATAGTGAAACATAGGAGCAAGATAATGACACTGTGAGGGAGGGAGGATATGAATTGAGGATCTAAAGAGGAAATTCAGGTATTAGGATCTTGTTGGTAGAGCGGTTTGGATGATGGTTGGTCTGAGGTCTGACTACCCTTGTGTGTTGCCAAAGACAAATGAAACTGGTAGTATTAGAGGAGCTGAGATGCCAAGATGTTATTATATAGAATATAATAATAATTATATAATCATTATAAATAATTTATTAATATTAATTAATATTAATATTAATAATATTTTTATTATTTATTTATTATTTAAGGAGCTGAGATGCCAAAGATGTTATATATATATATATATGTTATATAACATATATAACATGGAAATATAATCAATGACTTTATTAAAGTGACCAGGAATTGATCGAGAAGCCACCTAATAGGCTGAAGCAGGTCTTCCCCAGTGTTGAATTATACTTTAGAAAGGGTTTTTAGAAAAAAGCAACTCATCTACCTATAAAAAGACTAGAAAAAATGAACTTGTGCCTGGGCAAGACTCCTAGTCTATCTTTGTCTCTTGAATCCCCTTGGGTAGAAGGTTCCTCATACATAGCCTGGGAAACAGTTGCTAGAAGCAGGGATGAGGTCCCTCACTGAAGAACCCCTGCTCTAACCAGGAAAAATGGTCCAAAGGGAAAAGACCTTATGTCTCCCACTCTTACCTTCTGCTAGGGCAACAAACCTGGGAGCAAAGGCTTTAGTAGAAAAGAGCATACCCAGGTCAGAGCCAGAGCGTAGATTTGGTAGAGGCTGTAGTTGTCCTTTGAAAAGCAAATGTGAGGGGTAGCTAGGCGCAGTGGATAGATCACCAGCCCTGAAGTCAGGAGGACCTGAGTTTAAATGTGGCCTCAGACATTTAACACTTCCTGGCTGTGTGACCCTGGGCAAGTCACTTAACCCCAGTTGTCTCAGCAGGAAAAAAAAAAAAAAAGAAAAGAAAATGTGAGGAGTTTCCACAGGCAGCTTGTCCAACAGAAGTGCCATGGCTTGGTGCTGAATGTCCTCCCCAGGAGGAGTGAGGGCAGCCCGGCACACTGGATATAGAGTGCTAGACCTGGGAGAAGAAGATGGGAGTTCACATCCAGCCTGTGATTCATGTCTCTTGTGTGAATCTAGCAAGTCACTTCACTTGTTCAACTCTGTGCCCTCTTCTGTAAAATGAAGATAATAACCTACCTTCCAGGGTGATTGTAAGGATGAAATGAAATCCCTGTGAAGTCCTTTGCAAACCTTAAAGTACTGTGTAAATGCAAGCCTTTGTCATTATCGTCATTATAGAGTGACTTCTCTGTCACTTCAATACTGGTGCGCCCTGCCATGAACTTCCTGGCCCTCTCCTGATAAAAGTCAGCTTACTGAGGCCCTGCCCCTTCAGGATTGTGAGTTGCTGTAGCTCTGTGTGTTGCCTAAATGTGTCTGTGGGGAAAGGGCTTTGGATCTTCTATTCTTGCCGTGTGATTTGAGTGAATACCCTTGCCAAGAACTCAGTGTTCTGGTTGACCGTCAGAGGGAAGCAAAGCAGCCAGCACCTCTGAGGGAAGGGCTTGGCCTAGTCAGCCCCAGGGCCCACTGGGGAGCACCCAACCTGCCGACAATATCTGTTTGAGCTGGAAGAGTGAGCCCAAAGAGGGTGCTAAGTCAGAGTAAGACTTTATAAGATTAATACTCAAGACAAGTAGAATTTTGGTTCTGCTACTTATTGCTGCAGTGACCTTCGGCTACTGTGACTAGATGACTACTCCCAGTAAGTGGTCTCATCTAGGCCTGGGGGCAGGGACAGCATTGAGGGAATCTCACCCAATTGAAACTTCTGTCTCAGGTTTCCTTATAAAAACAGCAACTTGGGGCTCCATCCTCGCAGAGGACCTAATATGCCATGCAAAGGAAACTCTCTCTTCCTGGCACAGCAGCCTCTGCCCGCTGGAATAATATTCTCTTTCAGCGTTGCCCTCTCTTTATCTCCCTCACCTATTTCCCTAACAAGACTTTATATCTCTCTGTCGGGATTTCTCTATTAGAAACATTACTTCTTTGCCAGGACTCCTCCACTAAGGAATTCAATCTTTCTATTCATGCATAGCAAAGGCTGACTTCCAAATGCCTATAATAAACTCCTTTTTAACAGTCTAGCTTTTCGGGTTCATAAATTCCTTTACAAAGGATCTCTGCACCACCAGAAGAGGGGTTCTCACAACTCATGTGCTGAATCCCAAGTGTAATTAGGAGAGTGAAACCTCTTCATTTGGTTCCCTGAACCCTGATCCTGCCACTAACCTCATTATTTAACTCCCTGACCACCAGAAACCCTGATCTCATAATTTTGGTTTCCTGAATCTAATCCCATCATTATTATCCCCATTTTATAGTTGAAGTAACTTGAGGCTGACATAGGTTAAGGGACTTGGCTAGAGTTATACAGCTAGTGAGTTTCTGAGGCTGAACTTGATCTTGGGTCTTTTTTTTTTCTTCTTTGATTTTAGGTCTTTTTAATTCTTATGTTTAATACTCTCTCCACTGTACCTTAACAGGCACTCCCCCAGACTTCCCTGATGATATTTGTGATCAGACCCAGCTCTTTTTGAGATTCCCAAGTTTATTGGCAAAGGACTTTGGGGTAGACTGTGGCATAAGACCTAAATGAGGATGGTGGACCACTTTTTCCAAACTTAGGAGTACTCTCAGAATTCAGTTTGTATTTAGATTTATGAATTATAAGTGTAATGAACATACTCCCTTCAAAAAGCTGCATTAGCAAAAAGTTGCTTGAGGAAAACTGGCCATGGATTTAGATTTTAGGCTCACAGAGGATATTAAATGTTGGAAGAATAAATTAAAAATAAAAAATAACCAGAAAAACTCTTCTCTAAATGTGTTAGATTTGTTTCCTTTTGAAAGTGAAAAATGGACTTACCAGATCTATTCGAGCCTGCTGAACTGGAGACTTCGGGGACTGGCAGACAATCTTCCATTGACGTCAGCAAGAGCAGATTTAAATCTCCACAGCAGAATGCTTCCCAGCCCTGATAAATGGGTCGGGTAATTGAATTAGAAAACATTCTGAGCCATCAGCTAATTATGCTGTTTAGGCAACTGCTTTGTCCAAGTTTGTTTCATCTTCCATCCATTCACTGCATGAGTGACTCTCTCAAGGGGAGGGTCTATGTCCCAGCTCCCATGAGAGGGGGCTGAATTTTATATCTCCTTAGGCTGGGCTGCCTAACACACAATTGTAGTTTGGCTTTTATGTTATAAAATTATGAAATGTGAGGACCATTGATTGCATTAGTTTTATAGGTATTTGTTTTGTACTTTGTAATTCGTGGAGGAATGTGTGTGCAACTTTGTGTATGTGTACATATACTTATGGTATAAACTTGCTATTCTAGCAGCCAGACTCTTATCTCCTCACGAAGGCAAATAACAAATTTGATTTCCCTTCTTTCACAACAGCCCTACCACTTACCAGAAACTGAAAAGGTCAGTCTTTAGTTAACATATGAAAGCTACTGGTTAGAAAGATTTGCAGAAAGGCAGCTGCAATGTTAGAGATGAAGAATTCAGATGAATTTGTTCTTTAATCAAACAAACAAACAAAAAACTCCAACACAGAATCTCATTCCAATCCAGAGATGGGAATGGAGCTAAGCATACTTAGGATTTTTGTCACTCCATCATGAAAATTGATAATTTTGTGTGCTAAAAGAAAGACTGTGTTGATCTACTATGGGTCACTAGTAGAAGTTGCAGGGAAAAAGCAACAAGAAGTTGGTTTGCTAGTCTTCATTCACATCTAAGATTGGAGAACAAGTAGACATCTTCTGGACTCTTCCTTGAATTCCCTGTCCCCCCTCACCTCTATCTTTGTCTTTTACATAACCTCATGTTTGGATCTTAGAAGTTTCTTTTCCCTTTCCTTATGGAATACAATGCCAGAGGCTAAATCTTTTGTCTACTGCTGTTGGAGGAATTAATAGTGAGGATTAGTTTCTTCCTTGACTAAATAGATCCTGATGAAAAAGACCTGATCCTGTTCTCTTTAGTGCTAGGTAGTGATAATGTCTAAATCAGAACCAAATTCTGTCCTCAATGGGCTAGCTTCTTACCCTAGGCTGTTTGCTCAGAAGGATGGAGAAGCATTTGCCTAATCACTTGTCATTTACTGCTAAGAACAAAAGAACATTCTCATTGTCTATTTTTCTTACTGTTGGTGTGGCCATCTGCATATAGCATGTAACAACCTCTCTATTTACTAAAGTCTTGTGTGCTTTTAGAACTACCTATTTATTCATCAAAGAAAGGTAATAATAAGAGTAGTTTTTATTTTGCCCATAGAATTAAGTCTAAATTACTGAGCCTTACTGAGTCTCACAAGTCAAGCTTTTCCACAGTTTAGTCCCTACTTTTCTCCAATTCAAGTTGGGGTTTATTAAAAAAAAATTTTTTTTAATAAGCAAGTACTAATTCATCCTTCCTCCCACTTTCCACTCATCCATCCACCGGGGGGGGGGGGGGGGGGGGGGAACACCATTTCATCATATAAGCATAGTCAAACAAAACAAATTCCCACATTAACCATATTTAAAAGGATGTTTCTCCTGCATATTAGTCTGTTATGTTTTATAATTTCTTACGAAGAACAAGATTGTCTAAAAGTCTAAATTATCAAGAAAGGGCTGACCTTCATTGGTAGAGAGATTTTCTTCACCCAGAATTTCCCTGTATTAGTGAAATCACAAACCCCTATCCCTGTATGTAAGACCCTGGGGTAGGCACTGGGGAATGGAGACAAAATGAAAAGCAGACCCTGCCTCTCCTCAGACTTTCTGCCTCTCCAACTAGCTCATGGGAACTTTTCACTCACACTGATGTATACTCATTGTTCCTGGAATACATCATATACATTCTTTCCTCATGCTTTTGGTCATGCTGTTCTTCCCACGGAATGTCTCACTCTCCCCAGCCTACTTTCCTCCTTGTTCCTTGTTGGAAGTCTCCTCCTCCTCCTTCTCTTCCTCTGTAAAGGTCTTAATGATCACTTCTGAAATCCGTAATAGTCATTTGGTACCTGGTTGACATCTGCCACTTTATATTATGTACATGTTGCAGGCCTCTCAAATAGATTATTATTATTTTGGACAGAGTTTGTAGGATTGAACCATTAGGGGCCCTGAAAAGTACTATCTGGTGCAACTTTCTTGGAAAAGAAAAAAGATGAAGATTAGATGACTTACTCAGAATCCTAGAAATAAGTGGCACAACCAAGATTTGAACATAGATCCTCTGACATCATTTCTTATATCTTTTTGTATCCTCTTGACCTTGAAAAGTGCCTTCTACCTAATAAATATTTGTTCATATTATATCTTAAAAAGTACTCAATATAATCTTTTGAAATTACTTCTTTGATCATTGTAAGCCTGATCTCTTCCTATTCTGGTAAGTTGATCAGGACAAGGTACTAATTATATTTTGTGTTTTGTGGAGTATGACATTTCATTAAAATGCCCAGTTTTAGTCATGTGCACTACACTTGGACTTTTAGGTATTTACATTGGCTTTCTTTCTTCCAAATTGACCTTCCCCTGAGCCACGTAGCACAGATAGAACAGATAATTTCTGGACAAACAAAAGCACTTCCTCTTCTTGATCACCTTGGTTTTGATCTTCCAAGCTTAAAGCCCATCTTTATAAGAGCTCAGCCTTTTTTTGTCTTTTTCTCTTCAGAGCCAGTTTTCTCTGTTAAAGCCTCTAAGCTGCTGATTGTTGAAGTGCAGTTCTGATTGAGTGGAGAGCGCTGCCAGCTCTCAAACTGGGAAGTGTGTGGGCCAAACCTGATAGTATTGTGTTTGGGCACTGCAGTTGGCTGCCAGACTTGGGGGTTATGATGCCAATACAAATACCACACTTGCATTTATTCGATTGAGATTTGAAGGAAGCATAGGTAATGGAACATCCCTCATCCATCCCTTTCATTATAAACCAAAAAACGCTATTCCCTAATTTGGTTATTCTCAGAAATGATTGTTACAGGAAATAGTGTCTCATGTAGAAGGTGATACAGTATTTTTTTTTTTTTTAACTTATTAATAGAAGTTCTCTCTTTGGTGTATTCCCACTCTTTAGAAACTCATTAGAAATTCAGTTTGCAAGTTTTCTTTATATTTTAGGAGTTCAATTTAGCTTAAGTATTATTACATTTGAGAGTGGGTCTCCTCATCTTACCCAGACCAGAAATGCAACAGATATTCATGGGCCCACTCCCAGAGCTGATCAACATGAGAGCTTTGACCTGCTCTTTTTCCAATCTGGAATAGTTATCACACTTAGGGACTCACCATATTGTTCTGGATTTAAATCAGACTTCTGGTGAGCTTAGCATATTGTAATCCCGATTTCCTGTGCTCAAACAGTCCACCAGCTTCAGCCTTCCCAGTAAGGCGGGCTTATAGACATGTACCAACTAGCCTGACTAATTTGGCTCAAATAAAAATAAATATTAAGTATATGCTATATGCAAGTTGAAAAGCATTGCAATATAATAGATAAAGGACTGATCTTGGAGTTATAAAGACCTGGGTTCAAGTCCTGATTCAGACACACTGGCTGCATGACTATGAGCAAGTCACTTAATTTCTCAGTACCCTAGGTCAGTGGTCTCCAAACTTTTAAAATCACTGACCTCATCATTTTTTCATGTATAATTTTGTGCATTAGAAAACTAATACAAAATTAGAAATTTTATAAGAATGAGAAAGTTGATATATATCTGACTTGAGTCAATAGTTTGCCACAGGAGTTTATTAATTAAAAAGTGATATGGTCAGATCTGTGCATTAGAAAAATCATTTTGACAACTGAGGGGAGAAGAGAGACTTGAGTGAGGTAAGGAAATCAATTAGGAGGCTGTTGCAAAAGTCTATGTGGAGGTGATTAAAGACTTCAGTTTAGTCCTGTACTCCAAAGCACTCTACAGAATTTACCACATAGGTGTCTTTAATTCCTGAAGAAAGTAAGAGCCAGAGGCTATGCCAAATGAGGACTGGACATCTACAATTTCTTTTTGCTTTAACCAAATAATACCATGAAGTTCTATTAGGAACTTTATTATGAACCTTTTCCATTGATCTAGGATTTGTGTGGGACAATCTAGTACAAAATTAATGTAGACTCATCAAGGCTGTTTGGAAGGAGGTCACAAGAGTCCTTGATGTCATTGGTTTTTTGAATTGATAGTTAAAGTGATATTGATTAGGTCATTTAACACATCTTGTTGGGTAACAAATTTCTCTGTTCTGCTTTGGGTAGGCATTCTTGACCATTGGTCTCTGTCTTGTTTTGTTTCATAAAAGCACAAGATGATTGTTTCAGGATAAAATACAAACTCCTCTGCAAGCATGAAAGCCCTCCACACTATGGCTCTGCCCTACCTTCTCCCATCTTCCTCCTTTTCATAGCTCTGGTCCAGCCACACTTTCTGTTACCTGTAACACTCCATCTCCATTCTCACCAGCTGTGGCTGAAGCTGTCTCCTATGCCTGGATTGATTCCTTTTTCTCCTCCACCCTTTGGAATTCCCCTCACTTTCTCCAAAGTAAAGCTTGAGAGCCAGTTACAAGAGACATTTCCTGATCCCTGCAGTCATCACTACACCTTCCATTTCCCACGTGACTTTTTCTTTTGTATGTGTTTTTATATATACATATGTCTGTTTCTCCTTGAAGACAAGGACTGTTTTCATTTTTATCTTTTTAGAACCTGGCACATAGTAGATGCTTAATAATGGTTTATTGATTTCTTTCCCATAATCATCTTGGATACCATTGTGAAAAAAAATTGTAACTTTTGGTAACTATTAAATAATACAATTCTCATTTTTTCTCCTTTTAATTTTTCAGATCTTCAAAACTTCTACGTGCATTCTATGTTCCTTTCCTGTCAGAAAAGCATACAGTGTATGTAAATTACACCATCCTCAAACCCCGGAAAGGAAAGCAAGCCAGGAAGAAGACTAGTGTTTAGCAGCACACCTGTGGTCCCAAAGAATTAGCCAGTGCTGCACACCAGTGGCTCCATGGGCATCATTTTCTCCTATCATCATTTGTAACATTCACAATAAAGATTTTCCAACAAGAATACTGGAATCCAGGTGCCTCAGGCTGTTCAAAGTTAATTCCATACTCTCAGTTCTTGCCTGTATCTCTGCTCTGCTTCTAGAGCTATGTGAACTGGAGCAACATGGGTTATGGCAGTGGAAGACTCCTCCAACAAAACCTGTAAACATTATTTTCTTCAGTTCAGTTATTTATGAGACTGAAAAAAAAAAAACAGAGCAACTATCAGGAAGATTTGGAAAGCTGGACTGGTCGGCTCTATTTAGCTGTTCTCTTCTCCTCCAGCTAAGCACCAGAGAAATATTCAGCAACTCTGCTGTGTGCTTGGCATCTCCTAGCACCCTCTCTCCTCAGCAGTGGAATTTGAACAACCAAACACCTCTCCACATGTCTTTGTTCCCCCCAGCAAAACCAAATTTCTCTTAAATCCTTCACAAGACCAGGATGTCTGCCCTAGAGATGTAGCTCAAGAAAGAGGCAAATTTTTGTGGAACTATGACCTAATTTTTATTCTTTTATAATTACTCATAATTTTTGTTTTTTATTTTCTTTTTAAAGTTTGAATTTATGGAATTTATATAAGTTGAAGCAGAATACATTCCCTGGAATGCTAAGTGAATGGGGAATATTTGGGGGAAAGTGCCTACTTTTAATTCTTTGGATGATGTCATTGTTTTAAAAAATGTATTTTATAGAATACATAGCAGTCTCTGGAGAACGTAATTGAGAGATAAAGTTTCTAGTAGTCTCTGAAAGGAAAAAGTATATAACTGAAGAGGGCATGGCGGGGACAGAGAGTGGGGAGCATGGAGGTGAGAGTTGAATCTTCAGAAGATCTCTAGCAATTCCATTGGGAAGCAAATCCTTCTAGGTACTTTGGTGGTACAGCAAGTGCCTATGTGGCACTCAGAGAAGCAGAGCTGGAAAATCAGAAAGAGCTAGATGACCAGTCAGGATGATTCTCAACCTAGTTTTAAAGACTTAGATAGGAGGAGATTCAAATGAATGCTGGAACTTTTCATTTTAAGGAGGTGATTTTATTTGGATAAGAGTTTGGGTGTGGCTGCCCATGACTCAGACTATTGGGACAAAGCTATATTCTTGGTGTGTGGGAGTATCTGTTTTGGTATTGTTTGGGCAGCTCCCTCACTAGCTGTGGACTCCCCAGTCTCTGGAGAACAAAGAGTACATTGTTGAGTCAGATTTCTCTGCTGGGCCCCACTAGGGTCAACGGCAGTAATGTTCCTAAACATTTATGTTTAAATAAGGTGCCAATTTTTTTTTTTTTAAAGAATGATAGCTTCTAATATCTACAAATTTCTGATTTTCTGAAATTTTCATTCCACATTCTAGACATAGAATGACTTCTCAGCCAGACCAAATCTAAGAAAGAAAAAGAGAACTGATGAGAAATGATAGGTTATTTACTTTAGAGCAGAAGCATTGGCTCTAGACAAAGAACAGACAAGATGTACAAGTGACAATAAAAGGAATGGCGCATGGGTTCCCTTTAGGTGCTTATGAGTCTTCTGACTTGAGATTTTTTTTGCCCAAGTTGACACCTTACCTGTCTGGCCAAGAGCTAAAAACATCAGGACCTTGAGGCAAGGTCTCTGCCTTCTGCCAACATTACTGAAAGGGTTTACTGCCAACATTACTGATTGGGCACTGATGGATACCACCAAGATAGATGCAGTGTGGACTTTGCAATACTTATGTCAGACTTAGGCATTTGCTATAATGTAAGCAGTTCAGAATGAAAAATTAAATTGAAATAAGCACAAACATATATTGATGTTTCATCTTGGCCAAGAAATAACCCTTGGTTCTCAAACTTTTGACTTTTGAGTCAACGTGACTTTTGAGAACCAGGAACTCCCGTGGCCAAGTTCCTGAAGGAACTCCTAGCTAACATAGTCCTAACAGCTGATTGTGCATCATCTGAAAACTGGGTTTGCTAAATTGAGGGGAATTTATCAAAGCAAGTCACAAGGAGATGGATTTGGGGGGCCATATTAATTTATAAAGATAATCTATTAATGTATATAGAGTCTACATTGATGAAGTATAAAACACAAAAATCCAAGACATGCATTAAGAATATCAACTCCTTTGATGCTTCTTCATTTTTCCCTACCTCAGGTCCATTAAGACAATGAAATCAACAAATATTCATTGAGCTGTATACAAGGTACAATGCTACAGGTACTTGGTGTAAGAATATACAAAGAAATTTAAAACTGTTCTTGGCTTGAAGGGCCTCTAATCTGATTGGGCTAAATAAATGAAAGATAAATGAAAGGCACTAATGTCTTTGTAACAGGTTTGTAGGAAGAAGGGAGAACCATGACAGGAGCCAGGGTGAGTAGCATTCCTCAAACGGCGCCAATATCCAAGAGAATGTTGGCTGCCCTTCTGGAGTGACTGATCCATTTATGGTGATGACAAAAAAAAAAAACTGCTTCTGCAGATTAGATATCTTTTATTGGGTATTATTGCAATAGAGAGGACTGTTGGATGTAATTGAAGAGGAGAAGGCTTTTGATTTTATTTAATGTTTATAGATCAGGGAGTACTAGATATGAGAAACTATTCCTGATGGATTAATTGCTCTTTGTACAAAAGCCCTTTGCCTGCCTAATTTTAACTTATGATATTGTGACTTAGAGCAACATTGTCACCCCATCTATCTTCAATGTCTATTTTATATCCAGTAGATTTAATCTGATGTGAAAGCATTCACATAATTTATTTTTTTAAAGTTTTGTTGATGCCTTTTGTTTTTACTATGTCATTTCTGTATATTCTCCTCAACTCTCCCATTCTTCCCTTTTTCTTTGAAACAAAAGAGTTCATCAGGATCGACTGAGACCATGTTTGACAGTGTATGCAACATTTTGTACTCATAATCTTCCACTTCTCCAAGGAAAATACAAGCTGCATCCCTTCATCTTTTCTCCAGAGTTAAGACTGATCATAACAATTATACCCTGGCCCTGTGACTTCTTCCTCTAATTGAATGACACCTCTCAGAATTTCCATTTTAAGGAAAGTGCCCAGGCCAACCATGCCTTCATTTCTTTTCTAGCTTCTACATCAGAGTCCATTCTTCCCAGGGGGTATCTTCTCTCTACCCTTCCTCCTTCCTCCTCCTTTTATATGTTGTCTTCTCTGATCAGAATGTAAACCTTTTGAGGGATTGTCTTTTCTTTTTGCTTGTATTGGTATTTTCAGAACTTAGCAGGGTGTGTGGCACATAGTAAGTGCTTAATAAGTTATTGTTGATTTGGTTTGACATTAATATTCAGCTTTATCTTGCTCTTTTATTTATGTAATTATAGTAATATAAACTATTTTTCTGGTTCTCCTTATTTTGCGCCCTCCCCCACAATTGGTTCTTACAAATCTTTTTGTGCATCTCTGAATTCTTCATATTTTTCATTTCTTATGGTGCAATAACATTCCTTTATACTGAAATATCAAATGACTGTTCAACTATTCCCCAATAGATGGCTATTGACTTTGTTTTCAATTTTTTGCAACCACAAAAAGTTCTGTCATGAACATTTTGGCAGACATGAGACTACTTAGTTCTGTATTTATTTTTCTTGGGATATTTGCCTGGGAGTGGCATCTCTTGATCATTTTTGTCAAATAATTACAAGTTGTTTTCCAGAACAGTTGAACCAATTTATGCTTAACTGAACACCACACTTAGAAGCAAACACTTTCATTTTAAACCAAAGTGGTATCACCTGAATTTAATTGTTATTTTTCCTAGACACAGAGACTTGGGAGGGGGATAAGTCTGAGTTCTACACAGTCCTCTTGATCTTACACTCTTTGCACTTGAAGAGCTGTTAAAGATGAACTATCCCAAATTTCTCATTTAATAGCAGAGAAAATTAAAACCAAATGAGGATCTAAGTGTCTTGCCAAAATCCCACACCTCAGCAGAGCTCAGGTTACGGTCCAAAACTTTAGCCATCCAGACTAGTACTCTTTCCTTTATTTTACACTGCTCCTAGGGATGAAAGGACAAGTATCTTGAAAACAAGCACAATTCTAGGGGTGGGAATAGGGAAGAGAAGAATAGTCATTGGTAAGAAAGTAATGCAAGTATAAGAAAGGTGAGGATTTCTATGGGGCCTAAATATTCAGATTGGTATTAGGCAATTCCAACTCTCACATCATATTCTCATAATCATAGTTTGCTTCTTTTCCCAGAATGGCGGGGAGAGGATGGCAGGTGGGTAGGTAGAAGAGAGAAAGAGAGAGAATGAGTTGAGTTTAATCTGACAGTCCCTCTATTGACATGTTAAAAGTCCGTGTATTACTATATTCGTATGCTCTTCCACGAATGTCTTGAATAAATGGATTTAATGTTATGTGGTGGGTTCAAATAGACGTGTCTAGCTTTAATCTTTTGTACTAGACAGGCATCTTCTGTACAATATCACTGGATTTTAGAGGCCCCCTGGTATGTCAATGAATCTAAACAAGTTCTGGCTTTAATCTTCCCAATGTTTTAAACTGTGATTCACATTGCAAATGAAATCAGGAAGCAAGAGGAACAGTGTTGAAGCAAGGACATTATCCAGTGCTGCCCTCTCCCTGGGCCCGGTTGCTTTGTTGTTTCACATATCACTGTTTACATTGTATTCTTATTGTATTTACTGTGAAAGGAAAGTCAAATAAATCCTCTTGGTTTGATTTTTTTTTAGAGGGGAGATGCTTTCTACTTTGCTCTTAGGCTTTCATTCCTTATTGCAAACTGGCAGCTAAAGAAGACCATTCACCATCGTATAGTGAATCATATAGTTCCAAAGAACCAAGTACCAAAAATGTCTGTAAGGGTTTAGGGAGGAACCCTTTGGAACTTCCATCAAAGGCTGGGTTCATTTTAGCTGGAAAGAAACTAATGGCAGTAGTAGTGATGAGATCTAGATTCTGGGGTTTCCGGTTAGGGAACCAAATGATGAGATTAGATTCAAGGTACCAAAATGAGATTAGGGTTCCTGGTGGTCAGGGAGGTTAGTGGCAGGTTAAGGGTTCAGGGAACCAAATGAAGAGGTTTGGCTTCCCTAAATCCCTTTGGGATTCGGCGCATGAGTACGGAGTTTTGGGAGCCCCCCTTCTGGTGGCACAGAGGTCCTTTGTAAAGGAATTTACAAAGCTGAAAAGCTAGATTTGGCATTGAGAAGTCACCCTTTGCTATGCATGAATAGAAAGGCTGAATTCCTTAGTGGCAAAGTCCCAACAGAGAGATATAAAGTGTCATTAGGGAAATCGGTGAGGATAAAAAGAGGGTAGCACTGAAAGAGAATATCATTCCAGTGGGCAGAGATTTCTAATATGCCAGGAAGAGAGTGAGTTTCCTTGGCATGGCATATTAGCTCCTCTGCAAGGGCTGAGTTTAAAATTGGCTCTTTTTACCTACAAGCTGGGTTTCAGCTTAAGCTGAAATCCAATAGAAAATCTTAGAATTGAATGGGTGTTTCTTTAATTCAATAGATTTGGTATCTCCAGCTCTGAACTCAACCAGCCCCACCTAGATAACAGAATGAAGCTGTTTATCCTCGGGTGGGGTCTTTACAGTCACGGAGAAAGTCTCCTTGAAGGAGTTTTAGAGAGTTTCGGGGTCCCTTCGTTAGTAGTATTAACTGGTATGCCTAAATACCTAAAATCCCATTCTCTTCTATAGTGTCTGCAAATACATATGACATTGTTATTTGCAATTATTATGGGGCTTCCCCTTCCTGGGGATTCCTGGTCATAGGAGAACTGTTTTTAGTAAATGAGACCCACACCGTATCTGTGGTAGGGCAGCTCAGTGGTACCACAGTGTGTACTTTCAGACCTGGAGTCAGGAAGCTCTGAATTCAAAGTTGATCACAGACATTAGCTGTGTGTCCTGGGCAAGTCACTTAACCTTGTCTGCCTTTTCCTTATCTGTAAAATTAGCTGGAGAAGGAATAGTGCCAGCACTTATATAGTTCACACCAAATGACTTTTATGATAGGTCTATTGTACCCCACAAAATGCAATTGGCCATATACTCTAAAAAGTTCCAGAAATAACTCAGAATATATAAAGGACTTATAGTTCTCTTTGCTTGCATAGACTTTCACAAATGATGAATTCAGAGAGATTGTTATGTCTTTTGCCACCACCCTCCCTTTTTTTCCCTGTACCCTGGGCAAATCTCTGTGTTGTCAGTTTTCTCAAGTACAAAATGGGAACAATAGCACCTATTGTGAAGTTCAAATCAGGTAATGTGTAGAGCTTAATATAATGCCCAACACATAGTAGGTACTTAACAAATGTTTCCTATCATTTATAACTCTTTTTCTATTTGATTTTTATAGACTAGATATTGGGAGATATTTAGATCCAGTTTATATGTTCCTGAGAAAAGAAGATCTAATAAAAAAATGCCTTTTTAATAAAATGTATTACATTTCTATTATGCAGCAAGTGATGTTATTAATGGAAAAAAGAGAATGTGAGAATAGGAATATGGGGTTATGAAACATTGGTGATGCAATTGAACTACAAATTTCCTATTATATTCTCTTAGAACAAATAGATTCCATTTAAATTGAGGTGTAAAAGACATGATTACATTTTCATGAGAGCAGGACAGCTTTCCCCCCCCAAATTTCAAAATTTCAAAATGCATCTCCTAGACATCTTTGCAAAATGTTTGAGGTAGATTCTTTTCCTAATAAGAATTTTCTATAGTTAGGTACTTACAAGGCTGGTATTAGGACATTAGTTGAACTCTTCCAGAATTGTAGAAAGATAGCACTTAAGTTTAGATAAAAAGGATGGATTAGATTACTTCAAAGCTGGAGAAGTTTGTGATTTAAGATGAGCTACTCCTGACAGTTTCATCTTTCCCAGACCCACGTCTATGGATTCAGAATAGTGCCTGCTCTACCCAAATTTCCTTTGTTTTTCATCAGCTTCTAGATTTACTTAGTAGTTTACTATTGGAGTTTCTTCCCTATCATTTGCCAGTTTAATTATGTAGTCCCAAGCAGTAGAATGAGCATATGCTGCAAATTGATGGGTTTAGTAGCTATCTTGAAAGGGGCCTTTTCATGTTGAAGAGAACCTGAAAGAGTAAGAGATAGAAGCAGTCTATGTGGCCTAGAAAGTCTGCTAAACCTTTGAGCAAAATTACATAGATGGAAGTCTTTGGTACAGTGCTCTTTCCCCCAACTCAGTATCCTTAAACCACCCACTTGCTACCCAGGTTAGGAGCAAGTGTTTGGTCTCATGTTGTAAAAACATATTAGAACAAGGAGGGTATCCTGCCATCTTCATTACAGAAGGCTGTTTGGGGCATTCAAGTTGTCTGAAACAAATTATTAGCTCACCCGTGCGTACAGTTTCACTTTGCAATATATTTGGATTAGTGAATGAAGTATTTATAAAGAACTTACTATGTGCAAAGTACTGTGGTAAGCACCAGGGACACAGAAAAATAAGACATCTCTGTTCTCAAAGCACATTCTCAGCTCTCAAGGAATGTGCATTCTAATGGGGGAAACAACACATCTGGAAGATTTTTGCTGCAAGCAAAAGTCCCATAGTCCTTAGGGTTCAGTGACAAAGCACTTTTATTACCTTTTCTATTAATAAAATACATTTCTGATGTAAAACCAATTGACAGTGCCAAGAACTTTGGAAGCAAGAACTTTTCTCGAGTCTTACGTAGCTGTGGCAATAGCACCTACAGAGCAAACGCCAAGTGTCTTCTCTGCTGGTGTGACTTTCTAGTTGAAGGCACTGAGCTCTTGCCAAGTCTCTTGGGTTCAGGATCCTGGGTGGCCTCAATGCAAATGGTCAAGATTGTGGTGATGATTAGACTTGACTGGCATGTCCTACTTCCTATTTGTCTCTCAGGGTGTCCTTGCTGTTTCAGCTAGACTGGCCTGCCAGTTGTGTGTGGCAATGGCTGAGGGGATGGGCTGGAATCTCCTGCATGGGAGCTGCTTCCCTGGATGATGCTTTGGAAGGTTGGACTAGAAGGAAAAGTAGTCTGGGAGGTATTTCTATATCCAGGGTTCCTGTGCCTAAAGATTGTTGGTGGTAGTTGGTCAGAAGTCATCACGGGTGAAGATAAGGTGGACCCTTTCTTTACAATATGATTATTCCCCTAAGTTATGGCTGTGAGGTCTGGACTGTGATCTAATCTGTGAGGACTGTAGATCTAGTGGTTTGGAGGGACTGCTCTTCCCAAGGCTCTTGAGTTCAAAGTCCAAAGCCTTCTCCATTAGGATCCAAGCAGAGATGGTGGTCAGAGGATAATGCTGGTGTTCTGGCTTGCCTGGTACATGAAGCCTTCTGTCTAGAGTAAGTTGTTTTCTTTTGCACTTATATAATCTGGTTGATTCCCTGATTTTTGGCTCTGATTCTGTGGTCTTTATCCTACCTCTTGCCTCATTCTTTGGATTTAGTAATCTGATGATTTCTGGTTTGAACTGACAGTCTCTGGTTTTACCCTTTAATTGTGATTTGGACCACACAGAATTTTTTTTTCTGTTGATTTGTCCATAATCACTGGCATTACCCTATATCTGATGAAGCAAAAGTAAGTGTGGATAAAATGCTGGACTTGGAGTCAGGAGATCTGGGTTCAGATTCCCTCTCAGCATCTTAACAATTCCATAATCATGGGCAAGGAGTCCAATTTCCTCAACTGTAAAAGGGGAGTAATAATACTTGCATTTCCTACTTCACAGAGTTGTTATAAAGGAACCATTTTGCAAATCTTAAATCATTAAGTGTGGGTTATTATTATACTGTGTCTCTGCACTGTGCTGTTCCCCCACCCCACCCCAGCTTTCGATGACCTCGCAGTTCAGACAATGGTCAGGCTGATTGCTACCCAGCAAACTCTCCAAGTGGAGGTCACAGGGACTACAGTGGTGCATCAGAAGCTAAAGCTGATTTCCAAGAAGCTGACCACATTATAGGAAGCATTTTCAGGCTTGCAGTAAGTGAATAGATGGCTCCATAAGTGGATGGAGTCATCTGTACTCCTAGTTGGCAGGAGTGAGTCCCCAGATTCTTTTACTAAGTGGACAGAAAGTCATGAGATTTCTGGTTCCTTGTACTTCCAGCTCCTTCGAGCTTATTCCAGAGTGCCCTTTGTCACATCTTTCTTGGCAGGATAGAATTCCTACAGGGCTAATCCCTACTTTGTGGCAAATATTCCCTATATTGGCCAACAGAGTTCAGATGCAGCCTCAAACTCTCACTAACTAGCTGTCTGACACTGGACAAGGGAATGGGGTTAATAACAGCACCAACCTCACAAGGCTGATATTAAGGATCCTGTGAGATAACATATGTAAAGTACTTTGCAAACTTTAAATCACTACTTAAATGCTATTAATACTTTTAATAATAAAGTAAATGAATTACTACTCAAGGACAGGGGTTCTTAACTTGATATCTGTGAATTAAAAAAAATATAAATTAATACACACATATCACATAGAATATATATTTTATATATAATAAAATATATATATAAAACCATATTTCAAAGTAATTGGTTTGCATTGTAATCCTGTATCTTATTTTATGTCTTTAAAACAGTATATTCTGAGAAGGGTTCTTGACATTTCACTACACTCCCAAAGGAGTATGATTAAAAAAAAAACAAAAAACAGGTTAAGAACTCCAAAGCTAGGTACTTAGGGCAGTTTGTGTACCTTGACAGACCCTCCTTTAGTTCAAAACTTCTAATATTCTCTGTCTAAAACATTACTTAAAGTCACCTAACCAGTTTGTGGGATCTTTGTATATACACTTACATCTATACAGCACGTCCCAAAAGTCTTAGTGAGGTTTCAAGCTAAGCTTAAAAGTTCATAGATCCCTGGTTAATGAAGCTCAGATGAGTCTTAAACTAAAGTTAAAACTGTGCTAAGACTTTTAAGACAACCTGGTCAGGACTTGGGATTTCATAGGTATAGGAAGCCCTTGGTGAGAACACTCATACCAAGGCAAGTCAGGCACTTTCCTGGCAAGTTAGTCTTGGAAAGTTACTTAAGGGGACCAAGAATTGAAGTGATCTGGGGAGTTCACAACTAATTTGTGTCTGAACCCAGGTCTTCCCAGCTCAGAGGCTGGCACACTCAACTTTGGTGGCTCTCAGTGACATATGCCAAATCAACTCAACAAATATTTACTAAGAAAAGGCAGTATGGCAGGTGCTGAGAATACAAAGACAAAAAACAAGATAATCCTTGCCTTGCAGGAGATTACATGTGACCAAAGAAGTGTTCCATATAAATAAGTAATTGCAAGGTAATTTGAGGAGGGAGAGAAAACACTAACAAGTGAGGGGAGAGGTAGAGTGAAGGTGGGAAATCAGGAAAGGTTGTGTAATACCTGAGCTGGAGATTGCCTTCTGACAAGGACAGACCACAATGTCACGCAGACTGAAGAGTGAATACTGATTTCAGGTTGGGACAGTTTGGTTAGCACACAGAATGCATAAGGAGAAAAATAGAAAATAAATCCAAAAAAGTAAATTGGAACCATGTTGTGGAGGGCCTTGAATGCCAGGGTAGGTAGTCTTGACTCTTCTCCTAGAAGCAATGAAAAGCTACTGAAAATTTTTGTGAAGGAGCAATTATAGACTATTTTTTTTTTTTTTACATATGATGGCTCTGAATCACAGGAATTAGTGTTAAAGAAGATGCAAGGGATAGCCATAGTTCTGGGAAATATCAATTGAGGTCCTATCCTAGAAAGTCCAGTGATGAGGAAGGGTAGAACACTGCAGAATAGGGGATAGGACATTTGAGTTGGTGAACACCAGTTGAAGTCTATCTGAACTCTTGGAGGAAATAGAGGGCTTGAGTTACCCAGACCTAAAGAGAGGATGTGAGAGTCAGTATGTAATCTGTATCCCCCAGAGTTTATCCAAAAATGTAATTTTACAAAGCAATGTCTTGAACTTCTAGGGAAATGTTCCCTGAGGAAGGATAAACTAGCATTTTGCACACTTACCATTTCCCTTTGTACAGTGTGCCCTGATATATCTGCCAACTTCCCAGTTCCATCTTTGGATTTGGCCCTCCCATGAACTGTGTCCTGATTTGCACAGGATTTGATCATTCTTTGATCACATCACTTTTTCCTAGGAGGATTCTCCTCTGGGACCTAGTGGATTGCCCTGAAGCACAGTTAGTCCCCTTTTTCTTCAGGGGCTGAAATGTCCTATATGCTCTTTGTTGCTTCCCATCCATAAAACCAGCTACATTATATCCAATTCTTTTAGGACATCTGACAAGGGAACTAAGGAACAAATCTGGATCTGATACATTGGTATGTTCTAAAAATTTGTAGAAATAATTTAATGCCCTCTTTCACTTTATATTTAAGAAAGATCTTCTGGGAGAGGGTGAGATGCCAAGGATTTTTAAAAAATTAATTTATTTTAAACTTAAATAGAAAAAGGAAAAAAGAAAAGAAAAACATTGCCATGTGTATAACAGAATGTCAAGGATTCTTTTTGTGTCACAGACTCTTTTGGCAGTCTGATGAGTCCTGTGGATGCTTTCTTAGAATAATGTTTTTAAATACATAATAACATAAGTTTAAAAAGGAAGCCAATTACAATGGAATTGTTAAATTCCAAATAATACAGTTTATAAATTCAGAGTGCCCTCCCTCCTTGAAATTTGTGAACCCCAGGTTAAGATCTTTACTCAAACCTAGAGGAGTGACTATAATAGTGGGAATTTTAAGCAGCTTGATAGCCCTCTAAGAGAGTAAATTAGGGATTGGCTTCTACCATGCAGGAAGGTGGTTCCCTGCTCTGCCAATATAGAGAATACAAGGTCATCTGAGAGTAGATAAAGAGTGTAAGTCTATTATAGTCCACCCTGAGGGCAGACATTGCAACAGCTTTGTTTTATATAATCTTTATACTTTGTTCTAAGGGAGGTATAGTCAAAATGCCAGAGTGAGAGTCAAAATGTTTGCCCAGTCTATATACTGCTTCTTCTTTCCAACTCCCCTTGATATATGGCTTTCTCCTTTTAGAATATAAGTACTTAGAGAGCATGGATTGTCTTATCTGCTTTTGTTTTTACCTAAGCATATCTTATCCACAACAACTTAAAAAAAAACACATGCTATACCGATTGGGAAAGCCAAAAAAAAAAAAAAATCGCATTTTTCAGTTTAGAAAGACAGAGATGTGTGCCAACACTGGAGTGTGAGCTGGGCAGGAGCACAGCAGCAGTGGAGTCAGCCATGAGGTACATTCTAGCACCCCTAGGATGGTAAGGGCCTATGACTAACCAGCAGGACTGGAAGCATTAGGCAGAAAGAGATCCTAAGGGACCCCTGAATTAGCACTGGGATTAGAAATAGGACCAGCCAGCAACTCTACTGCCTATATATTGTTTCACTTTTGTCAGACTAACCAAGATCAAACTGCCCTTGTGTCTGTCTACACACAAGTTTAGACTGTTTACTGCACAATCATGCTGGCCATATGCAGAAATATCATGCTGGCTGCACTTTGGAAATGTTGCTATCACATACAAACATGAAGACAAAAGGATAATCTTTTTATAGAAGAAATGAACTAAGAGGTATCTGTTTAAACAGTAAGAGTCAGGCCTGACTTGGGAGTTGGATCTGCCTTTTTTCTCTTTTCTTTGTTGATAGCCTCTCGAACCACTGGTGACTTACTAGAACAAATATCTAATTTGTTTTCCCAGGGACCTTTCCCAGTTATTATCACTTCTATATAAGCTTGACTTCAAATTATAGGATCATAGGTTTGCAGTTGGAAAGAACCTCAGAAGTCACCTAGCCCAACCGCCTCTTTTATAAATGAAGAAGTGGAGACCCAGAAAGATTAAACTATCTGTCTAAGGCTACAGGTGGCTGAATTATTATCTTTGCATTCAAGGAGATGTAAAAAGTAAAAATAATAAACATCAGGTTTGGGAGAAAGGAGTCTGGCTTTGGCTACTCTGAAGCCTTGTGTAAGGAAGGTGCCCCACAGGTATTATAATGTTTTAAGAATGGTTCCAATAGCAGATTGCTTTCTGAGGGCTAGCTTAGCTCAGTATTATGGGAGTGACTGTTATAAATTTGAGAATGCTATCTGACAGTTGAGTGGACATACTACTATAAAAACTGAATCATATCAGATATTCTTGAAACCAGAAAAAATAAAACTAGAAGATAAAATGAAGTTACAGCTAAATATGTGTATATACATATATGCTTATATGTATATACATGTATATGCACGTGTTTGTGTATGTATATTGTTAGATACAAAATATACTAAGGAATACTATTATCATATGTGTGTGCATATATACGTTTGTATGTATGTACATATATATGTTTAAAACTACATAAAATTTACTAAGCATTTTTGACAGATATAGTACTAAATGTTGGAGTTTAAAAATAAATGCAGGTAAGAGAGTCCATGCCCTCAAAGTGTTTATATTCTAAAGGGAGAAAGGCTGTATATCAAGGGGAGTTGGAGAGAAGAGACAATACACATATATAGGTGGAGATGTCTGAGAACTGCTGTGGACTTCTATATCTAGCTTAAACCTACAGTTGGCCCAAAAGTGATGCAGGGATAGAGCCCAATTTTCCTGTGTAGAGGGAATGGAGATGATGGTCCAAGTGAAGTACAGAGAGCAAGGAGGACTCCCAGGTTCTTAGAGAAACAAATGAAGGAATCTGCAGAATTGGTTTTATTGAGTATTCAAAGGCAACAAGAAATAGCACTTCTTTTTAAAAATATAATCTTATGTTTATATCCTCTTGATTTCCAAAATATTCCTCTTAAAAATCTTTATCCATTGATCAATCCCTTTATGATACAGCATAAAAAAGAAAAAAAGCAGGGGAGGAACCTGTCCAACAAATCCAACATATCAACCAAGCCTGATTGTGTATGCAATATTCTACAACCATAGTCTGCCACTGGAAACTGCAAAGAAGAGATATTTTTGAGGTCATGTTTGGTCTTTGAAGTTAACTGGTGTTAAATTTTAGTTATTTGCATTTACATTGTTCTGGATATATTATTTTCCTGATTCAGAATACGGCAGAAGTTAAATAAATCTTGCCATGCTTTTCAGAACTGTTCTTAATGTCATTTTATGGTACAGTAATGTTTTGTTGTGTTTCTTCCTTCTGTATGTTATTAGCCTCTTCGATCTATCTTCTCTCCTATCTCATCATTCTTTCTCAGTCTCCTTTGTTGGCTCATCATCACGACCAAATTAGCTGGGTCATTGCCAGTGGTCTTGATTTATGTTTAGTCATTGGACTCCAATGACTGGAGAAGAGAGTGAGGTTGATGACTCCACACAGCCCTTAAATCTGATTCATTTGCAAGTCAAGACTTCACTCTCATAAAGTTATTAGAAAGAATAAGAATGAATCACAACCACCACCATCTCCTCCCTGGTTGTGCTCTAACCCTTTTGTTCTGAGCCCCCTTCTCTATACTTCTCTCACTTGGCAACTTCATTTGTTCCTATGGAATTATCATTTCTGTGCAGGTGACTCCCAAGTTTCTGTACTGAGTTCTGGTCCCTCTCTAGTCCTACATCACTAACTTTCTGTTGGATACTCAGACCTTTCCCTCTGCCCTGTACACCCCTATCCTTCTTTAATAAACTGTAGTGGCTCTTTATATCTCTGGGATCCAATACAGATGTCTAGATAGGTTTGGTATGTAAAGATCTTCACAACTTGGCCCCAAATTATGTTTCTAGCCACATTTTTCCTCTTCATTTGCTCTATGATTTAGCTAAGTTATAAGGCATAAGGGAAGAGGCTGCACTGTTTTTTCTTTATATATTATCAGTGTGTAAATAACACCATGTCTGGTACATAGCAAGTGCTTAATAAATGCCTATTAATTCATTCATATACCATAATTTGTGTAGTCAAAGAAATACTAATTCAAGGGATATTTGGCCATCTCACATTGCAGTGCTGGTAGTAAGTGTTTGCAAAAGGATCATAATGAAAATAATTGCAGCTTATGTTTTAACATCCAATGCAGAGGGTAAAGAGATGGAGAATTTCTGTGAAAAATGTGATAACACCTTTCAAATTAGATCAATATAAACTTTATAACTCAGTGCCTTTCACTAAAAGATAGGCAATGGTGAGGATGGTGAAAAATGAAAATATGGTTGGGGAGTAGTGTGCTAGAGAGGCCAATGTCAGAAAAACCTCACATTTCTACACCATGAATACATTTCTTTGAGAAAAACATCTGGCAGCTCTAGTCATGGAAAGCATCCCCCAAAATAAAACTAATTTTATTTTTACAGACAGATTACAGATGGAAAAGTCACTCCTGAATCAGTTTTGTAAAATCAGACCACCTATGTCTTAGACCAAAAAAAAAAAAAAAAGTCAAAATTAATACAAAACAAGAAAAAAAAGAATAAAGATGAGAAATGATGAAGAGAATGATTTCAGAAGGATCTGGGAAAACATGTACAAATTTATGCAAAGTAAAGTGAGCAGGAAAGTAAAGAAGCAGGAAAACAAGATATAAAATAAAAGCAGTATTGTAAAGACAAATAATTCTGAAAAACTTAGCAATTCTGATCAAAGCAACAAGTAACTGATTCCAGAGGATTCAATGAAGAAAGACTACTCATCTCCTGACAGAAAGAAATGGACTTAAAGTATGGATTTAGACAAATTTTGGGAGAGGGAAATCTGTGAATTTATGTTAATTTAAAAAATAAGTTAAAAAAAAATCAGACCACTGACTTGTTAGGGGAAAAAAAAAAGCTCAAAATACAAAAATGAGGAAAAATGGAAAAAGGGGGAATGAACATTTATATAATACTTACCATGAGTCAAGTGCCATGCTAAGTACTGTTTACAAATAGTATTATTATTATTATTTTATTTTTGCTGAGGCAATTGAGGTTAAGTGACTTGCCCAGGGTCACACAGCTAGGAAGTATTAAGTGTCTAAGGCCATATTTGAACTCAGGCCTTCCTGACTTCAGGGCCAGTGCTCTATCCACTGTGCCATCCAGCTGCCCCTGTTTACAAATATTATCTTCTTTGATCCTCACAACAATCCTGGAGGTAGGTGCTATTATTATCCCCATTTTATAGATGAGGAAACTGAGGCAAACAGAGGGTAAGTAACTTGCTTGCCCACGGTCACACAGTAAGTATCTCAGGCCAGATGTGAACTCAGGTCTTTCTGACTCCAGGCTCAGCACTGTACGAGCAGCCTAATACAAAGAAAGAAAAAATAAAAAATGAAAAAGTAGCATTTGATTAAAACAACCCTAACCTGACCTATTTAAATGAGTTACAAATTTCCCCAAAATGAAAAATAGTAGAAAAGATATCTCTGATTATCATATGTTAATACAAAAGTTTAATTGATGTAAATCATTTTGCATAGTGAGACCAAAGAATTTAGTCTACAAACACTCGACTTATTTGGCAAACTGAAATATGTGGCAGCCAAGAGCAAGGGTTTTAGAATATAAACATATTTTTAAAAATCTTATGGAGAAGGATATATTTTACTAGTATAAGGAGCATCCAAGAAGATATTTCCTTTACCAATCCAATTTCTCTTTCCCAACTCTTCTTTTCTCCCCCTTTGCCTCCCTCTTTTCCTCCCTTCCTTCCTTTCTTCTTTCCCTCTTTCTTCCCTCCCTCTCTCCTTCCATCCCTCTGTATACTTAGAGTATCATACCCTTACCTATAGATGCTCTTAAGAGTATTTTTTTTCCTCTTTTGAACCTCTGAATCCTCTCAAGTTATCTTAAGAGTTTACTGGCTAGATTTCTTTATTAAGAACCATGCCTTAAACCAAAATTAATCTGATTCTCACTGGCTATTTATAAGTCCTAGGCCAAGCCCCATTTGATCATTATTTGGATCCTGATTGACTCAGATTGAATGTAAATAACAATCATATCTGCTTTGGCCAGAAACTCTGAGAGTCTTCCCCTCCTAGATTCATTCATTCATTTATTTAGATTTTTTTTTTTTTTGGACGAGGTGAAAGAAAAGATTCTTTGCCTCAATTGCTACCTAGCCTTAATCACTGAATGGGTATGGGTTCAGTCAAACTGAGACCTGTTTAAGACTTTAATTTATAAAGATTAAGGACTTCCACTTCAAACAGGGCCACCTCTTTTGTCCTAGTCTATATTTAGCCACTGGACCCAGACGGCTCTGGAGGGGAAAGTGCAGCAAGTGACCTTGCCCAGCTCTTTCTCACTTAAATCCAATTCACCTGCATTCACAGCATTACCTTCCTAATGTGGTGGTCCTCATTGAGAATGAAGGACAACAATAACAATATAGAAGATGGCAAGTTAACTGAGCTTTAAAAGGAGATACCTCTTTTAAGAGAGAGAGGTAAAAAGAAATGTATCCAAGCATAGGGGACTGCCTGTACTTCCAAAAGCTCAACAATGAAGGACCAAAAGTTTTATACTAGAGACAGCAAGAAAGCCAGTTTAAAACCAGAAGGTAGAACATGTCTAGGAAATCTGATATGATTTTAAGTGTGAAGGGCTATATATGTCAAAAAGCAAGGAAAGTTTGTATTTTATCTTTCAGGGGGATGCCATGGGGGAAGGGAACAAGTACTTATTAACCACATGCCAAGTACTGTGCTAAGTGCTCTAAGAATATTATCTTATTTAATCCTTACAACAGTCCTGGGAGTTAGATGTCATTATCATCATTTTACAATTAGTAAATATCATAAGTCTAATTTGACCATAGACATCCTGACCCCAGGCCCAGCACTCTATGCTATGGGGCCACTTAGCTGCTTCCTAGGCCACTTCTTACCTAGGGAGGAGCCTGGCTAGGGTCTGTGCTTTTGGAAGATCCCTGTGGTAGCTGTGAAGAGGATGGATTGGAGAAGAGAGACTTACCAGATGAGCTAGATGAGCTCAGTTAGGAGGCGGCTGCAATAGTCTACAGGAGATGATGGGAGATCTGAACTTGGGGGTTATGTGTTCAGAGAGAAAGAAGGTAGTGATAGGAGTAATATTATGGAGGTAGAATTTATAAGGTTTGAGAACTGATTGGATTTGGAGGACAATGGTAATTGAAGAGCAGAAAATGACTTTAAGGCTGGAATCCCGGGTGAGTGTAAAGTCTGTAGTTTTTTCAAGACACTTGGGAAGATGAATGTTTTGGGGAAAGAGAAGCTTGCTTTTGGTTGTTCTGAGTTTAAGATGCCCATGAAACATCCAATTCAAGATGTTAAAAAGATGTTGATGCATATCTGGAGCTCAGGAGAGATGAGGGCTACATGTATATTTCTGGGGGTCATGAATATAAAGATACCTTAACCCAGAGTCAATCAGTCAAAGTGCATTAACACCTACTATGTGCTTAGCACTGTGCTAAGCAGTAGTAGTACAAAGAAAGATAAAAAACAGTTCCTGTTCTCAAGGAGCTTACAGTCTGATGGAGGAGACAAGATAAAAACATTATATAGATAATATATGTACATATGATAAATTGGAGATAATCAAAAGAGAGAAAGGATTTCTTGAAAAATAGAATAATAGAGATAAATTTGTTTGATGATCATTGATTGTAAAGGGTCACAGTCAGTGGGGAAACTCTGGGTAAGGTATAAGACACTTCAGCCCAGAGGGAACTTGCTGACAATGTCTGGTTCCGCTCCCCATCTCCCCTAAGAGCTCTTGGCCTTCCTGAGAAGTTAGTGGGTGGGGACAACTTGTGCTGAGATTGAAGCAGTGATACCAGGTGGAAGATACCAGGTGGCAAACTACTTACAATAGCAAGTTGTTTATGTGGTCCCACATGCACAGTGTTGTTTCTGTTACATTATAAAAAAGGGAAAGCCCTTGAAATAAACAGACTCCATTTTTCCACTATCCTCAGGAGTCTCACTTCATCACTTCTCCACTAGGAAGGTATAGTTTAATCACCCGGTGTAAGGGCTCTAGGAAGCAACGGTACGTTTTGTCACCCCAACTTGGGGGCTCTAGAAAGCAAGACAGAACAATTAATTGACAGTAGGAACTTTTTCATTTTTGTATTTTAATCTCAGTGCCTAGCACAGTACCTGGCACATAATGACCACTTAGCAAATGCTTATTGACTGTTCAAATGGAACATAACTCAAGAAGAGTTCACCAAACAGTTACAGTGTTTAATACTGTATCACAAAATGAAAAGGGATTCCCTCTAGATGGTGAGGGCTTTGATGCTACTATTTATAGATAATGCTGTACTAATTATATCAGGTCCCAGGTCATTGCAGAGATCCTGGAAGAGATCCATAATCACTCTAATGAAATTGTCCCAACTACCCACATAGGAAAAATCCAGTGGATAATAAATCTGTAAATGTTTAGATTATTTTAGGCAGTTTAGGCAGTCTATTTTATCATTAGTATATGTACTTTGGATAGATACTGCAAATAGACAATAAAGAAGGTTCAGAACTAAATAGGAAGAAAGTGACTGGACTACCTTTTCAAAAATAAAAAGTTAACGTAGTAACTCCAAATTTCTCCCTGTAACAAATCATTTTTAAAAAAATATTATTATTCTTCAGATAATATTGTATAATTGCAATATGAACCACTAGTTCTCAAAAATCTGAAATTCAGGATCATTCCAAGAGTGGTAAAAAAAATACATTAGGCATGAGTCAGAGAAAACGTATAAAGGACGTTATTAAAGAAATAAATCCTTAAAAAGAAGATGGGTTCTATTTGTAATGGCAATGAACAGAAAACTGAGTGGATGCCCATCAGTTGGGAAATGACTGAATAAGTTAGGGTATATGAATGTAATGGAATATTATTGTTCCATAAGAAATGATGAACAGACTGATTTCAGAAAAGTTTAGAAAGACTTATGTGAACTGATGCTAAGCGAAGTGAATAGAAACAAGTGAACATTGTACACAGCAACAATAGGATTATGTGATAATCAACTGTGATGGACTTGGCTCTTCAATAATGAGGTGATTCTAGGCAATTCCAATAGACTTGTGATGGAGAGAGCCGTCCATATTCAGAGAGAAAAGTAAGAAGACTGAATGTGAATCAAAGCATAGTATTTTCACCTTTTGTCATTGTTGTTGTTTCCTTGCTTTTTTTCTTTTTTATGCTTTTTCTTGCACAGGATGACAAATATGGAAATATATTTAAAAGAATTGCACATGTTTAATCTATATCAGATTGCTTGTTGTCTTGGTGAGGGGTAAAGGAGAGAGAGGGAGAATATTTGGAACACAAAATATTTTGCAAAGATGAATGTGGAAAACTATCTTTGCATGAATTTGGGAAAATAAAAGGCTATTTAAATTTTTTTTAAAAAAGATGTTGGGATAGTCATGTGGTAAAAGTGAGAAATAAATAATGGACACCCCACATATTACATTGTATTTTTTTTCCCCTGAGGCAATTGGGATTAAGTGACTAGCCCAGGGTCACACAGCTAGGAAGCATTAAGTGTCTGAGGCCACATTTGAACTCGGGTCCTCCTGACTTCAGGGCTGATACTCTATCCACTGCACAACCTAGCTGCCTCACATTGTATCTTTTTTAAAAAAAAGTTTTTATTGGTACTTTTACATCACCTCAGTATTCCATATATCCCTTCTTCTCCCTGAGAACCTACCCATAGGATAGAAAATAATTTTTTAGAAGAAAAAAGTCAGCACAACTGATACATTAAAAACGTCTAAAAACACATGTAATGTACAATACCTATGGACCTCTCACCTCCACAAAAGGGTAGGTCAGGGGTATCTTCCCTTTATTCGAGTCCCATTTGATCATTATAATTTTGTTGTGATTTTTTTTTGGCATACCATTGTTCTTTCCATTACATTGTTGAAGTGATTGGGTATATTGTTTTCTTGACTCTGCTTCCTTCATTCTGTATTTGTTCAAACAGATCTTTCCATGTTTCTATGTATTCACTGCACATATTTCTTTTTTCTTATTGTTGGTTTATATAAATATTTATTTCCCCATTCAACCACTTTCCTTCTTATTCTTGTGCCCTAATGTATGCTGGATTTTTGTAAGACCTTCATCTAGTATAGAGAAATGTCTATTCTTTTGCTATCCCATTTAGAAGATCCCATTAGAAGAAGTGAGGTTATAAATCTTCTAACTCTAGTTTCTTCAGAAATTTGTTTAGTTCTATATTTTCCCTTTTTTAAACATTCTGTTAGACTTATCCCAAAATGATAAATGTATAATGAAGTTTCCTATCACTACTTGTGTTCTTGAAGCTCAGCTGTTTCCTTTATGAATTTGCATGCTAAGACATCTGAAGTATACTTATACTTTTGTTGTTTATGGTTCATTTTAGAATAATGCAGTTTCCTTGTTTGGCTCTAATTTTTTGAATGTTTGTTTTTGCTTTGTCTGATAGCATGATGGTAACTCCTAATTTTTTTGATTCATTTGAGTCAATTTTTTCCATTCCCTAAATTTTATCTTGTGTGTTTGTATCTTAAATGTGTTTCTTGTAAACAAGATTGTAAGATTTTACTTTCTTATGCAATGTCACTTTTTCATTTTATTGTTTAATCCATTCACAATTCATTTCCCTCAAATTATATTTTTTCCCCCTCTTCTGCTTTAAATTGTTCCTTCATTTTCTTTAATCTTTTTAAAAGGTGACCCTCTTCC
Organism: Sarcophilus harrisii; assembly: GCF_902635505.1. Lineage (NCBI taxonomy): Eukaryota > Metazoa > Chordata > Mammalia > Dasyuromorphia > Dasyuridae > Sarcophilus > Sarcophilus harrisii. Next base: position 487,790,190 of record NC_045428.1, on the reverse strand, counting down.
TATTATCTCTTTTTTCCATCTCTTCTCTTCTTATTGTTCTCTCTTTCCCTTTAGGGTTTTATGCATTAGTTCCTCTCTCCTACTTTTGTCTATACTGATACATTTCTTCTCCCCTTTTTTTTTTCTCTCAATAAGGTGAGTTCTCTCCTCTTATTCAGCTAGTCTTATTGTAATGCCGGAGAAACTGAGGCAAGATAGAGATTAGAGAGTTTTTAATATTTTATTAATTGGAAAGTATAATTGACTGGACAGGACTCTTATCTCAAACTATCCAGTGATGAATGGGAGAATCCCAAATCTTTATATACCCTTTTCAGACAAAGAAGGGGAAAGAAGCGGGAAATTTCTTTACAGACCCATTTGGTTCTGTCAGGACTTGGGCTGGGGGAGGGGGGGAGGGAGGAGGGCTATAAATTCTTACTAAAAGCCAGAGTCAGGATGTGTGAATAAACAGAAAAAGATGTCAATGAGGTATTTGGGATAGTCTTATCTTTTGGAATATTTTAGAGGAGGTAGTATCATAAATTCTTGAGGGCAGAAGGAGTTAGGAGTCAGGAAGTGTGATCTCCCCCTCATCTTGAGTGTCACATAGCTAATTTATAACCTTAGAGCAAATGGTCCTCAGTCTTAAGGGACCAGAAGGTGGTTTTTACAACTAAGGGGATTGAGGCAGAATAGTTAAAGAAACTGAGATAGAACAATTCTGGGAAACTCAGTCAGGGCAATAAGGGAAACTAGTGTAGAGAAACTGAGGTAGAACAGTTCAAAGAGACCGTGGCATAAAACTATTAAGTTGGTTTCTTTAAAATTAATTTTCATTTTTTGTGCCCCTTTCCAAAAAATATTTCTCTCACTTTTTATTATCCATCTTCTGTTTATTACAGATTTTCATTCTCTGATTCATAATCCCTAAAACCATCCAGTCTCTCTCTTTTCTCTGTGCAAGAGGGCTTGCCAAACCCTTCCCCTCCCCCTCCCAGTCCATCAGCCTTGGACATCACACAGGGCACGGCTCAGGTAATCTGAGGGTAGCCTTGTAAGGATGAATAAGATGGCATTGGGAGGAAGGGGGTCCCACCCAAAGGACCAAAGTGGCAGTTCTCAGAGAGGTGTGCTGGACCTTAGAGGGGAGTACCTTGAATATCCTTATTAGGAAAGAAATGCACACAACATATCTATGTGTAGCTTCCTATAGAGAATCATGGACCTACTGTAGGCTAGAATGTGCTTATGTATGAAGTAGTAACTAGAAACAAACACCAAGATGATAAAAGGACTTGCAGTCTTTGTAATAAGAGGAGTCTCACACCACCTTGGCTCTTGACCCTCATTGCTCACAGTCTCCGCCATTTCAAGTGGACAGGCAGTGCTGGTTACATAAGACCTGTTCCATTCAGGAGTTGGGGCCATGACCCCCAACATCTCTGTATTATTCTTTACATAGTCAAAATTTTCAGGATATTTTAGATTTTGTGTTCTAGGTGTTTTCTGCCAATATTTTGTAGGGTTTACTCCATGAATTCCCCTTTCACATTGTGCCTCACTCTCAGAACATTGCCAATTACTGCAGATGTCAAAGAGGATATTGCTCTATGGTAGGGATCTTTTCCACCACCCCCTTACTGATTTCTATCCTCTCTTGTTGACTTTCACCCCATACGCCTGAAAATCTTTGTATCTATGCTTTCCCAGTTCCTCTCAGAACCCCTTCAGGGGTTCTACCTCCTCACATATTAGGATAAGCAGACTTTTCAGGCCCAAAATTTCCTGAGGCTTCATCCAGTGTAAGATACTTCCTATCATCCATAGGAGCATTCATCAAGAATCCCCTCCCACCTTCAATCCCCATCCCTCCTCCCTTTCTTTTTCTTTTCAACCTTTTTCCTTTTCCTCCTCACCTACTCCCCTGTAGACTGAAACAACAGATGCCATTTTCCTCTCATAGCTGGCCCTTGATTTGACTTTGGCACATCACTCACTTTTATTTCCCTATTCAACTCCCTTTCATGTATCCTCCCATGTTGTAATGTAGTTCCACAAGAGTATTCACCTGTAGACAGGATGTCACCAGGTTGAGTCTATAATGCCCCTGTCTGCCTTTTCACTGTTACATATGCTAGTTGCTGCCCTTACCCCTCTATTCTTGTGTACTTTTAAAATGAAGTTTCTCATTGGTCTTCCTGTTGTCACTCTGTTGCTATTACTGCCTGCATTTATTCGCACTTCCTGTAATTCTGTTGTTTTAGATGTTTGAGAAATAATCTGTTAAACTCTGATTTTCTTTTCAAATTTTTCTTTATTATTGAAGTCCATCTTTGGTTCTGTATGGTTAAGCTAGGATTCTGGGCTTCAATAATCTTCAAATACATTCCATTTCCTCCTCCTCCTTTTTCTAGTGAGTGAGAAATAATCTCATTTTTTTGAATGTCCTTTTCTTTGTATTTAAAAATCTTTCTCCTGATGACTTACAGAACTTGTTGCTGAATTGTTAAATTTAACCACTATGTATTTTAGAGTTTACAATCTTTGGGGTTTTTTCCCCCTGAGGCAATCTGTGAAGTCTTTCCATTGGGGTTTTATTTTCTACGTTCTTAAATTCTGTGTAGTTATCTTTCTATTATTTCTTAATTATGGTGTAAAGGTATTTTTTACTTGTATTTGTTGTGCCACAGTTTCTCTTTAATTGTCCTGATTCAGTTTCCTAATTGTCCTGCCTCACTTTCCCTGAATTGTTCTGCTCAATCTTGCAAAACCACCTCTCCCTCCTAATCATGATGATCCAGATAAGGAGAAAGACCTTCTATCATAGGCAGCATCAGAATGTTGGGTGCCTCTCCCCATTCTGTAATTACAGTTTATCAGATGTCCCCCATTCCTCCCCCCACCCTGTCAGAACCAGATTGATAGTCTCCCTTCCTGGTCTCAGCACTCTGACTCCGCCCCTGCCTTGATCTACCCCCTGGTAGCTTGGAGCTTCATGCATATATATGTCATTGAGAACTCACATTGCTGGATTCTTGGAGATGATAGTCTCATTCAGCCCTGAGACCAAACCATGTATCCCATTTGGTCCCAGTAAATCTCTCCCTTTCAAATAAATTATTAAAAATTCTCTAATCTCTATCTTGCTTCAGTTTCTCTCATTACAGTATTTTCCTAGGAGACCTATGATACTTAGGTTGTCTATGCAACCTGTCTTCAAGATCTGTATGTATTGTTTTGCAAGGTGAATGTATTTGCTTTTAATGGTTTTGTTTTTTGCTTCTCTTCTTCTAAATTGTTCTTCATTTTTCTGTATATGCATTCCCAATCTATTGTTCTCTCTGTTGTTTCTTTGGTGAGGTTTGCCATTACAGATCAAGTTTTTCTATTTTGTTTATAATTTTTACTGTGGAGGACAGAAATTCTGCTCTAATACTTCTCATTTTTCCTTTAAACCTTTTAGGAACTGAAAGTCGTGGTTCCACATTCTCCTCAAATTCCACAGGGTTCTCTGTGTTATCAAGTATTGCATCATTTTCTTTCATTTTACAGTATTTATTAATTGATTCCAGAACTTTCCTTCTGTTATTGTTTTACCTGCTAAATTTGTCTTTATGTTCAGAGTATCTAAGATTTTTTTCTTTTTGAAATCTTTGGTATTTTTGCCTATTCTGTTTCCCTTCAAATCATACAATGACATCCTCATGCTGTAGTTGGGAGAAGGCAGATGAGGAAACATTACTTGTCCAGAATCACAAAGATAGTTAATAGCAGAGCAGGGATTTGAATGCAGCATTTTTGTCTCTTTCCATTATACCATGTTGCTTCTGAAACCAAAGGGCTCACCAGTTTGCAGTTCAATAAAAGTTTGCTAGCATTAAGTTCCTTCATCTCTATCTGACTGACTGATTTCAGGAATTTGCAATTTCTCGATCCTAGTTATAGAAACACACTACATTAGATATTTTTCCATTACAAAAATGTATCTATTGTATATAGTTACCTTCTCAAATGCATCTTTCTCAATATATCCTAGTGTTCTTTTCCTTTCCCAGAAGACAACTAAATTTAGCCACACAGGGCATTATTGGTATTAGAACCACTTTGAACATCTCAATTTTTGTTAAATACCTCTTTAATGTCAAATTTCTGACTACTGGCTGATGACAGCATTTTTCTTGGTATTCTTGTAAAAATTCCTTCTAAAATTAAAGTGTTGAATAAATTTTCTGAATAGCTAAACCAGCAAAAAAGTGAGACTAAGACACATGTAAGCTCTCTGTGAAACTTTTTAAAAAATGTATTTTTTTAAGAAATAATTTGATAATGATTTATAAATTCATACTCAGCTACAGAATCATATAGATAATATAAATAATTATCATGGACAGTTATGGATTGTGGTTTATATCATGATAGGGAATACCTATATGGATGAGATCACAGATCTTTTGTTGGAGTATTGGGATCTTTTAGCAAGGATCTTCTAGAATATTTTGATATTTTTTAGAAGTTAACTGTGGCTCTCTTATGCTTCCACCTTGTTCTTTTTTATATAATTCTCATTCAATAGATATTCTGAAGGGATCCTATCTCAGTGTTCATTTATTACTACAAGGTTTCTTCATTCAGAAACATCATGGTCTTGGGAAACCTGATGTTTCATTTCCCCAGCTCCCAGCAGAGGGGGTCCTGCTCTCACTTAAGCTATTAGGACTGGGCGCCCTCCCCCCCCCCCCCCCCCCCCCCCCCCCGGAAAACTGACTTCCTGTTTGTTCTTGTGTTTGTGTGGTTCTTGGTAAGGGAATTTAGCCACAGGGTTGGAATCCTTGGGCTATTTTTCTCTAAACTCCATCTCTGAATGGCATATTGCTATGTTGTAGCAGTGTAATAAACAGTTCCTGTAGAAATGCTGTCTGGTTTATTGGGATTACATTAGAATTGCAGATATTTAACTGTCAATTTCTGGTTTTCCCCTTAGGATAGTACAGAGGAACTCAATTATGTCTCTTCTGTTTCAGTTCCCCTTAGACATTGATTGTTTCATGTGTTAGGATATGCATATATGCAATGGAAAGAGACAGAATAGCTGATTTCAAAAATATAATATTCACTGCTTCCTGCCAGAAAAATTTATGAGTCAGGACAGAAAAATACTGACTCATAGACAATCCAGGCACATTCAGTGTCTTTCAGTTTAATCTTGCTGCCAATGGACATTCAAAGCTTAAATAAGCCATTTCTTCCATCATGAACCAGTACTCTAGCTTAAATACAGCAACTTTTGAAAGGTAACAGTATGTAGTTTGCCTGAGTACATATAACTTAGATCGGTTAACTGCTATAAAAAGGCACCAGAACTACCTTGGATTATTGCTTCTCTCAAGCCATGGGGTGGTGGTAGAAATCAAGCACTACAGAAGGAAATATAATTTAACATTTAGATTTAAATTGTATTCAGTGATTCAGAGATTCAGCTGTGTCTTTTAGGCCGTGAAGACCAGATGCTGACAGGTAGAAAGGGAATGCCTTGCCTCCCTATGTTATTGTTTTTCATTTATTCTCAAAGGGGTGATGCCATGACATACCTGTGAATTGGATTTAAAGGAGGAAAAGCTATGCAAGGTCACCTGCCTCACTTTCCCCTCCAGAGCCCTCTGGGTCCAGTAACAAGATACAGATCAGGATGTCTGGAGATGGACCTAGATCCTATCTGACTTCTACTCATTGATAGATTCATTTGAGGGGTGGGCAGGGAGGAGGATGGCTGATCAAATTTTGTCAGGGTTGTCCTCTCTGAAATCTAACACCCTAAGATCTAAAATTTCCTGGGATATTATATTGGAGTCCATCAGACTAGATACACTGATAAGGCACAGGAGACATATGGGCACTTCAACTGAGCCCAAGTTCTTTTCCTTTTCCATCACCTCTTTAACATGCTCCAAAATAGCTGCCTGTGGTAGGGGTTCTGGGAGGCCACCCTGGTGAAGAAGCAGTGTACAGACATGGTAACCTTTGGTAGGGGCTCTGTCTGGGACTGGATGTGCCCCTGGCTAATGTTTAATTGCAGGGCTGGATCAGAGAGGGAGCTGATTTCCTGAAGTCCTAGAAGTTAGTGGAAATTCCGGTGTCTGATTTCATTTCTTGTTGGATTCCTGCCGAGACACGGACAGTGTGCCCAAGGGATCTTGGCCTGGGTTCTTTTTTACTCCTATGACCTCTTGTAGTGCCATCTAGAAGATCAGAACAGGAAGTAGAGAAGAATACTATATCCAACTGAGACCACAGGGGCAAGTTTTAAGGAAGATGGGGAGTATTTTAAACAAGATTTGTTACTGTCAAATCAAACTTCTGCTTTGGGACTGGGAGGCTTCTGAACAACTGCTGCTTATGTTCTTTAGTTTTGACACCAGGGATATTGACTTTAGGTTTAACAAAAATAAAGGAGGAATAAGAGGAAGCCCACACCCTGTTATGTAGGACCAGTTTGTCTGGCCAAAGCCAGGGAGCAGCTGAGCAGTAAGAGGGCTCTGGTGACTATATATTAATAAGTGGAGAAGAATGGAGAGAATCCACTGCATTGATAACTACTACTAGGTACTTCGCAAGAATTATGTCTTTTCTCTCCTAGTTTTTCAGAGGGACTATTTTTTGACTCTGTATTTGAAATCACATAGGAGTCTTTTGGGGGAGATCAAATCAAAGTGGAGTTGAACAAATGAATGGAACAGTAGAAGAAAATCTTTGGAGTGATGGCTGTGTTTCAAGGAATTTTTGTTGAACTTTGTCTGGCATCCAGCAAGATAATTAATCTGGGGTTCTACTCTAACAATATCAATGGAACATGGGAGGAGTTGAAGGACTGGAGGCCTTCCATGCTTATTTGATCTCAAGATCTCAGATTGAATACTTTTCCTGTGATAAGAGAGCCCTAGTTGCTATCCAGAGGTGGTGAGGAATTTGTCTGCTTTGATACTGGGGCAGAGGTCTCCAGTTTGTCAAAAAGTTTGTTTTTGTCCCATCTATTCCTGATCTCCGTCATGAACTTCAGACTTACATTTCCAACTGCTCATTAGATCCAGATTATCCTGGATACCCTTCTGCTATTTGGGGTTCAATAAAGCTAAAATGGAAGCTTACATCTTTTCTGCTATTCACTCATTCTCATAAAATTATATTCCTTTAAACATGTCATATGTTAGTGTTAAGATTTGCAAAAAGCTTTGTAAAGCCTTTACCAAGGCAAATAGTACAATCATTAGTACTCCCATTTTGCACACTGAAGCTTAGAAAAGTTAAAAGACATGACCCTGGTCACATAGCTAGAACTGAGACTAAAGTCTTGTTCTTCTGATTCTAAGACCAATGTCATTTCTGTACATTCTTCCTTCTTCCTGGTACTCTACACACATGCAATTCTTATTGGTTCTCTCTGCACATATCTCAATTCAATAAATACCATACTTTTCCCATTAACACCAATCTCACCCAGATCCTTAGGACTTTAACTTGGATTAAGACAATGACATCCTACAGGTTTCCAAACTTAGATGCTCTTCTCCCTCTAATTCTACGAAGTACTATGATATTAATAATTTTATTACAAAGGTCTGATTATTCTATTGCTCAAAAATATTTGAGGATTGCTTAAGGCAGGGCTACTTAACTTTTTCCACTGGTGACTCCTTTTCACCCAAGAAGCTTTTATACAACCCAAGGTACATAGGTATATAAAGTAAAATCAAAGCATTTACTGAATAATAAATCATAATTTCATGACCCCCACATTCAGTTACATGGCCCTATATGGAGTCACAAGCCACAGTTGAAGCTTTGGTTTAAGGTATAAAGTTTGGCTCCTTGGCATGATATTTAAGGTTTTCTATACTGTAATTCCAATTTGCTTTTAACCTTATCTCACAATAATCTCATTTCCGTATTCTGTTTTCTAGCCAAATTGCTCACATTCCTTAACTTTAGTGCTCTTCTTTCTTGTCTCTGCCTTTCAGTATTCCATCCCTCTTTCAGAGGCTATATAAAAGCTTCCACTATAAAGACTCCTGATTCTCATTTCCTTATCTGTTCTTCTAGAATTCTGCACTTCTCTTTATTATAAGCTGACAGGTATATGGTGCCTTAAGGTTATAATTTACATAATTATCATATTTCACCTTCCTAACAGCCTAATGAGGTAAATCCCACAAATTTTTGTTATTTTCTTTGAAAAATAAATTGTTCTTAAAAGTTTTTATCATGAACTTGATAAACATGAACAAAAATGAACATTTTTTCATACAAAGAACAGAGAATTTTATATATTCTCTACTATATTAGCTTTTAAGTATACAATTGTTCAATTTATTCAAATTATATTCAACACAGTAATTATAACACTGTCCTGCTTATCTTTCTCCTGAATTTTCATCTATTCTCTTTTATGTATGATCTTAACATCTTATTAATATTCTTTTTTTTTCCTCTTTGGTATCAGTATTGCTGTGTCTACACTTTCACCCACCTTTCCCCCAAAGCCTTACCTTGAAACACCTAAGTTTAAGGGATAAGGATTAGCCCAGTTAGTGATCTAACTGGTAGAGGTTATTCCCTGGTGAGGAAACTCTCTCTATCAACTCAGGCTGACACCATCTTTGTAACTTACAGTCAGAGTGATTAGATGACTTCCCCAGGGAACAGAACCAGTATGTTTCAGAGGAAGAATTCTTTTTTTCCAAGCCAGATCTCTACCCACTAGCCCATCCTGTTTCTAGCTACAAAGAAATACGGACAAGTAAGATAAATCTACATTTTAACTATGTTTGATAACGTCTGTGTCATCTAGTCACTCCTCTATTGATAGGTAGGAACCATAATTCATCATCAGTCATCTGGAGTTCTAACTCGGGGGAAAGGAAGGGAATAAGCATTTATATGTTGCTTACCATGTGCCAGACATTTGCCAAGTGCTTTTTACAAACATTATCTCATTCTATGCTTACAACAAATGACCCCATTTTACAGTTGAGGAAACCAAAACAGAGATTCAGTGACTTGCCTAAGATCACCCATCTGAGGCCACCTTCAAACTCAGTTCTTCCTGACTCTAGATCCAGCCCTCTATCCACTGTGCCACCAGCTGTGATTGGTCATTGCAATGATCATAGTCCCCAAAGTCCCCTTCATAGCGGTTTTACTTTAAATTGTTTTTGTCATTGTATAAATTGATCTCTGGTTCTGCTTACTGACTATATCAGTTCACAAGTTTCTTGGAATCTATTCTTTTTGTCACTTCTCATGGTACGGTAATATTCTATCACATTCACACAGCTATTACCCTATTATAGGCACTACCACTTCCAGTTTTTTCCAATGAAAACTGCTACTATTAACATTTTTGTGCATATACATCCTTTCCCTCTTTTTTGTTTTCTTTTACTCCATATTTCAAACAAGATAGCGGCACAAAGTGGTTAAATGATTTGTTATTACAGAACCAGCTACACCCAGCTTAAGAACACTAGAAAATGACTATAGGCTGCTTACATTTTTGTTTTTCTTCCCAGGTTATTTTTACCTTTCTAAATCCAATTTTTCTTGTGCAACAAGAGAACTATATAAATATGTACACATATATTGTATTTAAGATATACTTTAACATGTTTAATATGTATGAGACTGCCTGCTATCTAGGGGAGGGGGTGGAGGGAAGAAAGGGAAAAGTTGGAACAGAAGTGTTTGCAAAGGTCAATGTGGAAAAATTACCCATGCATACGTTCTGTCAATAAAAAGCTATAATAATTAAAAAAAAATTCATATAGGGAAACAAAATGGAAAAAGTGGGTTTAATTAGTATAATATTTCAAAATATGATGTAAGCAGTAATCATTAAAACATTTGATTTTGAAAAAAAAATTGTCATTGATCACATAGCTAGCCAAGCATCAGAAGTCATAAGTTGAGTCTAGATCTCCTCTAGATCTTAGATTTATAACTTGAGTGTTATTCTTGATTGCTCTCATTCCACATATTTACATTATCGCAAAATCTTGTCACTCCTATCTTTACAACTTATCTTCTATTCATCTGTTCCTCTACTCATAGTGACCATACTTGCACAGGCCCAAATTACCTCTTGCCAAAATTAAGTTTTCTAATTGGTTTCCCTGCCTTAGATCTTTCCTCACTTCAATCTATCTTTCATTTAGATGCTGAAGGGACTTTCCTAAAGCATGGATCTAATTCTGTTATTTTATCTCCTTCTTCAATAAACTCCAATAGCTTCCGTTTACCTCCTGATTCAAATATAAAATCCTCTGTTTAGCATTCTATTCCCTTTATAACCTGACCTTTTTCTACCTTTCCAATTTTTTATATTTCACTCTTTTCCACATACCTCCCATTTCAGCTACACTAGAATATTTGCTGTTCCTCACACATTAATACTACCATATATTCAATGTATTGCCCCTGACTGTTACCCATATCTAGAATCTTTTCCCTTTTTACTTTAGGCTCTTAGTTTCCTGGATTCCTTCAAGACTTAGATCTTGATATCTTCTTCTTCTGCAGGAGGCAATTCCCCTTTTCCCAGATGCTATCTTCTCCTTCCAGTGAATTTTATTATTTTTTTTTAATTAAAACCTTTTATTTTCAAAATATATGCATGGATAATTTTCTTTTCTTTTTTAATTGTAGCTTTTTATTGACAGCATGGGTAATTTTTACAACACTGTCCATACAATTCTCTTGTTGCATAAGAAAAATTGGATTCAGAAGGTAAAAATAACCTGGGAAGAAAAACAAAAATGCAAACAGTTTACACTCATTTCTCTGTTCCTTCTCTTGAGTGTAGCTAATTCTGTCCATCACTGATCAATTGGAACTGAATTAGATCTTCTCTTTGTCGAAGATATCCACTTCCATCAGAATAGATCCTCATACTGTAGGTTGTTGAAGTGTTTAATGATCTCCTGGTTCTGCTCATTTCACTCAGCATCAGTTCATGTAAGTCTCTCCAAGCCTCTCTGTGTTCATCCTGCTGGTCATTTCTTACAGAATAATTAATATTCCATAACGTTCATATATCACAATTTACCCAACCATTCTCCAATTGATGGGCAGCTATTCATTTTGCATGGATAATTTTCAACATTCACCCTTGCAAAACTTTGTGTTCCAAATTTTTTCCCTTCCTTTCTCCCCACCTCCTGTCCTAGATGGCAAGTAATCCAATATATGTTAAACATGTACAGTTCCTCTATACATATTTCCACAAATATCTTCTTCCAAGATTACCTTTCATCTAGAGTATATTTTTAATGTGATTATTTGTCAGTCTTCTCCATTAGAATGCCTTTTTTTGCATCCTCAGTGCTTAGCATAATACTTGATACATAAGAAGTGCTTAATAAATGCATATTAAGAGGCTTTTTCTGACTTCCAAGTCTGGAATTCTAACTACTACACTATGCTGACAAATTCTAATCTGAGTATATTTTCTATCATCCTTCCTTCATTGTGAGGCCTTTGAAAAGAGCATGTCATCTATATTTATATCCTATCCAGTGCCTAGTACAGTGCTAGTACATAACAGGCCCTTTTGAAAAAAAATTTCTGTTGAAGGAGTGAAGTTTCAAATTTCCTTAAGATTGATCTTTCTGGTCCAGTTCCATTGTCTCAGTGTTGATCTCTAGGAATGCTACTAAGGCTGAATAGCTAAAAGTAACAGCTTGGGTGCATTTAGTGTTGATACATGTTTCCTAAAATAGGACCTCAGTGTTTCTAAGGACAATTGAGTTTCTACTCATTCTGTGGGACTTGTTAGCTATGTAAGACTAGGCAAGTCATTTAATCTCTTAGCTGCTCTTTTTTTTTTTTTCCCCTTTAAGCTATAAAAATTAGGGAATTGGAGTAAATGATTTTAAGATCCCTTTCAAGTCTGAAATTTAGAATTCTGTTGAATTTTTAAAAATTTTTTGACATGAATACCAGAATCAGTCAAGTCTAACTCTGTCTTCTCTTTCCTGATTCACTAGATGCCTAAACTAACTGCAGGTGGATGTGAGTGCTAAGGAGGCTATATTGTATCTTGAAAGTAGACCTGATTCCTACTTTCAATTGCTGACTCTGGCACTCCTTGGAAATTAGCAGCTTGGAATATGTGAAGCAGGGTGGGTGACACAACATATAACTCATTTATTGGTAATAGCATCTTTACAATGACTTAAACTTTGCAAAGCATTAAACAGTATATTGGCTACCATGTTTAGCTGAGCTCTAATAATAGAACAAGAGAGTGGATATCTACTTTAACCTTGCATATACTACAGCAAACAGGCCATACATAGCATACTAATGACTTGTGCCTGTACGCTGCTTGCTTTGAGATAACAATAGGTAGCCTCCATTACATCAGTGATTGAATCAGCTCTTTCTATAGAAATGATGATGATATCTGACAACTTTTCCCCTTGATTCAATTTTCTTTTCTCACTTAGGTCAAATTCTAAACTTAATAAAGATTATTTGCTGCTTTAAATACATTGAGGTTGAAAATACTATAATTAAAACTGGTTTTATTAGCATCTCTCTATCTATTCTTTCATGCTTACAACATTCTTAATAGCTACAGAAGACACCAAAGGTAGTTATCTGAATTTTGTGAAGGGGAAGTTGAAGCTTCAAAACAGAGAAGATTGTACTGAGTCAAAGATAGAGTTGAGAAAAGAATTTAGGACACTCAAGCCAAAGAGCTTTTTTTAGGTACAATGCTCTCTATTATGATTTTAGACTTATTCTTATTACCCTTTGTATTTGGAAGTAAAGGAATCTTGCTTTCTAACAGGCAGGAATAGGAACTGGTTTAAGGTACCACAAGTGCTTTATACTATAGCTCTTTATGTAATTGTAAAATGAAGCAAAGTCCTGAAGTAATCACCTGGATATTTCAAGTAAAAATTTTGCTAGAAAAGAGGGGCTTGAGACCTGAATAGTATTGGATATGTACAATTATCACATGTTCCTAATGTAAACCTAGCCTACATGTGTTTTTTTTTTCCCCAGTTACATATAAAATAACATTTTTTTGGGCTATACATGTACATTTTTAAAATGTATTTCCATATGAATAATATTGGAAGAGGAAAATTAGAACAAAAGGGAAAAATCACAAGGGAAAAAACCATAATAAAAAAGTGAACATAGCATTTGTTGATTTATATTCAGTCTCCATAGTTCTCTCTCTGGATGTGGATGGCATTTTCCATCCAAAGTTTATTGGGATTGCCTTGAATCACTGAACTACTGAGAAGAACCAAGTATGTCATAGCTGATCATTGCACAATTCTGCAGTTGCTGCAGTTTCCTGGTTCTGTTTGTTTCACTTAGCATCAGTTCATGTAAAATCTTTTTTTAAGTGAAGTTCTGTATTTAGCTTTCCAATGTCTAGTATACCAGTTTTTTTTATTTTGTATAGAAATTAATCTTTTTTTCCCTTTTTTTTAATTATAACTTTTTTATTTACAAAACATATGCATAGATAATTTTTCAACATTGACCCTTGCAAAACTTTCTGTTCCAACTTTTCCCCTCCTTCCCCCTTCCCCCCCCCCCCACCCCCCCATGGCAAGTAGTCCAATACATGTTAAATATGTTAAAGTATATGTTAAATACACTGTAGATATAGTATATCAGTTCTTATACTAAAATATCAATACACATTCCTGGGAAACTTAAATTGTTAGGTTAGTTAGGCTCAAAGAACTAATCTAATCTGCTTCTTTTTTATCTTGTTTTCTCCTCTTTGAGTACTAAGATAAAAAATAAGGCAACTGGATTCTCTATAAGTTTACAGAATTTAGAATTAGAAGGGACCTTAGATATCATTATTATCAGCATAATCCAACATTGTACAGAAGAAGCTGAGGCCCTAAGAGATGAGATGCCTTACAACATAACAAAGCAAATCTAGATCTTCTGGTTCTAAACTATGCCAGATTTTCTCTCTACATTAGTCCTTAGCTGATGAGTAAAGGAAACTGCATTAAAAAACCTATAGGTTTACTGAATCTTAAAGGTGGAATGGAACCTGGATTATTATGGAGTCTGATATCTCATTTAAAAGATAAGAAAAATAAGGTCCTGTGATACCAAATAGTTTGCTAAAGATTTCAGAGTTAGTTTGTAGGAAAGCCCAGAACTAGAATCTAAGTCTTGGGATTCTTAATGCCTTATGCTGGCTATGACATACATAATGACAATTCCCAAATCTAATTCTTTTTTTACCAAAGAAATCTGTCCACCAAATAATTTTTGTGGATTAAGTACCTGCTTTGACAAGATATGTGTAAAATGCTTCGCAAACCTTAAAATATTACAGAAACTATTATTATTACTATTATTAACTATTTTATTAGCTATTATTATTACTCACTGCACCTCAAGCCACTCACAGGGGTGGTCCCACCTTAGTTCTCACAATGATTTAAATTTTTTTTCTGATGATAAAACTATCTTTCCCTCTCTCATTCAGATCCATTCCACCTAAAACAATTAAAATCTTCTCTGTAATCTTGACCTCTATACTTCCTTGCTCTCCAATTGAATCCTTGCTCTAGTAGCCTAACCTTTTTTTTTATTCCTTTATAATATTCTTGATACTATAGTTAGTCAGGTTAATACACACTATCTTGGACCCTGAAATTCCTCATTCCCTTGTTCTATTGCTGCTCATTCCTTGCCAGACCTGAACATTTATTTGACTAGTCTTCCGACTTCTCCTTTTCTACTAGCATGTTGGGTTTGCTATAAATCTGTGATATTTAATTTCAACTGAGCTTTTACTTTATCATTGTAATCCTTTGATTTTTCCTGATTTCTTTCTCAAACTCCCCACAGTAGCAATCTTACGAATTTTCTTTTCTTCTTAAGTACACTATGCTGCTATCTTAGTTTACAGAGGAAAATGAAGTCCATTTGTCATGAAGTGCCCCTTTCTTCCCCAGCTCCCAAAAGGGGCTCTCTTCTTTATCAAAGTCAACATTTCAAACTCTCCTTTATTCTTCCCTCCCATTTTTTCATTTTCAATCTCTCCTCATCCATTGGCTTCTTTCCAATTGCCCACATTTCTCCCATGCTTAACAAAAATCTTCACTTGATCTTGAAATCCCTTCAAATTATTATGCTAGCTTTCTCCTTCCTTTCTTAGTCAAATTCTTAGAAAGAGCCCTTTACACTAATTGCTTCCACACTCTTATTTCCCATTTATATTTGAAGTCTTTTGAAATGTTTTCTGACATAATTGCTTGATGAATTGTTCCATTTAAGGTTGGTAATCATTTGTAAATTTATTTATTTAACATAAATAAATTCAATGGTCTTTCAGAAATAATCTTTACTTTTTCTGATCCATGGGGCTTTTGAAACTTAAGAGGTCCTCATGGGTACTCTTTTTTACTGTTTTGTTTTTTTTAAACAATGTTTTGTCTTGCTTGGTTTTATTTGCCTGAGTGTTTCTTCCTTTGATGAATTATCATACATTTCCTTTTCTCTATGTAAGGTGTTCCCTTGGGCTCTTTTCTCTATATACTCTCTTTTCATGTCATCATCTTTCATGAGTTCATATTTTGCAAATGACTCCCCAAAGTTCTCTTTTCTGAATTCGTCTTATCGCTTAAAATCACTTACTAGATGTATCTTTTTGGATTTTACAAAAGCATCTCAAGCTCAACAAGTCAAAACTGGATCACTGGACCTTATAAAGTTAACTTTTCTCTAAATGTCCTTCTTAATTTTCTGTTGACGACACCACAAATCTTTTTAATTACCTCACTATCTTTTAGATTCCACATTTATTATTTCTCTATCTACTTCCTTCTCTTTATTCATGCGGCTACCATTCTTGTTTAAGCCCATATCGTCTTTTCCTTGAAAGGCAAGACTCCTACAGGGTTTCCCAATCTCTAGTTTTTCCCTCCATCCTCCAATGAGCTACCAAATTTATATTCCTAAAACAGAATTCTGACCATGACATTCTTCTGCTCAAAAATTTTTAATAGTAACTGGTTATTAAAAAAAAACAAAACAAAAAAAAAAACTTCTGAACTTGACATTTAAAACCTTCACAATCTCACTGTAGCCTACCTTTTATTTTCACATTATTCTTCTTATACTCTGGTTCTGATTATCAGCATTCAACAGAAATTGCCCTTTTCTAAAGTTACCAATGATCACCTAATTGCCAAATCTAATGGCTTTTTCTCAATCCTCATTCTTTTTGACTTTATAGAATTTAATACTGTTGATCATTCTCCTCTCAAACACTTGCATGATATTGCTTTCTCCTTGTATTCTTATCTACCTGGACTCTCCTTAGTTTCCTTTGCTGGTTCTTCATCCATGTCATGGTCATTAATTGTGGGTATTCCTAGAAGCAGCTGGTTGGCATAATAGAGTGCTAGGGCTCAAGTCAGGAAGACCTTGGTTCAAATTCAGTCTCAGACCTGACCAGCTGTCTGACCCATGATAAGTCAATTTCCCTTTGTCTATTTTAGTTGCTTCAACTGCCAAATGAAGATAATAAGTACTTATCTCCCAAGATTGTTATGAGGATCAAATGATATATTATTTATACAACACTTGGCACATAATAGAAACTAAATAAATGCTCGTTTCTTCCTTTGGCTGTCCCTAGACCCTTTCTTCTTTTCTCACTATACTATCATTTGGTGATCTCATTATCTCCCTGTGAATGAATCATCATCATCTACGCAGATGATTCTTACACCTAAATACTATCCTCTGATCCCTCTCCTGAGCTTCAGTAATGCATCACCAATTGCCTTTGGCCATTAAACTGAATTTTCTGGAGGTATCTCCAATTCAGCCTCTCTAAAATAGAACTCATTACCTTTTTCCTCTTTTTGAACTCATCAGTTACAATAAAGGGCATAATTATTTCCACCTCAATCCACCCAATATCCTTTCTCATTCCACATATTTACTCTTGCTAAATCTCATATACATGTCCCTTTCTCTCCTCTCTCATCATCCTTGCATAGGTTCTCACCACATTTTGCCAGGATTACTCACATAGTTTTTTCCTCAGATTTCTGCTCCACTCCAACCTATCCTTTACTTGGCTACCAAAGAGATTTTCCTAAAGCACAGGTCTGACCCGATTCAACATAACTTCAAGTAGCTCCTTATTCCCTCTTGGCGATAATAAAAATTTTTGTTTGGAATTTAAAGTCTTTCATAACTTGGCCTCTATGATACTCTCCTCTCTTGGCTCTAGACATTCTCCCCACCTTTCCCACATTCTTGGAATGTTCTTTTGTCCACTCCAACTGCTTATCTCCCCGTCTTCAAGTCCCAAATAGAATCAGACTTTTTTTTTTTTTTTTTTTTTTTAAATTTAAGCCTTTTATTTACAGGATATAAACATGGGTAACTTTACAGCATTAACAATTGCCAAACCTCTTGTTCCAATTTTTCACCTCTTACCCCCCCACCCCCTCCCCCAGATGGCAGGATGACCAGTAGATGTTAAATATATTAAAATATAGATTAGATACACAATTAGAATCAGACTTCTTTTAAGAAAGCTTCCTAAACCCCTCAATTTCCAATGCCTTCTAGCTGGCAAATATTTCCCGTTTGTCTGGCATACCGCTTGGTTGGTTAGTTTTTGTTTACCTGGGCTCTCTCCAACCAGACGGTAAGCTCCCGTGAGAAGCAATTTTCCTCAGGAATTTAGTATTCATTGATAGATATATTTCCAACTCACATTCCACTCCCCTCCAACACCTGGCCTTCTTGCTGTTCCTCACCCACATCATTCTACCTCGTCTCTCTCCATTGGCACTGTCGCCTGTGCTGGAAAGGTTCCGCCCCTTACATTTCTCTTTCCTCGAGACTCAGTATGGAGGGCACAATTCCGAGATCGAGAAGGGCACAAGAACAGGTTTTTAACCGCTCGCCTGACGAAACGGGGGGAACACCGTTTGCAGCGCTGGGTCAGCGTTTGGCGGAGCGGCGGGCCGGGCCTAAGCTAACTGGGGACGGTGGGAGAAGGTCTGAGTGGAGGGCTCACGGAGCGGGGCTAGCCTCAAGTCTGAGCAAAAGGAAAGGGACGGGAGGCCTCCGGGCCCCCAGATGGAGCCCGCAGGGCCTTCTCGGCCCCAGGGACCCAGATTAGTCCCTCTTCTTCCTGAGGATGAAGGTTGGGACTCGTGAGTCCGCCCTGATCGCGGGGCTACCGGTAGCTGTCGAGGGCCTCCTTCCCACTTCCCGGGGTGCGGCGAATGAAGGGAACGGCCCCCACGCACGCGCGGCCGGGACGCAGACGCCGTGTATGGGGCGCCGCGCTGCGTGCGTGAGCGTGCGTGGGGCGGGGCCGGCGCTCGGAGCAGGAGGCGGCAGCGGCGGCGGTGGCGGTAGCAGCCGGAGGAAGAACATGGCGGGCGCTGCGGGGCCCGGGAGCGGCCCTGGCGCCGCTGGCGGAGACGGAGACGATTCGCTGTACCCCATCGCGGTTTTGATCGACGAGCTCCGGAATGAGGACGTGCAGGTAGTGGGAGCGGAGCGAGGACTCGCGGCCGGGCCGGCCACGGGAGACCCGGGGGGAGAACTGAGGCAGGAAGGCCCAAAGGGCTGGGGGAGAGCAGGCGGGCCAAGCAGGCCCGAGCTCCAGGGGAGACCAGAAACTGCCCCAGAGTGAACTCCAGCACACCCTGAGGCCTTCCAGGGCTTAACCCCGACCCCGCCGGGGCCGCCCTGAGGCTTGGCGGCCAAGCTCGGACCGGGCCGGCCTCCGCGGAGGCAGCTTCCAAGGAAGACGCCTCCCAGTTTCTTTGACGCCTCGTGGGGACCGCTCTGTGGGAAAACATCCCGTCCGTCCCGGGAGAAACTCGGCCGTGTTAGCCCGCGCTTTAAAAGCGCGAAAAAAACCCTCTAGCATCAGGGGATTAGAATTTCTGATCGAGATGCTTCCCCAACCCCCACAGTCCCCCGCCAGGTACCTGAGCCCTCATCTTCCTCCTCCTCTCCCCTAATTCCCTCCCTCTCCCTATGCTAAATGAATGATGGGCTGGCGGGAGCCGAGGAACAGTAATAGGATGTTCAGTAGTCCTTTGAGTTATAAAGTGTCCAAGGTTTGCAAACGTGGAAGGAGATGCATGATTAAGGGAAACGGTGTGGGTATTTTCAGATCGAAAGGGGAAAGAGCAACAGTTGTCATCGTATTTATTCTCACCTGCAACACTCCTGCCAAAATTCTCCTTCCTATTAAAATTCTCTCTCTTGTTGACTTGTGATCCCCTCTCATTCTTTACTTTTTCTTGTGTCTTCCAAGAAAAAGCATGACTACTCAACTTGGTGAACCTTCTCGTGTTTATATGATCACATTAACCCGATTTCTGAAAACCTTGCATACAACATAGACTTCTCTGAGAAATTTGAGAAGTTTAAATTTATCTTTGTTGCCTTCACTTCTCTATAATAGTACTTTTTTGTTTGTTTGTTTTTGTTTCTACTTTCTCTGCTTTGACCTGCTTTCCTTTTTGGATCTCCACATAATGATTTTTTTTTTTTTTAATAGCTAAGGCTCAACAGTATTAAGAAGTTATCAACAATTGCTTTAGCTCTTGGAGTAGAGAGAACTCGAACTGAACTGCTGCCATTTCTTACTGGTATGTTAATTTTGTTTTCTTAGAAAATATGAAACTTTTAGTTTTTGTAGGATGTTTATTGATTTAAACATTACAGAAGATGTGATTAGCAGCATTACTGAATACTCCTGAGCAAAATGGTATAGAAAGACACCACCATCTGTCTTTGCTCTAAATCAAAATGTAATGATATGGACAGAAATGTTTCAGACATGTCAAACAAGTTTTAAAAAATGTATATGATAGAAAAGATGTTGAGCAGTTTCCTAAGTCGGTTCTACAGAATAGATCTAGGTAGTATATGTTGAAACAAGGAAAAGTAGGCTTACTTATGATTTTAATTTGACTGTTGCCATTTTAATGTCTAATTTGTTTCCCTTTATGTTTCATGTTGAGTGTTCAGCTGTTGGTCAGCTAATTTTTTATGAATTCCCCATTGTTGCTATTTTAGATACAATTTATGATGAAGATGAGGTATTATTGGCTCTTGCTGAACAACTGGGAAATTTCACTGTCCTGGTAGGAGGTCCAGATTTTGCCCACTGTCTCCTGGTGAGTGGTGATGTGACCTATTCTCTCTATATTTCCTGAACTTTAATGGATAAAGATAGGGACTGAACTTTTGATTTCTTTGGTAAAAGAGACTTTCTGATCAGGGAAAATCCTCTACTGGTATGTGTTTTTCTTAACCTCTTATCTTAGGGTAGAGGTGGGGAATATCTGGCCCACAAGTAGTATAAGGCCTGTGAAATCATTTGCTTAAGCACCAGCAGGTTATGATTAGCTGAAAGATAGGTACACAAACTTCCATTGCTTGAATTCTATGAGATAATTTTGTATGGCTCTCAAAAGATGTCATAAATACCCAAGAGGCCATTGATAGAAAAAATGATCCCCCATCCCTGTCTTAGAGACTTGCCTAAAGCATTGAGAGTATAAATAGTTTGCCCAAAGATACATAGCCATAAGGTGTTTGAGGCAGGACTTGAACATAGGTTTTCCTGGTTCCAAGTTTTGCTCTTTTTTCTGTGTCATGTTCTCTCTTCTCTTGTGGTTTAAATGATGTATTATTTTGAAATGTATTATCAGCCCCACCTCTCACCTGCAAAACTATATACTTTCTTTTTATTATTATTATTTTTTATTTTATTTTTTAATTTTTAATAGCTTTCTATTTACAAGTTATATGAACGGGTAATTTTACCGCATTGACAATTGCCAAACCTTTTGTTCCAATTTTTCCCCTCCTTCCCCCCACCCCCTCCCCTAGATGGCAGGATGACCAATACATGTTAAATATAAAACTGTATGTACTTTCAATGAAAGTTGGTTCATGATCATGTGGGAAGATGATCTAGGTTTGTGTTTGAGAGCATAAACAGTATTTGCCCTATTGACTTAAATTTGCCTTTTCTTAGATTTGCAAAGTATCCAATTAATTCATAGCCATTCTCTATTCTTTGCTCAATTTTCTTGGGCATATTTGTAAATTCACTAGAGGAAAAACCTGAATTTCATTGTTTCTGGAATTTCTGGAAATCTCTCTTAAGCTAGTTATTTACTCAGTGTAACTTTAGTGTATTTATTATTTTTGCTAACTACATTTTAAAGATCCATATATGAATGCTTTTCTTATTCTAATGAGTTACGATGACTTATAAGTGAGCCTTTGTTTTGGTGCTGGTTTTTCCATATATGCATATTAACAGCATTGTTTTCCAAATTGCTTCAGAGTGGGTTTAGCCAATTGTATTAGAGTTCCTGGTATGGTGGAGTTGGAAAGACCTGAGTTCAAATCCAGTCTTGGTCACTTATTAGCTATGTGATTCTGGGCAAATCTTTAACACAGTTGGTCTCAGTTTTCTCATCTGTAAAATGAGCTGGAAAAGGAAATGGCAAATCATTCCATATCTTTGCCAAGAAAACTCTAAATGGGGTCATGAAGAATCATATGACCAGAAATGACTGAACTCTATTTTTAAGGGCAGTTACATGGCAGAGTAGATTCAGTGCTGACCCGGAATCCAAAAGACTCATTTTCCTGAGTTTAAATATGGCTTTAAATATTTACTACCTCTATAACCTTAGGCAAGTCACTTAACCCTAACCCTGACCTGGAAAAAGAAATAGCCAATGACTCCAATATTTTTCCCCAAAAAACCCAAATGGGATCTATCACAGAATTAGATATGACTGCAAGCCAATAAATCATAAGATCATAGATTTAGAGCTGAAAGGGATAATAGAGGTCATTGAGTTCAACTCCTTTATACATGAAGAAAATAAGGTACAAGGGTTTTGTAATTTGTCTAGACTTATAAAGCTATTAAGTGTCTGAAGTGGGATCTGAATCTTGGTCTTCCTAACAATGGATACTGTGTTTCTTATATTTGATTGAATGTCATTGTTTGGGCCAAACTTTATTAAACAGATATACTCCTTACCTTAACTTGTTCCTTCATCCTTCCAAAAACACATCTACATGTGAGATTCAGTGAAATTAAGAGCAGTCACTTTAACCTTTCCAAAAGCAACAAAGATCTGTAGGAGATTAGCTGATGCTTTCAGAGCTCTGGACTTTTAGATCATCCTACAACATTGTTTACCTTTCATATGGCCATGTCATAATCAGTTAAAATCAGTCCTTTTGAGATATTCCTTAGAGTCTTTTCTGCTGATTTTCTTTGATTCTCTGACATTGACCTTATGACCTTTATTCAGCTATTCTGATACAGTATCCTTGTTATAGGTATCTGGTAGTGCTATGTGAGGTCATGTTGTAGTAGGAACTTTTAGTGAAATGGATAAATGGAGGGTATGAAACTAATGGTAAGATTGATGTTAGTATTGCCTGCACTTCCAGGAATGGTGGGCTATGGGTTTAGTGGCTTGATGCAAAGTGGAATTAATTATTATAGTACCTAAAGAGATTATTAAAGATAAATGTTTCTCTTTTGTGTACTGTTACATTTTAAAGTTTATCCTTGCTGAAATATGTAATATAGTTTTAACCTATATTTGGCCACATGTCTTTTAAACAAGCATTCAGCTCAATATTGTTAATATTGTGGCAAGTCTCTTTCACTGTGTCATTTGTAGACACCATCTGTGAATTGCCATCTGGGACATGAGATCTTGGCTATACTACAGAAGTCGTGTCTTCAGGTTGGAAATACCTTATGTTGCCACTGTGAACTGAAAGCTACCATTTGATGTTATCTAGTTAAAGTTCTGGTTACATGTACTACCTCCCTTCAATCACTACAAAAGGTGATACTCTGCTGCTTCCAACCTGATTCAGTAAGTTTTTTTTTTTTTTTGTTTGTTTGGTTTTTGTTTTTTGTTTTTTTTGATTTTCCTTTTTGATTCTCTCTCAGCCTCCTTTGGAAAGTTTGGCAACCGTGGAGGAGACTGTAGTTCGAGACAAGGCAGTGGAATCACTGAGGCAGATCTCCCAGGAGCACACTCCTGTTGCTCTAGAAGCCCATTTTGTACCTCTTGTGAAACGTCTGGCCAGTGGGGATTGGTTCACTTCTCGCACCTCTGCATGTGGGTTGTTCAGTGTTTGCTATCCCAGGGCTTCAAGTTCTGTCAAAGCAGAAATTAGACAGTAAGATGTGGTATTTTTTCAATTATTTTGGGTTGTTGGGAATGAGTAACAAAATCTACATTTTTACCTATGGGTACCTTAAAGGGATAGTGGGAATGATGAATATGTAATACTCAGAAACCTAAGCACTGTTATTTTTGCTACCTAGTAGAAAGGTTCTAAAATGGACATTTTGATTATTGTAGTAAAATTGTGGGAGATAAAATGCATTCACTGTTTCATTTGCTGCAGGCACTTTCGTTCCCTCTGTTCTGACGACACCCCAATGGTCCGACGTGCTGCTGCTTCCAAACTTGGTGAATTTGCAAAAGTCTTGGAACTAGAAAGTGTTAAAAGTGAAATTGTTCCATTATTCACTAATCTAGCTTCAGATGAACAGGTAAATATAAGTTATATAAGGGTAAATACTCCCTTCCTCCCCCCTCTTTATATTTCAGGAATTTCTTGGCTCAGAGAGGATAAGCGACTTGCTTTTTTGCCAACAAGCAAAAAAGCCATGGCTGGACATGATCTTGTTCCTTTAGAAAAATTAAGATTTCTATATGATATGGATTAGTCCAGTGCTATTTAATTGCTGTTAATGTTGATTTTTTTTTTTAAAAGCAATTCCTTGTTGTTTTCACCCTTTTTTATCTCAAGCAGAAAACAAATTTATAGGGTAAAGGAAAGGAGGGGGTCAAAGAGGAAATGGAAACTATAATTAGGAGGGCAGACCAAAGCTATAATGCATAGTAACATAGCTTTATAATATGGGCAGTGAAATTTCCTGTCATTTTGGGTTTGTAGTTTAACAAAAGGCATATAATCCTTTAGATTCTGATGCGTGGCATGCATCAGATTCTTTGACACTATAAGGAACTTCAGATCAAGAATATGACCTTTTCCCTTTAATATGCTTAGATTTTAGTTTCCTAGAGAATTGTTATAATATGTAAATAGCTGTCAGACTTGTCTTCAGAATTCTGTCATTAGGAAGAATCCTGTTAGTTTTTGGATTTCATTGCTCTTCAGATTTTTACTCTAAAACAGTCACGAAATTAAGGAGATTTAAACAGCTTAGAAATTGCTTGTCAAGTAACACCTGATCTTTTTGTCAAGGAACAGGTATGGGAAACTATATAACATCAATTTAGAATATAAGCTCATTTATAAAATATCATAGGGAGAGGCTGGCAAGGTTTAAGATTACAAGGATTACTTTCTCCAAAACAGCTGATGAAATAAACTTATAGACACATTTTACTATGAGATCCAACCAAGTGATCTGGGAACATTTGTAAATGAAATTGAAAGGCTGTGAAATGGAATAGTTAGGCTAGTATTTCTGTGGTGTTCTAGTGAGAATAGTACTCCTCTTGCATTCAAACTTTACTACTTAAAGTACCTCAGGTATCATGTGGAAAAGTGAAGATTTTAAACTGAAATGGGAAGAGCAATAGGCCCTGATCAGAAGAATTCTCTACTGTATGTACCACACTTTCCAGCACTGAGGAATCCCTCAGTGAAGATTAAAAGTTCTTCAATTGAAAAAGACTAACAAAATAAAGAGAACAATTGCAGTGTTCTTTTTCTAGAGGTAGAAACTACTGACCCCTCACTGTGCTTTCATCTGTATGTGATCTTTCTGAGAAAGGTCTATATACATATCATATCAACAGTGAAAATATTGACAAGGATAGACTTTTCAGATTTTTTAACAGCAGTTCACTTCTCTAATCAAATGACTAAAAGGTATAGAGTATAAAAGATTTTGATATATCTTATTTGTTGGTGTCAAAAAAAAAAAAAAGGCATTTGATTTCAGAGAATAAATACAGCCTTAAAGGTGTCCCTAAAACAAGTTGTCTTTCATGCTAAATTTAAAAATTCTATGATAGAAAAGATTACAAAGATATTTAATGGTTCCCCAGTAGAAAAAAACATGAAACAAGGAGCTCTATGATCAGCAAAGATGTATGCTAGTGTCATGGAGGTTGGGCCATGTGCATTGATACAAAGATTTTTCATATGCTTTCATATCACTCATAGATAAAGTTGCATTAATTACATTATCTTAACGAAATTTATTGCCATTTGAAAGAGATTACCCAACCATCCACATATTTAAAACATTATAGATTGCCTAGAATATAAAATGAAGTTAGATGGGCAAATATCTCATTAATAAGTGTATATTCTTTGGACAAGTCCTAGATATGGGTAATAAACTAGGCATACAATTTAATAAGAGGAGTCTTTGGGGCTTAAAACATTTGAGAAATTGAGGAATCTAAAGCAGCTTGCTATCATAAAAGATCATCTTTTTGCTATTAGTATCCTCCTTATGTTGTAAGGCTATGAATAAATCATTGAAGAAATATTTAAATATGTGCCACATTCTAGGGCAACAAATGAAACTGTCCCTATCATGGAGGAACTTATATTCTATTGGGAAATACAACCTTTCCATAAGTATGGGGTGTGTGTGTGTGTGTGTGTGTGTGTGTGTGTAATTTTTTAAGGGGGAAATGTATTACAAAGAGTAGGAAAGGGTTCACATGGAAGTTGATACTTGAGGTGATCTTTGCTATAAATTCTAAGCGGTAGAGGCAAGGTGTATATATTTTCTAGGCATATGGGAATAGGCTGTTTAAAGGCAGAAAGAAGCCATGTGGCGCTTCAAGGAGGTCAATTTGGGTGGAGTTAATGAAAGAAAGTAATGTATGCTCAAGCTAGTAAGATAGGTTGGAGCCAAGTTATAATGGGCTTTATCTGACAAACGAGTATTTGTAATAGGAAACCACTGGAGTTTAGACAGGTGAGTGAGATAGATGATACTTTAGGAAGGTTATTTTGTCAACCACATGGAGAATAGATTGAAGAAAGGAGAGACTTCAGGCTGAGGTAATTATATCAACAAAATTCCCCATTGCCTTCCCTTCCAGGTGTTATAATTTTACCCCAAAATACAATCTTGGATTATTTTTCTTTTTTAAAAATTTTCCAAATACATGCAAAGATAGTTTTTGATATTCACCTATGCAAAACTTTGTGTTGCACATTTTTCTCCCTCCTTCTCCCTCATTCCCTAATCATCAAGCAGTTCCATAGAGCTATGCAAGACAAATCAGATCAAAAGGAGGTGGGGAGGGAATATGAAAAAGAAAAACAAGCAAACTACCACCAAAAAAAAGGTGGAATTGTCGTATTTTATCCACATTCAGTCTCTGTAGTTCTCTCTCTGGATGCGGATAACACTATCGCAAGTCTATTGGAAATTCATCTAAGTCCATCATGTTTGATCATCATGTAATCTTGTTGCTGTGTACAATGTTCTCTTGGTTCTACTCACTTCATTGGCATCAGTTCATGTAAGTCTTATTTGTCGAGCTTTTTCAATATATTCTTTTGCTTCCCCCAACACAAATTGAAATTTTGATCTTACTTTTTGTTTTCAGTGACTTTCTGATTCTACAGTCATCTTAGTTCAGATCTTTATCATCTTATGACTAAACTACTATTATGTCTATTGTATATAGCTTCTTCAAATGTCCTTTTTCTAATGTCCATTATCTTAACTGTATCAAAAGTATTTATCCTTAAGAACTCTTCACCAACTTTTATTTTCCAGTCTTGCTAGGTTCATAGTCTCTGCTCCAATAGGATTTGCTCTCCAGCATGCAATTTATGTGTTCTTCCTTTCATACATTTGAAATGCCATTTCTTCTCATTTGAATAGCCTTGCTTTGTTATCCTTCATTATCTTATCAGAAATAGGTATTAAAAGTCACTTCAGAGAGACTTAAATGCTTTTATTTTCTTGTATGTATATAGAATAAATATATGTTATATGGATATACATCTATATATACACACGCAAAATTTCTTGTATATTTGTTCTTACACATGCATATATGTTTTTATGTATGTGTTTTCTGTTTCTCTACCTGAATTAGAAGAAAACTCAAGGGATTATAGTTACAACTCCAGTATATCTTAAAAGTAGCATACAAAGGAGAGATGGAGCCAAGAGGGTAGAATAAAGGCAGGGATTTACCAAACTCTCCTTGAAACTATTCCAAATTACTTTAAATAATAACTAAAATTGTAAGTGTAACAGCACACAAAAAGATGGAGTGGAACTTTTTCAGCCAAAGATAACTTAGGAGGTCAGCTGGAAAGGTCTGTGGTACCAGAATGGGACCACTGAGCAGCCCTGGATCCAGCCCCAGGAAAGGAGGAACTGGCTTTTGGCCTCTGAATCAGTGGCAGTGCTGGTGGTTTCTAGGCTTCTCCGTCCAGAGACATCAGAAATGACTTAGAAAGTTAGGAGGAAAGGTCTATCAGTGTGGTGAGAGGACCTTGGGAAACCAGAAAACCAGGAGTGGGCGTGGGTAGTGGGGAAAGTAGCAGCTTTGGGAAGCATCAGCTCCAGGAAGTTTCTTCATTGAGGAAGGACTCTTGTTTTAGTAAATAATCACATGGAGACAACTCCTCATGGTTCCAGGGCAGAAAAGGGTGCTTGTGGTCAGGTCACTAGAATGATGTCTGAAAAAAACTTGAGACAGTATATCCTTCATCCTGGAAACAGTTCTATTTTAACAAAGAAGCTTCTACAATTAAAGCCTTCAAGAAAAATTAAAAATTGGTCTCATGCCATGGAAGATCTGAAAAGAGATTTTGAAAATCAGGTAAGAGAGAGAGGAAAACTTGGAGAGAATTGGGAGTGGTGCAGAATGAAATACAGAAAGCTAATGAGGAAAAGAATGACTTAAAAAGCAAAATTGGCCAAATAGGAAAGGAGGTACAAAAGCTCACTGAGGAAAAGAATTCCTTGAAAAATAGAATTGAACAAATGGAAGCTAATAACTATGAAAAATTGGGAAAAAAAAAAAAAGCAAAACTGAAAGAATGAAAAAATAGAAAACAATGTGAAATAGCTCCTTGTAAAAACAACTGACCTGGAAATGAGATGTAGGAGAATTCATTTAAAAATTATTGGTCTACGTGAAAGCCATGATCAAAAAATGTACCTGGAATCATTAACTTTCAAGAAATTGTCAAGGAAAACTGTCTTGGTGATCTAGAATTGGAAAAAAAATTAAAAGGACCTACTGATCAACCTTCTGAAAGAAATCGCAAGATGAAAACTCCCAAAATTATTGTAGCCAAATTCTGAAACTCCCAAATCAAAGAGAAAATATTGCAAGCATACAGAAACAGTTCCAGTATCATGGATACACGGGTTAATAGAAGATTTAGCAGCTTCGACATTAAAGCATCAGAGGGCTTGAATACGATGGAACTAGGATTACAACCTAGAATAATTTACCCAGCAAAATTGAATATAATCCTAAAGAGGAAAAGGTAAATAGTAAGTAAAATTAAGGACTTCTGAGTATGAGTGGTGAAAAGACCAGAGCTGAATAGAAAATTTTATTTTAAATATAGGATCAGAAGCATGAAGAGGTAATCAGGAAGGAGTGATTATAAGGTTTTATATTCCTTCATTGGGAGGATGATACTTGTAAATCATTAGAACTTTCTCATTACAGAGAAGGAATTATATATGTATATATATATATATATAGACAAAGGAAATTTCAAGTGTGAGTTAAATATGAAGGAACAACATCTAAAAAAAATGAGAGGAATGTACTGGGAGAATGGGAAAGGGGGAGATATAAATTATTATAAAAGAGGTAAGAAAAACATTGGAAAGGAAGATGGAAAGATAATGAGTGAACTTCATCCTCAGAAGTAGCTCAAATGAAATATACACACACAATATGGATATAGAAATTAAATTTACCCTGCAGGAAAGTTATGGAAAGAGAGGAAGGGTGATAGAAGAGAGGGAATATTGGGGGGGATGGGTGGTCAGTAGCAAAATACCTGAAAATTGGGTTAGAAGGAGAGGATGGAATAAATGGGGAAATACAGTTAGCAATAGTAGTAGGGGAAAGAATTTTTTTGTTTGCTGAGGCATTTGGGGCTAAGTGACTCGCACAGGGTCACACAGCTAGGAAGTGTTGTGTCTGAGATCATATTTGAACTCGGGTCCTCCTGGCTTCAGGGCTGGTGCTCTCTCACTGTGCCACCTAGCTGCCCCAGGGGAATTTTTAAAGAAGTCTGATGAAGACTTCATTTCTCAAATATAAAGGTAAGTGAGTCAAATTTATTTTTTAAAAGTACCATTCCCCAATTGATAAATGATCAAAAGAGATAAACTATGCCCAAAGAGCTATAAAATCATGCATATCCTTTAACCTAATAAATAGTACCATTACTAGGCATGAATCCCAAAAGAAGTTTTATAACAGTTTTTCAGGGAAAAGAATTGGAAATTGAGGGGAAGTTCATCAGTTGGGGAATGGCTGAATACATTGTGGTATGTGATTATTAAAGAATATTATTTTCAATGGAAAATGGTCAGGTTGTTCTCAGAAGAATCCGGAAAATCCTCCATGAACTTAAACATAGTGAAATGTACTATGTATAATGTAATAGCAATGTTGGGGGATGATCAGCTGTGAATGACTTTGCTATTCTTAGCAATAGAATAATCCATGACTACTCTGAAGGACTGATGGAAAATGCTATCCATGCTAGGAAGGAACTGATTGTGTTTTGAGTATAGATTGAAGCATACTTTTATTTTTACTTTATTTTTCTTGGAGGGGGAGGAATCTGTTTTCTTTCCCAGCATGACTTTTGTGGAAATGTTTTGCATAACTTCACATGTGCTTTCTTAAAGGGGGTGGGGCTGGAGAAGGAGGGAGAGAATCTGGACGTCAAAGTTTGAAAAACAAATATAAAAAAAAAATTTACATGTAACTGGGAAAATAAATACATTAAATATGTTTTCTAAAGTATCATACCTCAAAAGTTGCTATGCAGTTCGTATGACGGATCATATACTATGAAATCTTTTTCCTTCAGGATTCTGTGCGTCTTCTAGCTGTAGAAGCATGTGTCAGTATTGCCCAATTACTGTCCCAAGATGATCTTGAAGCTTTGGTGATGCCCACGCTCCGCCAGGCAGCAGAAGATAAATCTTGGCGAGTTCGCTATATGGTGGCTGACAAGTTTTCAGAGGTAAAAATACTACATGTAACATTAACTATTATAATGCAAGTATTGGTGTGGTTTTTAATGCTTTGATGATGTTTTAATTACTAAAGACTCCAAATTTACAGTACCTTAGAGGCCATCTACTCCCATCAGTATTTGAACAAGAATTTAATCTCATACTATAACCTGCCAAATGATCATCTGCTCTTTGTTTAAAGTTTTTCAGTGAAGGGAAAACCCACTCTCTCTTAGAGCAGCCTGTTCTCTTTTTGAATGGTTACAATTTTTAAGAAGTTTTTCCTTATATCAAGCTAATTTTGTCTTTTTTACAAATTTTAGTTCTGTTCTCTTGGAGCAAATAGAATGAAACTAATCAATCTTTTGCTTTGCAGACAGCTATAATATCTTTAAGCCTTTTTTCCAATTTAAAACTGTAGTTCCATCAAATGATAATTATGTCATTATCTTCCACCCTTCTGGTTGCCATTTTCTTTTTGTCTTACTTTTTTTGGGAGGTGGCTTAGGTAATAGGGGTTAAGTGACTTGCCCAAGATCACATAGCTAGGAAGTGTTAAGTGTCTGAGGCCAGATTTGAACTCAGGTCCTCCTGACTTCAGGGCTGGTGCTTTATCCACTGAGCCATCCAGCTGCTCCAATATTTTCTAACTTATCAATGGCCATCATAAAACATGATGCTCTAACTGTGAACACATTTGTTTGGACAGTAGGTAAGAGTCTCTATGTGCAAAATACTATGCTAGGCATGAGGGAAAAGATGAAGATTAGACAAGATACAGCTCTTCCCTTTATGGAGCATACATCATTAATAAAAGAAATATAACATAGCTGTAACATGATATGTAAATGCATAGAAGTATAAACATAAACCCCTTAGATCCGAGATAAGAGAAGATTACTTGGTCTTGGAAGGAAAAATAATCCATAAAAGCCTTTTTACACTATTAAGTGGCATTGAGCCAACACTGTAGAATTTCAAAAGACAAAAGAGTCATGGGGAAGTATGTAACAGGTTACGAATTAGTGAACATTCCAGTTTGGTTAGAGCTTAGATGGTGGGAATACTATAACATGGTGTCAGATTGAATACCAGGTTAAGGGATTTGAATTTTAGTCAGTATAGAGCTGTTGAAATGTTTTATAACACAGGTCTAATAAATGAGGTCTTTGCTAAGGAAGATTTTTCTGTCATTGTTTTAAAGGCTGTATTAGGGCAGACTAAGGGTGAATAAGGGCTAGAAAATTGGTTTGAAAGTTATTCTGACTGTTTAATGAGTAAAAGAAGAATTTGGAGTGGGGTGATGAAGAGAAGAATGGACAAACACTAGAGATTTTATGGAAGTAAATCAATAAAACTTAATACTGTGATAGAATATGAGGGATAAAGAATAATGGTGTAGTAAAGGTTTGAGTATAGATGAGGTGAATGTTAGTACCACTTAAGAAAATAATCAAGTCAGAGGATTGAGTTGTTTTAAGGAAAGATAAATTTGGCTTTGGACATGATGACTTTGAGATGCTGTCAGTGGAGATATTCCAGCTAGATATGCAGGCCCAGAGCCTTGTACAGAAGCCAGTGTAGGAGATATGAATTTGGAGAGTATACAGAAGAGTGAAAGAGATTTAAGAGATAAAGAACAAAAAGTTAGAAAAGAGGGGCAAGAACATATAGTCTATTGGACACGCATAGGTGTTTGATATTAGGAAGAGAATGGGGAGCCATTGAAAGTTGTAGGTTATGGTAAAAATAGTGTTGCATTTCAAGTCTGAAGACCTGGTTGTGTCATTCATTAGTTGTGTGACTTGCATCCTTGTCTCTCTGAGACTCAGTTTCCTTATCCATAAGATGAGGGGGTTGCATTTTATAGTATCCAATCAATGTTCCCTTTAGCTCAGAAAGACAGGAGAATGTCATTGTCCTTAAAGATCTTTTCGGTGACTCTTGAAGCTGACATAATGGAGTGGTGAGATTTTGTAACAAACCATCTAGGATTGAAGAGAGAGTTAAGTGACATGCAAGTAGGCACATAAAGTCCTAGATGGAAGGAAGGTTACATTGCTTTTATGCAGTCTTGATTCTTTTTGTGACATTCACTAATAAACTGCTTATCTTCTGTGATAGCTTCAAAAAGCAGTGGGTCCAGAAATAACCCAAAATGACCTGGTCCCAGCCTTTCAGAACCTTCTTAAAGACTGTGAAGCAGAGGTCCGAGCTGCAGCTGCCCACAAAGTGAAAGGTAATGAGTAAGCTCAGTTGTGTTTGCATCATTGGGGCACTCAGTGTTCATTCCTTTTATGTTTGTTTTATTTTCCAAAAAATGTTTCCCAAATAGGGAAAATTGTATACAGCATGCAGAAATATCAGATATAAGCAAGATATTTAATTAAGAATATGTTACTAGAGAGTGATTAGCAGATCAAAGGGAAAAAATATATATTTAGATTGATTAAGTTTCCTAAATCTTGTTTGCTTAGATAAAATTGTTTGACTTTGAACTTTTGATAAACTTGAGTAAATTACTTCACTTTTGTGTAATTGATGTCAAGCAAACATTTTCTCTTTTTATGCCCCTTAGAACTTTGTGAGAACTTGCCTGTTGAAGGTAGAGAATCTATAATTATGAATCATATTCTGCCCTTTGTTAAGGTAAGATTTGTGTTTTCTCCTAAGAACTTTTAAAATTACAGCTGAGTTTGGAAATTAAGTGTTTTGGGTGTTGTTTCAATGTATGGCATTCCTTATTTCTCATGTTTTAATAAATACAAAGTGCTTTACCATCTCTTTGTATGTGTTACTTAAAAGAGGAAACGCTGTGAACTAAGGAATATTGAAACATTGTAGATTTCAAGATTGTTTGGATTGATATAGATCTGCTCTATACTCTGGTAAAATAAAATAAAAGAATTTTAATATATATTTTTTAAATTATAGGAATTGGTATCTGATTCCAATCAGCACGTCAAGTCTGCTTTAGCTTCTGTAATTATGGGATTATCTACCATTTTGGGCAAAGAGAATACCATTGAACACCTTCTACCTCTTTTCTTAGCTCAGTTAAAGGATGAGGTGAGTCTAGAAATTTATACATCCTATTTGGTAGAGTCATTTTTTCAGTGTGGCTATCACCAAATTAGAACCTCAAACGGCTAAGGTTGAGGAAAGATTGGAATTTCAAAACTCGGGAATAGGAACTGGATTAGGAATATGAAAAATTTTGAAAATGACCAGTGGGATATAAAATGGAGTTCTTGAGAAATTCCTCTGTAATTTATGGTGGATTTAGACAACTAATTCCTCACCAATGTTGTGAATAAAAGGAAGATGGATCTTTTTTTTTTCTCCTTAACTTGTGAGTTTTAATAGGTTAACTAAATTTAAATTCTTTAATGATATTTGGCTATAAATTTTGGATGATTAGTCATTTAATTTTTTTATCATATACTTTTTTCTTTTGATAATTCATATGATTGTGATATGTGAGATTATTCGGTGCTCTAGCCACTGTGCTGTATGTCCTTTAGGCTGTAATTCCCCAAATTTTACTTTAAGAATATATGATCTTTAATTTATACTTATTTCAACAAGATTATCTGATTTTGGGTGATGTGAGAATTAGGTGTATTTTATAGAAGTTGAACAGTGGCTTTCATTCTTTTTGGTTTGATGTTTTTAGTGTCCTGAAGTCCGTCTGAATATCATTTCTAATTTGGACTGTGTAAATGAAGTAATTGGAATCCGTCAGCTTTCTCAGTCTCTCCTTCCTGCCATTGTGGAGTTGGCTGAAGATGCCAAGTGGAGAGTACGATTAGCTATCATTGAGTACATGCCATTGTTGGCAGGTCAGCTGGTGAGTGTTTTACATTGCTATTTTTTTGGTTAGTAAATTGAAAGATAGCAAAGGTATTATATTATTTTATTTAATTGACACGTGTATAGTGGATAGACCTCTAACCTAATAGCCAAGCCCTACTTCTGACCCATACTGGTATGACTTAACCTCTCTGTGTTCTAGGCCACTGTGTAAAACTATAATTTGCAAGTAAGTTGCTCATCTTTATTAGTAGGGGGAGTTTCCTCATCAGGTGTTACCTTTGCTAGTGGGTTACCTTGTGTGGGTTACCTCATGTGTAACAGGCTTGATGTATTTTATTATTTTTCCAGCTCAAAGATTTTTTTTTTTTAACCAGCTGGGAGGGGGGTGACTAGTGTGTTTGAATGATAGAAATAGGATACAGAGGGGCAGCTAGTTGGTGCAGTGGATAGAGCACCAGCCCTGAATTCAGGAAGACCTGATTTTAAATGTGGCCTCAAACACTTAACACTTCCTGGCTGTGTGACCCTGGGCAAATCACTTAATCCCAATTGCCTCAGCAAAAAAGAAATGGGATACAGAAAAAATTCAGGCTGGAAATAATCTGGTATTTTATTTGTTGATACTAAATTTCATCTTACTAAATTCTGATATTTTGATTAAAATAATTGGTAGTCTCAATTTGTGAGGTGAGACTTGGCTAGATGCAGTTCATATCCAAAAAACCTAACTTTTTTTGGCACTTAGAACTCAATATAAATGTGCCTTAACAGGTTGTGTGTCCCCTTTTCCTCACCCTCCCCTCCAAAAAAGGGGGGAATGTAATTTTAAGGCTATATAATAGAAGAATATCATTTCGGGAATAATAATGATAGACCTATTTTATTCCCTGTGACTTCACTTTGAATATCACATCTAATTCTGTGCATTCTAGAAAGGATGTGACAGAGTTGTAATTCATTTGGGTTGATTTGGGAATAAGATTGAAGGAATGGATATTTTGCCTGAAGAAAACATAGGGAAACACAATCCTGATATTTGAATATTTGCATGGCTTTATGAAAAAAGAAAATTAAGAGTTGCTTTGTTTGTTCCCCAAGGTCAGAACTAGGATTTATGGAAGATAGGGAAATAAATTTTAGCTTAGTATAAATGAAGTGTACTGCCTAACAGAGCTATTCAAAATAAGGATTGCCTTGAAAGATAGAGAATTCTTTGAAAATGTGGAGCTATTCTGATAGAAGATACTAACCACCAATGGGGGAATCTTGTGAATCATGCTTCAGGTGAAGGACTGTATGATCTCTGAATTCTTTTCCAAATCTAGAACTCTATAATTTTGTTTTATGATAGAATGGAGATTCAAAATAAAACTTTAAGATAAATTCTTTTGATCTTTGTTTAGAATCTTTTTGTCATACTGTACATAGCTGTTGATTGGGATTATCTTTTAAAAAAAAAAAGAATTGAGAAATGACCAGTGTTATGGAAATATTGATACTATATTGTTATTTTTTTTTAATGGCCATATTTGATGGTTATGAGTTTTTTCCAGGTTCTCTTGTTTTTAGTAGAAATTATGAGCTTTTTCCTTTATAAATGACTTCAGTCTTGGATATTGTGTTTGTGTGTGTGTGAAAAATTGTGTCTGTGTAATATACACACATCCCAGATAATCTGGTTCAAAAAAATACTCTTGAGTTTTATAGTAAAAAAAAAAAAAAAAATCAAACCAAAAAAACCAAGAACCTCTGTGAAGAGGTTAGGATATTTTGAGTTTATTAATTTAGGGCTAACAATGATTTATTTTTCTCTCCTTTTCAGATTGACACATTTAGGATTTGTTTTTTACTTCTCAAGAGTCATGTCCTCATTTTGGTGTATTTAGTCCTTAAATGTGACTAATGATAGATTATCTTATTAAACTTTAAAGTGAACCAATTTTCAGGGCTATCTATCCTTTGAGACTCAGTACTACACCTGTCCGCTTTCTGTCTAGAAATCTAGCTTTAGTCTATTATAATTCCTCAAGCTCCACAAACAAGAGCCAACTGTTTTATAGAGGTTTGGATCTCATAAAGGAAAAATTTGGTGACATTTCCTTTCAATGTCTGATCCCATAGCAAGGCAATTTTCCCATTACTTGCTTCCCTTCAGTGGACTTGTAGCAGGGAGATAGAACATTTCCCACAATTTCTTATGTATTAAATACACTTTTTTTCCTAAACTTTTTTTCTAATTTGTAAATTTGTTTATTATTATTATTTTTACTTTTTAAATAAAGTAATTGATTCAGAGAAGCAGCAAACCATTAGACAGTCAACTTTGAAGTCAGATATACTTGGTTTCTAATTCCATCTCTCACACATACTGCTTTTGTCACTGGGAAAGTCACTTAAACTGTCAGTGTACCAGGCAACCCTCTAGACTAAGTTATAGAATAGATTCTGAAAGGTGCTTCATAAGTTAACCTGAGTTCTTTTGCTCATTTCTTTTTCCTTTTCTATCACTATTTTTCACCCCTTTTGTTTGGCAATATGATTTCTCCTTAGTATCATTTTCATTATATAGTTATATGTCATCTTTCTCTTTTTTCTCCCTTCCAGTTTCTTTCCCTCTTCCCTTTCTTCCTTTCTCCTCTTTCTTCTTCTTCTTTTTTTTTTTCCTGTAAGATATGTGCAGCAAGGCATGTTGGACTTAGAATCGGGAAGACTTGGGTTCAAATCTTACATCTGACATTTATTAGCTGTGTGTCCCTAGATAAGTCAGTTAATTTTGTGCATCAAGGGCAGTTCCTTAGAACTGACTAATTTATGGGTTGTGAGCTGTGTTGGAGGAATGAATTTCCAAACTGTAAATCTCCTATGCTGTCCAAATCCCAGACTGGTTGTACTTTAAATTTCCCATATCACAACTTGATATAATGTAATTAGATTATCTTATTTCTTGGCTTGGAATGGTTGCATATTAACTGACCTCTTTGTATATAGGGTGTGGAATTCTTTGATGAGAAACTGAATTCTTTGTGTATGGCCTGGCTTGTGGATCATGGTAAGTAGAAATTCAGCATAATCAGATTATGAAAAGCAAATTTTCTTTGCTTTTTCTAAAAAGTTTTAAGGCACTCATATTTCTTTTTTAGAAAGAAACCCCAAAGTGATCATCATGATGAATGGCTTTGATTAAAGAAATTTTCCTTTGACTATGGAAATGATTGATTTATATTTTCCCCTTTTTTTCCTTTGAGGTAGATGAACATGTTCTCTGTCCCTTTTCTCTTATTTAATATCCATCATAATTCTTTCACATTTTCCCTCTAACATTCAGATGTATCCAAATTATATGCATATACTGGCAGATTTCTTTTCCTACCTCAACTTACTTCAGTATTATCATTAATAGTTACTAAATTGAGTTTGGGAATAGGCAAAGAAAATGGGAAAATAACTTACTTGGATCATTTTTAAGTCAGAGAAAGTTGTATAGAAGATGAACAATATTCTCACTTTGTGAATCTAATGGTGGGAGACTTAGTTTGGTGCTGAGTCTTAGACAAAGAATAGGGGAAAATTTCTTGTTTTTAGAAAAAGTAGTGGTACCACTATTGCTAGACCCAAAATAAAAGGCTCCTGAGGTGGGGCTAGCTGATAAATAGTAATAATTAATAGTTGGGATTCTGGTGACATCCATGGCTAGAGGAGTGCTCTTTGCTTTACTAGTGGGAATGGATAGACTCGTAATGAAAGGGAAAACTATCATTAGTTTGGAACCCACTGTAGAATAGTTTAGTGAGCAAAAGATGGCTCCTAGTATGTTAGTGGCATTAACTTTTACACCATCCATTGGAAGAGACAAAGGATTGTTGTCCTCTGGAAGTACCCAGTAGTCAGACAATGTTATACTTTTGTGGCTGTATGTGGACTTTGTGTTTATATGTATGAAATGGGAAAAAAAATGGCACTTGCGTGATTATGTTTTTGTTACTTATGGGCAGGCATATTTAGAGTTCATAAGTAGTTGAACAATTAATAGAGCTTGTCCATCATTATCTGGGACAGACTGCAAATGGATAGTGAAGTAGATCTAAAGTTGAAGAGAAGAGGAGGTTTGGATGATTACAGAGTACTTTGAAGAAATTGTTTTTCTTGAAAAGGCTCATTTTTTTTTTTTTTAATACCAATACTCTTTGGAGATGAGGTCCTACTTTGAATTGTGGAATATTGTAGATGCCTAAGAATTGATATTGAGGCTCTCCAAAAGGACAGTGAATAAGTATATGCTGAGCATGAATAGATTGCTACACAGAAATGATGAATCATGCAGTGGGAGCAGTGTAAAGCTAATCATCAGATAACTGATGACCAGGAAAATCAAGGGTTGGTCAAATAGTAAGAGTGAGGGAATGCTATGGACAGTTTGTGTTCTTCATTATTATCTAGACAATGTGAAGAGATCTAGAATGCTGGGTGAATCCCTGTGCTGAATTTATAAGAGGACGTAGAGACTTGTATAGGACAGAACAGCCATGGGTATATTGCAGTTTGCATAGCTAAATGAAATGTCTATATTAGTAAGAGAGAAAATATATTGGAATATTTGGGGGGTATTTAGTTAAAAAGAATAAGAGTGAGAGAAAAGTATAAAAGGGAGATAGGTATATATCTATCAGTGTGTACTTTATACATATAAATGTGTATATATTTATATATATGTTCACATGCATGTACATATTCATGCATATGTATATTGCACATGTGAGCATATGTATTCTCAGTAATTATTCCAGTGATTAACAAAGCTACTTTAACTTCTTTTGTCCTAGAATAACCTTAAATTCCTTGTTGTTTCCACAGAAATGGCCTCCTGTGCAATCAAAATCTGTTGATTATTTTCCCCCAGTTTTAGTTTGAGGCTATTGACTGACTAGTCTGCAACTAATATGGATCCTTTTTTTCCTTTGCTTTTATAACATGTAGAAGCAGAGATAACAATCATTGGTTTGAAAAGTAATCCTGAGTCAATGAAATGTCCCAAGATTGTTTCTCTTCTAGAGGACCATTATTTATAATTTTTATTTATTTACATTATTTTCATTGGCAAAATAAGTTTTGGAGATAACATCTTGGATTGTGTTTAACTTTTTAAGTGAAATATTACTGTTATTTTGTTGGGACTTTGGTCTAAGTGACCTTGCTAGAGAAGAAGAAACTGTTCAGATCATCATTATCAAAATCCATGGTAATACTCAGGATATGGATCGTTTGTTAACTATCCAAATGTCTTGCTAAAATGAATAGTAAACTTTCTATAGCATTTTCCATCAATTTAGTAACAACGGGTCAACAAAAAACAAAGGAGATCTGGCATTACCTGCCCTTGAAGTCATAGTGGCTCTTTGTTGTCACAGTGTCCTTTTCATTGTGCTCACTAGTCTTTCCTTCAGTAGTGTCTGGAATTTTGTCAATATTTTGTGCCCAACTTACTGACATATTTAGTCTCCTTTTTTGGAAATTGGGACATTTGTTCTCTTACTTATCACTGACAGTGGCTTAGTGGTAACATCTGCCAGACCTTAGGATGGTTGCTAGTTACCAGGATCAACTAGTTATTCTGGACTATCTCTTTATATATCTTGAGTATCAACTCTTTCTTAGTCACTTTTGTTCTATTTTCTTTGGCAGAGAAAATTGAAAGAAATGCATTAGGAATTAAACATCTCTGCCTTCTCTTTTTCTCTTGTTGGTTATCATTGCATCATTCACCCCAAACAAAGGTCCGTGTCTTCTTTGATCCTCTTCTTTTGCTAAAAAAACAAACACTTTTTTGTTGACTTTAGCTTTCCAGATCAGTCTCAGTTCATTCTGAACTAAACCATTCCTGATAGAGTTCTTATGGTATTATTTTATGTTTTCGTACTCATTCTCTGTTACTTATCCCTTTCTTCCATTTTTTGTCCTTGTCTTTATAATCTGAGTATGGTGGTTTGTTCCCTTTGCATCCACGTTGATTTTTAAAGGAGAAAGGTGTTCTTTTAATTTTTTTGATAATTTTGCTTGATGTCTTTAGAATTTCATAAAGTATCAGATATCATATATGATATCATTTGTATTCCTATACATATTCCTATATATGTAGCACTATGTTTCTATTGGGAATACCAGAAAATATAAGACATGATATAATTGTTGTTGTTTTTTAATTTTTATTTTGCAGGGGCAATTAGGTTTGTTCGGGGTCATACAGCTAGAAAGTATTAAGTGTCTGAGACTGGATTGAACTCAAGTCCTCTTGACTTCAGGGCCAGTGCTTTATCCACTGTGCCATTTAGCTGTCCCCATCATATGGTTTTTATCCTCTTCAGAACTTTATAAAACTTGGAATCATCTTCTCAGAGCTTGCCCTCTCATTTTCACTTAGTTCATACCTTTTTGAGACACATTAAAAATTAGTAATGTGACATAAAATAGCAAGAGAAATAAAGGATAGACTACAATTTAATGAATTGAGATATAACTTGGTGGTGTGCATGCACTGGCCATTCATTGTTGTCTTGTAAGTGACCATCTACATTTTATTTCCAGCTTATTTTTCAGGGATCTTGAGCTGGAAGAATTAGGTTAGTTCAGTCTTGTCCATCGCACAAAGAGGAAACTAAGACTCAAAAGAAGTTAAATCATTTGCTCTAGGTCAGCAGGTACTAAATTGTCTACTTGAGGGTTCAAATCAAGGCCTCTTGGCCTAGAATCCTGATCTGCTGACCCTGGTTGTCTGGCAGGAATCCCAGAAGTCATTGACCCATTCTTTCCTCTCATATCAAACCCTAGTCAGGACACTAGGATTTCTCTGCCAAAGCTTAATGATTCAGTGTAAACTCTTATGAATTGTATAGTATTAGTCACGCTTGCCCTCAAGGCAGATAGTGCTCCATGAATTGAATGTGAAGTTTTTCCTTGCTTCTCAGAGGTTTCTACTACCTCTACAGAAAGAAAATGTACACCTGCCCACCCTCCGGTCTTTTTTTATTTTTTTTTATTTTTTTATTTATTTATTTTTTTTTTATTTAATAGCCTTTAATTTACAGGATATATACATGGGTAACTTTACAGCATTAACAATTGCCAAACCTCTTGTTCCAATTTTTCATCTTACCCCCCCCACCCCCTCCCCTAGATGGCAGGATGACCAGTAGATGTTAAATATATTAAAATATAACTTAGATACACAATAAGTATACATGACCAAAACATTATTTTGCTGTACAAAAAGAATCAGACTCTGAATTATTGTACAATTAGCTTGTGAAGGAAATCAAAGATGCACCACCCTCCGGTCTTAGTGTCTTTTGTGTCTGTCCCTTTACATTCCCAGTTACTGTCCTGCTTCATTGTGATTCTTTCTAACTATTCTCTGGAAAGCAGTGCCATTCACTGAAAGAAAATTGCACTTGGGAGTCCAGAAAGCCTTAGCTTTGAATCTGACTCCAGAATCAGAACCTTGAGCAGATCATTTGGCTTCTTTGAGTCTCAGGTTTCTTTATCTGGACAATAACAGATGCTTCATAGGGATTTTGTAAAGATGAAATGAGACAATGTATATAAAATGCATTGCAAATATTGAAGTGTTGTGCAAATGTCTGTTGTTATGTCTCTCTAGTTAGTTTTCCTGACTTCAAGTCTTTGCCTATTCCAACTTGAGCTGTTAGATGATATTATTTTTACTAAAGCTTCCTTTAAAAACCACTGTCATAATGTCCTCTGCTTCAAAAAAGCCTTTGATGTGTTTCTGTTTCCCTGTTTTCCTATCATTATGATTTTTAAAATTTTCCATAATCTGCCTCTACCTAACAAACCTCATTTCTTACTGTCACAATATTTACATAAGGAAATTCATAAGGATAGGTACTCTCTTTATTTTCATTTTATCTCTTCCAAGGCCTAATGTAATGTTTTTCTAATTGTAAGTTCTCAAAAAACTTTCCCAATGAATGTATAAATAATCCCTCAATTTTAAGCAAAATTGGTTAATGTAATCAGTCTAGCAGAAGTTAATCATAATCATTTCCACCTCCATGCCTTTGTTTATTGTGTTCTGTTTTGGGATTCTCTCCTTTTATCCACATTCTTCGCATCCTTTAATGATGTCTCATTCACTTCTGTGAAAACTGACTTTTTCTAGTTCTCACTGATTATTTTTCTTCTACTTAGAAAAGTGTTATTCTTAATTTGACATATTAACAAAAAAGAGGCTTGTACATGAGACCATATGTCTTATGTATAGCTTTCATTAAAATATATCTATGTCTATGTAAATAAATTCCACATAGTTAATTTCAAAGTTCTCTGACTTGTTGATCAACCTTTTGAACTTCCCCCTGTTCTCTTCTATATGTTTAAAAAATGCCTAAGTGGCCTTTTTTCCTTTTTTGGTATTAATATTTCTAACCTTATATACCAATAACCAAAGCCTTTGTAATAAAGTCATACTCAACCAAACAAAACCCCATTTCAATTCACACATTCATCAAAATTTCTGGATCTTAAGCATGCTCCTCCCCCATATTTGCATTGATCAGACCTCTTATATTTTTCAGAGTTATTTTTATTATTTCTCACAGGGTAGTAACATTTGATCACATTCATATACCACAATTTCTTTAGCCATTTCTCAATTAATAGATTGCCCCTTAATTCCTAGTACATGACTATAACAATGACCACAGCAAAAATAAACCCAATGCTGCTTTAAGTATTTTTATACATATAGATTCTTTTGATTTTTTTGATTGAAAGTGGGGTGTCACTTAATTGATGATGTTGGGTCAGACCTTTTATAGCACTTGTAGCATGCAGTTTAGCATTTAATTACATAGAATTTTCTATGTTGTGTGATTTTATGTTGTTAATCTTGTGATCCCCAACTAGATTAAGTAAGTCCCTTGAGGAACAGGGACCTTATGATATATTTTGCTAGATTTTCTGCATTTCTCGGAGTGCTAAACAATCGGTAGTCAAATGTGAAGACCAAGTTAGCACCCTGGATGCCTTAGAATCAGCCGAGTCAGGATAAGCAAAAGTCCTTGGTCTTTAGAGGTAGAGGTGAACAGGATGGACGCAGGACCTTCCTTCTTTTTCTCTACCACCAAAGTGATTCTGGTTGTCTTACTCCACCTCCCTAATCGGTATGCACCAAAGGATTGAACCACCACAGAATAGTGGGAAGGACCATTTTTGAAGCATATGCTAATAAAGTATTGCCCAATCAGTAGTTAGCCTTAAGTGCTCAGTTGTCTGTCCTCAGTGTATCAACTTAGAGTTTCAGCCCTTTACAGTCAAATCAGTAGTTTTTGATTGAGGAGTGTCAAGGTTGTTACAATTTCCCTTGGGTTTTATGAGAGAATTAATTCTATAAGACCAAAGAAACTTATTAAAAGTGTGTGTTATTATAATGAGACAGTAAAATTTGTGTTTGTGGAAGAAAATGTAGTTAATTATTAATAAAATAATTGATGTCTGATTAGAAATGGACTTTTCAGAATGTATTTACATTTCTTCTAGTGTATGCAATTCGAGAAGCTGCCACAAACAACTTGATGAAACTGGTGGAGAAATTTGGTGCTGAGTGGGCCCAAAATACCATTGTTCCCAAAGTACTAGTAATGGCAAATGATCCTAACTACTTACATAGGATGACCACTTTATTCTGTATTAATGTAAGTATGGAGTGTATGTTATTTATTGAAGCTTGTCATTAAACCAGTTGTTCAAAAGTTTTTTTTCCCCAAATTCCAGACACAGTTATTTTCAGAATGCCTTCTGACTGAGCCTTTCCATCTGCAGAATGTGGGCCTGTACTATGTGATCTTGAAGGCCTTTTCTAGCTCCAGAAATTGTTTTGATTTTTGGAATACTACCTAATACTTAGAATGACATCCCATGTGTAAAAACTTAATGTTATTTGTTTGCCAGCAACTTAGCTACTATAATTTCTTACCTTGGTAATTAAAATTTTGTGAAATTTTAGAACTGTCACCTGGGAGATTTTCTTTGATTTGATGTTTTTCTTTTTTCTTTTATTCTTTTTTTTTTAAGGCATTGTCTGAAGCCTGTGGCCAGGAAATCACAACTAAACAAATGCTACCAATTGTATTAAAAATGGCAGGAGACCAGGTAGCAAATGTTCGCTTTAACGTGGCTAAATCTCTACAAAAAATTGGTCCAATTCTAGATAGGAGGTATGATTTTAATCTTTAACTTCTTGTTTTTAATGTAATGTTAATTTCACTGAAGTTAATATGTTTCCCAAAGACAAAGTGTGTAGTGGAAAAAACAGTGATTTGGCACCTGAGCTGGGTTGAATTCTTGGCCTTTGGCAAGATTCTTTTCTCGCATTAGTTTTCTTATCTGTAAAATAAAGGGAATTGTATTAGATCTCTGCATTTACTTCCAGCCATAAATCTTTTATCATAAGGTGGTTATTAACCATTTAGAAAACATTTAAAGATCCCTGTTTTGACTTTCTGTAACAAGACTGCCATAAAAAAGAATAGAAAATTATTTGATTTTGAAGACGATTATATTGATAGTTTCCTTAGGAGTCAAATTAGTTCATAGCTGTTAATTTTTATTACAATTTAAAAAGATTTCTCCTTTCTGTTTTTTAAAGAAGCCAAATTTATACTGTTATTAGGCAACTATTTTTATGATAAGTTACTTATGTTAATAATACTGTTTTGTTTTAGTGCATTA
This sequence comes from Sarcophilus harrisii, assembly GCF_902635505.1. Lineage (NCBI taxonomy): Eukaryota > Metazoa > Chordata > Mammalia > Dasyuromorphia > Dasyuridae > Sarcophilus > Sarcophilus harrisii. The sequence goes on along the minus strand of NC_045428.1, from coordinate 487,745,303 downwards.
CATATTGAAGTCAAGCCAGTGCTGCAGAAGCTGGGGCAGGATGAGGACATGGATGTCAAATATTTTGCACAGGAAGCTATAAATGGTAAGTTTTTGGGTTTTTGTTTGTTTGTTTTTGGTTTGTAATGTTTTGTATTGCTAATAGGACATAAATTCTGTTTAGTAAGAAATACGTCAAGTTTTATATAAGATGCTTTAATCGTTATTTGGGGAAGTGTCTTTCCATCTATTTGTTAGATAAAATATGGCTGGACAGACCCTTCATATTATATCATTGCCCTCCCATAATGAACATGTTCAGTATATCTTTGTCTGGGAGATGGTAAGAAAAAGATTTTTCCTATTAATAACAGTAGGAAAAGATAATTACATTTTAATTTTAAATTATAAACATGTTAACTGTTGGGTAGCCTCATAGAATGAGGGACCTGGTTAGTTTGAGAACTTTATGATTTTTGATGGTTTTTTTCCCCCCAAAGCTATTATATAAACCTGTATCATATCATATATCTGTATTGCTAATTTTTTTTTCTCTTTTTGAATTTTCCAGTTCTTGCCTTGGCATAATGAGGAACAGGAGGGAAAAGATTTTACTAAATTCTTATCACAGATTTCTAGTCAATGTGTTCTTAAACGGGATGCAGAAAAAAAGGAAAACCTTCAAGATCTCATCCAAGCAAATGGCAGCAACTGTTACAAGAAATCAGATTTCAGTGACTTGACTTTCTCAAGATGAAATGGGTTTTTTTTAAACTTGTTTTTTTTTTTTTTCTTTTTTTTTTCTAAGATAATTATTTAAGCCATTCTTATGGTTTCTGACTAATTCTCAGCATTCAGTACAGTCGATTCTCAATTATCCACTAATGGGTTATTCATGACAGTTTCTGTCTAGCCAGTTCCTGGGGCCTTCTTGTCAGGACCAAAATGGGGGGAGGATTGCGTATAAGGGTTTAATTGAACCTGGGATATGGAATATAGTCAGTGTCTGTGTGTTTATATATTTGTCTGAGTATCTCTCTGACTGCATTCCAAAACTAAGTACATGTGATTTAATATTGACTGTTATTTTATACCTCATTTCTCTTATTTGTGTGGATAATTGAGATTTGGCTGTAATGGAAGTCTCCTTTTACTGGATGATGGTGACTTTCATCAGTGTCTCCTGAAAGGGGCATGTGGAAACACAAGTTTAATGTATTGGTTGCTTTGGTTTTTATTTGCTTGATTTTGACTGTAATCATGTCATTCAGAAACCAAATACAGAAGCATATTGCTTATTATTGTTGTGACATTGAAACCTAACTGTATTGAAACTCATTGGTGTGAATACATTTAGAAATAATTCTCTTTCTTGTCTGAGAAACTTTAAATTTAATGCCTACTAGTAAGCAGTAGTTTTTCCCGTTTCATTGTGAAATTTCACTTTTGTATTTCTCAAGAGTAAAGGAACACGGGTTTAATTAATACTGTGTGGATTTCCTTTATAAACTGGTTCTGCTTCCAATAATGTTAAGATCCAGTCATTGATACTGTACAGTAACTTTTCAAACTGGTTTCATTGCTCTCTTTTTGATATGGTGATGTCTTGTCTTTTTATAGCTTAAAATTTGTTTTTCTGCATCAACAGTAAAACCTCATTAATTCCTCTTGGAATTTGTGAAGATGGATTTCATAGAAGGGTTTATTAAAACAAATTACCTTTGTACATCAGATGGAAGGAAGCATATTTGGACTATTTAAGAAGACAATCTATTTTCAAGCACTCTCAAGTACTTTAAAAAGACTCGTTTCAATTGTATGGCCCTTGATGTGCTAATTACTGATCATTCTTATATAAAAGTGGGTCCAACAGGAGCTCTACTAGGCAATATTTTGTTATCCTAGTTTGAGTTACTTTGTGTACTTGAAAAATAATAAAATTGTATTTCATTAAACATTTTGAACATAATTTTAAATTTGTAAATTTTTAGCTTGTTTAGATTCTCCACTAACCCAAATTATGAATCAGGGATGTTTTGTTGTACTATATTTTTCTTTAGGTGAGACTTGCTGTGTGGTTTGTTTCATTTTTTGTTGTTATTTTGTTTTTGAGTTGTTTAATTCATAACTTTTTAGCTTTTATTGAGCCCTTACCTATCCTGGTTTTGTGAAACCACTAAGAATTCTTGGTGACTTTGTATTATTTTTAAATAATTACATAAAATCAAGTTTTGACTCACTACTTTAAAGTTTGTCGTAACTCCATTGAAAAAATTTTTATGTGAACATTTAAATAACATTTGTATTTGATTATCAAAGTGCCTTTTAAGAAGTCTATACTTTTTTTAATTTTTTAAAATCTCATATTTCTATTTTGCTGATAGACTCTTAACTAATGGCAATTTGAGTCTAATATAATCACGTAATTTTATGTGTAGAAGTCATTGTAAATATAACCTCATATTCCAGAGATTGCTATTTTTTAGGCCAAAATCTGAAACAATTGAAAGAAAATTAATATTTGAATACATCATTTCTTTTTCTGTTAAAAGTGATTCCATTTCCCCCCCCCCCTCCTGCCTCCCAGAAAGCCCTGTGCTTTTTTATGCTTAGGCTGTTCTAGCTGTTTTTAAAGTGTGTTTCATCAGTGCACTCGCATTCAGCCCTTTTTCTTTAAGGTGCTTTTTGTGAAAAAGTCTTTTTATTGGCTGGACGGGACTATGCACTAACAAACTACTCTTTCTAACTTTTCAGCCACATTACTTAGCGTGATTTGAGCATTTTCTCTTTAAGCTCAGTTTTCTTATTTGTAAAATAGTAAAATATAACATCCCATGCATGGGATGAAATAGATCTCATCTTTGTATACTTATCAGTACTTAATCATTTGGTGGCCAGTTTTCTAGTGATGAGTCTTTCAGAATTCATCCAGTCTTAAATCTTTTGATGGGCTTGAATTTTGTTAACTGAATTTGGTGTAGGACGTGCTATATGTAATTTATGATAGGCTGACCTAGCCTTTAAAAATACAGGGTCACAGAACCCCAAGGAGGCATGAGAGTTAGCTGTTATATAATATAGAATATGATCCTTTTTATGTACACATCAATTTCTTGGCATGTTATCTTTTTTTTTTTTTTTTTTTTTTTTTTTGCCTCTGTATATTATCTTTGCAGATTATTTTAGTCCAAGTACTCAATCTTTTAAGATAAGAAGAAATGGATATGTGCAACATTGTGCCTAGTAGTAGCCTCTGTTTACTTAAACCAAAGCTTAGTTTTTTGTTGAATTTTCTAAACCAAACAGACAAATAATGGATTGCTCAGAAATTTGTGCTCCTGAAAAATTAATTGCATTTTAATGTAAAGAGCCAGAGTAGAAACTTAGCTTTCTCTGCCAACCTAGACTCTTTTTTAAGTGTAAATGCCTCATTTGTTATGGAACTCACATGGATGTTTTTTCCCTTAAAAGGTTGAGTTTAACTTAGTTCAGAATTATTAAAACAGCTTTTTCTTATTTCTATTCTATTGCCAGGCAGATAATACTGATCAGACTGGCCTCTTAATGTATTGAATAAGCAAATTAATAGTTTCTGGTAAAGCTGTGTTGAAATAATTAATGATAGTCACCCCTAAAAAAGTCATCTGATGCTAATTATGTGATGGGCTCTTCAAGGTGAAACTGGACATCTTGATCATGCAAGGAGTATGAGAAAAAAATTTTAGAAAGTTCCTAAGGACCACTTTCTGATCTCAGACATTATTCCTGATGCAATTATTGAGCACTTATGTCATTGTTCCTTTTAGCTATACTTCTTTTACTGTGAAATAAGTATGTTGTGTGTGACATACTAATATTCTAAAAGAGTTCTGTGGTCTGCAGGGTTGTATAGAAGCATTCTTTATTAATGGAAGAGTAATGCTTATCCAAAGTTGCTTAGATAAATTAGTAGAATGTTTCTCAGTGACTTTTTGAATCACCTTTATTAAATCTTTTTTTAAGCTTCTGTCATCCCCACATTACAATTTACTAATTCTTAGCTGTCCTTTATATTACAAGGCATGAATGACATATTTTGATTTTTCCCATTTTTATCTAATTGACCCTTTTAAAATCACATCTTTTGCCCTGTTTCTACCTGAAATATTTATATTCCTCATCTTCTAAGCTAGCAATCTCTCCTCAATCCTGCTAATTTCTAGAACTGTCATATTATTAGGGAGGGATAGACATCTTCACCTTGAAATTGCAAGGAATTAAGCTAAGTGTAAAGTAGAAAAAAGTGGGGAGACTCGGATTGTATACCTAATAAATGAGGTGACTGTAGCCCCTTTAAAGGTTAGGTCTCTAATTAGGAGGCTCTATAGGTTATCATAACTTGTGTGTCACCCAGTGGGTAGTATTTAGGACCACTCAGATTGATGGCTGACAATCCTGAGAAAAGGAACTTAGTTTTCTGTGTCTATCTAGACCTTTAAGGGACTTTAAGACATGACACCATTCAGCATCATATTGAAGCTATTGTGCCTACTATATATTCTGATTGCAGTCTTGGAAGCACAGATGCTTATGGTAAGGATTAAGCATGAGGCCAGGGATAGATGTGGTGTAGAAACTTGGGAGGCTAAGTTTGCCTAAGAAACGAGGCATTTGGGGCTGACAGGAGTCACTCGGCACCCACAGATCAGATAGAGCATAAGGAAGATAAGTGCAACAGAAGCCCAAAGTCTAAACTTGATGGTAGTAGTATGAAGGGGTCTCCTTTAAGGAGAAGTAGTATGGTCCAATAAAAATCGACTAGAAATTAGAAGTCCTAGGTTTGTGATTTGACCTTGGACAAATTACTTAGCCTCTGAATTAGACTTTTCTTTCCATTGTAAAATTGACTATGGAATTTTGAGCATTAAATAAGATTGTAGTAGAAAGCATTGAGCACAATCATTAACTCTTGGGCAGTTTTAGAACAGCAAAGACCAGAGGATTTTATTCCGGATCCTTGAAACTCCTGTTTTTCAAATGATTTCCCAAGATGTGCTGGAAGAGCTCCCCTGTTGAAGCCATATACAGATCATTCCAAAAAGCTCAAGCACAAGACTTTAGTAAAATACGGCAGAGTAGTTTGGTGAGAAGTTGCTGTGGAGAAGATTGTGTTCCAACTCTTGGTATTTTAGAAAGTTAATATTTGCTGAAATTTTTCCTTGGTAGTAATTTCCACTCAAACAAAAGCATTTGCTGAGCTCACTGTTTAATATTCCAAATGTTCTGCATGCCTCATTGGACACTGTTCTTCATTGCGCAGACTCCTAAAGAGTCCCTTTAGGAAACAGACACATGTCAAATTTATAGGCAGGGCAAATAGAGCTGGGGCTGACCTCAGGCCCAGGGCTACAAAGTACAGAATCATTTAGAATTGTCATTTAACACATTTGGAAAAAGTTTCTTTCAGTGATGATGTGCTCAGACTAATGAAAAATAAAAATTTTTTTAAAATCCAGTTTACATGAAAAGTTTAGAAACTAGGGAGGAAGTGAAGCTGACCAACTTGGGTTTGGTTTACTTGGAGTAGTTTATCATAACATTGAACACTTCATGAAGGGCAAGAATTCTTGACAAGGAGATTTTTTTTTCCCCTTGTGGCAGTGAAGTGTTTGCTTGGAGGAAATGTCAGGGGAAAAAAATGTTTGTCTTAGAAATCCCCTTGGCTTTTCCTTCTCTTGCATTTGAACCAAAGGTGAGGTCATGAAACCTGGTGTTCCTTAGTTCAACGCCCTAATATTGTGGCCGTTTATCTTGGAACTCTCCAACATGAGATGCTGTACAGTCCTGCAGCCCGAGAGTTAAAACAGTCTGAGAACAGCTAAGGAAACAGGTTGTCAATGGTAGGCATATCTTAACCTGTATTTGAATGATCATCAGTACAGATCAGTGTTCGGAGATCTGCTGTAACTTTGATGTGGGAGTATATTACAGGGTGGGGGTCATTTACATCTCATTGGGGTGAGATGTCCAGGCTGCTTAGTTTCCTGTTGTAAATTAGTATGTATTTCAGGTAGCATTTTGGACTCCTTAGTATTGTATCTTGTAGAACTTTATTTGGGAAAGATGTAAAGTAGTCTGCAATAGTAGTTAAAGTTGAGTTAACTTCACTGGTTAATCAGAATCATGACAACTACAAATTTCAGTATCCCCTCACAATTTTAAATAAAAATCTTTATAAACCTGAAATGAAGATGGGATTGTGAGAGCTGAGATCACTTCAGTGATAGGAGTATTCCCTGGAGAAATAGTGTATTTCTATCCTTAAAATTCTAATTCTTGAATCTGTCTTCCTGTATTTCATTTCTGGGGAGTCTTATAACCAAAATCAAAAGGGGATTATCTATTCAAACCTGTAAAATTTCATGGTACATGATGCTGGAATTTTCCCTACATTTGTTTCACATAAGGAAAATATAACTGGGGTGTGTTGCAAAAATTAAAATTGGGCACTGTCATTATGCCAGAAAAGCTCTGCATGTCAGGCAGCCAGCTGGTGCAGTGATCAGTACAGGATCTGGAACTGGGAAGACCCAAGTTAAAATTTTCCTCAGATACTTTGTCACTAAGTATTCCTGGGAAAGTCAGTCTCCCAAATTTCAGGTTTCCTTATGTGTAAAATGGGAATATTGGCTCCTCATGCTGTGATTTTGAGGGTAAAATGAGAGCATGTCTTGGAAGTATTTTGCTAACCCAAGAGCCTCAGGCTATTTCAAGTTCTCTCTCATGGGTTGGTCGAACGGTTTTTAGTTTTGTTTTTTTAATTTCAACCCTTAAAGGTGAATGTTAAGTATTAAATTACCATAGTGACTGCTGGAGGAGAGTTGGAGGAATCTGCCAGATCTGGTCAGGCAGCTCAGTGGTTATTCTTCTAAACCTAATTTTAAGGTACCTGATGAAGCATTTTATGCATTACCGCTGCTTTGTGAGATTGGTGTTATTAGCCCCTTCACGCTGTTGAGAAAGCAGCTTCAGAGAAGTTGAAATGACTTGCATGTGCTCCCACATGGTGAGGCCGTGTTCAAACCAGGGAAGTACTGATTCCAGGCCCACTTTTCTCTCCACTTCACCCTGCCTACGGGCTGACTTCCTGCTGTCAGCTGTTCTCTACTTTGTCCCCAAGCCGAGCTGTGAAAGCCCACAAACCTCCTCAGGTGGGTACGTGCCTTCCCCTGGATGGAGCTGTGGTTGATTGCTTCCTGATGGATGATGTGTTACTAGGCAAGGGTTAATGGAGATTTGTTTATTGAATCATGAAATAGCTGTCACATGATTTTAATCAAAACACCATTTCCCTGACAACGGGTGATGTCAGTCTTGTTATTGTAGGAAGGAGCAGCTGTGAGGGACATTCAGTCTCCATGCTGAGCTGGAGTTGGAGACCGAAGTCAAGTGAAACATCAATAAATAGTGGTTACAAAACTCACTGTGGGTCACTGAATCCCTGCTCCCCCTCTTCCTCTTTTCTCTCTAAGCTAGGACAATCTGTCCTGGGCAAAGATAATGACCAGACCCGGAGCCTGCATCTTCCAGTGTCCAAGGAGGGAATCGAGGGAGAAGGTCTTATTTTGCTTCTGTTGCCTTCATCCCTCTGCCCTGACCTCTTCACACTTTTAAGTTTTCAAGATTTAAAGTTTTTTTTCTTGTAATTCTGATGCTTCTGTTTGCTACTTTTTGTATATCTACAATCATTTTCTTTACTGAGCGAGGGTCAAAACATTTGGCCTATACCTGTGATCCAGGAGTTGATTTTCCTTAACGGTCTGTCTGAGGTTCTAGTTCAATTATCACAGTAGGGTTGGAATAAGCCTGGTTGTCACCGAAAGTCCTATTTATAGGAAGTTGGATAAACATCCATGCTTGGGGCAGTGCTGTCGTGGACATTCTGTTCAGCATCCCGCACTGTACATGGCTGTTCTAAGGAGCTTAGCCATACACTGTAGATGCCTGGCATTTGAAACTTTGTAGGGTCAAATCCCATCAAGAAAACCAGCTTCCTTGAATCAAACAAGACAGTTGGGGAAGTCTGTCAAGTCCAGCTGGGGAGACTGTTTTCCTTCTTATATTTAGAAGCAACCACACTCAATGTGATTCCTGAGAGTTGCAGCAACTCTAGTTGGTTTAATTTGGCCTATGGGCACTTCACACTAGAGAAAATTTGGGAGTTCAGAAATAGTAGGCAGAATATTAGGAATCATAGGAGCAGAGCCAGGTACTCAAATGTTTAATTTTTCCTCTTGGGTAATAATAATTTAGATTCTTCCAGTCTTTCTGTTCACCCTGGAAAATTTGTCCATTACCTGAAAGCTGCATCCTTTCACTGGGATTGGGCAAAGAGCTATTTAGACAGGGTTAATGATCATTTCTGGTAAAGCTTTTTCCGGTCTCTCCTACCAGAAATCCAAACCTGATATTATCTAAAACTCGTATTTTTCAGAAAATCGGGAAGAAAGGCTAATTCCCCATGTCTGTGTTGGAGCAACTAACTGCACTGAGGACAAAGGGGTAAAGAGCCTTACATTTTTGCAAGTGAACAGTGAGTGCTAACTTTCTATTAAGAAGATAAAACAAAATGAAAAACAGGAATAGGTTATGAGGGAGGGCTTGTGGGAGTCAGTTTAGGAGATTCAAAAGAAAATAACTTCAGTTTGCATAGCATTTTATGATTGCGAAATACTCTGGACCCCCACAATCATCCTGCTAAGTATTAGCCTCTCCGTGGAAACAAACACAACCACTGAAGCATAGAGACTGATTTGCTTAAGTTCTTACAGCTTGTCCGTGACAGTCACAACTAGAACCCAGATTTTCCTCCCAAGGTACTTTCCAGTTGATCATTATGATTGGAACAGGGAGGGGAGGAAGGAAAGCAGACAGAAAAACTCCAGAGATTCTAAGCTAAGTCTTCCAACATGTCAAAAGAACTCCAGAATGTGATCTCCCACTTTTTCATCTACTATTCCAAGCTGATCTGTCACATCAGGCCAGTTTGACGAGTATCATGGGAATACATTCCTTTTAACTTAAAAGAACAATACAGGAAATGCAATGTTCTTTCCATCTGGAGAGAGGGGGGCCTTCGTTGGGCTGCTCTGGTGGCACCTCTGAAGTCGTGGTGACCTTAACCCTGCTATGTGCTAACCCTTGTGCCCTTTTCAGATGTCCATGTGTGAGGTCTGTGGCATTTTGACTATATCTGTTCCTAGAGTAATGTTAATGGATGTGAATGTTTTTTTTTTTTTTCTCTGTTTGCTCCTGCCTGTCCTAGACATCTTCCCCCAGTCCAGGGAATGGAGTATCCTGAGATGGAGAGTGGCCGCTGGCCTTGGGGGCCTGGAATTAATGCCTCTCTCCTCTGCCTCTCCCTTGTCCCCGACACTGCAAAGATTCAAATTTCTCTTCTAGAAGAGATGATATACCTTGAAGTACTTCCTGAGAGGATCTGGTAGTAAATGTAATGGAACTTATTCTTTTGGACTGGAAGAATTCTTAGTGTCCCATCTCCCTTCAGGAATTGCATCAGACACTTAAGAGTTCACAGTTCTTCCTATTATAACAATTAAAATATCAGCTAATACTTACATAGCATTTTAAAGTGAGCAAAAGCACTTGACCTCATTTTATCCTCAGGATCTTGTGAGTTATGGGATATTACCCCGAATTTTTGTAAATGGAAAACTGGAATAGAAAGATGCTGTGAGTGGCTCAATTGAGGACCACAGAGGTAGGTCTGAATTAGGATGTGAACTTAACTCTTTGTGACTTGAGGTTCAGCTGATTACATCGTTCTACCACTAAGTCACCTCTTTGAAGAAAGGGGTTTTGTCTTGGGGCCTTTCTACCTCTCCTTGCATTACCTCCAACGATTAGCCTCCCTCTCCTCCCAGCCTCTAGCCTGTAGTCCCAATGAATGAATCCCACCCTGCCAGGAAAGGCTTTGAACTCTTACATTTACCTCTCAAATCTTGAGCTGTCTAGCTTGCCATTGAACAAGAAACAGAGAGATCATTAACATTTCAGAATGAATTATCCCTCACAGCTTAAGGTGTTACCACTCTGGGTCTACTTATGTTTTAAGAGTTTTGCCTTGCACCTATCTAAGAACCTCCAACAAAAAGCAATTAATCATTGGCAGGTCGTTTGGAAGAGAATAGGGACTTTCCAGAGATCCTTCAAAGGAGACAATGTTGGCCATTATTTCTTCTCCCTGATCTAGGGACAGCTTTACTCTATTGGTCCTCTCTGAGGATAGTTTCTTGCCAGGCTGGTAACAGTTGATTTGTCAAAGATTATTCAAGAAACCTCCCCAAGAGCCACTGCTTGGCTACACAAGAAGATCTGAACATGTCGTGGTTTGTGCCCCAGTACCCATTTTTCCAGGACTTGAATAATAAAAGAATTCCCAATGAAGGCCAGGAGCAGCTGGAAGGAGGTCCCTGGAGGCCAACACTCAGTAGGACAGCAACCTTGAAACATTCAGCCTCCTCCCCTTGTCTTTCATCGGCTAGAGCGGTCATTGGGATTGGCAGGCGGTCTCCATGAAGAAGGTATGGTTTTCTCCGGTTTGGCTTCAAGGGCCAGTGCCTTACCAGGGGGGTTTTATAAGAACAGTAGTATGGTGTTGGGGAGGGGAAGTGGAAGGATTCTGTCATTATGGCCAGAGAACCCCCATCATGTCTGCAAAGGCTGACATTTTAGATGTTAATAGCAAATAGGTGAAATCAGCTTTTCACCTAGAGAGAGAACAGAAAGCAGGTCTACATTTTTTTTTTTTTTTTCTGAGACAGTTGGGGTTTAGTAACTTGCCTAGAATCACACAGCCAGGAAGAGTTAAATGTCTGATCCAGATTTGAAATCGGGTCCTCCTGACTTCAGGGCTGGTGTGTTCTGTCCACTGCACCAACTAGCTGCCCCAGACTCTTGAAACTGTGTCCTTGGTTGTGGGAGTTGGGAGATTCTAACTTGAGTACTCGTTAGAAAAGCACAGAATTCTCAGTTTGTCATTTTTGTTTAGTTTTCTGTTGTGTCTGACTCTTTGTGACCCTGTTTGGGGTTTTCTTGGCAACAATATGGAGTGGTTTGCCTTTGCTTCTCCAGGTCATTTTACATATGAAGAAATTAGGGCAAATAGGGTTAAGTGATAGGGCCACACAGCTATTGTCTTAAGGCTGGATTTGGACTGGAGCCCTGATTCTAGATTTGGCCCTATAGCCACTACCCCAACTAGCTGCCCTCAGTTTGTCATAAGGAAGCTGAAAAGACTAACAAAGATGGTTAATCAGAGTTCTTATAAATTGAATCCTTATAAATTTGAGTCAACTATATTTTAGAAATGAAGCCTTTATTAAAACCCTTGAATGTAAAATTCCTCCCCCCCCCCACCAGTTTTTTGCTTCCCTTCTAAGCCTGTCTGCATTGGTTTTGTTTGTACAAAAACTTTTTAACTTAATATAATCAAAATTACCCACTTTATATTCAGTAATGGACTCCTAGAGGTAAGTTATTCTTTGTTCTGCTGATTTGCTTATAATACCACTTTTTATGTCTAAATCATATGGGCTGGCTCCTTTCAAACCCAAAGGCTGCACTCCAACCTGACTGATCCAAAACTTCGTTGACCCCAGTGGAACTGGCAGTGACGGAATTTATGGTCTGAATGCCCTAGGAGCTACAGAGGGCAACAGTCTGTGAGGTTGGGTAGAACTGGAGTTGGGCAGCTCCCTATCTCCGATGCTGCCAGGTAATCAAATTGAAAATTAACTTTTTCAAATACTAGGATAGACATAACAGAAAGGTAAACATGAAAACAGCAAATGTGAGATGACCAGTACTAATTATCTAAAATTGATCACAAAGAGGGAAGCTGTCAATAAAAACTTCACTTTCAAATCAAATAGAATTCTGAGATTGTGCATTTGCTTTGGAGAATTCTTTTGACTGAGCAGGGTGAGTTCTGGGGAATCAGGAGAACAATTGTGGGACTGCTTAAAGTCTCAGCAAACTTGTTTTGCTTCTGATGTTTTTGGCTGCAACTAAAAAGTTTTTAAATGGCATAGAGTTTTGATGGAGAATTATTGAAGCATGATTAAAACATCCTGTTGCCATGTTGGGGGCAGTCAGCAGGTAATTTGACTTACCTGCTCCCCTGTCTACTTGGTTTCTAGTCAAAAAGACTAATGGGCTGACTGTGGGGAAGGAGCTTCTTGGCCAGGCCCTTCTATCCCTAGGATTCTCTTGTAGTTTCTACTGCCTACACACATCCAGTGAGTCAGTCATTAGCAATGTGGCAAATTCATTCATCCAAAAACATTTGAATGAGTGCCCACAGCATGTAAAGCACCATGCTAGGTGCAAAAAAAAAAAAAAAGTCTGTATTGTGTACCCTGAGTATTATCTGGCAAGATAATACTTCAGAATAAGAACATCTCTTCAGAATAAGAACATCTCATTGGTCATGGTCAGTGGCTTCCCCACAGTACTGATACCTGAATCTGAGAGCCAACCCACACGCCCCAAGAGTTGCAAGTAGGGTCGGCGGTAGTTTATTATACCCTTAGTATCATCTAGGTTTCCTAGGAAGTCCTGTATCTGTGTGTGTGGGTGAGGGTTGCTCTGTAACCCATTGCTGGCTAACAAGTTCTACTCCAGTGATTGATAGGGTTTCTCCAGATTCCATCTTGATGATGGAGGGACTGCCCCACCTTGGTATCCAGATTCCAGTCAAAGCTCTGTACAGTGGAGTTGAGACAGGGGCCTTGGGGGTGGGGTAGTGCTGCTTGTGCTGTGGTTAGCAATCTGCTTTAAAGGGTAACACATGCGAGGTATTATTTACCCAGTTGACGTCAATGAGAGCACATTATCCACTCTACTTTGCTGCCTGAAATAAGCTCTGGAGCTCATAGGACACCCCCCTCCCCCCCAACATATTTACAATGCCATGTAGGGTCTTCACTGCAAAGGAGTTAAGCCAGTGGAACAGATACCAATCAGTCCAAGGGCCTTGGAGTGTCAGGCCCTTTTGAAATGCAGCTCACTCAAGTGCTAATAAAAACACTGTTGCCTTTATTTTCTGTTAATTCAATAGGGATTACACATAAAAACATTTTCCTTGCAGGAAATAACCCCATTAAATTACCTTTTGGTACAAAGATCACTGCATTTTCAACAATTTCCTAACACTGAGTGGTGATGGGGAATACATTTTGATTTTTTTTTTTTTACATTAGAGTTGTGATTTGCTTTCAAGATATCCCAAATCAATACTCATCAAAAAATTTAAAAACCTAAACTGAAGAAAGGAAAAACTCATGATTAGACAATATTCAATCAATCAAAATTTCACAGACCAGCTCAGAAAATAATCAATCACCTTCAGAAATAAAAGCTGCTTATTTTGTCCTTTTCCATAAAGAGAAACATAACTCGTTTTTATTGCAGTAGAGAAAGTAGCATATAATTCTTGCTGTATTCTTCCTTTTCTGTCATATGACTTCATATTTTGCCAACAATTGTGTTTCTACTAAAACTGCTTCAGACTAGGTAAAAAATCAATTCCGTTTAGATATAGTCTGAATGTTATCTAGATATTAGACCATGTTTAGATATAGTGGTAAACTATTTGAATGACTTTTGTCAATTTAATACTGCTTATGTTTGGGACCATTTTCTAGATGATACCATGTATTTTTACCTGTTTTAAAACATCATCCTTTTCTCCAAAAGGATGTGATGTTTTTGTCCAATCAAAGCAATTTATTTATTTATTTTTTATTTCCCCAAAACATCTTATCAGTAATGGGGAATCTTGTCTGAAGAAGTGTGGGTTTGAAACCTTTTTTAGCTGAAGTTTAAAATTCCTCAATTAAAATCTCTAAAACTTTAACAGGACAACTTTAAAAAGTCAAGTTACAGGAACACTGTCTTAGGAGAAAATGTAGCAGAACAAGAATACGGGATGATATACAGGAAGGTGAAGACATGGTATCCAGAATTGGGAGGGTTGAGAAGTGTTGAGTCCACCCCTCTTACTTCAGATGGGATCACATAGGCCAAACCAGGGAATCTTAATGATGTAATAAATATATGAATCGCCTCTTTAAAATCATGCTATATACTCATTCATCATGGATGATCATCTGCTTAATGTCACTGACTGTCTCAGAAGAGACATTATCTGCCTCTGAGTTAGTCTGTTGAAATGAGATGATGGTCCCCAAAGTAGAGAGGGAGCAATGAATTCTGCAGACAGCATTATTCCATCCTAATATTTATCTCTTTCCCCACCTTTGATGTATAAGTAAGTAAGAAGTAGAGAACAAGAAAGGTTAAAACTGGGAAGTAGGCTTTTCAAATTGTACTAGACTTGTAAAACCAATATTGGTAAATGACATCAGTGTTGCTTTTTAAAAGTTAATGACTCATCAGGTTTGGAATGTAAGTTATTCAGAGCATGAACTTATTTTAAACAGTGAGCTAAAGCAGAAGAGTTTGACACAGACTTCTGAACAGCATGCAGAAAGCATTAGGAGCCTAAAATGTAGGTAGTTTGACTGTGATGCTCTGATGATATCTAAAGGAAATTGCATCAAGGAAATAAAATTTTCCATAATCCTACACCTACCTGGGGGATGTCAATGAGTCTATACATAAATTAGTTTAACCAATTGCAGCAGGACTAAACTGTAAATGTTGGGAATAATATACCATTATCTTTATCCCAGAGTCTAAGTAATGTTAAGTATTTTTCCTTTAATTTTAGGGATTAAATTAAGATTTAGGGATGAGCCATATTTAGTGCCAAAACCTAAAAATCTTATGATTCTAAGGTAATTTGCAGTAGTACAAAGGTAACTTCTACTACAGGTTCTTAACCACCAAAGGAGAGGGTTACTACCTCATTCTGAATGGCGATTTCTTCCAAGGCCAATATTATTATAACTAACCGATGGGTCCAGATAATACTAGTATTCAGTAGGTTGTTCCAAATCAGCCATGCTGTGCTCCAGGCTGCTTTCTCAGTAACTGATTTCAAGAGGGGAATTACCTACTAATCATGAAGCTAAAAGGGAAAAAATTCCATGTTTTAATTGTAGCCTTGGGTCCTCTCAATGTCCTAAATAATGTTTTGATGTATAGTCTAAAAAGCATCCTCCCTCCCCAATACTTACTTAATTCTGTACCAAAGGGGGGGGAAAAGTACCAAAAGGGATGGTTTCAATTTCTCTCCTTCTTCATCCCCATCAAGTTGAGGGTAAGGTGTGATGCAGAGGTCCCGGGTGTAAAATGTACTAGGATGGGATGAATCATATCTCTCTTGGTGATAGTCCAAGTGTTTTCTGTTACTTGGATAAGGAGGGCTACCAGGGAAGACATCCATTTTGTCCTCTGTCCATCTTTTAAAGTCAAAAATGGCAGGAAAGTAATGCTTGAAAGGAGGGGGCAGAGCGGGCGCCGACTCTGGGCCTGCTGGTGTGCAGCTGAGCCACCACCGAATTAAAAGTAGATCTATCCTCTTTATTTAGAAATACACTGTAATTGCTTTACAGGGTCCAGCATATCATATTTAGTAAATACTAAAGACAAATGCACCTCAATAGTGGTGCCATTTTTTTCTCCAAAGCAAAAGACTAATCCCCAAGATCTAAAAGAAAAAAAAAAAGAAAAAGAATGTACCACACACATATTGCACTTTCCTCCATGTGAAATTTTTACCCCATATACATCTCACCAAAGTTTCTTCAGAGGCATCTCTTATTACAAGATAATGAAGCTAAAAATTACTATACAGTAGTGTACACTCTGCTAATGTTAAACAGACGCAAACAGAAGCAGCTATTTCAAAGTAGCATCAATATACAGTGGTACTATGTCCTTTTAGTGTTATTTTAGTATTTGTTTAAAGAAAACTATATGGAGTTTACAGGTCACTGGTTAAGGAACAGAGCAAAGGACCTAAATCATGTAGAGCTAACCAACAGTAGGAAGAATCTTCCCTGCTTATCAGCTGAAACATCGGTAAATACAGATTGTTATAGGAATTTATTGATCTCTCCCTGAAACACTGGTATTTGGTTTACAAAGACCAGCTAGGTAGGAAAGGCTCTGCTGCCAAGCTCAGTTATTTGGTAATATTTTTAGGCCCCACATTGTTGAATGTTGCACTGTTTCTCCCCTTCTCTCATATCTTTAAATCTCAGAATAACTTCTCCACTTCTTTTTCCATTGAATGGATGTCTTTAGTGCCCTGTGATTAAATGCTGATTCTTTGGGACAGTTAGCTACTCAAATGGCCCCTGGAGAGATTTAGTCAAGAGTGAAAGGGATATGGAGAAAGAACAGATATAATTCTGTAATCAACAGAATTGCTATGCTTTGAAATGGTTCCTATGTTCAAAATGGAAAGTATTTCAATTTCATAAACACCAGAGAACAACACTAGTACATCTTTGAAAACACATCCATCCTTCAATCTAAACATATCAAGCCACTTAGGATCCACAACTGTTTGCAGACTTGAAGCAATTAGAGATCAATATCTTAGAACACAATGAATAAAATAAATGAATGTCATCTAGCAAATCAGGAAGCAATGTAAGGCAACTGTTGCTATTTATGTCAAATTTTTCTTCCTTCTGGCTTAAGTTCTGTGGAATCTTAAAATGTGACAACCTGTAGGTAGTCCTACCCAGAAGCACCTCTGATCACCTTTGCTAATTCTATGCACATATGTAAGCCTTGAGTGTAAAGACCCTGCCTCCCTGCACACATTTTCTAGAGAAATGAAGACTAGTTCTTTCTAGTTATGACAAGATTATTCTAATTGCTTCTATCCTTTTTTTTTTTTTTTGTTAGGGCCACTTATCTTTGTCCGCCTGGCCCAGAATGTTAAGCACATGATGACAGATGAGCTGACCCTACTGAGCCAACCACTGTGGAGGGGGAAGTAGGCTGGGATGGTTTAAATGGTATCCTCAGTTTCCATCCCCTATTTGTTCCTCTGTGGGACTTTGTGACAAAGAAAAAAGGCCTCTTGATATATTATAGCAGGATCCCTAATCTCTGTGTTGGGGGGGGGAGGGGGCTCATCTGCTCTGTTTGGGAGCAGCCACTCTGAGGGCAGGGCTAATTACTCCTCATAATTAATACTGAATTTCTAACACTTGGATGACACTGTCCACATGAGTAATCGCTAATTCTAGGTATACAGGAAACTTGCAATCGCAGCTGCTTTTGACTCATTTTTGATAAATTCTAAGGTCTGAGGTGAGGTTAAGTTCTACTAATGAATGTCAAGTGACTGGCAGATGGTCTGCTGTGAAAAGGTTACCACATCCAGAGTTCTTTGAATATTGCTGTCATACGTTCAACATTTCAAGCCAATAAGCAAGTCAGAGCAGCAGAGGAGGCGAGCCCTCTGTATCCCACATGGTGGAACAGCCCCCTGACGTGACTTTGGATTCAGCATGGATATGATGGGGCGCTGCCGTCCATGGAAGAAGCTGGAAAGCGTGGGGCCACCACCGCTCCACGGGGTGGCCGCGCCGACTTGGCCTGTCCTTAATGTGTGCTAAAACCCCACACCGCTGTCCGACAAATAGCTTAATAAACCACTAGCGATGGAGAGTATAAATTTAAAGTACAGCTATTACTTTCTAAGAGACCCAGGAGCCTCCCAAAGGGGCTGTGCGAGAATCGCCCTTCCTGCAGCCCAGGGCCGGCCTTTGTGATGTTGCGGGTGCTTCTCCTTTCTGTGAAACAGAGGACACCTCTGGAGAACAGGGCTCTGACAGCACAGCAGTCCTTAAGGCCCGAGCCCGGCAGGCCCGGTCCCTCTCTGCGGGATCGCCGCCTCTGAGGAGATGTGCCACTTCCGGCCACGGGGAGGTGAGTTGCCCACCTTGGGGTTCATCTCTAGCTTCTCCCAATATTGATGAAATACTATTATTACTTATTAGTCAAAGAACAAAGCTCATCACACCACAATTCAATGCCACAATACCACTTTCTTTAAAAATCACCTGTGTACCCACAATCCACAAGCATTCTTGATTTTCCTTTTAGCGCCTAACACTCTGTTGCTTTATTTCAGTGAAAAATATATTGCTTTTATTGCCAGGAAATAGGCCATGCCACATTCTTCCTTTCGCCAGGTTTCCCTTGATAACTGACTGGTATAACCTGGTATAAAATGAAATTGTGAATTCCTTTCTTCCCACAAAAATGTTTGCTGAGTCTCCTTCCAGTTTGCTCCATCTGCCCAAAGGGCACAATCTTCAGCCTAACAACTACATTCAGTACCTGCCTCTGAAGCTCCTGTGGACAAGGCCAGCTGAACTTAACCACCCAGCCTCAGCCAGGCTCCGATGGTTCCAGTTGGGCAACTTGACATTCCCCCACCAGGGGAAATGCAGGAAAATAAGCTGTGAATTTCAAGGTTGGAATAAAAACAAAAATTCACACTCTTTTCCTTTGCCCCACTTCCTGACATGAACACTGTGCGTGCTGGGGCTAATTCACGAGGACATAGCCACTGGGCTGGGGGTCCACAGCCTCCATCATTTCACAATCAAAGAGTCCAGGCAGCTCAGAGAGTGCTAACGGGTCGTAGCTGGAGGGGGGCTCCCTTGGCCCAGAGCTCCTGGGAGAGTCCGGAGGCGCTACATTGCTTTGCTGAGCTGGGTCCATGGAATACTGACAGGGGGTTGGATAGTCTGGCTCAGGGGGGGCAGCACCTGACAGCTCACGAGTCTGATAAGAGAATGCTAAGGGGGGAGGTGCTGCTGGCGGCTGTGGTGGCTGCTGCTGCAGTGGGGAGGACAGTGGAGGGGGGGAGTTGGGAACCTGGGAGGAGGGCAAGGGCTGTAGCTGCAGTTTACGGTACTGGCTGAGGAAGGGGTCATATTGCATCTGCTCGGAGGAAGGCTCCAGGACTGGACTCAACGACTGGGCCAAGCTGAACTGGGGAGGCTGGGGCGGCTGAGGCGGAGGACTGGAGAGCTGCTCCTGATGGGGAAGCGGCAGCTGCTGGTTTGGCCTGGGGTAGGAATTCTCTGCTATTTGCATCTGGTTAAAGTATGCCTGCAGCTGGGACTGCTTCTGGAGGAAGAGGCGCTTCTGATGGAGCCTGAATCAGGAGGGTAAAAGGAATGAATGAATACCTCAAGGGACTCTATCTTTAATGAAAATGAAGACCCAGCCCAAGTTCCCCAACCTCCTTTCTTCCCAGGAAAAAAGCAACAATAGCAACTTTCCCTCACTTCTAAAACCAATGTCTAAAAAGCAATGTTCCCTCACTTCTCCCCCTTCCTGCCAAAGTGGAGAGGTTCCCCAAGTTTTTCCTCTTGACATAAAGCTATGCTCCAGTTCTCAGCTTCTCAGACTTAGAACTTTCTATGTGTAGCCAGAGGCTCCAGCTTATGCAGGGCCAGGTTTGTGCCTAACTGCCAAATAATAACCACCTGCTAGCAAGACAAAAAATGTCCCAGAGGAGCCAGCCAGTGTTTGAACAGGGATATGTCTCTGGACTTCCTCAAAGCTGTGAGTGTCATTTCTGAAGCTAGAGACTGAAGGAATCAATCCTGACCAAAATGCATTCCTTAGTCTCCAGAGGGGCTGAGAATGGGTCTTGAAGGTATACTTGACTAGCTCCCTCTTTGGGACACTGAGCAAGCACCTTGTTTGGTTTACAATGACCCCTCTGGAAGCTGACCACAGCAGAGTACAGAAAAAAACCCTAGAGGAAGAAGGAACACAATTGATGCCTGTTATTCCTAGCTGGGTAAATGTTTCAGTAAATGTACTGTAGGACCAGTAGCTCTCCTAATTATAGAGACTCTCACAGAAAATATATTCTTCAGTGAGCTACACCAGGAGCAGTGACTCTTGTGGTCAGAGTACCTCACCTGTGCTCCTGCAGCTGCTGCTCCAAGCTTCGGGGAGGATCCTTACAGTAAAGTTGGCAGGTATTCTGTGCTTTGGACAGGAGACTAGGTTTCTGAAACAACATTTGAATAAAAGAACTCCAAAAAATGAGCTTACCAAGAATATGTCAATTAAGATTTCTTGGGCCTATAGGATAATCTTGAAAAAGAATTAGCAATTATCTTTGCAGGATACAAGACTAATATTTCACTAAGTCAGTCACAAGAAGGCAACAGAGTCTTATATATAAAGATGAAATATGAGAACTGACTGCCATTTTCAGCTCTGACCCTTCTTGTTCCTTAATTAAGCATTTCTATAATTTGTACAAGTACAATAAGGATTTACCAGATTTGAAAAACAAGTTATTTACTTTTTCAAATTAGGGTCAGTTGGAGAACACAAATGGCCAGGTTACCCCTGAACAATCAATATGCAAAGGACATTTATTTTCCTAGGGCTTGATGAGAGATTTTGGTCAGAGCATGGGTCTAATTACATTCCCAAAAGCCACAAAGAGTACATGATAAGGATTGCAGAAGCTCTAAATAACCACCACCCAGAGCAAATGTTTGTTTTGCTCACAGATAATCCTGACAGAGAATGAAGGGGAAGCATCCCACCTGGAGTCTATGCTGCAGGTATTGCGTCTCTAGGCTTTGCCGTCTAGACAGTTGTGGATGCACACTGTTAGAAAAAACAGAGGTGTTTTCCT